>NC_141685.1:1726745788-1727945788 GCF_964263255.1 Lissotriton vulgaris
TCTCTCTCCCTATCTTTCTCTCTCTCTTTCTCCCTCTCTCTCTGTCCTTTGCTGGGCGCATGACACACCTTCTTATCTTGAATTTTGTCTTGCAGGCTGTGACTTATTGTCCAGAGAACACCCGTGACTCTTCCAAATAGTTGTTTTGAGTTTAATTTGAATAAAATGATTTGTTTGGAAATTAAAAAATGAATGAATGATTCTCCTTTTTCTGACCACACATGAATGTTAATTGTTGTAATTGTGCGACATCAGGCAAATTGTTTTGTTCATGATTTCGTAAAGGTGATGTAACATATCTTTGTCCGGGGTTGGGTGGGGTGCCCGGGGATTGGTGTCGAACCTGGGGGTGGTGGGTGTTGTGGCCCTTTTGGGTGTCCGAGCTGCATGATCAGTAGCTCCATGGCATCTGTTGTTCTTCAGGTGTGGCTCTGGGCTAGGCTCCCTTTTATGGTGCAGGTTAGAGTGTCACAATTATTGATTTTTCATGTAGGATTCATGCTGTGTGAATTTGATACCAGAATATCATCGATGAAAAATCCTCTGACAAGAATCTTTCCTCCTAAATATCACTTGCCAGACTATCACCCAATTTAGGTTTCAAATGACTCTACTTATAGCTGGTTAACTCACATATCTGATAATAACGGTCTGCTTTACTTTTGTTTGTATTTTTACTGTCAGCAATACTGTGATCAGATCCCTCAAAGTTGATTTGTTGTGCAATGTGGTCAACCGCTCGACAGCCTCAATTCTGGATGCAATATTAGCACAGACGTTTGAGGTGATCATGTGAGAGAAGGGAACAGCGGAGTAGGAGACCTGTAATGAAAGCACACTAGTCAAGTAAACTGGAACATCCTTTAATACAGCACCATTTATAGCATGTGCTCATTCGTAACCTGTACTGGAAAATAACTGTAACCTTTGAACTTAAAGAAGTAAGATACACACTTTGTCAAGTTTGGTACGCTCTTACACATCATATCAGTTCAGGCTGCAACAGTAAGAGAGCATTCCACATACAGTAGGTGCAGTTTGTAAACCTTGCTATCTATATGGGATATATAAACCCACCAGAAGCAATTTGAAGCCCTGCCTCAAAGTGGAAGACGGCTGTTAAAATGGCAAATAATCCTGATAAATATCTTCACATCAATTGTCCATATTAATTTTCAAAGGGCCTCATATTCAACGATACACTCCTTTTTTATCAGCAGAGTGTTAGACACAATAACACGCCAGGTAAACCTCTGAACACTAACCCCCAGATTCATCAAAGTAACGTTTTGTGAGTCCTTATTAGCAAATTTTAAGGATTCGCTATTAAAGACTCGCAAATGGGATGCATGTAGAAATCGCAATAATTTATGCGATTTCTACTGCTTCCTTATTTGTGATTCGCTAATTGCTAATCACAAATAAGGAATGGCTTTCCCATTCATTCCTATGGGCCTAAAGGCCCATAGGAATGAATGGGGAGTCGTTCCTTATTTGCTAATAGCAATTAGCGAATCGCAAATAATGAAGCAATTTCAAGGGTGCCAGGGTGTCCAAAGGACACCCTGTAGCACCCCTGAAATGGTAATTTACACTGGTGTTGCGCACACACATTTCCAAAGGACATGTGTGTGTGTAACATACAACTTAGAAAAATGCACTAAAGTGCATTTTTCTAAGTTTTTGCTATTTACCACGTAGTTAGACTTCGCAGTAAATAGCGGCCCCAGATTGCGAATTCGCAATTTTAATATGGTTCATGAATTGCATTTAAGGAATCTCAAATTGAGATTCCTTAAATGCAATTAATCGCAATTTAGCGATTTCTAGAATTGCGATTTTTGCATTTGGGATGATGAATCCCAAATGCAAAAATAGCGCTCGCAAAGGGCCAGATTCTCAGAATCTGGCCCTTTGCGAGCCGATTTCGGCTTGATGAATATACCTGATAGACTCCAAATTGAACGTATAATGTCAAGGTTAGTATCTCCTGCTAAGCAACAGACTAGTAAAGAAGGAACCAGTAGTTGTAGCCTTACACCTAGTAGGCACTTCCACACTCCAACAGGGAGATGAAAATGGAAGGATTAATATTTTAACCTAGAACATACGTCTCTCGATTGTTCAGAACCAGCAATTCCAATAGTCTAACATGCTGTAAAATCAATGTATCTTTTATACAATTCGCAGTTAATCACAGTCAAGTATTGGCAGATAATGCAGGACAGAAAATCCTGATTCCACCCTAAACTGCACATACAGGATTTACTGGCACATGCATCAAGGTAGGATTTTGCGAGTCCTTAATTGAAACAATTAAGGACTCACAAAATTAGTGATTCCTACGCATTACTTATTTGCGACTCGCAAATTGCGAGTCGCAAATAAGGAATGGCTTCTCATTCAAATTGTGCATGCAATTTCCCATTCATTCTCATGGGCCTACAGGCCATGGGTACCTTTCATTCAGACAATGGTCCTGCATTTTCTGCAAAGGCATGCAGGAATGCTTTGTCTACACTATGTTTATGTCTTCTTTACTTGTATGCCTCTTGTGCAGAGAGCAACAAGTTACTAGAGCATGCCAACGGTACAATCAAAAATGCCTTGACCACTAGGGTGTTAGTAAAGGACTGAGTCGGCTATATAATCCATACAAGATCCAAAGTACATTAAATTATTTGCCTAGAGGAGTATTAGGCAGTCATACTCCACCCCCTGGGGTGCAGATGATGTCTCTGCCCTGCACTTTGAAAGAAGAGAAACAATAATGTCAACAAAGTGCTCCAGGGCTGTGCTTTCCCTCCACAATGCTGGCTCTACCTCCTGTGGGGCGTCTGATGTTTCTGCCCTGCACTGTGAAAGGAAAGAAGGAGTCATGTAAACAGAGTGCTCCAGAACTGGTTTGGACTGGGCAAAGGCCCCTCTGCCTTCAGAGAACAAAGAGAAAAGTAGTATAAATATTGGGACCCAGACCAAAGAACTTTAGATCACTTCTGGGAACAAGACAAACCTTTTGCCAAAGAGAAGAACCAAGGAAGCTGCAGGAATTTTGGACTGTCCCTCTGGCAGTGTGCTGTTTGCTGGGTTGGCCTGCATTGGTTTCTTCATTGCCCAGGAATGGAGAAGGAACTTTTTAAGGACTTTCATCATCTTACAGAATATTTCTCCAAGGGCTTGAACTTGTGCTTGCCTCCTGCTGAAGTCTCAGGGACAAAAGACTTCATCCCCAGCTCCTCTCTAAATTTCCTTGCTGGGAATTCTATCTGCAGAAGCCTGCGTGTCGCTGGGAGCTGAAAACGCGATGCAACGAGAAGAAGAGTGACGCCACCGCAGCTGTAGTCGTTGCATCACCGGAGAAGCATGCCACCGCCGCATCTCCCAGGAAGCGTGTCTTCATCGAAGCTATCTGCTGTCGCATCACCGGAGAAGCATGACGCCTTCGAGAGGGTCGCCATTGCATCGTCGGAGAAGAGTGTCACAGGGTCTGTCGCGGCTCCAAAGAACAGAGTCGTCACAAGGCTGCCAGGGCGCGAACACATCATCGTCGCATTAAGGGCACCATCTTCTTGCATCGCACCAGGATTGTCACATCGCAGCGAGGCGTCATCTTGCGCATTGCAACTGGGTCACAGGCCGAGAACCTACGCATCAATCCCGCACCGGTAAGGATCACAACGCATCCCCTACTCTGCGCAAGCATTGCGGCGCAACACATCATCACCCCCAGAGCACAGAACCGACGCATCTCCCTCTGCGAGCCTTATGTTTGTTTTGCGTTACGCATCCAGGTACTTTTGTGAGAACTGTGTCGCATTTATCACCAACTTGAACTAAGCAACTTCTACCATCTTTAAATCAATCTTAAGTACAGTATCGTGGATTTTTGTCATTTGAGGTCTTGTGTTAAGTCTATATAAAGAATACTTATTTTTATTAAACCTGTGTTGTGTCCATCTGTAGTGTTTTCACTGTATTACTGTGTATATTCACAAATGCTCAACACACTGTCTCTGAGATAAGACTGTCTGCTCATGCCAAGTTACCAAGGGCGTGAGCAGGCGTTATCTAGGAGGGTAATCCCCTTATCCTGACTTAGAAGCAAGGGTCCCTATTTGGACGAAGGTGAATACCATTGCCAACTAGATACCCCCAGATCTAACACTTCTTCTCTGCGGTACTCAGTTTGTCCAGTCCTCTCTGACCTTTTACTGTCAAAGTCCTGAAAAGACCATAAAGAATGGCTATTGGAATACTGATACAGATACAGCTTTTTAATTTTCCCACAATCCCTCAAATAGTAGCCTGCTGGGCTCCCGAAATGACAAAAGCCAGTTTGTTTTTTCTGCTTCTTTCTTTGTTTTTTTCTAGCTTCAGGCATAGTTTTTTTCTTAAGCTGAGCTCTCAAAACTAGCTTTTTCATTTGAGGTCAGGTTCAACAGCTTGATGTACCAGAGTATCATGGCCCACAAAAATATGTGTTCCCGCCCTCTGCTGACTAAACTCCACTGGCTCCCAGTGCGGCAACGCATTAAGTTCAAAATCTTATGCACTATTCACAAATGTCTGTCAGTTACCGGTCCCAAGTATCTGACAAAAGCTTTCCTACCTTATGTTCCTGGACGCTCCTTACATTCCAGTAATCTGCAGTCAATACAGGTACCCAGAATTAAAAAATCCAGGCAGGGAGCTGCGCCCTGGCCCACACTGGACCTGTCCTCTGGAACTCACTGCCTCATATACTGAGACAAATCACTAACCACCTAACCTTCCGAAAGTCCCTCAAAACTCATTTATTCATAAACATCTAAACCACATAATCAAAGTCTAATTATCCCTTTGACCATGGATCAGCACGAGTTATATTCTTCCACTGGCAAAAGCGCGGAGATACCCCTTTGGGGGTCGAATCAGGTGCTATATAGGAATATAAAATAAAATAAATAAATAAAATAAATAAATAAATTGTTGTGGTAACTCATGTTCATGTCCTTGGATAGAAATCACTTTAAGACACTGGCATTTTGCTAAAGCTGCCACTTCTCCATGGATATTGCTCACAATGATAGTGGAAACTGTTTTTAAATTTCTCTTTATTTCATACATAAATATAGAGCTGAGCTGATATGTGTTCACTTTTATACTTGTCTTAATGCTTCTGGAACAACTGCTATTGAGGGGTTTACCATATGTAGTTGTATAGATGCATTCAAATATACTTCCCCACGTGTTGCACTCCACTATCGGTTGCATCATCCAATATTCAAGAGCCATAGTCAGGATTCTATGCCTGACATGGGGTGTTGTGTGAGGATAGCCTGATTCCAGCTAGTTGGTCTTGCAAGTAATCTGGAAGGAGATTTCAATGCATTGCATGGGCACTTTGCCTATAATAGAGGTATGGAGTTATTGCTTGTACCTGCCCAATTGACACAAGTCCTATGAAAACTGATCTGCCTGTTAGGTCCTGTAGTACATACTGTCTAAGTTGTCTGAATAGAGATGCAATTTGATTTAATAAACTTAAACCTGTTTAGTCTGCAATTGATGAGGATTAAGAAAAGTTATACACCAGGCCAATACGTGCCAGGTGGCCCTTTTATTAATAGGAGGACCCAGTTTCCCATTCTGCTGTATGTATCGTAATTGACCACCAAACCATTTGGACAGCTGATTTCAGATTTTTCTAATCAGATTCCTGCTGAAGAAGCAGTGTACTCTCAGGGAAGGACAGCTTCTGAAAATGATATCTGTTTGAGAGTGGTTGGCTCTGCAATATGGCATAACCTCTGGTAATAATTCTGACTCAAAGACCTCTCCTAATCAATGGTCAAATCCTGAGCCTTTTATACCATTTGACTGATTTAATCTCATGTTCTCTAACACTAAACTAACATGACATAAAATGTATCCACTACTTACACACGTAGTCATTAAGCCTACATTAAAAATAAAAAGGTTTATACTGTAAGGGCCATCTTGTAATGGTTGTGCACATTAATATAAACTAAAAAACAAGTCATCCAACATGGTTCTCAGCAATGATGATATCATCATTTGTTTTGTGGGCTTGAGGAACTTACATGTCTCGGTAGTGAAAAATTCCTGATTTCGTTTTTTACTACTGCAATGCCTATCTCTCCAATAAGATAACATTGGGATTACCTTATTAAAATTTTAAGTGCAACTCCCAATTGTGAATAGATAGACTTTTCAAGTTTAGTGTCATTGAACTCACAATTCAAAATCACAACTTATGGTGAAGTTGAATTTTAAATTCCAGTCCAGCAAATGCCACCATTTAGAAAGTTGGCATTTACTTAATTTAGCCCTTTTGAGCCTTCTGCCTGTCTCTAAAAAAAATGCATGTCTTGGGTGGGTGACAGCTGGCTTCCTGCATTCCCTCCAGACTGTCACACATAAAGGGAGGGTATGTGTGCCTGAGTAGTCACCTGCATGCAGAAGGACCAAACTCACGAGGATGGGAGGGGGGAGCTGACACGTACACCTGAAAGGGTTGTGCCCTGTCCTCCCCCAAATGATTGATTGCTGCACTGAAGTGTGTTTGGAGGAGCCAGGGAAGGACGGGTGAACCTCTGTGCACTTGAAAGCTTGCTTTGAAGTCTCTCCACTTCAAAGCCACCATTGGAAATATGTACTGGACCTCTTGCGCTACAAAGTCAGTACACTTCTGGACCTGTGACTACTCTGCTAGGAAGGAGAGCTGCTGTGCTGCTGAATGGACTGCTACTCTGATGGACTCCTGCTTTGCTGAACTCTGCGTTGCTGTGCTCTTGCCTTGCCAAGCTGTCTTGCTGCCTGCTCTTTTTCTGCTTGGGTGAGAAGCGCAGACATGCCTCACTTGAACGCAGAGTGACTCCGAAGCCTTGCTGGCTTGCCTCCTGTTCCAAAGTCTCAGGGATATCAAATAATTGTACCACCTGCATCCCCACCTGGACTCTGCCATCCCTTGAAGTTACTCTGCTAGTCGTGGGCTCAAGTAGTGCAACAGGACTCAAGTAGAAAGGCAGGCCTCTGAGGGTTTAAGGCAGGCTTCAGAAAGATAGCAATCCAGCCAAATGTAGCAAAGCAGTATTCTGAAGTACACAGCAGGCCAAAGAAGCAGGCAGCCCACTGAAGGTTCTTCTACAGATCCGGGTAGTGAACTAAAGAGTGGGTTTGAAGATCCTATTTTTATACCCAGTGTCTTCTTTGAAGCAGACGTTTCTAGAGAATTGCCTTTAAAGTGCTCGAAGTTTCCTGGCTCCCTTGTCCGTGCTCCGGCCTGGCTACAGAAACAACGAGGTAGAGTGAAGTCCTTTGTGTGCAGGAAGGGCGCAGCCTATTGAATTGCAAATGGGGCTGAGCTTCGCTCCGCCCCCATCCTGCCAGTGATGGGCCATATAGGCATACACAATCCCTCTGTTATGTGGCTGTCTGAGAGGAATATACAAAGTCCAACAGCAAACTACACTTAATCATGTGACTCAGGAACGGGCTGCAAGCACCAAATAGGGAAGGAAAAGCCACCTTTCTAAAAGTGGCATTTTCAGAATTGTAACTAAATATCTGATTTTACCATCAGTGAGGATTTCCAATTACAATTTCTCAGACACCAAACATGAATTTCCTACCCACTTCCAAACAAAATAATTTAGCACTTATAAAATGTAACAAGGCAACCCAATGTTATTCTACGGGAGAGGTAGAACTCACAGAAGTGAAATAGCAATTTGTGAGTTTTTCACTACCAGGACATGTCCAACCTTTTAATTACAACGTACCCTGCCCTATGGGCTGTCTAGGGCTTAATGTAGGGGTGACGTAAATGCAATAAAAGGGGAGTTAAAGGCTTGGCAAGGGAGTAATCTTCCTAAGTCGAAATCTTAGTTTAAAGCTGCATTTAGGCTGCAATGGCAGAACTGGAATATGTTTTAATGGGCTACTTAAGTGGGTTGAACAATAATAAGACTCACTAGCATCATTTAATTTACAGTCCCTCGGTATATGGTACACTTCTTTACTAGGGACTTATACGTAACTGAAATATGTCAATCAAGTGTAAGCCATTTTTACTATGTGTTAGGGAGTTGAAGGATGAAAATCCGGTTCTTCCCCTTTCCCTGTATCCGTAGACATAGTTATATAGTTGTTAGCATGATGTACCTATATACTCCCTGATGTATGTTATATATGTGTATCGTTTAATATACTTCCTTTTAATCAAACACAAGTGTTTTAGTGTTTTCCTTCTGCTAAGTGAACTAGGGCGAGAATCCACGTAGACGGAGACGCCATTTTAGTTGGCCCTCTCCTGTGTTGAGCTAAAGTCACGCGTTTTCCCTCTTATCCGACAGAACTCCTTCTCTCTGAGTTAGAGGGGAGCAGCTGAAGGTGGATTGTCTTTCCCTCTGTCTGAAGGCCCAAGGTTACATCTGGGTTTGAATGCGATAAAGCACATTCCTGAAGGCGCCTTGCCTGTCCTCCCGAGTGCCGGGGCGAGGGGCGTCAACCTCTTTGACCTTACTATAATGAATAGAGTTATTCTGAGCCAATTCTGTGTGCCTAATATGGTCTTTCCTTGAGGCCCCTAGAAGCCTCTGGTAATTTTCCATCTAAGGTGATTGCATTTGTATTTGAAAAGTATACATGACTTGTCTTGACTGTAAGCCAGCAGTCTTCTCTGCGCACCTCGAGGGATGAGGTCAGGAGAGGCTCCTCTATAGAGTACTTTGTTTAATAAACAATTGAACTTTCTTTACTGCCAACTGACTGATTATTTGGTAATTACGCATTGGGGGAGTTGGGGGTAAGTACAGCTTCATTTGTTGATTTATTTGCAATACGTCAGAGTGAGTACAAGGACTTTAGCACTGGTTAGCATTAACAGTAGTAAAGGATACAGAGTCCTAAGGCCAGCATAGGAGTATTCTAAAAAATAGTGGGGTTGAAGACAAAAGGTTTGAGGATGACATTGCAGAGAAGACCAAGTCCAACAGTAACCCAATGTTATGCTGAGGGAATGATAGTCCATGTAGTAGTGAAACACAAATTTAAGAGCTTTTCACTACCAGGATATTTCAGGATATTTCAAAGTTAAAGATACATGACCAATATTTTAAATACAATGCACACTGCTCAATGGGCTGTTTAGATCCGACCAGAGGCGTGACTTATATGTATTAAAAATGGAAGGTTTAGAACTAGCAAAAGGTTTATTTTGCCAGATTGAAATGACAGTCGAAAACTGCAAACAGGCTGCAAAGGCAGGCCTGAGACACGTTTTAAAATGACTACTTAAGTGGGTGGCACAATAGGTGCCGTAGGCACACTAGTAGCATTTAATTAGCAGGCCCTGGAGACTTGCAAGAAAATTAAATGTGCCAATTGCGTGTTAGCCAATTGGTTAAGTGCACAGAGTCCTAAAAGCCAACAAAAAAGTGTTCAGAAAACAGGAGGGCTGAAGTCAAACTGTTTGAGTGCGACCCTGAAGAGGTGGCCAAGTCCATCAGCAACCATATGATGGGTTACAAAGTATTGACATATATCCTTCCACGTCTTCAGGAAGCTGGAAAACCTGTTTGGCACCCCACCTTCCATGCAATTTACAAGGAATCATGATGCAGACACTATGAGTCACAAAGTCATTTCTATCTCTCAGTACCAGTTTAGGTCTTTCCTGAGAAAGCACATGTTTGCGAGTCTAGTCTTTAAAAAATATATATATATATTAAAATGGTTCTTGAGCCTACCTGTTTCTTACCATTGGTTGGCTTCAATGCCACTCTCATTTCCTTGCTTCTCAGTGGTCATTGCCTTATGATGCCTCTGGTTCCTCTTTCTCTTGTGCCTTCCGTGGAGCATGGACCAAGTTCAGATTTCTGTCCACAGCCAGAGTCCTATTGATGGTTGTGGTCTTCTGGTGGGATACTTTTTTTATATGAATTGTTTTGCTCCATTAGAGTACACGTGTTTGCAGTCCATTTCCCCCGCTCCACATCATTGCTTGCCCCGTCCCACTCCCACCATTTGCCTGTCTATCCTGCTCTCCTCCCACCGTCCATGGTCTTGCTTGCCACACCCCGCCTCTCGAGTTTCTTGCCCTCCCCAAATCCCCCACCATCCTCCACACACACCCACCCATCCCTTGTGTTGCTTGTTATAGCAGCCCTGGGGTGAGGGATGAGTACCTACCACTTCTCTAGCCAAACCATAGTTATAGCCACTGACTCATTGCTCTTTTCCCAATTGTTCTACCTCTCCTCGTGTGCTATTCAGAAAAAATGCACAGCTCTGCAGCTCACCTCGGAAAAATCACGCAGGCTCACAGCAAGCAATAACATATGGAACAAAGAGTGACTGTGCGCCCCGTGTATATCCTGTGTGTGAATAAGTAGTTAGAAGCATGTATGCGCACTTGTGTGGTTGTGTGAGAGCTTAAAAGCATGTGTGCACGCCTGTGTGTACTTAGGTGCTTTAAGAAACATGCACGTCCAGCAGCTCGTCTTGAAATAATCCCAGGCTCATAGCAATCGTTAAAATATAGAACACACGGGGCCTGCTTCAGATTCCGTGATTTAGAAGCATGTGTGTTTCACGATACTGCACAGAATCAACAAAAAGCATGGGCAAAACCAATCAGTCATCAAGCCGAGACCCATTGGCTTTGTCGGTGCTTGTTCTCCTAGCAAACTTTACAACCTTATGCCACACAGGCTTCGCAGCCTGTGTGGCATAACTGCCTTTAATACACGTGGCCGCACGGGGCTTGAAGTTTCATTTTTCTTTGCTTTGACACCTGAAAAATAAGGCCACAACCCCGCCTGCGTATTTGTTTTCTGTAAATCCCTCGAAAATAAGATTTTTTTTGTCCAGCAATAATCATGTATTTCTTTGATAATGTTGAACAGGATGCGGGTGTCGCCGAGCGGTTCAGAAGATCCGAGACTCCTTTTGACTGCTATTTCACCTTGTTAATTAACGATGTTCCTTCCAGGCGCCGACGGCAGGATTCAGTAACTTGAGCTGTTGTTATCAATCCCAAGGAATGCCTTCAGGTGAGCATACGGTAGTAGATGGAGTTGCCGTTATCTACACTGCTTAATATTTCAGGTACTTGTAATTCAATTACACTCCTTCTTAACCCAGTGTTTCAGGCGATATTTAATTAAAACATTTAACATACAGAAGGCTGCGCAGGCAAGAGGAGCCGCAAACCATTTAGGAGTGTAAAGGCTGGGAGAACAGGTGGCTAAGACGGAGCAGTTCATCTGCACCTACCTGAGAATGCCTCGGAGAGCTGACCCGTCGAGTGGAGGAGTGTGTGTGACTGCGTGCATGCGATGAATGCTGTTCAACTTTAGCTCTTTGTGATAGATGAGGGCTCCCACTCCATCAAGCTCAATGGCTGGGAACCAATGCGAATGTTTTTAGAGGAGTATGTGTTTTAGAGTGTGTCTAACTTTGTTTTTCAAAAGTGGAACTGCAGTTGGTATTTGTGGAAGAGGTGTGGCACAGCGGCCAGGCTGTCTGACTCTGGACCACCACGGGGTTCGATCCCCGGCGCCGGGGGCAGGTCAGGTCAGCACCATGTGACGCTTAATCTTCCCGAGGGCCTCCAGCGCTGGGAAACCACTTCGGAGGTAGCTGGCACTTTACACATTCAAGATTATTATTGTTTGTGGCCAGAAGGGGCAGCAGTGTTTTGCAGATCATATATGAAAAGGTGAGAAGAATTTCAGAAAAAAAGAGGCCAGTGAAGGGATCCGAGGGCTGCAGAGGAAATCTGGAGATTCTCTGCCAGTATCCCCGCTAAGCACCTAGCCTCCAAGGGGATTTAACTCACAGGAACTGAGAAGGATAGAATGTGTGCAGAAAAGAATGAAACGGAACCAGTAGAAGTGATTAAACACTTTTTTTTGTCAATAAGTTGAAAGAAGCCCAAGGGGGAGAGGGTTTCTGTGTGCAAGACCCTTTCTGCCAAAGAGTGGCTGTAAGGTGCTAGTAAGGGGAGATTGTGCGGGTAAGCCTCTTTTCGATGAGTTTCAGGCTAGCCTAAAACACGTGCACGGGTAGTAAAGATGTGTATGATGAACCAGTCTTTAAACTTGTCTGACCCGGATAGTTTCATAATTCCCGACTGATGACACAATATTTACAACCATACTTCGTGTCTGCGAAGAACCGCTGATAGGCACTAACATAAACACAGTTTTGTCAGCACTTATGAATGCCACGAATGCCCAGCACTCATTCTTCCAGACTTGAGCGACAGGTAGTACACAGGTGGGAGGTGAAGATATCAGCATGGCATTAGTGCTACAGCCGGGCGATTATCTGTTCTGCCTGCCAGCCATTAATGACAGTTTCGAAGGATGTCCTGCCGGCATGGCCCCTTCCATTTCCTCAATGCTGTGCCTTCCACTCAGTGAGGCGAATTCCAGGGACGTTCTCAGCATTGGAGACTTGGCTCATCACTCATTATCGCACATGCATCAATTTGCTCCCCATGAGCATGAGTGATCCTCTAAGATTCCCTCAGACGTATCACATACACATTTTCACCAAAGTAGAACTGGTGTTCCCCACATGCTCGGAGGGAATACAGAAATGTAACCCTGCATATTTACTACTTGTCTCAGGTAAAGAATTCTGAATGACAGGAATTGTGAAGGATTTCAAATATATTACAGTTCTGGCTACCCAGGAGAACTCTAGCAAAACATTTGTGAATTCTTACTTTGTCATGTTAGTAGCTTTCCACGTGCATACTTGTATTGAGAATTCAAAATGCACTTGCATAAGTACACGTGCACGTATTTCCCCTTTTTTCTCCAGTGAGAAAATATTTGTTTGCCCATGGGGAAAGCTCCTTCCCGTATACAATGACCAATGTTGCAGGTGTGTCTATTGTTCCTAATACTGTAAGGAATTTACTCCATCCTCTGAAAGAATGAAGGAAATCTGCAAATGCTTCTAGGGTGGAAATGTTTGGGGAACAGTTTGGCATTGCTTACAAACACGTATTTCTTTCAGTGTGCAAAAACGTTCAAGCCATAATACCCAAGAAGACATTCTCCCTACCCCTTTGAGTAGAGTGTACAACTACATGATATGACAGTCAAAAGTATTTTATACTCATAAATAAAGTTATTTATACGTCTAAGCAACATTCACATCTGCAAATCGCTTTATAAATCAGGCCCTCAATATACAATTGGAGACTTTAAGTCCTTGAAACTGCTACTGCCTATCGAGCTGATTCGATCATGGAAATTACGAATCCCACAGAATGCCACTCCAGCATTAAAACATCTTTACACCATGGTCCTGAGACTTTACGGGTGTAGGTTTGAACAAGCAAGTAGGCGGGTAAGCAAGTGAGTGTGGCGGCACCTGCCTGCAGATCTGTTTGGTTTCAACTCAGCCTATAACTTTCCCGAAGTAGACAGCAAATTAAAGAGGAGTCATTCACAGCCAGACCTGAACAGCAAGCAACTTTAATTAATTGGAGAAAGCCTCGGGGGCAATCGAATGCATTATGAAGCTGTCATGTTTGATGACTTTTGCTTGAAATAAAAATATTCCTCTCTGTGTTGCTTCAGAGTGTCCCTCCCAAGCCCCCACCCCACCTCCCTTTGTGATTTATATAATACTTTGAAAAAGACAAAGTGTAATGAGAGGAAATACCGTTATAGGACGAAATAAATTACATCATTAGGCAAGTGGGCAATTAAAGTGCAGTGTAGCTGGCATTGTTTATAACGGGATCAATTATAAAGAGATTTATGCAGGAAATCTGTGCTTTGCAAAGCACTAACGTTATAGACGAGCAGGGAAGACCCAGGGGTTGATACGAATGGGTTCCATAACTCACATGTGTTTAGATGGTGATGGGGAAGTGGGCACGTGATACCTGGAACCACTGGCATCATTTCAACAAAAAAAAAGTTAGTGGAAATTCCACCACATGCTCTATGAATCGCAGGAAGTTACATCACTGTTAGAAAATGCGTTTTCTGGTTGGCAGAGTATGCACCCTGTCCAAGCAGGAACCACAATCCTAGTTAGGGTAAGTAAGTTACACAATAAGAATAACCTGTGCTCGCCCCCCTTGCAGCTTGGCACAAATCAATCCGCCTAAACTAAAGAGGCTATGTGTAAAGTATTTGACACACACACAGTAACACAGTGAAAACACCACAGAAGTACTCCCCACCAGTTTAGAGCAAGCATTTTCAATGCAATAGGTCTCGCATTTAGGTGAGTTTCATAAATGCAACACCTATTGCATTACAAATGCTAGCCATTAACCGCATCGCTGCGGCGGCTTTTCCCGCTGTGTGCGGCAAAATTCAAAGAGCCGTGTTACATGACGAGCTCAGCTCGTCATCAGCACACGACCACCATGGCTGATGACGAGCTCAGCTCGTCATCCGCAGCGAAGAGGTTAAAGCATAAGTGCGGCATGGGGCAATTAAAAAAATTAAAAAATTGTTTAAAAAAACATGCAGCTGTGTTTGGCACAGCAACTAAAGCAAAGGCACGGCCGCCAAAAATAGCCTGACATGCAGTGCTATGTAAAAATAAGAATAAAGCTGTTGTGAGGGAGGGTGTCCTACCTGCAGGCATGCGAAAACCATTGAACAAAATAGTGCTCGGAGGCTGGAATTAAAGCCTACTGAGCAACAACATATGTAAAAGGGGGTGTCCTCATGGGAGGTTACAAATAAAGACAAGGCGGTACTAAGGTGGGACTAACAAGCCTATTTCCAAATCAGAAGCCAGTATTTACAAAGGACAATGACTCAAGCCAATGACAAATATGAACAGTGAGCAGAGCTTCAAGTGCACACTCCAATGCAACATGCATCGCAGAGCAGCACATGCACTGCCCAGGCTTGAACTAAAAATAGCCAATACATATCTGAATAAAAACAAGACTAAACTGACAAAAATCCAACATCCCCAAGTCAAGATACAAACTTTTCAATATTAAATAAAGTTATAGCTCTTAAAGGACAATAGCTCCAACTGGCTCTATCTGGTTGCGCTTGACCAGGATAAATCCATCATTTCAGTCCGGCTGCACTGGAGTGCAGGCTGGATAAAGAAGTCATGCAGACACTGGCACAGTACTTTGGATATGTAAACCAAAATCAAAGATGATTCGAGACGCACAGGAGAGGTACGTCACGGACCCAGCTGTGGCATTGGTTGCTTACTGCTATGCAGGTCGTTGGCACATTGGTGCTCAAGGGCAGTGTTTTGCACAAAGGAGGAGGTGAGGCATCACTGAAGCAACTGAAGAGTTTGTTCCTGGTGGCAGTGCAGTCATGGAGTAGCTGATGCCTGGGGATGTTGCAGGGTGCAGGGAGGTGATGCAGCAGTTGCCAAAACGACCCTTGGTTTCTTACTGCTGGGAGGTGTTGACAATGCATTGAAGGTCAAGCCACAAGGCTTTGGTTTTACAGCGTTGAGATTAAACCACTGGGCCACAGCTGCGGTGCCGGAGCAGTGCATCATGGACGTCAGTGATGCAGTGCTCGGACACTCGTCGTGACGGTTTTTTGGAGGCACTGCATCATCATCGGAGCCTGCATTGCACGTCGCAGTCGTTATATTGAGCAGAGACCATGGCTTCGGTGAAGGCAGTGGCCCAGCATCAAAGTTGCAGACACGCGCTGGTTCCAAAGTCGCTTGGTGTCCGTTTCTTCTTGTAGCACTGTAACTCACTTCCAAGGGCCCATGAACTGGATTTGGCACCAACTGGCAAGTAGGGCTCTCAGCAGAGGAACCAGGTACTGCAGGTTAAATCTTTGATGGCCCAGAGACTTCTTAACAGGAGGCAAGCATACACAAGCCCTTGAAAAACCTTGGCAAGCAAGATGTAGAATGTAAAGTACAGTGCTTTCACTGCCCAAGATAGAAACAGCAAGCAGCAGGCCAACACAGCAAAGTGGCAGTCCTTCCTGACAGCTTCGCTAGCTCTTCTTCTTAGTGGAATGTCCTCTTAGTCCAGAAGTGGTCAGAAGTTATGGTGTCACGGCTCCAGTTCTTTACTAGTTTCTGCTTTTGAAGTAAGGAAACTTCAAAGGAAAGTCTCTGCAGTGCACAATACCATGGCTTTCCCTGACCTATCTCCAGGCACACCACTTTGGGGTGGAGATAGCTATCAGCTTGGTGATAGGCCATGAGGATATGTAGGGTGCATCTCAGCTCCCTTTGTGTGACTGTCTAGAGTGAATATATTAGAAATGGCGATTTCCGGTTGGCTAAGGCTTGCGCCAAAGCCTGGCAGAAACCACCTTTCTACGCCAGGGCAAGGAAGTCACCCGCCAAGATAGCCCCTGCTCACCCTCTTGGTAGCTTGGCACGAGCAGTCAGGCTTATCTCAGAGGCAGTGTGTAAAGCATTTGCACACGCACCCACAAGCAACAACATCCAAGGCCCCCCACAAAAGTAACTCCACACACGGTTATATAAAAATAGCCTTTGTATTATCAGAACACATCAGAATCAGAATCACAGGATGTACATTGTGCCAACTGGCACGGCAATATTTACAAGGGATTATGTACACAGGACATGGCCACATGGACCACTGTCAGGAATAAGCACTTGGTAGAACTAGCACTTTGTAGAAATAATGCTTAGCACATAGCACATATAATAACTATAGCACCAAATAACAAATGTAGCACACAACCAGTAACGACTGGCAAAAGGTCAGTACCACCTACGCAATCCTAAACACCTTAGGCAAATATCACACAGGGAACCATGAACTCACTAGCATAACCTATACTAGGAAAAACAATCTCCTAAGCATAAACACACATTTAGAGGTAAAGGCATAAAGCATTGCACATGATGCAGAAATCACATTAGGCAGGTAATCACATTTGCGCCAAAATCACAGAGTGGAGAGCAGGATCAAATTCAAAGCTTTGTGCATTGCCTATAAGGCCATCCATCAGACTGGACCGAAGTTCCTAAAGGAGGCATTTCAGGTGTACATTCCTAAAAAGAACCTACGATCAGCAGCAAGCTATCAACTGCCTGTACCCCGCACAAGAACGGCAACATGGGGTGACAGACGATTTTTGGTAGCAACTCCAATATTGTGGAACTCACTCCCCTTAGACATTAAAACTGCGCCAACCCTGATTAGCTTCCGCAAGGCTCTGAAGACCTGGCTCTTCAATCAATAATATTATTAATATTAACCATCTGGCAAAAAGAGCTTATAGCCTCTTTCTTATAATATCGTGTCCTGACCTCTGTATCTTGGAGTATCTCATTGCGCCTAGACACCTCAGGGTAGTAGTGCGCATTAAAAATTCCATAAATAAATAAATAAAATAAATAAATAACTGACTGCAGGCCAACTTGGCCTCTCAAGGGGCTCACAGGCCCAATGTCCAGAATGTCTGGACTGGCTGCGCCGGCAGCTAAAGAAGAATGTGCAAGGGTCTAAACGTGGCAGCTGCCCACTAATGCTGGGCAGCTGGGAATAGGAATGCGGCCTGGGCTCTCAGTAGCCCTGGGAACAAACTGCCCCAATGGTTGGAGCCCTCAGGGTCTAAAAATAATGGGGCCAGACTGTGGAAATAACATGGGCAGCCGCGCGCCCTATGAGCCCTCCTTCTGGGACTCTAAATACTAAAATGGCCCCAAGTCCCACTCGGGGACTTTGCTGGGAGTATGACCCCCAAAAACAACATAGACACCACTGTGGGGCCCCAAACCGTGGGGGACTCCTGAAGATACTTGCCCCCCAAAGTGTTGTGGTGGCCCGCTGCTCGACGGGGCCACCCAAGAATGCAGGGGTCGCACGGGGCATCCAACGGGCACCACCAATAGTCCCCTCTGAGACCTCCCCCAGCCCTTCCTGACTCACCGGACTACTCAGGGAGGGGGGTGATCCTTCTGTGAGGCGGGACTCGGCAATGCGGGGGCTCTTTGCCCGGTTCCCTCGCTGTGTGCAGACACGGCCAGGCTACCCGCAGGACTCCTTCTGCCCGGTCCGCCCTCCTGGGACCGGGACCGCACAGGGACACCTGCGAGCCTGGCCGCAGCTTCCTCCAAGCCGGGGGGAAGCGGTAATAGAGCCCGCGAGGCTCCTCGCCTTCTCTCTGCCGGCCTTTCTCCTTCGCGGGCTTCCTCTGCTTCCTGGGAGCCCTCCCACAGGTGACATCTCCCGCACCACCAATCCCTGCGCGGCATCATCCTGACATCACGGGAGATTCCCTCCCCTGCCTCCGGGGCTCCCGGGCGGATTGGCGGGGATCTTGATACGGGGTAGGCTCCTGTTACAACCGGACACAATGGCCCTGGCGGGGTGGGTACCCTCCAGGGGTAATAATATGCAGATATGCGTGGCAGCACCTGCGGAGATCTCCACCACGGTGGCAGGCGAGGCAGGGTGGGCTCCCGTGCCGCAAATCGGGCAGACTGCGGGGCAGGTACCCGCTCGGGCACAAAGGTAGGGGGGAGCCCCACCTGAAAATGACCACACCTCCGTGCTGCCACCCACAAGCAGGCAGGAGCGCTGCTTTCCAAGGGAAAAAGGCACCACAAAAAGCACTCCTCTGGGAAATAAAGCACCCCCCCCCGCAGGAGAACCCAAAACGCTCCCAGGAGATGCAGGCAAAGTCTTGTAGGAGGTGGGGGGGCAAAGGCTGGGCCCATGGGCCAGCTCACAGGGCCCTCCAATCAGGGAGGCAGTCCCAGTGGCGGTATCCTCCTGGCGCCCAGCAGCGGCAGGCCCCCCTCAAGATAGGATCCAGGAAAAGAACATTTTGTATGGGGTCACAGCCCCTTTTTATACACAGAAACCCTTTGTTTCTAGGGTGCAGGGTGGGGGAAAACCAGACGCAGCTGGTTTTGGAGCACTTTGTTTTGCTCAGCCCCTCTCCCTATTCACAGGACAGGCTAGGGACATCAGACGCACCACAGGGGGCGGAGCCAGCATTGTGGAGGAAAAGCCCAGCCCTATTCAGGTCCCAGGTGCACCCCTCCCTCACATCAACATGCAGATCTCTCCACTCACCACCGGGGCAGACCCATCCTGACTCCTGGAGCCCGGCACACCAGCCAGCTACAGCCAATCACAAGCCAGACAGTCAAATCACATTCACTGCACAGGCAGGCCAACTTCTAGAAGTGGCACTCCCACACTAGACATATTAAAGCCGCACACATCATCGCGCAGCATTCAATCTCACGAGTTCGCGCATACCAAACTCAACCTTGCACTCCCCACGCATCAGAAACTACCATGGACACACATATTCCCAATGCATTCCTATGGGAGGGCAGGCCACTCTCACACACGCACTCAGAGAGCGCACGCACTTTACACTGGGGCACAGTGTCAAAGTGCGCAAAGACCAGAAATCACTATAATTATCTCAGAGTTCAATGCAAAAAGTTCAGGGGTGAACCTGCCAGAAGGGCCAAGTCCAACAGAATGCAAAAAAGGTTTAGTAAAAAACACACACAGATGATTTTAAAAACTCAAAGAAGTTTATGACATACTAGCATAAGTTTCACAAGAACAGGGCCCCCTAAATTATGTGATTGCAAATAATTAGTGAGCCATAGAATACCTGGTAATCATATCCTAGCTGGTTTCAGTGAGAAGGGTTTGCTACAGTGCCACTCTCCCCACTCCCTGACATTGTAGAGACTTAGGAGATGGTGCATAGATGTTGCTAGGGTTTAAATATTTGCCTATAATGTGAGCCCTGGCTTAAAAAAATGTGAAATGCTCATTACTGCATTCTCTGTGTGGATAATAGTAATCAAAAGTATGTAATATAAGAAATGATTTTGGTTGCCTCGTTTCGTAACTCAAATTGTACCCTTTATTTCTCTTCTGATTGAAATCGTTATGTCCACTTCCCGGTTATATTTTTCTTATATAAATTGGAATATAAATTAGAACTTAAATCTAATTGAACTTTCTAGGGGATGGAAAAATGTAGCGACCAACACTGGTTTTAGATGATTTGTCACACAATCTTAATGATTTTTTAAACTGACCTTACACCCTTTCATGCACTTAAAGGGTGGTGTTTGCCTCGTCAATTTTGGAAAGCATGTTACCATAAACAGGGTGAAACATGTTTCAAGATGGTGTACATTTTGGTCTAGTTTTAATCACAATTATTTTGCTGAACATTTTGCACTGTACACTGAACTATATAAGAAATATAAACATGTGATATATTTTGGGTCAGATAGCACAGTGAGAGATTTGAATACAGTGCTGCTGCGCGAGGATTTTGAAGATTTTGGTGCCTATTGGGAACTTCAAGATGGCACCCATTTTAGAGACAATATGTGTCCTTATTCTAGTTTGATGACTCCTAGCTGTGAGAGATTGTATAAAGGTGGGAACACTAATTTTCTCTGTGTTCTCGCACTCGAGAGTCACGGTTTTGGGCCACGTTGATGACGGAGCTGTCCTAAAGGTAAGAGATAATTGACTGTGGATACACTGTTAAACTTTGAAGGACTACGCAGGTAGTTTGAGATAGTATACTTGTACGAGGGGGAAAAACAAATTGGGCATGTGTTATGAAGGCATCTTTTAAATATCTTGGTGCCAATTGGGTGCAGCAAACATGGATTTGTGTTGGGAGCGTGATGGTACTAATACGGTCCCATTAGCTAAGTCTTGGACGACTGAATGGGATAGTGGTGATGGTCGATATTTTCTGAAATGTTTGGAATAGTTTGATGCATGAGCGCATGTGCTGCAACCCTGACAAAGTAATAGATATGTAAAGCGGGGACACGCTTTTGCGTTTTGAACACGTAAGCATGACAGCATAGAGGTTGCGGTTGGATGATGTGTTAGGATAGTGAGCTTATTATACTCCCGTTAGTGAGACACTCTCTGAAATGTTCGAAATAGTTAGATACGTTAACACATGTGTTGCAACTCTGACAATGTAATGGATATGCTAAGCGGGGACACATGTTTGCATTTTGAACAAGTTAGCATGACCGCATAGAGGTTGGCTTTGATGGTGTGTTATGTTAGCAAGATTATTATACTCTCTTGAGTTATTGGGATGAATAAGGCAGAGGTGTCTAGTGATTTCTGGGTCGAAAGTTAATGTATGTGAATTTACAGTATTATTTGGATCTTACCTAATGATAGATACAAGTATTGTCTTTGGAGGAGTTTATACATTATTACATCCCCGGATATATATGTATATATTTTCAGAGCTCATGGATTGGTCAGACGGAGACCTTTCCTGGAAAAAAGAACCGATTTTTACTCAAAAGACAGATATTTTACCCATTGTGGGGTGGAATTATCACCACACAAGCAGTAGGTTTTCCATCTGTGTGTCAGATTTAGAAATGGAAGTAGGCATGTATACGAGGAGTTTATTCTAATGATAGGTTTCTTTAACTTACAGAGGAATTTACCAAAGATTGTAGAGGTATTTGTAATGCGTTCTCACATACGCATGACTTTGGGTTTTAAGGTGGATATATTGATCACTCTTCCATCACCTGTTGTCCGTTTTTTTGTGTTTTTGTGCTTGGGTTTTAAGATGGATATATTGATCACTCTTCCATCCCCTGTTGTCTGGTTTTTGGTGTTTTTGTGCTTGCATCTGACAATCTACAGTCCTTATTTAGGCTGTTCTTTAATCAATGTCAGATAAGTATCATCACGGTTTTTTGACCAGCACACGGTCATAGATTGGCAATTAGCTCTTTCACTTTGTCGTCACAAATGTTTTCCTCCATCACCAATTAGTAGGTGATCAACGATGTCACATTTTTTCACCCTCTATAGTTTGGTTTAATAGTAAGGTTGGGCCCTTGATTGGCATGGGTGTCATGTTCATTGTCATGGGAAGAAGTGTGGCGCCGCGGCTAGGGTGACTGACTCTGGAATCCGGGGATCACGGTTTGATCCCCGGCACCAGCGGGAGATTAGCCCAGCACCATGTGACCCTGGGCAATAGCTTGCTTAATCTTCCAGACGGCCCCCAGAGCCTAGAGATCCTTACGGGTGATTGCGCGCTTTACAAATGTGGATTATTATTTAATCACCCTTGTGCGTGTTTATTACATGTTTCTCTTCAGAGGTGTATAATTATACCTCTAGATATGGGGAACTTCTAATCTGATGATGTACACCAGTATATGTATGGTGTTACATCGGTCTTTTGTTTGTGTTTATACAGCCTTGATAAAGTCGCCTTAGCCACAATTTTGGGGGAGGTTGGTGGTTCTCCTCACCTTACAGCACCGTCCAGAATTTAGGATCTATTGAAACGAATATATGTGCGGTTTTCCAGAGAGGCGCCGCTTCACCAAGATCAACAACACTGTCCATTCAAAGGTCTTAAAAAAATGATGTACTCATCAATGACATTTAGACAAATTCTACAATTGGTTCATGTGGTGTGCTCTTATAACGTATGTCTGTTTATACCCTATTCCTTTGATATTCTTATTTTGTGCTTGCTTACCTACAATCTGCTTTCCAGCTGTTAGTAATTAGTCATTAAATGAATTACCATTTGATTACTTAACATGTAGATTTTAAAACGTGAATATTGCATCCATTTTTGCAGGTGGACACTCTCCTTCTAAGCAGACAGTATTTCACTGGTTCCTTCACAGAAAATATTGCACAGTTTGGGCACAAATGCTCTGAATTTCTCTTTGAGGCAAAGATAAAAGAAAGAGTCGTTACAGTTTCGGGCAAGTTCACCTTGAAAGTCACTGGTGTGCATCTACCTATACTGACAGAGTTAGAAGAGGTTGAGGGATTCCTCCCTAGTGCTTCAGGCTTCTACATGAAGTAAGCCGCAAGAAAAACACAGGTATAGTGAAAAGGAAATTTTGAACACCTCCATGTTATCTGGTGTGCTTTTAACTGAGTAAAATAAAAGAGTAAACAAAATGAAGGTTGAAGATGAGAGGTGAATAGATTCATGTGAACTGCACCTTTTGCAATTCAAAGTCCTTCCCAACACTTATGAGTGAACTCAAAAGCTCTTTACGGAGATGCACATGCACGACTGATTGTAGCTGTCGATAATGGAGAATCAGGTCATTAGTGAATGCGGAAATGTCTCTTGCCATGTACTAACTATTTTGAGAGTCAGTTACTGAGTCACAAAATAGGGCTTGCTGATTTAGTATTAGGAAGACGCTTGCCAAGGATGTCTCTTCCTAATAGTGAGTCACAAGGGGGTCTACAATTTTTTTTTATGGTAACAAACCAATCATGTAGGTGGTAAGTCAGTCCCAATGGGAAGGTATCCCCAAGGGAACCCTCCTACTTTGTGAATGGTAGAATTTTGTTTTTTTTAAGAGCAGGCAGTGACCACACAGATCACTACCTGCTCTTTAAAAATGAAACAGAAATGTTTCATTTTTCTTTTTGAAAAGCATCCTGTTCTCCTTTAGGAAAAACAGGCAGCATTTAAAAAAATGTTGCTTTATTTAAAAGCAAACGCAGACATGGTGGTCTACTGTCCCCTGCAGGCATTTATCCTTATGTTTTTAGCGATTCCTAATAGGTCACCAAGTGCGACCTACCTCATGAATATAAATCAGGTAGGTCAATTTCTAACCCCATTGGGAATCACTAAATGTGTCTGAGACACATTAGCACATCACGTTTTGCAATTTGCTAAGTGTGAGTCACAAAAATGTGCAATAAGGAGCTCGTAAAATGCATTGGTCGTACATGTGGCCCTTAGATTCATGCTCAATGGATGTGGCAGACGGTTGTTTTCTGCTGTGGCTTTTCTCCTGAATATCTGCTTTGGTAGGAATTTTAATCCAGGAGAAGAAAATGTATACTCTGACTCACCTCTCCACTGTTTGCCTGGTATATAATGGGAGGAAAGAAATACATATTTGGGAGGACTGCTTTGGGAGGACTGCTATAAAGAGGCCAGAGTACCCCACTCCAATGGCAGTACACTATGATATGTGGTTTCGCAAGCATTTTTAGATCCACCACAGAACCATATGATGAGCTCTAGGAATGCAGATCCAGTCGTTTTTATATGCTTTAGTTCAGTGATTCATAACATTTTGACTTCTTTCGACCTCATTACTCATTAATGGAATCCGGGGACCCCCACTGAGTCATTATTAGAATCCAGGGAACCAATCTAAACAATTTTGATGATCTTAACTGCAAAACAATACATAAAAATGCAGAAACAACCAGTCATTAAACAAACACACAAATGAAGAAATAATTTATTTTTAATTTACAATTAAATCAAAGAAAATCTGCATTTAAATTTTAATGTGCATATTGGAGTTTTTTCAAATTCACTCATCGGCCACACTATGGGGCCGATTATGATGGCGGACGGACCAGAGTCCGTCCGCCACCATAGAGTAGGAGGGAACCTCCGCATTGCCTGCGGAGTTCCCTCCTGTGCAATTAGGAGGTGACCGCCACCCTGGAGGTCACATCCTCAATCTTTAACATTGCGGCGGGTGCAGCTTCAAGCTGCACCCGCCGCAATGTTAAAAATGCTTGCACGGCATTTGCGTGAAAAAAGCAGCAGGCACCGTGCGGTGCCTGCCGCTTTGTCCACACAAATGCAGGGGGGTACCATAGGTACCCCCCATGTGCACCCGCCACCCCCCCTTCACCCAGGGGGCCCGCAACGGGCACCCCAAAGTGAAGCTCTGTATGCTTTTCCACGGCAGAAAAGCCGCCGTGGAAAAGCATACTTTGTACTCCGTCCTAATATGGATGGCGGTGTCTGATAGACACCGCCAGCCATGTTAATGCTTTTCCGCTGTGGTCGCCTTCCGACCACGGCGGAAAAGCGGAGGACAGATTGTGAGACCCACCAGCCATCCTAATTTGGCGGTGGGTCTTTCAAGCCTCTGCGGCGGATTTCCCGATTCCTCCGGGCCGGCGGTGGCTTCCGCCGGCCCGGAGGATGCGGGAAATCCGCCATTGTAATGACCCCCTATATTTTGTTTGATTTATGTGTATTGCTCTCACCAATCAATCTGAGAATACCAAATTAAGGGCCTCATTATGATGGCAGTGGGACTCCCACCATCACCCCGTCGCGGGCGGTCCCACCGGCATCGGGCCCATATAGGAACGCCCACAACATTTTAATGGCCCGTCGGAAACTTGATGGTTGGACAGACCGACCACCAAGTATCCAACGGGCTCAAGGACTTGTAACCCTACAACAGTTGTGGTGCCTGCTCAGGCACCACCATAGGTATTACAATGTCGCTTTTCCCCTGCTGTTTCATGGCGGTTTACCCATCAGGAAAAGGCAGGTGGAAAGGGACTTGGGGGTCCGTAGTGGGCCCCCCTTCCTCCCTGGCCTTTCGACATGGCCCGTGGCCCACCAACATATCCCTGCACCATATGGCAGTCACCGCATGGTGCCTGCCACATAGTGCAGGGATATGCACGGGGTGCATATTTTGTACTGCGGAGTGTGCTGCAGTCTGCAGCACCAGCCACAATACAAAATATGCAAGGTGGTAGCATTGTGATTCATGGTACCGGACTGCCGACAGCTTGTTGAGCGGTCCCGTTTCCCACCAGGATGACCGCCATCCTAATCGGGCCCTAATTTTTTAATCACTGACATTATATGGATGCATACGGTATCGATACACACAAATATCACAAATTAAATATTGAAAACAGAAATATTGGCTACCTATTCTTAATTACTAAAACCATGAATATCAAGAACACAAACATGGATGTTAAAAAAATTGGTTTCTAAATATATTAGAAAAAAAATATCAGAAACAAAAATAACTTAACCTTTTAATAAAAATCTAATATGTCAAAAATATTTTTTCACATATCGATTAAAATATTATTGCCAACATAATTAAATAATTGCTAATAAATATATAAAACAATTAGTTCAAATAAAACCAAAATACTTTTTGCACATACTTAAATTAAACAAAAATAGATTACAATCACAAAATCTAATCTATTCACTCCGAAAAAACGATATAAAAAAAATTGTAAGAACGCTACCCCCAAAAAATATGACCATGAGCTACAAACATTTAAACTACATCCTATCTGTCTGTCTGTCTATCTATCTATCTATCTATCTATCTATCTATCTATCTATCTATCTATCTATCTATCTATCTATCTATCTATCTATCTATCTATCTATCTATCTATCTATCTATCTATCTATCTATCTGTCTATCTATCTATCTGTCTGTCTGTCTGTCTGTCTGTCTGTCTGTCTGTCTGTCTGTCTGTCTGTCTGTCTGTCTGTCTGTCTGTCTGTCAATCTATCTTGGCACACTGGTGGTGGGGCAATGAGGTCCCTTTGTGTCCTGAGGACCTCAGTACTACAGTGGACTTTAACCCCTAAGCAGCAGTGCAACAGGAGGGGCGATTGCAGAGTGGTGTAAAAAGGAGGTATGGCCTCTGACTACCTCTCAGCAATCCAGCGGTGTGGGGCTTTCTAGAGGTAACAGGAGGGCTAGTTTGCCCCTATGGACTGAGTTATATAGGCAGTACAATTCATCCCATTAAAATGTGTGTATTAGAACATATTGGAGACATAGCAAAAAGAGATTTCTTTTATCCAGTGGCCAGGCATTTTGCCAATAAACACCAAAGTAACAGGGATCTGCTACAATATTTTGGCATTGACCATGTACCTGTGCATAAAAGGGGAGGAGACAGAAATTTGAAGTTACACAGACTCGAGTCTCGCTATATCATTGATCTGCAAACAAGAGCCCCCAATGGATTGAACAGTGGGGAGGAACTAGCTATTCACCATGTGAATTAATCAGAGGGTATGAAGGAATATCATAAGATGTGAACAAGGGCCGATACACAGCATTATAATAAGGCTGACTTTTTTTAATAATGGAAATAATGATTAAATATATTTACTGCAACACTGTAACACATTATGCTGATAAACGGCTTAATAACAAAAGTTCATAATGAATTATGTTGTTTTACATTATAATAGCCTTTGCCGACATACAGCGGTACATCATATTAATAATAGTATGATGAAGAAACATAACAAATTGATTTGTATATTTCAAATTGACTGGAAGTAACTTGGTTTTATAATAGCATTGGTACTACAGACAATATGCAATTGAAAACTAATACTATGTTAAAATGGAGCCTACAATGCAAAACGAAGGTTGTCCTTTTTCAAAGTTGCACGTATAATGAATATGTAGTGACGACAGTAGACATTCAACGAGGTAAGAAGATTTATTGTCTGTAACGTAATAAAATCCGACAGACAGCGCCGGCTGTGCGTGCAAGCACCGCGCCGGCTTCGTTCAACTGTAGAATACAACTGTGACCCGACTGGCGACCAATTGTCAACAGGGGCTTGGCTCGCATTCTGATGGGCAGCGCGTGGACAAAACACTACATATATCTCTTTCCCTAGAGGAAAGGAAGAAAAGCAAAGTGGAAGGCAAGAAGGAAGAAGGGGGGAGGAGCGAGAGAGCGGCAAGGATTATTTGAACCTTAATGGCACTCTGATCTCTCTGCAACTCCTCCTGGGGGAGACAAGAGGGTTGTTAACAACCACCTCATTATGGTTAGATCCTGTCCCCCCTTTTTCCAGGATTAGATTTGTAACTCTTGTCTGCCATAAATATCCTACACTTGGTCGCTGATCCTGTCTGGCCAGGCTACTTCACCAACATTAGACCTTCTCTTCCTAGATATCTGGGGGAAGTTGCTCCTGCTCTTTTCAGGTCCATACAGGAGTGTATTGGTCTTTGGAAAGGGTCACTGATCTTAACAGCATCAAGCTCTATCTACTTTTGTCTATATATGTTCTACAGTGTACTCTTATATGGGACACTTTGTTTGCCCTGAGGAAGTTCCCTATATGGGAATGAAACGCGTTATGAGAAATATTTTGTGAATAAAGAAGTTATCTTTCTACCTCCATTTGTCCTGGGCGGAACAATCTTATCTAACCTAAAGATGAGCCCATCTTTAACAGATAATTCTTCAAAGATTTTTACATATGGTTGCACATCAACATTTAAACACTTCTCTTAGGGCCAGGCTTTAGTAATGTATCTCCTAACACATTTAAGAACTTCATCGCAATCCATAGCATCATACCAATCACTTTCATTGACAGAGCAAACATGTTGGAGTTCAACACTAGCGACTATACAGTCTTCGAGTTCATCGTCACTATTGGGTTTAACTTTTTCATCAGTCCTGTTCAGCATGGGTGGCAACCATGAAAGTGTACCTGCACGGATGTTCTTCCCACCAGGGATATGTATAATTTGAAAGTTGAATTGAATTGTGTTGTGTTACGATGGTTTGTGTTGCCTCAGATGGCCACTAAGGGTTTATGAACTGTTTGTAGAGTGAAGTTTCTACCCCAAAGGTAACCTTTGAACTTTTTGATGGCCCGCCAACATGCAAGCAGTTATTTTTCAATGACCAAATAGTGAGACTCAGTGCTTCTCAGTACCCTAGATGCAAAGCCAATTGTATGTTCTTGAGTCCCTGTTTGCTGGGTCAGGACAGCACCCAGCCCGTAACAGATTGCGTCAACAATTAGGGTGCAGTGAAATGAGTGCTCGAAAGTTTAAGGGCTTTGACAGTGCTGAGTCTGGTTTTAAGCCACTTAAAAGCAAGTCTGCGCTCGTCATCCCATTCAAAAACAGTTTGGTTTTTCAACAGGTTAGAAATGGGGTGTACCTTAGTTGCGTAGTCAGGGATTGCCTTTTATAATGGTGGCTTTCGGTGTGACTTGAGAACACCGACGAAGGAGTAATCCAAAACACGTCTGTTGCATTGCCAAAAAATCTAAGGAACTGCCCCCCTGAGTGCTCTTGGTCCCAAAATGCTTCATTGCTGAAACATTTTGGGTCTAATAAAATACCATCTCGCCAGAACCCTGTGGTCCGTCTCCTTCTTCGCCAGCCTTGCAGGCTGGAGGTTGTTTGGTGTTCTGTTCTGCTGAATATATATATGCATCCAAGTTCAATGGCCCCCGCACCTCCAGCAGTTTGCCTGGCGAACAGAGACCACAGCGAATCCCAAGAATTCAGGCAAGGTTGTTATTTATTAACAGTTAACAGCGCAAACGGTCTGACGCATTTCGAGCGAAAGCCCTTGCTCACAGATAATCCTGCATGTGTATGCCATTTTTTTTATATAAATGCTTAGGTGAACACCATGTGACAATGAACACAGAAAAAATACTACTCATGTTTCTCTAGTTGTTGTGACTAAAACAGAGGTAATAGGTAGGCGCTGCCATCAAAATATCAATCATTAACTGAATAAATTCATAAAACAAGATAATCACGGTCCCTGTATAAATACATAGCTCAGATTAAAAATGTATTTCATGATATATATTAATTGTCTAGAACATGCTAGTGCAAATATACGCAAATGTAAACATGTATAAATAGGTAATAAATCTGCAATTTATGAACATTCTAACTGTGCAAATTAAGCAAGTAGTAATAAAGAATACATTTGTGCAAAATCCTGCAATTGTAAATATTCAAAAATGTGCAAATTACGCAGATGTTACATATGCTGGAGGCATCTCTGCTCTCCTGATAGATGTTGTAAAACATTAAAATATGTGTATCATGATTACGTTGCTGAGCAATTCATCTGGGACATCAAGATTGATGGCAACCCATCTGTATTTCACATACAATCATGAGAATTACGTACATATTTCGAAGTGAAAAGAACTAAAATCCCCCAATGCAGTTAGGATCAATTCCTGCATATTAATATTTACAATGGTCAATATCATTATTGTGTAAAAGAGAGAAAGAAAAAAAGAAAAAGTAAAGCATTAAAATGTAAGTGTAGGCAAGAAACAGTTTAAGTATGGCGTTAGGGGCGGCGGCCACTAGCCAACTAGTTGGAGTGTTGTCTGATCATAATAATAGTATGGCTATGGACCAACTTACGGTAAGGATTACAGGAAATGGTATAAATCCTCGGTGGTATTTAAACCATTGGGCACTTTACTGTCTAGCTCCAAAATAATGCTGGATTCCAGTTGTCTAAGCATCTTGTCCCTATCGCCACCTCTGCGTGGTTTGGGGACAGCAGACAGTACATAATAATTGAGACATTGCAAGTTGTTGTTGTGTACCATTTTAAAATGTCTCGCAACAGGATATGCACTGTCACTGTTAACAATTGCCCGAAGATTCTGTAGAATTCTGACATGCACCTGCAGCTTGGTACTATATATATATATTGCATTTCACTCCCCAAATTGGAAAGAGGTGAACCACACTCGAAACATTTTCTTTACCAGCTTTATTTATTGTTGAAAACAGCATGAGGCACAGTCCTGACGCGTTTCATTCTACATTAGAACTTCTTCAGAGGTAAGCCCGAGCACCTAAACACGCCGCTTGTTCCCACAGCATAATGTCTGCAATTCAAGTTGATTTCCTCTGGTGGTCACTTTCATAGTTGCATTCTGGGTTCTGTGGTTCACCCTGCAGTGTCACATTTCTACCCTCCAGTGGGTGGTGCTTTTAACATGCTGCTCAGAGTTTACTTACTCCATATTAATTATTTTTGGTAATTTCAGGCAAGACGTTTCCCCGTATCCAGCCCACTTTCAAGGCTGATTCAGATCTAATACCGAGGACAGTTCTTGGTGGCGCCGCATTTCCCTGTGCGTTTTCATGATATACAAGGTTGGTTCAAGATCGGGAAATAGTGGCGCTCTTGTGGTGGTGCGTCGGTCTTCGGTGGAACCAAGCTGATATTATATTGCATTTCACTCCCCAAATTGGAAAGAGGTGAACCACACTCGAAACTTTTCCTTTTCCCTTTGTCAGCTTTATTTATTGTTAAAAACAGCATGAGGCACAGTCCTGACGCGTTTCGTTCTACATTAGAACTTCTTCAGAGGTAAGCCCCAGCACCTAAACACGTCACTTGTTCCCTCAGCATAATGCCCGCAGTTCAAGTTAATTTCCTCCGGTGGTCACTTTTATAGTTGCATTCTGGGATCTGTGGTTCACTCGGCAGTGTCGCATTTCTACCCTCCAGTGGGTGGTGCTTTTAACATGCTGTTCAGAGTTTACTTATTCCTTATTCATTATTTTCGGTAATTTCAGGCAAGACATTTCCCCGTATCCAGCCCACTTTCAAGGCTGAGTCAGATCCAATACCGAGGACAGTCCCCGGGGGCGCCGCATTTCCCTGTGCCTTTTCACGATATACAAGGTTGGTTCAAGATCGGGAGATGGTGGCGCTCTTGTGGTTGTGCGTCGGTCTTCGGTGGAACCAAGCTGATATTATATTGCATTTCACTCCCCAAATTGGAAAGAGGTGAACCACACTCGAAACTTTTCCTTTTTCCTTTGCCAGCTTTATTTATTGTTGAAAACAGCATGAGGCACAGTCCTTACGCGTTTCGTTCTATATTAGAACTTCTTCAGAGGTAAGCCCCAGCACCTAAACACGTCACTTGTTCCCTCAGCATAATGCCCGCAATTCAAGTTAATTTCCTCTGGTGGTCACTTTTATAGTTGCATTCTGGGATCTGTGGTTCACTCGGCAGTGTCGCATTTCTACCCTCCAGTGGGTGGTGCTTTTAACATGCTGTTCAGAGTTTACTTATTCCTTATTCATTATTTTCGGTAACTTCAGGCAAGACATTTCCCCGTATCCAGCCCACTTTCAAGGCTGAGTCAGATCCAATACCGAGGACAGTCCCCCGGGGCGCCGCATTTCCCTGTGCCTTTTCACGATATACAAGGTTGGTTCAAGATCGGGAGATGGTGGCGCTCTTGTGGTTGTGCGTCGGTCTTCGGTGGAACCAAGCTGATATCATATTGCATTTCACTCCCCAAATTGAAAAGAGGTGAACCGCACTCGAAACCTTTCCTTTTTCCTTTGCCAGCTTTATTTATTGTTGAAAATAGCATGAGGCACAGTCCTGACACGTTTGTTTCTACATTAGAACTTCTTCAGAGGTAAGCCCCAGCACCTAAAAACGTCGCTTGTTCCCTCAGCATAATGTCCGCAATTCAAGTTAATTTCCTCCGATGATCACTTTTATAGTTGCATTCTGGGATCTGTTGTTCACTCGGCAGTGTCACATTTCTACCCTCCAGTGGGTGGTGCTTTTAACATGCTGTTCAGAGTTTACTTACTCCTTATTCATTATTTTCGGTAATTTCAGGCAAGACGTTTCCCCGTATCCGGCCCACTTTCAAGGCTGATTCAGATCCAATACCGAGGACAGTCCCCAGTGGCGCCGCATTTCCCTGTGCGTTTTCACGATATACAAGGTTTGTTCAAGATCAGGAGATGGCGGCGCTCTTGTGGAGGTGCGTCGTTCTTCGGCTGAACCAAGCCGATATTATATTGCATTTCACTCCACAAATTGGAAAGAGGTGAACCGCACGCAAAACTTTTCCTTTACCAGCTTTATTTATTGTTGAAAACGTCATGAGGCACAGTCCTGATGCGTTTCATTCTACATTAGAACTTCTTCAGAGGTAAGCCCCAGCACCTAAACGCGCCGCTTGTTCCCAAAGCAAAATGTCCGCAATTCAAGTTGATTTCCTCTGTGGTCACTTTTATGGTTGTATTCTGGGATCTGTAGTTCACACGGCAGTTTCGCATTTCTACCCTCCAGTCGTGGTGCTTTTAACATGCTGTTCAGAGTTTACTTACTCCTTATTCATTATTTTCGGTAATTTCAGGAAAGACGTTTCCCCGTATCAGCCAACTTTCAAGGCTGATTCAGATCCAGTACCGAGGACAGTCCCCAGTGGCGCCGCATTTCCCCAGTGCGTTTTCACGATATACAAGAATGGTTCAAGATCGGGAGATGGTGGCGCTCTTGTGGTTGTGCGTCGGTCTTAGGTGGAACCAAGCTGATATTATATTGCATTTCACTCCCCAAATTTGAAAGAGGTGAACCGAACTCGAAACTTTTCCTTTTTCGTTTGCCAGCTTTTTTTATTGTTGAAAACAGCATGAGGCAAAGTCCTGATGCGTTTCGTTCTACATTAGAACTTCTACATAGGTAAGCCCAGCACCAAAACACGCCGCTTGTTCCTACAGCATAATGTCCGAAATTCAAGTTGATTTCCTCCGGTGGTCACTTTTATAGTTCCATTCTGGGATCTGTGGTTCACTCTGCAGTGTCGCATTTCTACCCTCCAGTGGGTGGTGCTTTTAACATGCTGTTCAGAGTTTACTTACTCCTTATTTATTATTTTCAGTAATTTCAGGCAAGACATTTCCCCGTATCCAGCCCACTTTCAAGGCTGATTCAAATCCAATACCGAGGACAGTCCACGGGTGCGCCGCATTGCCCTGTGCGTTTTCACGATATACAAGGTTGGTTCAAGATCGGGAGATGGTGGCGCTCTTGTGGTTGCGCGTCAGTCTTCGGTGGAACCAAGCTGATATTACATTGCATTTCACTCCCCAAATTGGAAAGAGGTGAACCGCACTCGAAACTTTTCCTTTTTCCTTTGCCAGCTTTATTTATTGTTGAAAACAGCATGAGGCACAGTCCTTACGCGTTTCGTTCTACATTAGAACTTCTTCAGAGGTAAGCCCTAGCACCTAAACACGCCGCTTGTTCCCACAGCATAATGTCCGCAATTCAAGTTGATTTCCTCCGGTGGTCACTTTTATAGTTGCATTCTGGGATCTGTGGTTCACTCTGCAGTGTCGCATTTCTACACTCCAGTGGGTGGTGCTTTAAACCTGCTGTTCAGAGTTTACTTACTCCTTATTCATTATTTTCAGTAATTTCAGGCAAGACGTTTCCCCATATCCAGCCCACTTTCAAGGCTGATTCAGATCCAATACCGAGGACAGTCCCTGGGGGCGCCGCATTTCCCTGTGCGTTTTTACGATATACAAGGTTGGTTTAAGATCGGGAGATGGTGGCGCTCTTGCATTTCACTGTCCATATATATATATGTATACACATAAAAACCTACTGGCGGTCGCCAGTAGGTAGTTATAGTTAGGACCTATTTTCCATTAGAAATCGGCAACATTGTATTTGGAATAAACTTGGCCCTGGTTGATGAATCCTTGTGAAATTTTCATTACTAATGGCCAGTTCCGCTCCGCTCCTTTCCTGAAAGTTTGGGGGTGATTCGTCAAGTGGGGGCCGAGAAAAAAGGGGGTCCGAAAACATGTTTTTCCCATGCAATTTCCCATAGGAACTTTAGCCACAACTACAGCCCGAACTGCTGAACGGAATTACGCCAAATTTGACAGAGATGTAGTCCTCAGTTCAGACGTGTGCCTTTTTCTTAAATTGTGTCATTGTGTTCAGTAGTTCCTGAGAAAATGACAGTTAAAAGCATAAATATATCTATGGGTGCAGTGGATCCGCGGACTGTGAGCGCACCGTGGCCGCACCATAAGCGCACCCTTCCGATCACGCGCTGAATGCTAATTGGCTGTCAAGATGTTGTCAACTTTCGAAATCAGGAACTTTTGGCAGCCATTTTGTGTGTCGGTAGAAGCGAGGCTGAAGAAGTTAGTGGAACAAGTGTGCAAAACGTAGAAAGGGAGCAGGGTAGAAATATCCTGATCCTCTAGATCTTTTTAGGGGACCCCCAGGGCTTGAAATTATTATTATTTTTTTTTAAACTTGGCAGGTGTTTCCCAACGGGGCATCTTTATAATTAGCCCCCAGGGGGCCAAATCCCATGGGCAAATTTTAAAAATTGATGGGAGGCCCAGAGGTGTCCCCTAGCCCCGGGAACCGCCACCCCCCTTCTTTCTCTTTCAAAATACAAACCAAGTTTGCTATGGGAGGGCGGGAGCCGCGAGACTCCCGCCCTCTCATCGCAAACAGCAGTGTCCCCAGGGGTGGTCACTTCGGGACACTGAAGGAGCCGGACCTGGGGGTAGGCGGTCTTCAGGGCCCTCGAGGGCTCCAGGTGGGGGGGCCACGCAGCCTCTTTTCCACAATACAGAAAGACCAGGAGGTGGTGGTCCCTGGGGATTTTGGGGGGTTGTTAAGGCCTCTAATTTTGTAGGGGGGGGGCCTTGGAGCCCCACCCAACCCATTTATTTTATAGCCCCGAGCGGTGGCTCTCACTCTTGTATAGCAAACAGCAATGTTGAAAAAACCTTCTGGTAAGATAACAAAGGATTTTGAAGTCTATTTTTGCCGTTTTTGTTGTAGTTTGCTGCCGTTAAAGCGGCGACAATTTTAACGCCGTCTTTGTAAATATGCCCCTAAGTTTTGTAATGTCTCCCATTTAAATAGGCATGAAATATTTATTGAAGTGTATTGTGAATCGTGAAGCAACACTGTCTAATTGTGATCGATAAAGAATTGAAAGAGTTGTGTACTTCTCTTGCTCGTAATGTGTATAGGGTCAGATTTGCAAGTTCCTTGCGTTACTATTGCATCACTTTTAAGATGGGAAAAGTGACGCGAAAGTGGCACAAGGGGGGTGTAAATCTGCTACACAGTGTTCTGTGTCACTTTGCTTTCCTTTCTGTCATGTAGAGGATCCTGGATAAATATAACGGTTTCTGTACAGCCAGTACCTTTCAACCCTACCCCCAAACTGCTTACTGCCTGTTACCATAGTAACAGTTCATGGAACACTTACGTGAGCACAGAGGTTAGAAGTTCACCACAGAATGTTGCTTATCGAAACAGTTACTGTGCTGGAGTTGTAAAAGTTTTCCATAGGAACTGTTAGTCGTAGCTATAGACTCTATCTACGGATGCGGAGTAGGAGGGACATCAGATTGGCAGACATGTTCTAAGGAGGAGCTTCCAGAGCTTAATGTTGATTGGTTGCGAACTATTAAAAGTAGAAGTGTTGGCAGACATTCACTTCCGCTCTGTGGAGTAGGAGGGACATCTGATTGTCTGACGTGATCCAAGGAGGAATTTCCCAAGCTTAATGTTGATTGGCTGTAAACCGTTGAAAGTAGAAGTGTTGTCAGTGATTCCTTCCCTCTTCACGGAGTATTAGGGACATTTCTTTAGGTAACGTGTTACAAGCCGGACCTTACGAAGCTTAATGTTCAGTGGCTGTGAAGCATTGCAAGTAGACGTTTTGGCAGTCAAACCTTCCTCGTCTGCGGAACAACATGGGCATTTTATTGGCTAAAGTGTTTCGAGCACAAGTTTGCTCCTTATTGGGTGGGAACGGTTCACTGTTGTCAGTGATTTTGTGACGCACTTCCAAAGGAGTATGGGAAAAGAAAGTAGTAGAGGGGAGGGTAGGAACACTAGTAACTCTGTACAGTAGTCACAAGGTGGTGGACAGGGATTGTGAAGGTAAATATTGTTTTTATATGTTTTAAGGGCCATTTATATAATTGCCGTGGGGTGTACAAATCACGGTGGAAAAAGGACAGTGTCTTGGGGTGTTTTTTTAATCTAGTTATGAGTGGGATACTTCCCAGGAGCACTAGTTACTTATAATGTGGTGTTTACTTTTCTGATAGGGAGGTATGGTTGCGCAGCAAAAATTTCAGTCTAGGTTTGAAACAATTTTTATTTAGCAAATACAAACAAACTTTCTTCAGAAACTGACGCTGTATATATCTGAAAAGGGTGACAAATAAAAATGGAATTTTATAAGATATCAGTTAAGCGTGGCCATTCCCTCCATTATTCAGTTACTTTTAGATAAAGTAGAATAGAAGTGCTATAACAAACACTTCCGCACTACATTATCTGAAGTCAGGAGAACAAGTAAAAACAGTTAAATACAAGTGACTTTATATTACATAGAAATGTATGCATTATTATTTGTACAGTTCGGGAACTTTCTGTCGTAGTGCTTAGAGGTCACACACTGTTTTGCTAACAAATCACATACTCACGTAAGATTACATAGGATAGTACTATTATAATATACAGTACTGGTCCTATATATTCTTTAGAGAGAAGGTGAATAGGAACCGTAACTGAGAAGGATAGAAATTAGAAAACAACTTTCAGAAATGTAGGCATTATCAAATATTTAAAGTAACAAAGTATGTATGAAAGCTATATTTTGTATTCTGCAATTTCGTAAAATATGCTCACTGAAAAAATATCTGATCAATTACGTTCTAATGTTTCGTAAGTTGTATTACAGATGGCGCCAAAAAATCTCCTACTCCTCTTCTGTAACAATAGGACAATCTGTTACAATATAACGAATGATACTATTGTTACAGTAAAAAGAAAAGGAAAATGAAGTTATCTACTTAACAGAAGATCCATAACAAAGTACTATTGAGCGGTAATTATTTTCTGAGCTTCTTTTCTCCAGGAGGCAGAAAAGTTTGATCTTCGTGGCGACGGGTCATAAACTCCTCTGAGATCATGACTGTGAAAATTATAATACATATATTTTCACAGTATATGATCAAAAGGGGGGAACAGACTAAAAACCAGAAGCTGTTGACGTTGCTTATATATCTTTACTCTTTGTGTCGACGGGTCATGAACTCCACTGAGATCAGCATAACTGTTAATATTATAATATACATATTACCAGTATATGTTCCCTAGGGGAAAACACACTAACAGCTGGAAGGTGGTGACGTTTTTTTAAATGTTTAGGGTTTGCGCCGACGGGTCACCAACACCTCTGAAGCGAAGTACAGTGTCATTATTATAATATAGAAAGTCACAATATCTAAGCTGAAAGGAGCCAGAAAAGGAGCATGTTTGTTGTAATCTATCTGTTTCTGAAAATAAGCTGCTGATGTTACAGAGAAAAAGGGAAAAATATGCAATAACACTTTTTTCTAGATATAAATGCCATAATGAAACAACTAACAACTCCGGAATATGTTTTGTTGACGCAAACTAAGAATCCGATGCTAGAAAAGGGAACCTGCATCACAGATTGGCAACGCAGAAATAACTCGTGAAAACGAAACTAATCGTACTATAGGTGTGGTTTATATAGTTTTTGGTTGTTTAGAAGTCTATGGAAGGAAGATCCGGCTCCTCCTATGTAGATGTCACGTTTTACAGTTTACACGTGCTCATGTTTTAGCTGTTTTACTTGTGCAAGTGTTGGGAAAAGTTACAAACCGTGAAGCTGTAAAGGTTTTGATTTCCATAGTAGCACGTATAAGGTCCTTATTATTTACGTATGTTCGAGAGTTTAAAAAGTGTTACCCGGTAAACTGTGTCCTTTGCATTCTCATGGTTAAAAGCATCTAAATAAAAGACATAAAAAAAAATATTGTTTGCAATAGAAGAAAAAAATACGTGTTAATATTTGTTATCACTATGCTATTAAATTTAAAAAATGCCAGCATTTGTAAAGCGTAAAGCTACCCCCGGAGAGGTGTGCCAGCGCTTGGGGCATTGGGAAGATTAAGCAAGGTGTTACCTACAGAGAGATAGTGGTGGGCTAAGATGCTGATGGACTTTAGAATCAACTGTGAACGCTGTTGTTCGAAGTCAGGTATTATAGGTGTTGCGTCATACTTTTAGCACACTTATATGTTAATTACTGCTAATTAAGTTGAAAACATTCTTAAATTATAAGTAGGGCTTCTTGTTTTCTGTTTTTACTGATTTTTACAGATAAATACAGACAGAAAAATATTTATTTTCCTCTCTGTATTTATTTATAAGTGTAGATAAATACGGAAATTGGGTTATTTTTTGAGCGATTGTACATGCTGTCAATGATGAGTACTAGGCCAATAGGTCTGTCGTTCTAAAAGTAAAAGGGTAACAACAATAAAAGACTTTTAGTAAAGAGCCTTAAAGAGCAACATATATGCTTGTATAATAAAACTTGCACATTTTAATATGAAGGTTTTGTATAGTTTATCATCTAAGAGTGTTTACATGAGTGAAAACGGTCAGTCTTTCAGCCATAAGAGCATATTTATCAGTAAAATAAAAGTGGAAATATACTAATTTCAGATTATTTTTTTTACAAAACCCATAATATACATGGGTAAATACAGATACAATTATTTAAAAAAATATGGATAAATACAGATGGAAATGTCCAAAAAATAAATACCATAAAACCATGAGGTATAATTATAAGTTATAAAACAATACTGTTAAGTTTGTTTTTACTAAAAAAAGTATACATGTGTTTTTAAAATGTACTTAAAAACACTATAGGTTGTAGTGATATTGTAGTTAGATATTGACATTTAAAAAACCTTTAAAATTCACTGAAAAAAATATAGGTTTCAGGCAGGTTATAGTTAGGAATTATCATTTAAAAAACCTTAGAAATTCACTGAAAAAACCATAGGTTTCAGGGGTGTTATAGTTAGCTCGACATATCAGTCATACAAAACCATTGAAATACCTCCGTTATAGTTAGTTGTACTAACTGCAACTCTCGCGCCCGCAATCCACTGATGATGATGTCACATATTACATCATTCATGACATGGTCAGTGACATCACTGATGACATCACTGATGACATCTCAAATGACAATCAGTGATGTCATTTGAGATGTCATCAGTGATGTCATCAGTGATGTCACTGACCATGTCATGAATGATGCAATATGTGACGCCATGAGCAGTACATTGTGGGTGTGTGAGGTATAGTTAGCTAAACTTAACTATAACGGTGGAATTTCTATGGTTTTGTAAGAGTGAAATGTCCAGATAACTATAACATCCCTGATACCTATGTTTTTTAAAGTAAATATATATATATATATATATATATATATATATATATATATATATATATATATATATATATATATATTCACTGAAAAAACCATAGGTTTCACACCAGTTATAGTTAGGAATTAGCATTTAAAAAACCTATTAAATTCACTGAAAAAACCATAGGTTTCACACCAGTTATAGTTAGCTGGAAATTTTACTGATATAAAACCATTGAAATTCCCACGTTATAGTTAGTCGGACTCACTATAACTTGCGCGTGCAATGCACTGCTGATGACATCACATATTACATCACTCATGACATGGTCAGTGACATCACTCATGACATCACTGATGACACCATCCTTGTGACACAGTGACAGACCTCCTCTCACTGTAAAGTAACCTTTGAAACACATATTGAAAAATAGAAACTAACATTTTCAAAAAATTGCATATACCCATACCAGTTACAAGAACCAATTCAGTAATTTCACCATCTATATACAAATTCACACATTCACCAACAGTTTTATGTATTCACTCATACATATACTCATTCATCATATGTAGTGATACCCCTATTCATTCTGTTACACACCGACAGTCATCAAAAACTTACTCATACATATACTCACACATGCAAATAAACTAATAAACATCCATTTATTTGCATATACAACTATACACACATTAGCACATTACTTCTAAGGAAACTTACACATACTTACTCTCTTAAACAATGACTTACAGAAACACATACTTATTTAAACAGGAACTCTTTCAATCTCTCACTCTCACATATACTTACTTATATACATCAATGCTCATATATACAAGATTAAAACATATGTAGTTACTCATAAAGACACTAGTGAGAGAGGCATTCACTCACTAACACACACATATACACACTCATCCACCCATACAGTCCTGCACATATGCTGTCTTCAAAACACATATAAATAATGAGTTTTGCATTCATGCATCTATGTGGTAAGTAACACCCCACCAAACCATACAGACACTCATACTGATACTAAAAAAACATCTAATAACCCATATACACACACATGTAGCTACTCACCAACCCATGCAGCCACTTGTACACAAAGTAAAACACTGATACATATATTTAAATATTTAAACATTACTCGCTAATATATGTATTCACTAAGATACACTTAATAAGCCAGTTAACCAATCAATTTTTTTTTAAAAAACATCCATTTAGACACTTATTTAAACATTTATTCTTCCATCGACCTTAACATATACATATATAAAATATAATTATTTTTCAGAAAGATACACATTCACTGGACGATGTCATGAGTGATGTAATATGTGATGTCATCAGCAGTGCATTGCACGCGCAAGTTATAGTGAGTCCGACTAACTATAACGTGGGAATTTCAATGGTTTTATATCAGTAAAATTTCCAGCTAACTATAACTGGTGTGAAACCTATGGTTTTTTCAGTGAATTTAATAGGTTTTTTAAATGCTAATTCCTAACTATAACTGGTGTGAAACCTATGGTTTTTTCAGTGAATTTCATAGGTTTTTTAAATGCTAATTCCTAACTATAACTGGTGTGAAACCTATGGTTTTTTCAGTGAATTTCATAGGTTTTTTTAATGCTAATTTTTAACTTTTTGTAGGGCTTCATACCTATGTACTTTTTAGTGAATTTCTAAGCTTATTTTTTCGCAAATGTCTTTAGCTGAGAAAGGTATGTTTTTCTAAAAATGAACACTATAATGTATATTAAGATACTATTTTTATTTTAAAAGAGTATTTTACTTTTTTTTAAAAAATTTGACTTTGGAGCGCTCCCGGTGCGCGTACCAGTGAACGCCCTGGTGCGCGTACCGTCAGCGCTCCAACAAAAAAAAAAGAAAAAAAAATTAATGAAGGAGTGACCTTAATGAATGGGGACAGAGAGAGTGGTGTTAAGAGAAAGAGAGCTAAAGGGAGGAACACAGAGGGACTGTGTAATAGATAGTAAGACAGATAAAAAGTGTAAGAGGAAGTAACTGAGAAAAGAAAAATGAATAAGGGAGCAAAAGAAAAGAAGAAATAAGAAGAAGACTAAAGCAGAGGTTCTGGGAGAATGTAAATGGATGATGAAAGTAAAAGGAAGGACAGTTAAGTATGGGAATGACAGGTAGTGACGGAATTAGAGGAAAGGAATAGTAGTGATGGAGGGAAAGTAAATAGCAGTGAATATAAGCAAAGAGGGGTGAAACAGGGTACATGTAAGTGAATAAAGGTAAGACATGGGGAATAATAGAGCGAAAGAAGAGAGAGAGTTAAAGAAGGAGTGTCACAAAGGGACTAAGTGAACCAGTAAAAAAGGTAAGTGAAGGAGTGTGCATAGACAGAGGTACTGAAAGAAGTTGAATGTGGTAGGAAGTAAACATGGAAGAAAAGAATAAGTGAGAAAAGCAAAGTAAGGAAACAGGGGTGAGGTAGGGTGAGAGAAAAATAGTGAAAATAAAACCAAAGGTGATAACAAAAAAGATTTTGTAAACACACTTACCATATAATCAATGCAAACTTGTATCTGTGAAAGATAAAAGAAAAAACACGTTATAATTACTTAAAAATATATAATAAAATAGAAGCAACAGTTCATGAGGTTTAAAAATCTACAAAAGTTTACTAAGAAATGAAGCAATAGTGAAGGATACAAAAACAGAAAGAAAGTAATGTAGAAAGAGAAAAAAAAAGGAAAAAGAAATAGAAAGAAAACAAATTCCTAAAGATAAATAAGATACTAAAAGAATGTAAGATATCAAAACAAAATCAGTAAAGATAAGAAAATAAAAGAAAAATGAGTGAAAAGGAGAGAAGTCTGATTGAGAAACTATAAATAAAAAAGAGGAATAGAAGATGATTGAGAGTGAGTGAAGTGAAGTCACAGAGTGAAGGGATAGAACGATAGTATAGAACGATGGATAAAACAGGAGTGAGAGAGTAAGTACACAGAAAGACAAAAGGAAGAACTAAGTGAACTACAGTACAATGAGTGCGAAAGAAAAAAAAATGGAGAAAAAGAAAGAGAGGGTTAGGAAACTAAAGCAGTGGTACTGTGAGAATATGAAAAAGATAAAAAGTGGTGGAAGGAACAGAGGAAATGCAGACAGTTCCTATTAGATTGAGAAGTTGTGAATGAAGTGCACTAAAGAAACAGCGATGAAAAAAGAGTGTAAATTAGTAAAGAGAGGTAAATAAGGGTGAAAAAGAAAATGAGTGTAAGACAATGTGAACACAATATAAATTACACAATGCAAACTACACAATAACTTCTACAATATGTTACATTATTTATTTTTGCTGTTCTCAGAATATATTGAATTTCACTTAAATTAGTGAGATCAAAGTCTTCATCATATAACAGCGGGAAAAAAAAACACAATCTAAAAGATTGTGTTTAAAAAAACCCATTCAAACATACATCTCATATATGTACACTAATCTTTGATTCACTTACTTTTCCGTGAGGCCAAATTGCAGATAGTGAAGGTCCTTTTGGTGGAAAAAAAGTCTGCTGTGCTCTATAACTTCCATTTCATCGACTTCCTATGAAAAAAGATCTAAGAACATCATATCTTACACTTTCCTCACGGCCAATTTGTGTCAGATATATCAGTATTTTTTACTTTGAGACCCACTTAAAGTATCTACATGAGATAAATAATTTAAAATATTAGATTAACTAACTAACTAACTAACTTTTATTATCTATTCCCGTCTTCAAAGGCCAATTCCCTTTACTAAAACTTTGGTTTTAAAAACACTAGATAAGAATTTGTAGAGTCATAAGGCAAACGTTGTTTATAAGTTAAATGAGAATCATTGCAGTAACTCCATCCATTTTCAGATTTTAAGTAGCATGTATAATGTCCTGAGGTTGTCGAAGATCCATCATGATAAATAATAGCTTCAGTTGTAAAGGTTCTTCCTGAAATTGATAACTGAGAAGCTACAAAATTTTTGATAGAAGTTGTCAATTTAGTTCCATCAGGTCTACATCGTTGGAAAACTAAAATGATATACTGACCATAACTTTGTGTAAATAATGTGGATACCATTGGATAGTTACATTGGGTACACACCATATTATGATCTGCTGCTTTAACTAGATTTTTAAATGATACTGATTTACAGTCTGGTAAAGTCAAATATAAAAATCTTTCAGTGTCTATTCTAGTAGTACTTGATGAACTACAATTTTGGCAGTCATGCTGCCATTGATAAGAAAGGCTGAAAAGATTATCTACATCTACACCTTCATCTTCCAAAACACCAAACATATACAATAAAAATTCCTGACAATCCTGCTGAATGTTCTGTGAAAATTTATCTTGACCAGAACACATATCTAAAATATTTCGAATTTCTGTTACACTTTCTATTTGTGCTGTAACACTGCTACATTTCTCAAACACAGAATTCAATAAACCACACAATCTTTGATCCCGATTTTCAACAATCTGTTCTTGTAAACTTTTAAGAAAAAAAACAACATTAATCACTACATTAGCATAGCAGTTGACACCAGAACTATTTTCAAACTGAAATCCAACAACATTTTCTCCACAATTCTTTTTCTTCCTGTTTTCAATTACAGTTTTCTCTACTTTTTGTCTTTTTGCAACTACCTCACTACAATTATCCTCATTTCTTCTTTTTCGGCCTACCACACGTTTTTCAAACAGAGGATATTGAGGCAAATGTGGAGCATATTCTCTTCTTAATCTATTGTATTCTTTAACACAATCTAGATCTGCAGAAATCTTTGTCTCATCACACGCAATCAAGTACAATCCTGATAAAGTTCTGACTCGTGATAATGCCACATATGCCATACCCTCTTTAAACACAGATCTTCCAATGTTCACTAAAGCACCATCTACACTTAAACCTTGAGATTTATGAATTGTCACCGCATACGCCAAACAAACAGGAAACTGTTTTCGGCGAACATATAAGTCTTTTACAAGTAAAAATCTAGCAGAACCACGACTTATTTGTTGTACTTGTTCAATGCCATCAAATTTTATTTTTAAAAATTCAATTCCATCTCTATTTCTGTAATTCACAAAATCAACAACATAACCCATTGCTCCATTTACCAGACCTCTTTCAACATTTAAATTCCTTCTCAAAATGATACGACAATTTAAACACACATTCAGAGTCTTTTCAAAACCAGCTGTTTTTGAAATACTTTTCTCCAATGAATCCAATTTAGTTTTCAAATTTTCAGACAAAACAATTGTTGCACCCATATGCTCTATTTTATCTATTGCTTCCAGTTTCACAATCTCTTCATTTTCTAACTCTAACATTTTGTTGTTGAAGATGGAACATTCTTGCAGAGTTGGCATCAAACATATCCCAGATTTCTTCTCAGTCATTTTTTAAAAAATATTCTCTGGAAGAATGTTTTCATTTGGATACAAATTTGAAATTAATCGACTATGCAAAGCTTTTTTCCCAAGCTCAGTCACTTTTCCAATTCTTACATCTTGTAGAATATTTTTATAATCTTCATCCTTGGCCTGTCGCATATTTTGAAGCAGTTCAGCATATTTAAAATTTAGCCATATATTAACATTTCCAATGCTTCCAAGGGACTTCCTGGTATCTTCATGTGTGAGCATTTTAAACACTGGTTGTCCTTTTACTGGAGTCAACTGCAATAGATCTCCAAAAACAATAATGTGTTTTCCTCCAAATAACACATCATACTCTGTTTTAAGAATTTCTTGCATTCTCAAATGCACAAAAGCAAGCATTAGATTTGAGATCATGCTTACTTCATCAATGATAAGAAGTTTCATTTTCTTCAAGACTCTTGAAACTTCAGAACACGCATCTCCAGATAACTTGTTGTAATGCAATTTATTATCATGTTCAACTGGCAGCATCAATAAACGATGTAGAGTAATCCCTTTAATGTTATGTGCTGCCAGACCAGTTGGAGCAGTTACAACACAAGACAGTGGTGAATCAGTCCTTTTCTGCAGATAACTTGCAATGGCTTTAATTAGAAAACTTTTTCCTGTCCCCGCTTCTCCACTTACGTACAGTCGGACAGGGTCAAATGATATACATGAGCACTCTTTTTTCTCATGTCTAAATCCATGTTCAATCTGCTCTGTGACTTCATCATATATCTTTTTCTGCTCAATGTTTAGTTGCTTTACCAAATCTTCTAAGTTAACTCCATCCTCTTGAGCTTGTTCCATAGCTCTTTCCACCTCATCCATGGCAGTGGCAGCTTCATTTTGGATAATTGGTCCTCCTAGTGGATCCTGGCTCAATGAAGTAGAACTCTGACTATCTTGAGAACTGTTTCTAGCTATCTCTTCAGCAATTGTGGTTTCTTGCTCCATTTCTGCATTCAACATTTGCAGATAATTTAGAAAAATAGGACATTCTATGGTATCCTTAGTTGCATTAAAAGAGTCTTCATAACAGAGAAAATCTCCAAGTAGTTCCTCTTCTGTACGCCATGGCTTAAAGAGTTGCAAAATAGCTAAATAGTAAAATTCTCTTTTGTCTGGAACTTCACAACTCAATTTTCGATGATTAATCAAATGGCCTTTTTTCTGCTTTACTAGACATCCTTCATAGCCAATGAGTGCATATTTTCCATTATTGATATCTTCTGTGATGTTCCTCTTATAACTGTAGTTTTGAAGAACTTCATACAAACAAGTGTTCTCAAGGTGAGTACTTCTATTTGGATAGTATGTATCCAACATATTTGTCTTCAAAATATCTGTACTGTTTGGTTCTTTCTCCGCCAAATATTCAATTTCTTGTACAGATTTCAAAACTCGGTTTCGTGTTGCAGCAAGACCAAGACTCACCCAAATGATTGTTCTTGATTTGGCATAGAGACTTGCTGATGATAACCGATCAGAACATTCATATGCTCCAATTTCTCGATGCGACAACATCTTCAGACTGAAACTGTATAATTTCTTGCTTAGACTCTTTTCATGTGAAATGTCCTCCCACATTTCCTTCAGTTCTGTCTTTTCTTTTTTTGTGATGTAAGATGTCACATATCGAGCCACAGCAATAGAGTTGTCAGCAACGAACTGAATATCCATGTTAGCATTCCACATGGACAAAATCACTGGGTTGTAATCGTTGATGTACTTAGATTCTTCATTTCTTTTCAAATTATATGTATTTTTGGGAGATTTCCTCGTCACAGTATGTCGTAGAGATGACATTAAATTATTTACTCTTCCCTTAGAAATCACTGGTCGAGGAAATGCAAAACGACATTTCGTGTAGTACTTTTCTTTGTTTTTAAATTTTCGACGACAGTACTTTCCACAACGATGAGATTGAAAACGTAAAACTTGTTGCCTTAAATTGTTTTCTTCAGTAGATTTTGGAACAGCACATGTTGAATACTCTTCAATGAAACTCATCACTGTTTCATCTGAATCTGATCCAAATTTGGGTGCATCTTTAATCCACAACAACATATGTATATGAGGAGCACCTCTCGCTTGATATTCCTTCCTCCAAAAGAAATCCAAAACCTCTCCAAGGGGAGGATTTTTTTTGTTGGTAATAAAAGACATCATAGCTTCAAATCTATGATTAAAATATCTGCAAACATTCACTGGATCTAAAGAACACAGTTCTCCTGGTGTTTTCAATTCTATATTTGGTATGTTTTCATTTGCCTCCCGTAGAAATTGAAGTAAATCGTCCCATGCATACTCAGCACAGCTAAGAGTGAGGAACCATGTAGGAGTTCCTAAGTTTCTTAGCATGCATTTCCATTCTCCATGACGACGAAACCAATACTCGTTGGTTCCACGTTGACATGCCATGAGATTGATTAGCTGAGATTCCAAAATACTGTCTTGCAGATTAACTTTCTCCATAAAGTCCCTTGCACAAACATTTTGAAAATGAGCTCCACTTTTCAATATATGATTAACTGCATAAGAAAGCCCAGACAAATCACTTTCAAACAGAAGATGAAATAAATATGGAATACATTGACGAAACCTTGGATCTTCAGCATATAATCTTAGAGTCCGGTATTCAGCTGCAGGAATTTGAACTGGTCGATCATCATATCGTCCACCACAACCTGTTGGAAATAATTGTGGAAAACAACGAGCTTCCAAACTTTCTTCCCATACACTAATGGGACTTCCTTTTGCTGCTTTCATTTGAAACAAGTCAATTGCATTTCCCATTACTTCTTTTGAATGCAAAGGATGAACAGTATAATGTTCATATATTTCTTCAGTTCTAGACACATCAACTTTTTCAATTTGACCAACTGAATAATCACTATCTTCTTCTATAGCTGTTTCCTCTGCTCCAACACTTACATCTTTGTAGTACTCATTGTTTTTGACCAAATACAACGTTGCCTTTTTGACTTTTTTAACATCCACTAAATCTTGCCAGATTTTCTTACTCTTTGTTGGAACCCCATTAACTAGAATAACTAAAGGATCTTCTTCTACTCTTTCTACACCAATTGTATCAATATTTTTCTTTACATCTAGAGGCAAATAAACAACTCTTCCCTTTAATCCTCTCAGTAAATCTGATGGAGGCAATTTCCCTGTCTTAGGCTCCATGCGTACAATAGCCTGAAAAGGATGGACACATTGAATCAAAATAGATTCATAAGTATTTAGATCCATCAATTCAGAAGGAATATCTATCAACTGAAGATTATTATAAACTGCTCTAGCAGGCATTTTATTTTCATTTAATTTATTTAAACAATAATTACAAATACGCTGATCCAAACTCAAATCAAATGTATTCTCCACCAACAAATAACTTACAAAATCCTTCCATTCACTATTATTTTCCAATTCACTTTTTGCATATAAATCAACTAACCTAGTCTGAATCTTATAATGAGTCCGTCGACAACACACACAAGTTAAATTAGGCCTTTCACTTGCTTTCACCTTAAACTTGATAATTTCCTCATCAAACTTTTCAATACTTGAAATCTGTCCATTGTCTTCTGCATTACCATCCATTACTATATCTATTTCTACACTGTCCTCTTTGTTCCCAAAATAACAAAACTCAATTTCTTCACAAATAGTCTTCACATCCACTTCAGATCCATGCAAAAGAGCACTGTTTAACTGTTTAAGCTTAAGTGCGGGACTTTTTGCATAATACAACTTTCTCACTAATTTCCTCACGTTATTATGATGCACTGCTAACATCCTAAAATGATGAAAAACACTCCGACAAACTTTTCTAGAAAGACAAGCTAGTGAATGCCCATGCAAACCTGTGCTTTCTCTCACTCTACAAGGATCTAACTCTTGCAGGATCTTCATTTTTTGTTTGAGATTTTCTTACTATATGTACGTAAGAAATTTCTAAGCAAATCGATTGATTCCTGTCGCACACTACAAATACTACTGCATTTCCATGTGTACACTGGACCCTTAGTACGTCTCCCTAAAACTTCATCAGCTAACACCTCTTCTGCATCTCTAGATACAAGTTTCTCTTTTTCCATCACACAACCATCTTTCACCTCATATGCTCGACCACTGGTGTCAACTGCATGCACCAAATCATTTTCCTGAAAGTAACTCTCCTCATTGAAAAAAGGCTCAGAACTTGAACTATGCATCCATTCACCAGAAAATACTTCACAAAAATTACTCCGATTAATATTTCTTTTCCATCTACTGTTCGATTTGAAAACATCAATGGCCTTATTAAGTATCCTAATTCTATTGATTATTAAAATAAATAATTTTTTCTTAACTTCAAAAGCCTGATCAACAATCTTTTCTACACTTTTCTTTTTCTTGTAAAAAGCAGCTCTCAGTTTACTTTTCTTATCATTTTTTAGCAAATTTAAAACTACCCTATTGCGAAACATTCGCCTACGAATGTCCCTAAAAAGATTTACCCTTCTATTGCTATCCATTCTCTTCTCTCCTGCTCCAATGGAGACATTTTTTGTGGGCCTCTCCTTCCTTTTTAGATTTGTTGACTTTTTCTGTATATTCACATTAGCAATATCATTTTTTTTTCTACGACATATGTTGCGAAGAAAAGACTTAATTGGCTTACCAGAAACTTTTCTGGTGTTTTTTGAAGTAGTTGTTGAAGAGGATTCCATAAACTCTGTTGTTGATGTTCTCCTTTTCCGTATGGTATTTTTGATAATTCTTTGCCTTGAAGGCATTTTTGCTTGCTTTTCAGAAGTTGATTTGAATCTGTTGTTCTGTTAAAAAAACACATGAAAGACCACTATTAGCAAACAACAAAGTAATGTTAAAAAGCAAACAATATAAACAATAAATTGCAACATATTTAAGTTTATACAATAGCAACTCAGGGCCTTATTTATGAAGGCCTTGCGCCACCAGTGCGTCACTTATTACCCATGTATAAAGTGATGCACCAGCTACACAAGGCAACCATAAAAAAGGGCCAAATGCAAATACCAATCAATTGCACCCAAAAATCGATTTTTGAATAACATGTAAGAATCACTGCGCAGAACCTATGTACAACCACTCAATATCATCAAACAAAGTCAAGGCCTTATTTATAAGGGCCTTTCGCCACCAGTGCGTCACTTATTACCCATGTTTAAAGTGATGCATCAGCTGCACAAGGCAATCATAAAAAAGGGCCAAATGCAAATACCAATCAATTGCACCCAAAAATCGATGTTTGAATAACATGTAAGAATCACTGCGCAGAACCTATGTACAACCACTCAATATCAGCAAACAAAGTCAGGGCCTTATTTATAAGGGCCTTGCGCCACCAGTGCGTCACTTATTACCCATGTTTAAAGTGATGCATCAGCTGCACAAGGCAATCATAAAAAAGGGCCAAATGCAAATACCAATCAATTGCACCCAAAAATCGATTTTTGAATAACATGTAAGAAACACTGCGCAGAACCTATGTACAACCACTCAATATCAGCAAACAAAGTCAGGGCCTTATTTATGAAGGTCTTGCGCCACCAGTGCATCACTTATTACCCATGTTTAAAGTGATGCATCAGCTGGACAAGGCAATCATAAAAAAGGGCCAAATGCAAATTCCAATCAATTGCACCCAAAAATCGATGTTTGAATAACATGTAAGAATCACTGCGCAGAACCTATGTACAACCACTCAATATCAGCAAACAAAGTCAGGGCCTTATTTATAAAGGCCTTGCGCCACCAGTGCGTCACTTATTACCCATGTTTAAAGTGATGCATCAGCTGCACAAGGCAATCATAAAAAAGGGCCAAATGCAAATACCAATCAATTGCACCCAAAAATCGATTTTTGAATAACATGTAAGAAACACTGCGCAGAACCTATGTACAACCACTCAATATCAGCAAACAAAGTCAGGGCCTTATTTATAAAGGCCTTGCGCCACCAGTGCGTCACTTATTACCCATGTTTAAAGTGATGCATCAGCTGCACAAGGCAATCATAAAAAAGGGCCAAATGCAAATACCAATCAATTGCACCCAAAAATCGATTTTTGAATAACATGTAAGAATCACTGCGCAGAACCTATGTACAACCACTCAATATCAGCAAACAAAGTCAGGGCCTTATTTATAAAGGCCTTGCGCCACCAGTGCGTCACTTATTACCCATGTTTAAAGTGATGCATCAGCTGCACAAGGCAATCATAAAAAAGGGCCAAATGCAAATTCCAATCAATTGCACCCAAAAATCGATTTTTGAATACCATGTAAGAATCACTGCGCAGAACCTATGTACAACCACTCAATATCAGCAAACAAAGTCAGGGCCTTATTTATAAAGGCCTTGCGCCACCAGTGCGTCACTTATTACCCATGTTTAAAGTGATGCATCAGCTGCACAAGGCAATCATAAAAAAGGGCCAAATGCAAATACCAATCAATTGCACCCAAAAATCGATTTTTGAATAACATGTAAAAAACACTGCGCAGAACCTATGTACAACCACTCAATATCATCAAACAAAGTCAGGGCCTTATTTATAAAGGCCTTGCGCCACCAGTGCGTCACTTATTACCCATGTATAAAATGATGCACCAGTTGCACAAGGCAATCATAAAAAAGGGCCAAATGCAAATACCAATCAATTGCACCCAAAAATCGATTTTTGAATAACATGAAAGAAACACTGCGCAGAACCTATGTACAACCACTCAATATCAGCAAACAAAGTCAGGGCCTTATTTATAAAGGCCTTGCGCCACCAGTGCGTCACTTATTACCCATGTTTAAAGTGATGCATCAGCTGCACAAGGCAATCATAAAAAAGGGCCAAATGCAAATTCCAATCAATTGCACCCAAAAATCGATTTTTGAATAACATGTAAGAATCACTGCGCAGAACCTATGTACAACCACTCAATAACAGCAAACAAAGTCAGGGCCTTATTTATAAAGGCCTTGCACCACCAGTGCGTCACTTATTACCCATGTTTAAAGTGATGCATCAGCTGCACAAGGCAATCATAAAAAAGGGCCAAATGCAAATTCCAATCAATTGCACCCAAAAATCGATTTTTGAATAACATGTAAGAATCACTGCGCAGAACCTATGTACAACCACTCAATATCAGCAAACAAAGTCAGGGCCTTATTTATGAAGGTCTTGCGCCACCAGTGCGTCACTTATTACCCATGTATAAAATGATGCACCAGTTGCACAAGGCAATCATAAAAAAGGGCCAAATGCAAATACCAATCAATTGCACCCAAAAATCGATTTTTGAATAACATGAAAGAAACACTGCGCAGAACCTATGTACAACCACTCAATATCATCAAACAAAGTCAGGGCCTTATTTATAAAGGCCTTGCGCCACCAGTGCGTCACTTATTACCCATGTATAAAATGATGCACCAGTTGCACAAGGCAATCATAAAAAAGGGCCAAATGCAAATACCAATCAATTGCACCCAAAAATCGATTTTTGAATAACATGAAAGAAACACTGCGCAGAACCTATATACAACCACTCAATATCAGCAAACAAAGTCAGGGCCTTATTTATAAAGGCCTTGCGCCACCAGTGCGTCACTTATTACCCATGTTTAAAGTGATGCATCAGCTGCACAAGGCAATCATAAAAAAGGGCCAAATGCAAATTCCAATCAATTGCACCCAAAAATCGATTTTTGAATAACATGTAAGAATCACTGCGCAGAACCTATGTACAACCACTCAATATCAGCAAACAAAGTCAGGGCCTTATTTATAAAGGCCTTGCGCCACCAGTGCGTCACTTATTACCCATGTATAAAATGATGCACCAGTTGCACAAGGCAATCATAAAAAAGGGCCAAATGCAAATACCAATCAATTGCACCCAAAAATCGATTTTTGAATAACATGAAAGAAACACTGCGCAGAACCTATGTACAACCACTCAATATCAGCAAACAAAGTCAGGGCCTTATTTATGAAGGTCTTGCGCAACCAGTGCGTCACTTATTACCCATGTTTAAAGTGATGCATCAGCTGCACAAGGCAATCATAAAAAAGGGCCAAATGCAAATACCAATCAATTGCACCCAAAAATCGATTTTTGAATAACATGTAAGAAACACTGCGCAGAACCTATGTATAACCACTCAATATCAGCAAACAAAGTCAGGGCCTTATTTATAAAGGCCTTGCGCCACCAGTGCGTCACTTATTACCCATGTTTAAAGTGATGCATCAGCTGCACAAGGCAATCATAAAAAAGGGCCAAATGCAAATACCAATCAATTGCACCCAAAAATCGATTTTTGAATAACATGTAAGAATCACTGCGCAGAACCTATGTACAACCACTCAATAACAGCAAACAAAGTCAGGGCCTTATTTATAAAGGCCTTGCACCACCAGTGCGTCACTTATTACCCATGTTTAAAGTGATGCATCAGCTGCACAAGGCAATCATAAAAAAGGGCCAAATGCAAATTCCAATCAATTGCACCCAAAAATCGATTTTTGAATAACATGTAAGAATCACTGCGCAGAACCTATGTACAACCACTCAATATCAGCAAACAAAGTCAGGGCCTTATTTATGAAGGTCTTGCGCCACCAGTGCGTCACTTATTACCCATGTATAAAATGATGCACCAGTTGCACAAGGCAATCGTAAAAAAGGGCCAAATGCAAATACCAATCAATTGCACCCAAAAATCGATTTTTGAATAACATGAAAGAAACACTGCGCAGAACCTATGTACAACCACTCAATATCATCAAACAAAGTCAGGGCCTTATTTATAAAGGCCTTGCGCCACCAGTGCGTCACTTATTACCCATGTATAAAATGATGCACCAGTTGCACAAGGCAATCATAAAAAAGGGCCAAATGCAAATACCAATCAATTGCACCCAAAAATCGATTTTTGAATAACATGAAAGAAACACTGCGCAGAACCTATGTGCAACCACTCAATATCAGCAAACAAAGTCAGGGCCTTATTTATAAAGGCCTTGCGCCACCAGTGCGTCACTTATTACCCATGTTTAAAGTGATGCATCAGCTGCACAAGGCAATCATAAAAAAGGGCCAAATGCAAATTCCAATCAATTGCACCCAAAAATCGATTTTTGAATAACATGTAAGAATCACTGCGCAGAACCTATGTACAACCACTCAATATCAGCAAACAAAGTCAGGGCCTTATTTATAAAGGCCTTGCGCCACCAGTGCGTCACTTATTACCCATGTATAAAATGATGCACCAGTTGCACAAGGCAATCATAAAAAAGGGCCAAATGCAAATACCAATCAATTGCACCCAAAAATCGATTTTTGAATAACATGAAAGAAACACTGCGCAGAACCTATGTACAACCACTCAATATCAGCAAACAAAGTCAGGGCCTTATTTATGAAGGTCTTGCGCAACCAGTGCGTCACTTATTAGCCATGTTTAAAGTGATGCATCAGCTGCACAAGGCAATCATAAAAAAGGGCCAAATGCAAATACCAATCAATTGCACCCAAAAATCGATTTTTGAATAACATGTAAGAAACACTGCGCAGAACCTATGTACAACCACTCAATATCAGCAAACAAAGTCAGGGCCTTATTTATAAAGGCCTTGCGCCACCAGTGCGTCACTTATTACCCATGTTTAAAGTGATGCATCAGCTGCACAAGGCAATCATAAAAAAGGGCCAAATGCAAATACCAATCAATTGCACCCAAAAATCGATTTTTGAATGACATGTAAGAAACACTGCGCAGAACCTATGTACAACCACTCAATATCAGCAAACAAAGTCAGGGCCTTATTTATAAAGGCCTTGCGCCACCAGTGCGTCACTTATTACCCATGTTTAAAGTGATGCATCAGCTGCACAAGGCAATCATAAAAAAGGGCCAAATGCAAATACCAATCAATTGCACCCAAAAATCGATTTTTGAATAACATTTAAAAATTACTGCGCACAACCTATGTACAAGCACAGAATATCACTTTTGAAACATCACTGTTTCCCCAAAAACAAATCCTTTATCTTTCAAATGTTGATATCAAGCATTATCAAAAATCCAAAATCAAATCAACAGCAAACAAAGTCAGAGCCTTATTTATGAAGGCCTTGCGCCACCAGTGCATCACTTATTACCCATGTTTAAAGTGATGCATCAGCTGCACAAGGCAATCATAAAAAAGGGCCAAATGCAAATACCAATCAATTGCACCCAAAAATCGATTTTTCAATAACATATAAGAAACACAACACAGGACTTATATACTAGCATACCATTTGACTTCTAAAACATAACTATCTGCTTCTAAATATTCTCCATAGAGCAAACAAGTCTCTATGTAAATTAAATAAATAATTACTTACCTTTACAAAAGCTTTGGAAGATTGAAAACAGTGTCAGACACACACACCAATTTCTCTTTAGCAGAGCAAAAAGTGTGCACTCAATACACTGAAACCAAGACTGGCATAGAAAATCTCTAACTTTGTACACATATGCCTTAATTCAACCAATCAAAAGTTTTCCCTCACTATTTTCAAACCAACACCCTTCCCCCTCTCAGATCTTTCTATCTGTTTCCATAGCAACTCCCTCCTAACTGAACTCTCAGGTTCAAAAGTTTATTGTACAATGTTGCAAATTAACTCAGCAAGGCTGTTTGACCTCTCAATACACCAGCCTATCCAGAGTATTTTAGCTTTTAGTGACTTTTTTTTAACCATTCAAATTGCTTCTTTAACACAACACAACCATGCACCCTAACTTTAAGTTTTCAACTATCTGAATCCACCAATCATTGCTTCTGATTCAAAAGCAGTGAAACTCCACAATTATTTTTTTGTAAACTCCTACTGTTCCAACTGCCATTTCATTCCCACACATCATCTGACTGCATCAGAACCATCTTTCATCATGTTTTCTGTCTGGATCCTTGGACACAGCTACATCCACTGGGCTCAAAGGTATGCAGATAGCAGACATTTTCACAACCTTGATTTATCAAATGTGGAAATCAAGTGGATTGGCCAGAGAGGATTAAAATGTCACCAATTGATACCATTGGTGAAAACCTTTATGCATTTGCCAAAACCTGACCTCTTAATAGTGCACTGTGGTGGAAATGATTTAGGCACTATGACTGGGGTTGGTCTGGAAATGCTTTTAAAGGACACCTTTGATCAATTAATGACACTTTTTCCACAAACTGCCTTGGTATATTCCAATATATGCCAAAGACAGAAATGGAACTGGTCCAACCAATTTTGTCCACAATTTGAGAAAGCACGGAAACATGTGAATAAATCTGTTGCTGCTTACATGAGAGACTATGGAATGGGTTCAATATACAATAATAACTTGCGTTACAACATGCAAGACATCTACAGAGGAGATGGTGTGCACTTCTCAGATGAAGGGAATAGAATATTCCTCCTGAATTTAAGAATGTGCATTGGAACCTACTTGTAGGTACAATCAACCACAAAACCCAAAAGCTCTTTTCAGAGCTACCCTACCTCTGATCATTCAAAACGTTTATCTTTTTCTAACTTTTTTCACTATTTTTCACCATAGTACGCTTTCCGGTACGCTTAACGGTGCGCGTACCAGGCGCTCCCCCCATGGAAAATTAAAGAATTCTTTTTTTTTTTTAACGTTTATGAGCCTCCTAAGCCCCCCTCAGAAAACCTAGAGGGTCAAGAAGTCTCTACCGTGCCCCCTTCTACCCATACCGAACATTGTTTACCCTCCATCTTGTGTCTCGATTGTACCGAAACACAAAATGGAGGACTCCCGTAACGCTGCCGGTGCGCGTAAAGGAGCGCGCACCGGTAAGCGCTCGATAAAAAAAGGTGGGAAAGCAATTTACAGAAAAACCACTGGAGACACTTTCATCAAATATAGAATAGGCCCTACTACATAGCAGTCCCTACCATTTGCCCAAATTTGGTGAAATTCCATTGAGACATTTAGGCTACAGGCCTGTCTAAATATCCTGAGGTAAATTACATGACAAAAACACATATGAAATGTTAGAATTTACAACCAATTAAAAACTTTCTTTCATTTTCTACGATTATTTCCTGACGTTTCATTGGTTAAGTACAAGAATATATATAAAAGAAGAGAGGGAAACACAGCCATTTTGACTACTGCTTCCAGAAGTACATTTGAGAACAAATTACACTGACAACTTCAACTGATTTCTCCAAGGTAAATTGTTATTATGGAAGTATATTGTACACTTTAAGTTAATTTCTGAAAAAATATTCTGTTAGTTATATACTATCCCTCTGTAATACTTATAGATTGAGATAGACTTCTCTGTAATAGTTATGGATTGAGTTAGGCTTCTCTGGTATACAGTACCCTAACTCTACTAATATAGTTAATTTGTATGCAATTTTCAGAAAGAAAATGGAAGGAGAAAATCAAGGAAATGTTACTTCTATCAAAATAAAGGTGGAAAAACCAGAAGAGCAAAAAGATGAAGTAGATTTCATGGATGACTCTTTGGATGAACAGTTAATAGAATGTTTGGAAGAAATGGAATCATGTACTTATAATTATGAGGAAATTCCGGACAATATTATGTTAGAAATTTTATTAAATTATGAAAAAGAATCAGAGGAATAAATTTATATTTAATAATTTCAAATTGTTTGAGACAATATTCATTTTTATATGTAATTCATAAAGTATTACCAAAAATGTTTAAAATATAAAGTGAGACTTATAGTATACTGTTCAACTATTTTTCTGTTACATAGTAAGTTTACTCATAGTTACTACCTTTCTCCCACTATATTATCTCATATGAATATTTTACACCTCATTTTCATAAGGGAGCAGGATAGACTACTCATGATCCCCTAGAAATTCTCAGGGAGTGCTTAAAAGATCTGTTTCTCCTTTCCAGACAGACTATGTTATGAATTCCATATACCACAAAAAATACAATAACAACATGCAAGATGTCTACAAAGAAGATGGTGTACATTAAATTTAAGTCTCTTCATTAGTACCTACATGTAGGTACTTACATAAAATAAAAAAATTAAAAAAAAACAATTAATAAACATACAATTTTTTGAAGTGATTATTTTTCCATAGTACCTTCCTCGATACGCTCCCCGGTGCGCGTACCAGGCGCTTCCCCCGCGAAAATCGAAAAAAAATAAAAAAAGGTGAGACCCCGCGGGGCCCTTTAATGGCCCCCATATCAAACCTAGGGGTACAGGGGGTGTCTACTCTGCCCCCTTATGGTCATTTCCCCCTTTGTTTTGGCCACCTCTCGTGTCTCGATCCTACCGAGACACAAGATGGCGGCCGCTCCGGACTGTTTAGAATGTTTACAGACAACTGAGAGCCAATCAGCTTCCTGCGCGCAAGTCGCGTGGCGCGCCTGGAGCGCTCTCCGGTGCGCGCACCGGAGAGCGCCTATAGATATATATATTTTTTTGAACCTAAATTACTCAAAATCCACTGGAGCACATATCTTGAGACATAGCAAAGGCACATCGGGCTACCAGTCTCTACAATTTTGCCAAGTTTGGTGGAAATCCATTCAGCCGTTCGGGCTAAAAGTGAAATCGACCGCCCTATGGAAATTAACATGGGGAAAACGCGTTTTGGGACCCCCCTTTTATCTCGGCCCCCACTTAACGTATCCCCCCCAAACTTTCAAGGAAGGACCGGAGCTCGACGAGGCCATTTTCAGGAAATTTTCAGGCAGATTCGTCAACCGGTGCCAAAGTTATTCCAAATAGAATTTTGAGATTTAACATTGAAAAAAATCCTAACTATAACTACCTACTGGCGACCGCCAGTAGGTAATATATATATATATACTTAATGAAAATGGTTGCGAATGCCGTTCTTCTCATCGTGTTATTGCCCATGAAGAAGAGTCAGGAAAGACTTGAAACGCGTCTGCACAAGATGTTTGTTTTTTGCTGAAACTGCCTGCAGCCTTTGTGAATAAATGCACATGATCAAACCTACCTGAGTGAGGCTCTTCCAAGCTTTGGCGAACTTTTGTGATTGAATATTAGCGGCCGGTCCAGGTCGCGGAAGATGCCCAGCTGTAACAGCAGCGGAATACACCACCCGGTGTCATCAACACAGGAGGCGGTGCTCATGAAGGATTAAATCTGCGGCAGCTACAAGTAACAACTACATCACCCCACTGTGGTTATTAATTAATAACACGCTGCTGAAAGACGGACTCACTGGAGTGGAATTGAGCAACCACAAGTACCACAAAGCCACGCAACTGGCAACGCCCACTGGGGCGGGGACTACTTAATGAAAATGGTTGCGAATGCCGTTCTTCTCATCGTGTTATTGCCCATGAAGAAGAGTCAGGAAAGACTTGAAACGCGTCGGCACAAGATGTTTGTTTTTTGCTGAAACTGCCTGCAGCCTTTGTGAATAAATGCACATGATCAAACCTACCTGAGTGAGGCTCTTCCAAGCTTTGGCGAACTTTTGTGATTGAATATTAGCGGCCGGTCCAGGTCGCGGAAGATGCCCAGCTGTAACTGCAGCGGAATACACCACCCGGTGTCATCAACACAGGAGGCGGTGCTCATGAAGGATTAAATCTGCGGCAGCTACAAGTAACAACTACATCACCCCACTGTGGTTATTAATTAATAACACGCTGCTGAAAGACGGACTCACTGGAGTGGAATTGAGCAACCACAAGTACCACAAAGCCACGCAACTGGCAACGCCCACTGGGGCGGGGACTACTTAATGAAAATGGTTGCGAATGCCGTTCTTCTCATCGTGTTATTGCCCATGAAGAAGAGTCAGGAAAGACTTGAAACGCGTCGGCACAAGATGTTTGTTTTTTGCTGAAACTGCCTGCAGCCTTTGTGAATAAATGCACATGATCAAACCTACCTGAGTGAGGCTCTTCCAAGCTTTGGCGAACTTTTGTGATTGAATATATATATATATATATATATATGTGTGTATATTACCTACTGACGATCGCCAGTAGGTAGTTATAGTTAGAATTATTTTCAATAGGGAAATCGCAACATTCTATTGGGAATAACTTTGACGCCGGTTGAGGAATCTGCCTGAAAATTACCTCAAATTTGCCTTGCGGCGCTCCGGTCCTTGCCTGAAAGTTTGGGGGGGATTCGTCAAGCGGGGGCCGAGAAAAAAGTGGGGTCTAAAAACGTGTTTTCCCCATGTTAATTTCCATAGGGTGGTCGACCTCACTTTTAGCCCGAACGGCTGAATGGATTTCCACGAAACTTGGCAAAATTGTAGGGACTGGTAGCCCAGGGTAGTCCGGGGTGCGAACCAGCACGCTACGCAAGTTCGCGCGCGGAAAGCTGATTGGCTCTGGGGTGTCTGTAAACATTCGAAACAGTCCGGAACGGCCGACATCTTGTGTCTTGGTAGGATCGAGACACAAGAGGTGGCAAAAACAAAGAGGGAAATGACCAAAAGGGGGCAGGATAGACCCCCCTGACCGCCTAGGTTTGATGTGGGGGCCATAAAAGGGCCCAGCGGGGCAAAAAAAATATTTTTTTTTTCGATTTGCGCGGGGGGAGCGCCTGGTATGCGCACCGGAGTGCGGACCGGGGAGCGTACCATGGGGAAAAAAGAATGACAGAGTTTTAAAAAAATGTAGCCTTTTTTTATAAATTGGAGGTAGTTCTAAAAAGAACTGTTTTTTTATTCTTTTTGTTGTTTTATATATTTTTTTTGTTTTTTGGAACATTTTATACTTTTTTGGGCTTTTATAAACAGTTTTATATTTTTTTTGTTATTTTTTATGGGGACAAACAAAAAACAGGGAATTGTAAACAGCTCAACTGGAGCAAGAAAAAACTGGAAAAAATTAAGGCTTCTTTCGGCACCGGTGGTTGTCTCCAGCACGGTTTATAAGTTTGATGCTCTGCTCCCCTTAAGAAATGGTAGTCCCACAAAATATACAAGTAATCTTGTATTCTCCAAACTGGCGTTGGATGCATGGGACCATCTCTCTAGTTTCAGGACCCGATGGAGTGGGTTGTTGAAAGGTGCTCGGAGAAGATTGGGGAGGGTTGCTGGTCAGTTCTCTGACTTCTGCTGCAGAATAGTTATTGGGGTGCTTTCGTTGCATGTGGCGTAGTATTGTGTGATTCCCAAATGAATATTTTTTTGCAGGGTTCCCCCTGGAAAGTTCAGCGCCACAGATGAGACAGGTCTCCTTTGCAGCATTAACTTTTTTGAAACCCCTTGGGATTTTAAAAACTCCCATATAAAGTGCTCCTTAGGTTTATATGGGGGATTGTCTTCATGCAGGAACTGCCTTCTCTCCTCCTCCTCCTCCTCCTCTTCTTCTTCACCACCAATGTGATGTTGTGGTGGTCCTTGTGGTCGTGGTGGTGGTGCTGCAGATGCTCCAGCTGCTGCTGCTACTGTAGCCATTTCTCTATCAATAGAAGCAGGTCTTCCTTACTCAAAGAATAAAGTGAGAATGAGGAAAAAAGGTGGGGGCTTTCATCATTTGGAAAACCAAACTGTTCTGAACCAATGAAAAGTGTTATTTGCAGGTCACATGAGCCGGGCTTTCATCATTTGGAAACCAAAACTGTTCTGAACCAATGAAAAGTGTTATTTGCAGGTCACATGAGCCGGGCTTTCATCATTTGGAAACCAAAACTGTTCTGAACCAATGAAAAGTTTTATTTTCAGGTCACATGACCCGACGCGCTTACGCTATGCGCCCCGGTGCGCGCCTGGGGGCGCGCCCGGCAGCGCGCCCGGCGGCGCTTAAGTAGCGCGTTCGTATGCGCGTGGATGCTTCCGGGTGCGCTTACGCCGGGCGTATCAAGCGGACGCGGCTACGCGATACGTCACGATGATGTTTTCGTTCGTGGCAATAGCGCTAACGGGACGCTCACCGGTACGCGCCCTGGGGCGCGCCGCAAGACTGCGCATACCGGTGCACTCACGGGGACTCGCACCGGGAGCGCTCCAGGGCAAGAAAAAAAAGAAATGAAGAATATACATATAAAAAATAGTATTACATAAATATACAATGTAGGATTCATTGAAAAAATATTATATTTCATAGCTATAGAAATTTGCTATTAAAAAACCTATGAAATTCTCTGAAAAAACCATAGGTTTCACATCAGTTATAGTTAGGAATTAGCATTTAAAAAACCTATGAAATTCACTGAAAAAACCATAGGTTTCACACCAGTTATAGTTCAAGTTCAAAGTTCAAGTTCAGGCATTTGTATAGCGCACTACTCACCCAGAGGGTCTCAAGGCGCTTGAGGGAGGGGGGTGCATTACTTATCGGATAGCCAGGTTTTCAGTTGCTTCCTGAAGGAGAGGTGGTTCTGTGTAAGTCGGAGGTGAGTGGGGAGAGAGTTCCAGGTTTTGGCCGCTAAGTAGGAGAAGGATCTTCCTACCATGGTGGATCTGTGGATGCGCGGAATTGCGGTGAGGGCTTGAGTGGATGATCGTAGTTGGCGGGTGGGTGTGTAGAAGGACAATCGTGTGTTGAGGTATTCTGGTCCTAGGTTGTAGAGGGCCTTGTGTGCGTGGGAAAGGAGACGGAACGTTATTCTCTTGTTGACGGGGAGCCAGTTGAGTTCCTTCAGGTGACCGGAAATGTGAGCTTGACGGGGAATGTCCAGTATGAGTCTGGCTGAGGCGTTTTGGATTCGTTGGAGTTTTTTCTGTAGTTTGGCTGTGGTCCCGGCGTAAAGGGTGTTTCCATAATCCAGACGGCTAGTGACCAGTGCGTGGGTGACTGTCTTTCTTGTTTCGGTGGGGATCCAGCGGAAGATTTTTTTGAGCATGCGTAGGATGTTGAAGCAAGAAGATGAGACGGCGTTGGCTTGTTTGGACATCGAGAGGGAGGAGTCTAGGATGAATCCCAGGTTACGTGCATGATCTGTCGGTATGGGTGCTGTACCCAGGGCCAGTGGCCACCATGAGTCGTCCCAGGATGAGGGGGATGATCCTAATATGAGGACTTTCATTTTGTCTGAGTTTAGTTTTAAACGGCTGTTCTTCATCCATTCGGCTACTTCTTTCATCCCTTCGTGTAGATTGGTTTTGTCGGTGTTTGGGTCTTGGTAAGGGAGAGGATTAGCTGGGTGACATCTGCGTAGGAGATGATGTTGAGGTTGTGTTGACGTGCGATGGAAGCGAGGGGACTCATGTAAACGTTGAAGAGGGTGGGACTGAGTGATGATCCTTGTGGTACGCCGCAGATGACTTCGGTGGCCTCTGATTTGAATGGGGGGAGGCGAACTCTCTGGGTTCTCCCAGCGAGGAACGAGATGATCCAGTCCAAAGCTTTTCCTTGTATTCCGACGTTGTTGAGGCGTTGTATGAGGGTGCTATGACAGACTGTGTCGAAGGCGGCGGAGAGGTCGAGTAGGATAAGGGTGACTGTTTCTCCGTTGTCCAGTAGCGTTCAGATATCGTCTGTAGCTGCGATGAGGGTGATTTTGGTGCTGTGTTTGGCTCGGAAGCCGGACTGTGAGGGGTCGAGGGAATTGTTGGATTCCAGGAAGGTGGCGAGCTGACTATTGACGGCTTTCTCAATGACTTTGGCAGGGAATGGGAGGAGTGAAATGGGGCGGTAGTTCTTAAGTTCTGAGGGGTCTGCAGTGGGTTTCTTCAGAAGTGCGCTGAGTTCGGCATGTTTCCAGCTTTCCGGGAAGGTAGCGGAGTTGAAGGAACAGTTGATGACATCGCGGAGATGGGGTGCGATGATGGAGTCTGCCTTGTTGAAAATGTGGTGGGGACATGGGTCGGTTGGTGATACTGAGTGGATGGAGTTCATCAGGCGGATGGTGTCTTCAGTAGTGATTGGGTTCCAGGCGCAAAGGTCGTGAGAGTGCTGTTTCGGTTCAGAGGTAGGTGGGGTGGACTATTCTTCGGATTGATTTTCAAAGCTGTTATGTATGTCGACGATTTTGTTGTGGAAGAAAGAGGATAAAGAGTCGCAGAGGTCTTGAGAGGGAGTGATGTCGTTGGTGCCGGCGGTGGGGTTGGTAAATTATTTGACGATGTTGAATAGTTCCTTGCTGTTGTGGGCGTTGTTGTCGAGTCGATCCTTGAATTCTGATTTCTTGGTGGATCGGATCAATTGGTGGTGTTTGCGGGTGGCGTCCTTGAAGGTAGTCAGGTTGTCAGTGGTTGGGTTTTTTCTCCATGTTTTCTCGAAAGTGCGACATAACTTCTTGGATTTCTTAAGGTTATCGTATAGTTAGGAATTAGCATTTAAAAAACCTTTGAAATTCACTAAAAAAACACAGGTTTCACACCAGTTATAGTTAGGAATTAGCATTTAAAAAACCTATAAAATTCACTGAAAAAACCATAGGTTTCACACCAGTTATAGTTAGCTGGAAATTTTACTTAAAAACATGTGAAATGGCAACAAACCTGGTTTCCCACAAGGCTTCATGTCAACCTGACTTAATACACATTTAATTGTTGTTATACAGATTCTGTAATCCCTTTTTTTATTTTTTTATTTTTATTGACAAAACGATGAGGAAGACATACCAATATACATATAGAAAGAAAAAAAACATTGTTTACAAAGTAAATGTAGCTCATTCCTAAGCGAGGGCTTGTGTCAATTTCCACTTGCAACACATTACAACATAGTTCATTTTGTGCATACAAAAACTATAACATCAGAGATATTGCAGACTGGTAGCTATCTGCAAGAAAACAAAATAACTACTGAGTAGAAGGTGTTACGGTAGCTACATAGCCTTCATATGAAATTACCCCAAATGTTCTCAAATTTGTTTAGTGAGCGAACTCCTCTAAGTTTTGCAAGGGCTAGCTCCATAGAGTGAATTTCATTAATTAATGACCACCATTCCCAGATGTTAGGGGGTTTGGGGCAGATCCAAGCTCTGCCCAATATTAGTTTAGCACAAGATATAAGAATCATCACCAGAGCAGGCCGGGGTAGGGAAACAGGATGTATGGCAAGTAATACTATTGGGGCAGTGAAAGAGAGTAACTTTATGTACTTCCTCCCGGAAATCCTTCAGAATTGGGCAAGAGAACAGCATATGTTCTAAATCTGCTGCATCAGCTGAACATTTAGGGCATTTAGTACAATCGCTATGGATATTATTAAGGGACCACTTGGAAATCTTTTCCGGTGTATAATATAGCATGCAGGTTGTTCGAAACTGTTGCAACCTTAAGCTAGATGATCGTACAGAACTGTTAATATTGGATAAGGAGCTTGTTATCTGTTTAGGTGTTATATTTAAACCCATCTTGCTGCTCCATTTTTCGGCTAATTTAAGACAATCGTCGGTTTTGATAGCACAAAAGTGAATGTAAGCCTCGCTTATAACTGATTTGTTTTTGGTAGAGTATAAGCAATTCCAAATATCACAGGCTAAAATATCATAAATTTTATTTTTCCTTATCAGAAAGTCATGTATTTGTAGATGTTTGAATCTCATTGTTTCCAGCAAGTCTTACAGAGTTTGGAGTGTGTGAAAGTCTAAAAACCCTTGTGCACCGTATAGGTCTCCCAGAACAATAATTCCCTGAGAAGACCATCTGAGGGCCATGCCATCATTGAAAATCCCCGGAAGACACGGGTTACCCCATAGCTGCAGTTTCGGATGATAAAAGGAAGTATTACAAAAAGCTAATATGTTAACCCATATCCTGACAATATCTTTAGCGGTCTTAAATTTCACCCTCTTGAAGTAATTGGGGTCGTTAACACGAAACAAAAACATGTTTGAGTCAGATTTTAGCAAGAATAAGTGAAAAAAGAATGTATCTTCATTATTTAACAAAGACCGGAGGCGCCTAACAAATGAGGACCAAAAATATAGCTTGACATCGGGAAAGTTGAGACCACCCTTATCCGTGCTATTTTTAAGAAGTTTCAGCAATCTTCTAGCTTTTTTGTACCCCCAAGTAAAACTACTAAATATTCCATCTAATTGTTTTAAAAAATAATTGTTTAATGTTAGTGGGATGGAGCGAAAAAGGTACAAGAATTTAGGTAGTACCTTCATTTTAATTAGATTAATTCTGCCAATTGGGTTCAGGGGCAATCTGTGTCATTTTTTTAAAAATAAGGTAGTAGATTTAATTAATTTGTTATAATTGATATTATTTATTTCTCGTATTTTGGATGTGATTTTCACACCAAGATAAGTAGCGACTTTACAGATCTCCGGGACCTTTGCCTCTGGTACATAATTAGCTATGATTTGTGTCTTATTTGTATTTAGCTTGTAGCCAGATACTTTACCGAACTTACAAGCCTCAGTGGTGATCCCTTGTAGTGCCTTGATGATGTCAGAGGAATAGATGGCAATATCGTCGGCGTATGCCGTAATTTTCAATGCCTGTTCACTAGATCTGAATGGTACAATTTGGGATTGTGCCTGAAGGGCATATAAAAATGGCTCGAGTGAGAGGGCAAATAATAAGGGTGATAAAGGGCAGCCTTGGCGGGTGCCCCGAGAAATCATAAAATCTGGAGAGGTCATCCCCCCATAGCAGATGCAGGCTGAGGGATTATCATATAGGGCCTGTATCCACTTTAAAAAATGCCCACTGAACCCCATTTTTATCATAATGTGCCAGAGATAGTCCCACCCCACTCGGTCAAAAGCTTTCTCAGCATCCAGCAAGATCATGCCGAGTGGGGTGGACTCAGTCTCAGCCACGTCGAACGCCATATTGACGTGAGTGGTAGTGTCTCTCCCAGCCATGAATCTGTGTTGCTGCGGGTTAACTATTTTCGGCATAAGGGGGGCCATCCTCGTTGCTAAAATTTTCGCAAATATTTTTGCGTCGGTGTTAATCAAAGAGATGGGTCTGTATGACCCACTCTCCTCTTTTGGTTTACCCTTTATAAGGAAAAATATTATTTTAGCCCTGTTACACGAATTGGGAGCCTTTCCAGTTAACCCGATAGATTGCATAACCTGTAGTAGTAAGGATACCAGTTCCCCTAAACAGATTTTATAGATCTCAAGGGGGATGATATCTTCCCCTGCGGCTTTCCCTGTAGGTAAGGCAGCAATGGCTTGTCGAAGTTCTTGCCCTGTAATGTCTTCAGACAGTAAATCTATTTCTGAAATATCATCTGAAGTTACTGAGTTCTGATCTAAGTAATACTGTATTGTGGCTGTACTAGGGGTGGATTTCGGAGTGTACAGAGACTTATAAAAATCCACGAATTGTTCCAATATATCATGCGGCTGATCATATAATTTGTTATCAGAGCCGCGGATATTAGCGATCAGGGTGCTAGCTCTGTCTTCCGCCACTTTGTATGCCAGGATTTTGCCGATTTTATCCCCACCCTCGTATTGCGCAATCTTAAATTTGTGTGTATTGGCACAATTTTTTTGTATAAGCTTTGCTTTAGTTTCAGATTTTAATTGGCCAAGTTTAAGACCTATTTCAGCTGCCGTTGGCAGATTTAACCATAACGCTGAGGCCAGCTGCTCTTCCTGGGCGGCTATGCTAGAAATCAGGGATTCACTAAGTTTTCGACGCTCGGAGTTTTGTCTAAGCACATATTCCTGCGTAAATCCCTGAATGCTTGCCTTACAAGCGTCCTATACCATAGTACATGTAGCAGAATTCTGATTGATTTCTATAAAATCAGTAAGATGAGTTTTGAGATGTAAGATATAGACAGAGTCTGATGCTAAGTATCTGGGAAAAGAGAATGGTCTAGGACATGTACGAGTATGTGGAGTGTTAAAAATCCGCATTATGGGGTTGTGATCCGAAGAAATTCGGGGGCATACCTCCATTAGACTAGTATTCAGTAAATTATTGTTAGCTAATGCCATGCTCAGTCGTGAGCATAGTTTGTGGGGTGCAGAGTAATATGTGTATACAGGAGTGTTTGAGTGTAAATACCGCCAAGCATCTCTAATATTATGAGTGCAACAAATATCTAAAATAGACATTCTGGTTTTACGCATCCGCTGAAAGCTCCCGGGTCTAGTGGTATCTAATTGGTAATCCATAATGCAGTTGAAATCTCCCATTATAATCAGCTCCCCCTCCCAGTCTAAACGTTTTACATTTAAATAGTCAAAAACCCTAGGATCATCTTGATTTGAACCGTATATCACACAGAAGACATATTTATTATTTTCAATGCTCATTTGAGCGATGGCCCATCTGCCATCCTTATCATACGCAGTTTGCATAATATCGACCCTAAATTGTTTGTCCTTAAGAATTGCAACCCCTCTAATTGAACCCCCAAAAGCGGTGCAAATTACAATATCATATCCTAATTGACGGAGTAGTTTTTTATCCTTGCCGGTTACGTGTGTTTCGGATAATAACACAAAGGGAGGATTATATAATCTCAACTCTTCCGACACAAGGCGTCTCTTGTTTTTGCTGTTTAGCCCCGTGACATTCCATGCTAGACATATTTATTTTATGCATTCCAAAGGAAAATTAACAAACAAGAAACCAAGTGGAAAATTCCTATCCCTAATCCACACAGGAATAAATATGTGCTCATTGTTTTATTCTTAATAGCATATCTCCCCATCAGATTGAAAATACATTTTCTCAAGTTTTTACCTCCCAAATCCCCCTATCCTGCGGAGAACAAAAAAATCCCTCCCTCCGCCCCCCTGTCTCCCACCCCCATCGGGGAGGGATCCCCCCTCAGCTTCTGCTGCCGCTATGAATGCAGCGGCTACGGTAAACCACCTGAAAGAGACCCCTCCACCCCCTCTGAAAAAATAAAGTTTACCCAAGAATCACTATTCCCAAGAACCCTAAGGAAGGATAGTACCCACGACCCCTTAAGATTTTTTAAGTTTAGTCTCCCTAGCCACTATTCAGCATAGTTATAGTTCTGACTAATCAGTTGTTATAGTAGTTGGAGCCTAACTCTTAATTATGCTGGATAGGTATAACTCGGCTTCTTTTGTATCATTAAAAAATATGTGTGCCCGCCTTTAATAACTTTAAGACGGGCTGGTTGCTGTAAAAAAACCTGTCCCCCAATAGATTTAATTGGGTCGATCCGTTTACGCAGTTCCCATCGTCTGTCCATTGTGGCCTTACTAAGGTCAGAGCATACAAACAGAGATAGATTACCTATAGTTATTGGGGAGTTAGGTCGTGCTTTCTGCCAAACTGCCTGTCGCAATAAGAAATTGCCGAAAAAAATGAGAAAAGGACGTGGGAATTTACTCTCTTTGTTTTTTTGTACTAAAGGTAAACGGTGTGCCCGCTGTATTTGAGAGTCCCAATCCCAATCTGCTAAGTCTGGGAAAGCTTTTTGAAGTAGACCAACAAGAAAGGCCCTCGGATCTGAGCCTTCAGATCCCTCCGGTACCCCAAAAAGTCTCAGGTTTGATCTTCTCTGTTTTAATTTCTCTGTTTTAACTTTCAAACAAATTTAAAAAGGTCAATACGTCCTTCCGTATAATTGAATTTAGTGATAGGGCAAAAAGTCAACCTAATGATAAAACATCAATTTGATCAACAGATAATATAATGTCAGATACATTTACCACTGTGCATGTGCCCTTCATGGTGGGGCAGGCTTGTAAATCAAAATATTTGGAAAATATATTTTGTAGATACACTGATTAGCTATTTTGCTTTATGTGATTAGGTAATATACTATCAGGAATTAATAATACACAAAAATTGTATTTTGTTCATTGTATACCCAGTAATCCTCGATGAACAGGTGAAAATTTATTAAATGTCACCACTACAAAATGGATGCCAGTTTGGCCTCTGTATTAGAGCATTTTGGATATGTAGTCCTACAATTATTTTTGTTGTTAGTGCACTATATGTCTCTGACTTTTGCAAACGGTCCTTTGACCCGTGACCAAGGTGCAAAAATAACAGTTGATGGACAGTATGCAGAACAATGTCATACATTCACCCCAGTAGAGAGATCTGGGCCTAAATCCATCAATTGTTGTTTTTGCATTTGTCACCCCGAGTGGGAAGGGTATGCTCAGAAGTGGGTCCCGTGCTCTCCACACCACTGGAGTCAAGCTTTCCTGGCTGAAGACGGCTGATAGCCAGAAACCGGTCCTATGATGCTTGATTCCGGCCAAGGGAAGACATGGCTTGGCAGTTCGGGCTGGACTGTTCCCATGAGGCACAGGGTCAAGGTTGATTTGCATATGGCCATGTCTGAACTGGGGTGGTGTGGAGTGCGAAAAAACAATGGATTTAGGCCCAGATCTCTGTACTGGGGTGAATGTATGACATTGTTTTGCATTCTGTCCATCAATTGTTGTTTTTGCATTCGTCACCCCGAGTGGGAAGGGTATGCTCAGACGTGAGTCCTGTGATCTCCACACCACTGGAGTCAAGCTATCCTGGCTGAAGACGGCTGATAGCCAGAAACCGGTCCTAGGATGCTTGATTCCGGTCCAGGGAAGACATGGCTTGGAAGTTCGGGCTGGACTGTTCCCATGAGGCACAGGGTCAAAGCTGATTTGCATATGGCCATGTCTGAACTGGGGTGGTGTGGAGTGCAAAAAAACGATGGAGTTAGGCCCAGATCTCTGTACTGGGGTGAATGTATGACATTGTTCTACATTCTGTCCATCAAGTGTTGTTTTTGCAGCCGTGACCAAGGTGCAGCTGCACTGAAACGCGTTGGGCGTTTGACTTGCCACATGCTGGAATACATCACTTTTCGTGAATGGAATTGGGCTTGAGCATCATTTCCGACTATACGAAATAATTGGTGATATATATATATATATATATATATATATATATATATATATATATATAGCGAGAGAGAGAGAGAGTAAGAGAGAGAGAGATAATATAATATTTATTCCTTTCACTGAAAAAAAGTAAAGTTATAGGGACAGTATAGTTAGGAAAGAGTATTTAGAAAAAGTTAGAAATTCACTGAAAAAACAAAGGTTACAGGGGCGTTATAGTTAGGATCATGTTTCACTTGTACAAACCAGTGAAATCCAGCAGTTATAGTTAGCCGACCTAACTATATCTCTCACACCCGCATTGCACTGCTTATAACCTCACACATTACATCACTCATGACATGGTCAGTGACATCACTCATGACATCACTGATGACAACTATAACTGCTGAATTTCACTGGTTTTGTAGGAGTGAATCCTGAGCCTAGCTATGAAGTCTGTTACTGAGTGTTTGAAAAGTTTCAGTGCGCTGTCCATCATCTCCTTGTGTTTGCTTTGTTTTCCCTAAGTTGGCAGGGTATACCCAGACATTCATCCCTTGCTCACTTTGCCACTGGATTCAGGCTAGCCTGGCTGATGGAGGGTGTTACCCAGAAACCGGTCCGAGAATGCTTGTATCCAGTTCAGGGAAAACCTGGCTTGGAAGTTCGGGCTGGTTTGTTCCCATGAGGCATAGGGTCAAGACTGATTTGCATATAGCTGGGACTGAACTGAGGTGGCATAGTGTGCTAAAGAATGATGATGGATTCAACTAAGTATGGGCGAAATTAGCGAATTCGTGGTCTGCGAATTCGTGCAAAATCGAATTTGCGATCCGCAAAATTCGCGAATTCGTGCAAATTGCGGATTTCTTTTTTGTGTGTATTCGCGGGGTTTTTTGCGTATTCGCGGGCCGCTTGCAGGGCATCGACCGTGAACTTACCCATGCGGTCTTACATGGGCACGGCCATCATGTTATCGATGCGTATTTCTGATTCCGGGGGCTTTCTGCATGCTCGCGTTGTGCGCGTGGCGCGCTTATGGGTTTGCAGGAGTTTTTGCGTGCTCACGGGGGAAATATCGCGCGAACTTACCCACGCGGTCCTCTATGGGCGCGGCCATCTTGTTTTTCATTCATTGCTATGGTTTTGGGCATGCTATCCTTTCAATCGATCTCTAATCTTTGCAATCCTTTTTATTTCTGATCTTTTTTTTCACTTTTTTGCTTATTATCTATCTCTCTATTTTCTTACATCTATATTTTGTGTTTTTTTCAACTTGTTGTTACTTTATTACCTACTTTATTTGTTTAGCTCTCTCTCTTATTTTGTTTCATTTTCACACCTATTCTTTACTTCTTGGGCCCAGGACCATAGCAAAGGGAGCGGACAAGGGCAAGGGGAAGGGCCCAGCACCCCGTAGCCGGCTCCCTTGCGGGCGTTTAAGGGGGGAGCAAGTCCAGGCCAGGGAGATCTTCTCTGCGGTGGAGGTGTTCGCCTTGATGTTTTATGTTCAGCGACACCTCCCTAAGACCGTGGCAGCAGGTGGGCGGATTGCTTCCGGTTATGGCCTCCGGGAGCGTCGCCAGCTGTGGGAGAAGGTGTGCCGGGCCATGCAAAGGGAGTCTGGGGTCCGGCGCACCTACCAGCAAGTGACGCACCGGTGGTCTGACATCCTCGACCGGGAGCAGGACATGCTCCACCTGCTAGGATTTGAGATCCCTGACCTTGGTGAGTAGCTATTTAATACCTACTTTGTTTTCTTCTGTTTTGTTATATTTCTAATCTATTTTTTTCCTGAAGAGTACGAATGCTGCTGATTCGATTACATTGCAGGTAAATTAATGTTTAAATAGCTTCTGTCATTGCAGGTGCTCGCCTGGTTATTGGCGTTGCTACTATGCTTACTTGTTTGCAACTTTTTGCTCATTTGAGAGCATTACTGCGTAATGCTAGAGACAGTTGACTCAGGTCTAGTCCTTCTTTGTACTCCTGCTGCTGCCACTTTGAAGAGATAGTGGTGGATTGATACGTTGAGTATATTATTTATTACTTGTATAGGACATTTGTTAGTGGTCTGCAATCATGATGATGGACTGTGTCTGTCACGTGACGTCTTGTGCTGCTGAGTGATGGCAGTCGTAGTAGGACCATTTTGTTGTTGGTGTAGTTAGTGAATTACATAACTTTCCTATTAGACGGTCTGCGAATCCTGCAATACTGTACTACTATCCTCCTAGTTGACCAGATCAGATGCAATTGTTGTTAATTTGTTTCCCCAAGATAATTTTAGATTGTGTTCAAAGAAATCAAATATTTCAAAAAAACAATAATCCATGTTGTGTTTCTTAATTTCATGATCATCAGCACCTCCCAGGGGCAAGGCGACTGAGACTCCGGTGGAAGAAGGTGGACAGGATCGGTCCATTGCAAACTCTTCTGCTGGCCCCAGTAAGTTGTTCTATTGTTCTACTATACTTATACTTCCCTAACTTTTACAGCTCCTATTCATTACAAACTGTTTCCTAATTCTATGTTTTACAAAATAGTCTTTGATCTTCTTCTAATCTAGACTACTTTCTACATTCTTATAGTGCCTCTACCATCACTCTCTGTGCTGCTACTATTTACGATTATGAGTCATTCTGCGTAGGTAACTAAGCTTGCTGAGTCGGCAAACTCTGATCGAGCAATAGCTCTAGGCACTGAGTGCAGTCCCCTGGGTTGCCCTTGCTGTCTATTCCAGTCTTATTAATGTAAGTGCTTTGATAATTTCCAACAACAAAATGTCATTGTTTACACCAAGTATAAGGTAGCAGTTGCCTTTTTGATTTGAGAGGAGCACATCCCATACAGCTAGTGTTTCAGGGACTATTCTGCATATAAAGAAGTATGGACAAGAGAAATAGGACATTGTTGATAATAGGTGCAGTTCGACTTTCGACATACCTCAGTCCGAACAGAAGTTGAACCCCCAATCCCCTGACCGACTAGCTAGTGTGTCTGCCCAATGATTTTACGACCCAGAAAAGCAGAAGAAGACTACCGCCGAGTCCCGGCCTATCTGACTCACTGAAACATGACTGCGAAGTGCAGTAGTTCAAACCCTTCCGCTCACTCACTCATGAGCAAAAACCACACAGTGTTTATTAGTTTTAAAGTTTTATTTTCAATTAGGAAATGAAAACATTATTTCTTTATTTTTAATAGCGTAGTATTCGGAGCGAGCAATGGTGATGGATGAAGATGACGTTAAAGTTTAAGCAACATTCCCATGAATGAAATTAGTATTACTCAAACTTAATAATAGTTAACTGACACATGAAATTATTAGAATAACTGTGCGGGAGCCCCCACCTTCTTTAAAGTACTTAAAGTACTGCTGGTGATGACTTACTAGCAGGTGGTGAATCGTCCTGTTGGCAGAAGGGCAATGGAATCTTCTTTCTGTAATTAGAAAAATGGTGCACGTTAAGCAAGCATTCATCAGTTGTCATAAGAAGTGTAGCATCTAATGGAATAAGCATATAAAAGGTTAACACCCTTCCCAGAACCGTTACTTTTTTTCAATCCCAGTAATAAAAAATGTGTTATGTAACATTTTTTTCCATTACGAGACAAAATAGGGGGTTGTGTATGGCATCTGAAAATATGACATGTTTTTCCTAGACATCATAACATCTGATGTGGCACAGATGACCACCAGTGCCAGGGCCAGCAGTGCGGAGGGGTCCACTCCAGGGCTGGATGAGGCGGCGCCAACAGGAGGAGCTGGGGGGGAAGACTCAGCGGCGGCGGAGGGTGGTAAGTTATTATACTCCTTACTTATTGAATTTTTTTTGAGTAGGCTCGCAAAGGAGTGTATGATGTACTGTACAGTAGTACACTGTACACTAGTATAAGTACACTGTACTGTTAGGAACAGTTACTAATTTAGAACTTCTTTTTGGGCTATCACGGAGAAGACAGTCAACCTTGACTTGTAATAGCATTAGCGGCGGTACTTCTCGGGTAAGCAATGGCCCCCTCTATTTCACTTCAACTCAGCTGGCAAATTTTTATTGTGAAGCCAAGTCATATCAGATGTAGTTTAGGGATGTGAAGAACGAAAAGTGAAAGAAGGGTGAAACAAAGGACGAGCGAGTCTTAATATTTATGACTGTAAAGAATGTTTTTTTTAATGCAAGTCAAGATAAGAATACGGTGGATTCCATAATATAATGAAAAGGGTGTTAGTTGGTTGTTGACAAAAAGAAATTTTGGTACATTTGAGACATTAAGAAGAATCATAGACGTACTTTGGAAGCCTGGATGTTATCTTCTTTTTCCTCATCCATAGCAGAGGTGTATGATGTAGTAGAGCAGACGCTGAGTGGATGAAGTATGGCCAGTGGCAGTGCCAACTCTATGGAAAAGTAAGACCTTCCTATCCCCACCTGCATCTACTGCTTAAAGTACTGCGAGTCTGCGTCATCATGGCTTGTGTCTGTATTTCTTGGGTGCAAGCTGAGTGAGCTGCCATTATGCCGGCTTCCACAAGTTCACGTACTAGTAATTTCTTTTGCAAAACGAGAAAAAAGTAAAAAAGGACTATTTTTAGTACTCTCTGACTATGTATGTAGTAGTGAGTCCACCCATAGGGCTGCTAGTGGAATTCCTGAAACTCCCAGTAATGTCACATGCTTACAAAGACGGCGGAAAGATACATACCAAAATGTTGTACTGTGTTTGCTACTTTCTGGTGTTACTGAGAGTCAACTTTCCGTTGAATTATTTTTAACTTTATGTTAAAGACTATTGGCTATAGTATTTTTTGTTCTTTCTTCATAGATGCTACTCCAAAAAAGCTCACCCGCAAGGAGATGGCTGTCTGGGCCAGGGCCCGTAAGCTGGAGGCTATTTGTGCCGAGTATCGGCGGCTGTGGGTTCAGGAGCAGGAGGAGACAGCAACCACTACATCCTCCTCCAGTGCCCCTGGGTCCACCAGCCAAAAGCCTCGAGGCAAACGGAGCCGTGGCCGACAGCCTCTCGCCGCCACCGCACAGCAGCAACAAAATAAGCTGCCCCCCCCCCCGATCCTGGATGGTACGTCAGCGCCGGCTCCGTAAAAGAGTGGAATACCTGGAGCGGTTGGGCAGAAAACATCAGCGCCAGCTCCGGGACCTCCGCAAAGAGCTGCGGGACGTGCAGCACCAGCTGTCCACACTACGCCACCGGAGGAAGTGACTGTCCCTTGCCCCTTTTTTAAAGACTTTTGGGGGTGGTGGGAATAGGGTGTTTGGGAAAGGGGACTTTGGGATTTTTGGACATTGGTTTGGTTAGTGAGGGGGGTGAGTTGGGGTAATTTATTTTAATTTTGTGACAACCACATCAATAATATATATTTCTTAATAATTATATTATTCATACCAAAACACAGCATACGCGTTCATATTATTTTGTGTGGGGGTTGGCAGTGGTTACTGGACGTTTGGTTTCTTCAAACTTACCAGCATGAATGAAACATCTAGTCCTGAAATGTACCAAAATGCAAGTAACCGAGTTAGTGAATTCAGTAGCCCTTCTTCTGTACTTTACTATTAGTACTGTCAGTCTCTGCTCTCCTCCCAGTCCTAGCCCATTATTCTACCTCTCTAAAATGCTTATCTTACCTGTGATTCGTGTTTGAGAATAGGGGTAGCCACAGGGCTGCCTGCATTACAAATGTTGATTAAGGTTGGTTGTTGACTTGAATCCTCAACGGATGCAATATCATTGTTGTGCTGGTAGCAGTAGTGGTACACAGTGGCAGTAGCAGCATATGAAAATAAAGGAAATGAAACATTGAGTGGCCTGAGGGTAGCATTAGAAACAGTTCAATAGATAGTACGGTAGAGAACAGTGCCATATATTGTAGCCTAAGCAGTGCTAAATTAATGTAAATATAATTAGTAGTTGCGTGGAGTTTGACTGCTATAAGAAATTAAGGCAAAGGACACATCAACGTAACGTAAGCATTAAGCATTTTATTTGCCACGTCGTGTAGGAGGAGGATGTTCTTGATGATCATTAATCCACAATGGCGCACATGAACTTCTGATTGGAATGATTTTGGTTGCTTTGACCTTATCCTCCCCAGCAAGTGTGTGGAATTTATTGTTGTTGTCAGTCACACCTCAATGAAATACCACACAGCCCGGGGGAAGAGGGTTAGGGTTTGCAAATTGGATGGGAATGGGGTTTTTTGAGAAAGTTTGGTAGAGAGGAAAAAAAACATAGCATGGAAAAACAACAAATGAAGAGAAACAAATCTTAGGATTTGAAGGTATTGATAAATCTTAGGGACATAAAGGAAGTGCACTACTGCATGCATGAAGTTGTTTGCTAAATGGATGGTTAGGTTACTGAAAAGTAGTACTACTACTTACTGCGACTTACTAGTAACTACGAAGAAACAAGTTGACAGTACAGGGCTGCAGTAATTACGCAATGTCACTTGTCTCTCTGCCCTCAGAGAGAATAAAGAGTTATTATTAGAACATTAAATTAGTTTTAAAAATAGCAAAGACGTATCAAATAGCTGGAGGGATGAATTTGAAGCAGAGATCAAACAAACGCACAGAGTCACACTCGCAGAAGTAGGTTCAAGTTCACAACAATATCATTTAAAAGAAAAGGAGAATTTAAGAGGATACTGTAACTGTATGTTGTAGTTGTCCTGTTGAATTTGTGTGAAGTTGATGCATCCAGCCATTCCTCTTATTCACGGTACTCCCTCATTCCATCGGATGCTCCGTCTATCAATCTTGGTGACCAGACACACTGTCCACTGCCTGCCTGATGCTGAATTGCGGATCGCTAATGGTAAGCCTGAGTACATCGTTCAATGGCACAGGGTAAAAGCCTGCCTGTAATTGTTGATGGAAAAACACAACAGTAAGTGATAAAAAAACACCATGGATTAAAAACAATATAAGGTATGCTGTGTAGTGCAAAAATAACACTTTCAGTTTCAGAGGTGACAGTATCACTCCCCAAAATCTAGAACACCCCACATTACCGTCCCAAAAACAAGCAGAATACTGCTACCTGCCTACCTCGCAGAGGCCTAATTTCAAATTGTGCCAAAACGCACTCAGAAAGTATGCCCAAAACCCCCTTTTCCCACCATGGATTTTCTTCAAACAACTTGCAACCAAAATTAGACATTCCCACGAGTGCTCCAAGACCCCAGAACCCAGTTGCAAAAATCTAGAATACCCCAAAACACATGCAATACTGCTAACCCTAACGAGCCCCAAGTTAAAAATAGTGCCAAACGCTTTCTGCAACTAGGACAAATCCCCCCTTTCCCACCATGGATTTTCTTCAAACCACTTGCAATCAAAATTAGACATTCCCACGAGTGCTCCAAGACCCCTAAACCCAGTTGCAAAAATGTAGAATGCCCCCAAACACATGCAATACTGCTTACCCTAACGAGCCCTAAGTTAAAAATAGTGCCAACCACTTTCTACATCTAGGACAAATACCCCCTTTTCCACCATGGATTTTCTCCAAACCACTTGCAACCAAAATTAGGCATGCCCAGCATTGCTCCAAGACGCCCCAAACCCCCCCCCCCCCCCCAAACACCAGGAACCCCCCCAAACATCCTCTGGAAAACACAAAAGTGAGCAAAAAGTCTGAAAAGTGAAAAACTTTTTCACCATGGATTTTGTCCAAACCACTTGATTCCGATATTAGACCCTCCCAGCTATGCCCCCAGACCCCTGCAGCCACCCGCAAAAAAGCAGAACACCCCCAAACAGGCAAAAAGCAAAAATGCAAAAACTGACACTTAGAAAAATGTAGGCCTAGTTCCCAGATCACTCCATGCGCGCTCTGCAGCTAGGTCCTAACCCCCCTTTTCCACCATGGATTTTCTTCAAACCACTCGCAATCAAACTTAGACTATCCCAGCAGTGCTCCCAGACTCCCCCACAAATCTAGAACCCCCTCTAACAGCCCCCAAAAACACGCAATACTGCTAGGCCTCAGTTTAAATTGTGCCAAAACGCAGTCTACAACTAGGCCCAAACCCCCCTTTTCCACCATGGATTTTCTTCAAACCACTCGCAATCAAAATCAGACTATCCCAGCAGAGCGCCAAGACCCCCCGACCCACCCCCGCAAATCTAGAACACCCCCAAACAGCCCCCCAAAAACATGCAATACTGGTATATTCGAAACATGGCAATTTGCGTTGTTCACCAAAAATTGCTGTTTTCAGCACTTCCACTACTTCGAGCCTCTTGAAACTTACCTGGAAACTTGTTCCAGCGATTCCCAAGAATCTCAGCAAGGCAGAACAAAATCGAATCACTGCGCTCTTTGAAGAAGAAGAAGAAGAAGAAGAAGAAGAAGAAGAAGAAGAAGAAGAAGAAGAAGAAGGTCTACGTCTAGTTTTCACTTAGTTTTCACTCAAACACACGCGCCCGCAAAACACCAAAAAAGGGCAAAATTCTGCCAATTCTGGACCAAAGAACACCAAACCCCCTAAAAACTTGCCAACATCATTATGAACGAGCCTGCATCGGGCGCTGAGCCCTAGACTCAGCGGGAACTCTACTAACTTAAACCCAAAAATCCTAGTAACTCGCACTGAACCCTAAACCCTAGATATGCTTTGTCTGCCTGTGTCAAGGAGCCTAGGTATGCTACATCAGGAGGGTGATTCACTCAGTGGTGCCTGCCGTGACCATCTGCATGGCCCTTCCTCAAGCATGGGCCAAAAATCCGTTACGCTCAAGAATTTGCGATTTTTCGGTAATTTTGCGAGATTTGCGAAATACCGAAAAACAGCAAATTTCGCAAACATAACGGATGTTTGGCCCAAGCTTGAGGCAGTGCCATGCAGGCGGTCAAGGCAGGCACAGCTGAGTGAAGCAACCTGATGTAGCATACCTAGGCTCTTTGTCAGACAGACAAAGCATATCTAATTGTATGCAGCAAGCCATATAGCCCCAATTTTACATGAACTGCTGTCTGGAGTGGACTCTGCCTGGCATAACAACAGTACACTGCCTCGCCCTTGACCACTACATACCACGAATAGACAGACATGTAGTTCTGCTGTAGTAGTTGTTGTAGACTGGTTTACCTGTTTGCCACTCACGAATTGGCCATAGTTCTTCGGTAAACCAACGCTGATGATCCACCCATCCCAGTGAGTGACTGTAAAGAAAAAATATATATTATTTAATCAATCATCATGGTATATTGGCAAGTGAGTCCACTCCAAGGACATTTTGCATATTATAAAATGCAACATAGTGGCACCTGAATTTGAAGTACAATTTGAATTAAACAAGGTAAAAAAAAACTGAGTAGTTGACATGAGTTACAATTACTGTGTAAAAGATGAAATAATAACTAAGACAAGACATATGATTCATCATTTCATGCACAAAAACAAACAGCAATTGGTTTCATCAGAGCCAGACAGCCATTGCTGTCCACTGCATGCCATCTTCTCAATTATTCATTACCTGTTCTACTTTTTGTCCGCATCTTCTTCGGAAAGTGAGGGCCCACAGGACAGCCTCTCCTGTCAATATCAGAAGTAACTCTGTCAGCAATCAGCAAGCATGTAGTCAGTCAGTAATTTCAGTCCCACTTGAGGGGACTCGTCGTAATCCATCCATCTGCCTTGAGAAAATGGATAGGGGGAGTCTGGAAGAGGAGTATAGAGGAGCATGATTGAGTTGTTAACTTGTGAACCTCAGGAATGCAGACTGCGGCACCTTCAAATCAATAAGGAAAATAAGATGAAGACAGTGCTGCTGATGGACTTGTTGTGATTAGGTGTTTAGAGTTTTGTTGTGGTAAAAGTTGCAAAACAAAGAAAGACACACAGGAATAAAAGTGAATAAGGACGAAAAAAAGGAAGTCATTTTCAGGCCTCGGTGTCAGGGAAGAAGAGCTCGTCCTCAAACTCTATGAATTGAGACAGGAGTAGGTCAGCTAACAGAGAGGAACTTCTGTCACCTAAGTCGGTGTCCTCTTCTTCCTGCGTGCATTCACGTATTTTGTAATCTGGTGGTATGAAGTGCTGATTCATTTTGATCAGTGTTAACCTCTCCACATTTTTGGGCGAGAGGTGGGTCCTTTATGAAGTTACAATGGCACCAGCAGCACTGAAAACATGTTCAGAAGACACACTTGCGAGTGGGCAAGACAAATAATTTAGAGCCAGGTTGGTGATCAGTGGCCATAGAGGCATTTTCCTGTACCAATACAGCAATGGGTTCTTATTAACAAAGACCTCTGTTGGGTCATCCAGATAGGCCTGCACCATCGATTCAAGGTTCTCCACGGTTGCTCTACTTTGAGTATCATCTGTGGCCTTTGCAGCACTGTAACAAGGAAACCCTTGATGAGTTAGCCAATCCTCTTCCGACAATATTATGGCTGGGCCTGGTGCAGGTGAGGGCGATACGGTTGCTGCTGGTGTCGTTAACGGCTGTGAAGGAAAGTGACTCCCTTTGGCCACAGATTCAGAAGTGGAACTTGATGCCAGATGGCCTGCTGATTCAATTGTACTTCTGCCGGCTCCTTGAATTTTCTGACGCTCTTTTTCGAACCGACTGGCTGACACAGCTAGCCAATGTTTGTACTTTGAAACATCTGCTTCATCAAAAGGACTGAATGCTTTGCTGGCCACTGCCTTTTTATACCGTGGTTCCAGAATAGTGGCACAAATGTAATGTTGTTCTGTATGTATGTTTATAAGCCTTTCATTGTCAACTAGGCGGCTTAATAAACTCTCCGCCAAATGATATGCGTCTTGCTTTTGAGCATCATCTCGGAACGTTAAAGACACCGCCTTCAGTTGGTGCTCTAGCATGACCAACAATGGGATAGCTTTGCTTTCCCCAAAGAACAGTCCTCCCTGCTGACTTCACGCGTGAAGACCTCAAAAGGACGAAGCATGTCTGTCAGGCTTGCACTAGCTTCCATTCCTCCAACTCTAGCCTCATGCCTATCATAGTAATCGCCAGTTTATAGACATAATCATTTATTACCACCCACTGCTCAGACATACGCTCAAGCATGTAAAAGTTTGAGTTCCAACGTGTTGCCACCTCCTGGATGAGTCTACATTCATGTTGAATGCTCCTCAGCTCCTTACGGGCCTTAAAAGAATGGCTGAAATGTATGTAGATTCTTCGGTAGGTGGTCAGTAACTTGCTGACTGTGTTCTCTAATTTCAAGAAATCTTGCACCGCGATGTTAATACTGTGCGCCAAACACGGCACTCTGAAATAGTCACCTTGCTGCATGGCCTTAACTATATTACTGCCATTATCCGTGGAAACATAACCAAGTATGCGATTTCTTGGATGCAGCCCTTCAGAGACCTTCCTATCAAACTCCTCCAAAAGGTTAGGTGCAATATGAGCTTTCTCCATGGCAAACATGGCTAATGTTGCATGTTTCCGAGTAGCTTGAAAAAAAGTGTGTCCGGGTCAACACCTGCACTTGACTTGTCTATAACCCCTGCAAAAGAGACCCAGTGTGCAGTGATGCACATGTATTCAAGGGCTTGGCAAGTGGTCCACATGTCTGTTGTCAAGTGGATAGTGTGAACAGCACTCTTCTGCAAAGCTGCCCCAATCACCTCTAGCACATCTTGATGTAGTGCTGGAACCGCAACTCTGGCAAAATAGGACTGGCTAGGAACCTTCCATTTAGGGCAGACTGTTTCCACAAATTCTAGAAACCCCACCCCTTCCACGAAAGAAAAAGAGAGAAGGTCCAGCGCTAGCATTTTAGCCAGCTTTGCGTTATACAGACGAACCGCTGGGTGGTTGCGTTCAAATGGCGCCTCCGACCAAAGCATGCTTCTAATGGTGGGCTGGACCGTTTTACGTGATGATGATGATGATGATGCAGACTTCAAATCAGTTAGGCTCATTGATGGACATTTTTGCATTGGTGTCTGTCCCAGACTCTTAGTGTGCCTCATACGTGTTGCAGGGGTAGAGGGTGTGGGCGCTACCACTGCAGTGCTGCTGCCAGGGGTACTGGGTGTACCAGAAAAAATGTTGCTCGGTTCTTGACTTCCCCCCTGCACAATCAGCCCCTCGTCAGCATCAGATGCAATAGTAATGGATACATTTGGATCAGTTCTACTTTGGACTTCCTCGATCTTACGTAGGTACGTATACCACCCGATGGGGTGGTGTTTTTTGCGATGACCTCTCTGGCCTCCGGTACCATAGTTGGTACCAAGCTTACCCCGACTAACGAATACTTTACAAACTACCATGTTTTCCGCCATTTCGCTAACAGTAAAGAAGTCCCAAACTGGGGACTGGAGATGTCTGCTGATGGTGAAGGTGCTACTTTGACTTTCAATGCCAGATGAAGTGGAGGATGGGCGTGGCTGAATTTGTTTCTGTTGTTCACTTACAGCACCACTACTTGAGGTAATGGAGGTAGAGCTGGATGGAGGTCCCTGCTGGCCCTTCTGACTAAAAAAGGTGGAAGCTGTAGGTCGTGTTGGTGTTGTAGTTAACTGCGTTGGTGGTGGTACCAGTGCCACGCCGCCCACATCCCACTCCCAGCCATTCGGGATAGGCTGAAAATGTCTGTCTGCTCCATGCCCACTGGGACTAGAGTGAAGTCTGTGAGTTCCAATCAGGATCAAGGTCATCAGAATGAAGGGGGCTTGAAGAAGAACTTGTAGTAGTAGTAGCCCTCCTTGACCTTTTTATTGCTGGGGATTTGGAAGACAATGGATCATCCTCAGGAGGAGTGCCTTCCTCGGATGATAATGCTTGAATATCAATTTCCTGGTGTGCCCCTACTTCTGGAGGAACAAGTGTTGTAGTCAGTTGTGCCGCTCCATGAACCTCCATGAACCTCTAGTTTCACCTCTCCATGCACCTCTCCATGCGCCTCACCTTGGGCCTCTCCTTGCGCCTCTACTTGCGCCTCTCCTTGCGCCTCTCCTTGTGCCTCTCCTTGCCCATTTACTTGCGCTTGTACTAGTTGCACCTGTGGTTGTCGCTGCGGCTGTGGTTGCTGAACACTCGTCAGCTGAGTTACACCCGGCGTTGATTGGATGGTACTTTCTTGTGATGAGCCAACATCACTGGTCGATGGTGATTGAACAACCAAAGTGGCTGCCGCAGCAGCACACATGGTTTTGGACCTAACTTGGCGTGGGGGCACTGAGCCCAATGAAGCGGAGGTGTTGCTTCCAGCTTGGTCCCTGGCGGACACCGCTGCTGCTGCAGACATAGTTTTTTTTCCCCAAAAAAGGTGTCGGTGCGCACACCAGTCTCCTTGGTAGGTGATGCCTCTTGCTTCTTCTGCTCCTTCTTACTGGCAGTGGCACTGGCAACTTTTTTCGCTGAGGCGCTACGGCCACCTTTCTTTGGGGCATCTTCTTCAGATCTCAGAACCGCAGGCCATAGTTGCACGAGTTGCAGAGTTGTCTTGTCTGTGGCCACACGTGACGTCATGTGATGTTGTGCTGCATATACCACTTCAGGATTTCTTCCTGGCACTGGTGGTTCTCTTGTGCACCTAAAAGCAATGGCAGCCAGAGGAACATCAGTTAAACACCCCAAAAAGTCCAAAAACACAAAAAAAATCACCTAAATCCAATGCCATCCATGCCCTCAATGATGTCTGAATTCAAGATACCCCACAGGAAGACTAGGTCCATGCACCACTGAGTACCCCTTGGCATAATGGTTGAAAGCAAGGCAAACTGGGTGCAGGCCTGAGCACACTGCCGGGCTTCAAAATGGCCCCTTGACCCCCACTACATGGCCAGGCCCTGCCTGTACCAGGCCTCAAAATGGCCCCCACCCACATGGCCAGGCCCCAACACCACCCCAAAAAGTAAAAAAACACACAAAAATCACCACAATCCAATGCCATCCATGCCCTCAATGATGTTTAAATTCAAGACACCCCACAGAAAGACTAGGTCGATGCACCACTGAGTACCCCTGGGCATAATGGTTGAAAGCAAGGCAAACTGGGTGCAGGCCTGGGCACACTGCCTGGCTTCAAAATGGCCCCTTGACCCCCACCACATGGCTAGGCCCTGCCTGTATCAGGCCTCAAAATGGCCCCCACTCACATGGCCAGGCCCCAACAACACCCCAAAAAGTCGAAAAGCACACAAAAATCACCACAATCCAATGCCATCCATGCCCTCAATGATGTTTAAATTCAAGACACCCCACAGAAAGACTAGGTTGATGCACCACTGAGTACCCCTGGGTATAATGGTTGAAAGCAAGGCAAACTGGGTGCAGGCCTGAGCACACTGCCTGGCTTCAAAATGGCCCCTTGACCCCCACCACATGGCCAGGCCCCAATAACACCCCAAAAAGTCGAAAAACACACAAAAATCACCACAATCCAATGCCATCTATGCCCTCAATGATGTTTAAATTCAAGACACCCCACAGAAAGACTGGGCCCATGCACCACTGAGTACCCCTGGGCATAATGATTGAAAGTAAGGCAAACTGGGTGCAGGCCTGAGCACACTGCTGGGCTTCAAAATGGCCCCTTGACCCCCACCCACATAGCCAGGCCCCAACACCACCCCAAAAAGTCACAAAAACACACAAAAATCACCACAATCCAATGCCATCCATGCCCTCAATGATGTTTAAATTCAAGACACCCCACAGAAAGACTAGGTCGATGCACCACTGAGTACCCCTGGGCATAATGGTTGAAAGCAAGGCAAACTGGGTGCAGGCCTGAGCACACTGCCTGGCTTCAAAATCACCCCTTGACCCCCACCACATGGCCAGGCCCTGCCTGTACCAGGTCTCAAAATGGCCCCCACTCACATGGCCAGGCCCCAACAACACTCCAAAAAGTCGAAAAACACACAACAATCACCACAATCCAATGCCATCCACGCCCTCAATGATGTTTAAATTCAAGACACCCCACAGAAAGACTAGGTCCATGCACCACTCACTACACCTGGGCATCATGGTTGAAAGCAAGGCAAACTGGGTGCAGGCCTGAGCACACTACCTGGCTTCAAAATGGACCCTTGACCCCCGGCAGCATGGCCAGGCCCTGCCTGGACCAGGCCTCAAAATGGCCCCACCCACATGGCCAGGCCCCAACACCACCCCAAAAAGTCGAAAAACACACAAAAATCACCACAATCCAATGCCATCCATGCCCTTAAATTCAAGACACCCCACAGAAATACCAGGTCCATGCACCACTCACTACACCTGGGCCTACTGGCTAGTGAGGCTTTACAGGCACCCCAAAATAATATAAAAAATCAACATATAACAGTGAGCTAAATGTTTAAGTTAAAAAAAACACAGAGACAGTTGTATCATGCTCCCATGACTAACCCTGGACCTACTGAATACTATGGCTACCCACAATATATATTCTTTAAAGTTGTGAAAAAGGTTTTAAAACTGTAGTTGCCTCAACTGCAATGCCCCAAACAAACAACACCAACTTACTTGTAAAATCTCAAGGCCAAAAGTGATCCAAACTCCAAAGTCCAAAAAGTCCTCAAATACAAATATCCAGCAGCAGCCACAAAATGTAATCCTTCCAGCTCCAGATCCAAATCAAAAGTGACCAGGACATGGACAAAGCACTGGGAGGAGCCTGCTGGACAGGAACAGGAAGTTGGAGACTCTGGGGCACTTCCTTCCTCCAACCTCCACCCCCAAAAATGGACTCCTTGCACCAAAAAGTGCAGCCAAATGTCAATCTGAGGAGTTATTCCGATCAAAACCATAATTTTCAGAAGGTTTATGCTTCCTGCAGTTGATTTCTTGTGCAGAATTGCAATTTTTGCAATTTCGGGAATGCGAGCTGTTCAAATCTCCCGCCGGAAGTCAGCTGCGCGCCGCATCTACGTGTTCGGCATTGTTTACTCCCGCAATGCGTGATCGCGGGCCCTTATGACGTACTCGCGTTGTCAAACTCTCGTTGTGCAAGATGGTGAGCCGCGATGACCTAAATGCGTTCGAAAAACTCTCGCGCGATCACGCAGCAAGATCGAAAATGGCGCAGACTATTGTTTCTAGTATTATGGCCCATTAGCATATTCAGGGTAAGACATTGTGTACAATGTTACTGCGAAGTTCGTATGTATTAATACATATGATGGGAATTTGTAATCTGCATTGTTATCATTGCTATTATGGATAAAAGAGTATATCGAATCAGTATGGATGTTGCCAATACCTCTGTTGCCAAGATGCTGTAGTTAATTAATGATTATGAAATCTGTCTTCAATGTGCATGACACTAATCCCATTCAGGGCGAAATTGTGCCACTGCTCAATACTATATGTCGACTGTACTTTTGCAACATGGTTGGTTTGTAGTTGTCTTGATACATAGTCTGCTTTAAGAAAACAAGCATGATCATATACATGTATCAATGTATTGAGTACCCCGCCAAGATAACGTAGTTACCAGATTTTTCCTGAAAATCCACTTTCTATGTTCATTCACTACAATGACGAGTGTATTTAACGTCATGTCCATTTACGGTGCGCTTAACACTGATGAAGGCGACTGCAGAAACGCGTTTGTTGACTGCAGAGTTCACAAAATAAATTGGGAACTCACCCCTGTGAGTGCTTCTTCTCGTGCGCATTGGGCACGGGATTATAGAGTGTATATTTATTACACGGGTACACCCCCGTGAAGGAAGCACCCCGCAAGGGGACGGGCAAGGGTGAAGCAAGGAGCGTTGATTGATTGATCGAGATATATATATACAAATATATATATATATATATATATATATATATATATATATATATATATATATATATATATATATATATATGCTACTCCAGAGTTCCAGCGACTCGTTCCACAGTCGAACAAAAGATATAGATATAGATATAAATATAGATTTTGATATAGATATTGTAGTGGGCTATGGGCCACTGAATAAAAATGACCTGGACATTTGAAAATGACGCTATTAAGCAGTAATATGAATCAACTTGCACGTTCCCTAAACATTGTTGGTGCATTCTGGGATCTGAAGGAATTGGCAGGCACACACCACTTGGTTTTCATAATCACGCTCACCTGTGAACAAGACGTCAGTGACGTCGAAACGCGTAAGGTGGAAGAGCGCAATGCTGCACATGAAATGACGAATAAAGGTCAGCTGAATCGTCAGTCACTGTGGGGCTCTTTTGTTGTTCGTGGTTCTACCCGCATTTTTCCAGGATCTCCGTTCCTGGTTCAGAGCCCGCCCTGCAGGACCGGTGGCCCCCAGCAAAGCAGAACTATTTCAGGCGATATATATATATATATATATATATATATATATATATATATATATATATATATATATATATATATATATATATATATATATATATATATTCACTGATAAAACCATAGGTTATAGACCATATATAGTTAGGAATTCGCATTTACAAAACCTTATTTTACTCACACAAAACCATTGAAATTCCATATATAGTTAGTTGCACTAACTATATATCGCGCACCCGCAATCCACTGCTGATGATGTCACATATTACATCATTCATGACATGGTCAGTGACATCACTGATGACATCACTGATGACATCTCAAATGACATCACTGATGACATCTCAAATGACATCACTGATGACATCACTGATGACATCTCATTTGACATTACTGATCACATCACTGATGATATCATTCATGTGATAATACGATGAACCTCTTCAGACTCTAATATAACCTTAGATACAATCAGTGTAAACAGACACTCACAGACTGTCACTCATCCATGGAGTTACTCACACACCTAGTCAGTCATGCAAAGAATCAATCACACCTCCATTTCCTCAACTATACAGTTATACAAACTTTAATTATTCAAACATATACTAACACATATTTACTCTCTTATACAATCCCTGATACAAGTTCACAATGATCCATACAGCCACTCACACATTCACTGGCTCTTATGCACAGTTATTTATATATGTCAACTCTCACATGTACTGTGTTTTACATATGTACTTACTTTGACATGTAGCACTGAGATATCCATTCACTCACCAATACACTCATGCACACAGTCAACCGCCCATACAGCTGTTTCCACATGCACTTTTGAAACCATACATCTAGTGAATCAACTGCTCACACATCTATGCACAGAGTCATACACCTCCCAGCCACCCACACACACACTCAGTCTCCCATACAAATACTTGGGCAACCAATCAATAACCCATATAGTTACTCATATAGCTACTTATCAACACATGCAACAGTTTACAGAACAACAGACATAATGATGCACAAATTAAGACAGTTTAGTCACTAACCCATGCACTCAGTGAGACACATTTAATCACTCACTCATACAGTCAGTCATGCACCTACTAAATCCTTCATCCAGACACTTATACATCCACTCATTCTTCAATATGTAAGACATATTTTAACTTTACAGAAACATACAGTCACTGGATGTTGTCATCAGTGATGTCATCAGTGATGTCATTTGAGATGTCATCAGTGATGTCATCAGTGATGTCACTGACCATGTCATGAATGATGTAATATGTGACATCATCAGCAGTGGATTGCGGGTGCGCGATATATAGTTAGTGCAACTAACTATATATGGAATTTCAATGGTTTTGTGTGAGTAAAATAAGGTTTTGTAAATGCGAATTCCTAACTATATATGGTCTATAACCTATGGTTTTATCAGTGAATTTTCAAGGTTTTGTAAATGCTAATTCCTAACTATATATGGTCTATAACCTATGTTTTTTTCAGTGAATTTTCAAGGTTTTGTAAATGCTAATTCCTAACTATATATGGTCTATAACCTATGGTTTTTTCAGTGAATATATATATATACATACATATATAAACATATATCATCTGTATATCTATATAAATACAAACATAAATGCATGCATACATATACTTATATGCATACAGATGCATGTTATTTACATGAAAGTTGAAAAAACACTAATAAAAGCAAAGCTAAAAAGCCACCTCATTACAAACAGAATGGCTTTAACTTAAACGAGGGCGAGATCTATTGCATTTTCAATGCTTGTTTACTTTGGTTCCATCAAGAAGGCATTCAGATGTGTCACACATTTGCCATAAATTCTGAATGTTAGCACTCTAGTTGCACATTAGATCACTGTAGTAAAGCTACTGCTCACCAGGGACGTCTGCTGCTGGTATTCAAAGTGCATGTTTCAGTCTGCATGTCAGAATTTTTTTAATAAAATAGAAGAGGATTTGAGAAGTCACTCAAAATGATCCCTAATTTTTCTTTCTGAAGCACTAATCATACTTTCTATGGCAAAATTAACCCCCTCATGTTGTTCCTTTTTAAATTGAGTGTTTTCAGACTTACCACTTCATTCCAATCAAGATGGCTTCTGGTGTGCCATACTTTTGTCATAAGTAAGACTGTTAGCGCTCTAGTTGTTCTTTAGAACACTCTGGGACATTCTGTCATTGGGCTATACTTGGGGTACATCTGGGTGATATTTGGGCTACATTTAGGCTCTTTTGTCTCTGGTGGCCATCTTGGGAGACTGTATGTCAGAATTTTTTAATGAAATTGAAGAGGGTTTGAGAAGTCACTCAAAATGTGCCCTAATTTTTCTTTCTGCAGCACTAATCATAATTCATATGACAAAATATACCCCCTCATTTTGTTCCTTTTTAAATTAAATGTTTTAAGAGTTACCACTTTATTCCAATCAAGATGGCTTCAGGTGTGCCATACCTTTGTAATAAGTAGGACTGTTAGCGCTCTAGTTGTTCTTTAGAACACTCTGGGACATTCTGTCATTGGGCTATACTTGGGCTACATCTGGGTGATATTTGGGCTACATTTGGGCTCTTTTGTCTCTGGTGGCCATTTTGGGAGACTGCATGTCAGAATTTTTTAATGAAATAGAAGAGGATTTGAAAAGTCACTCAAAATGTGCCCTAATTTTTCTTTCTGCAGCACTAACAATACCTTCTATTGCATAATATACCCCCTCATTTTGTTCCTTTTTAAATTAAATGTTTTAAGAGTTACCACTTTATTCCCATCACGATGGCTCCAGGTGTGCTATACCTTTGTAATAAGTAGGACTGTTAGCGCTCTAGTTGTTCTTTAGAACACTCTGGGACATTCTGTCATTGGGCTATACTTGGGCTACATCTGGGTGATATTTGGGCTACATTTGGGCTCTTTTGTCTCTGGTGGCCATTTTGGGAGACTGCATGTCAGAATGTTTTAATGAAATAGAAAAGGATTTGAGAAGTCACTCAAAATGTGCCCTAATTTTTCATTCTGCAGCACTAATCATACTTTCTATGGCAAAATATACCCCCTGATGTTGTTTCTTTTTAAATTAAATGTTTTAAGAGTTACCACTTTATTCCAATCAAGATGGCTTCAGGTGTGCCATACCTTTGTAATAAGTAGGACTGTTAGCGCTCTAGTTGTTCTTTAGAACACTCTGGGACATTCTGTCATTGGGCTATACTTGGGCTACATCTGGGTGATATTTGGGCTACATTTGGGCTCTTTTGTCTCTGGTGGCCATTTTGGGAGACTGCATGTCAGAATGTTTTAATGAAATAGAAAAGGATTTGAGAAGTCACTCAAAATGTGCCCTAATTTTTCATTCTGCAGCACTAATCATACTTTCTATGGCAAAATATACCCCCTCATGTTGTTTCTTTTTAAATTAAATGTTTTAAGAGTTACCACTTTATTCCAATCAAGATGGATTCAGGTGTGCCATACCTTTGTAATAAGTAGGACTGTTAGCGCTCTAGTTGTTCTTTAGAACACTCTAGGAGGCTGCAGTAGAACACAAAGGAATCAACTGACAGTCTCTGTCCTTGTTGGATGTACATGTTTTACTGAGAATGTCAGACTTCATTTTCACATGACTGAGAAAGATAATGTGAATTTACAGAAAATATGCTTTCAGTTTAGCTTATAGATCCCCTTCCAAACCACTGTGGGAAAATCATGAGATATTAGTTTTCTTTCAAACAATATTCATGATATCACAGCAGAAGGTTTTTTCACATGGTAAAATCACCTTAGAACCCACCACAATTCCTAAAACGAGTATGGTACCATCAACAAATGATTTATAATGTAACTAAAGTCCTAAAACCCTCTATTAACTACAATGCTTTTTAATGAGGTGCTATCATGTATATTGGTCCCAAGATGGCTGCCAACACTTCTTGGATGAAGTGCTGATAGCCAATCAGATCAGATGTGTGGTTAGGCTTCGCCCAGATATATATCTTTTTTTGAACCTAAATTACTCAAAATCCACTGGAGCACATATATTGAGACCTAGCAAAGGCACATCGGGCTAACAGTCCCTACAATTTTGCCAAGTTTCGTGCAAATCCATTCAGCCGTTCGAGATAAAAAGTGAGGCCAACCGCCCTATGGAAATTAACATGGGAAAAACGCGTTTTGGGACCCCCCTTTTTTCTCGGCCCCCCCTTGATGAAACCCCCCCAAATTGTCAGGGGCTGCTCAGAAACAAAATGTTCCATTTTCCTGAAAATGTCAGCCAATTCCGTCTACAAACGCCAAAGTTATTAGACATAGAATTTTCAAAAATCCCATAGAGAAAAAATCCTAACTATATATACCTACTGGCGACCGCCAGTAGGTAATATATATATATATATGTATGTACAGCATTAATTATGTCCACTTGGAGATAATGTCACAGGTAGTATTACCTTGAATCGGTTTTGTTATTTAAATTAATTTACTTATGCACCAAAGTGAAGTAACATGACTAGCTATAATACTGCAACAAGGCACAATGAAATTTAATTGTTCATAACCCAGCGTCTAGTCATGGAAACTTTGGCAGGCACGCATATTTGATTTAGAACTGAATTTACATATATCATGTATTAATACAATGTGTATATAATTTTACGTGCATTACTTGCATTTAAATGTCAGTAGTAGGAATAACGTGTTACCATGTAGGTTTTGCGCTTAAAACTACAGACTCTTCTGTGTCTATGCTATTAGTGTGCTTAGCCATGACTCATACGTTGTCATAACGACTAACAACCTATCATGTTGTATGACCTTGCTCGTGATGTGTCAGCATGTAATGCATTATAAAAACGTATGCCAATTACAACAGAGTTAAGTGAGCAAGGCGGAGGCTTCCGCCGAAACGCGTCTGTGCAGCATGTCGGATTAAATTTTCCTTGAGTTAAAGTCACGGTGTCAGTGCCTTCCTTTCATCAGAGGGAACTGGATTGGTAATCAATATATATATATATATATATATATATATATGCTACTCCAGAGTTCCAGCGACTCGTTCCACAGTCGAACAATAGATATAGATATAGATATAAATATAGATATAGATATATATATATATATATTGTAGTGGGCTATGGGCCACTGTATAAACATTACCTGGACATTATATGAGCATTGGATGGAATGAAAAAAGGGCCATCAATTGTCATTCTGCTTTACCCATTTCAAGACAGCTCTCCTGTCTGATCACGACACTTATGTGTCATTTAATCCGGGAATGAATTCTTAAGCTTTAAACATGGAGAGCACCAAACACCAAGTCTTATTTTCTTATCTTATTCCCCCAAGCTATTGTGGTTGAAATCCTTCATGTTGCTTGTAATCAGGGGTCCTAAAGGTTCATTTACCAATGTTTCCTAACAGATATCAAGCCAACCCTCTTGGTGGGCCTAGATCTAGAATGATATCAGAATTGCGGAATACATAGCAGATTGATGTTTTACAGTGAACTGTAATCCACACAAATGGCCCTCTGCACCATTAGTAGCTTTGGTCCCTTATGGTCATCACATTACTTACCATGTTGTTGAAAATAAATACAACTGAAAAAACTACAACTGGGCTGTCAAGCTTCCAAGATGCTAGAGCCTTGGGTGGCAACCATCCTGTACGTCATAGCAGACATGGTTTCCAACTCTCTACCTTCTTCTGATAACCAAATCAGCATGACTGTTGTAGCCTTGCTTTGCTTCTCTTGAACTAACTAGATCAATACACATAGAACAATGTTGGGAACAATGTATAGACTGGAGACAACATCTGCAATGATCTGGAATGAGGTGATCCCCCTACTTTGACCATTCAGTGGCAACTGTCAGGCATTGCAAGTTATGCAGTGCAAGGGGCACTAGCTGTCCAGAGCATTCAAAATGGCTAGTCCCATAGTGGCTACCAGCAGAATAGTTAGGGAAACACAAGCTTGGCCTCAACAGCACCTGTACGATATGGCCCACTGAGAGCGCTAACCATGCACAGTAAGTTTTAATTCAGGGGGGGCAATAATTGGTGATCAGAGGGTAGGGACAGAAGGGTACCAGCTGCAGGAGGACCTGGTTGGGTGGTGGAGAGGCCACAGAGGGAGTGATAAGTGGAATAGTGTGTATTCACTGTCAGCTATGTGTGTTCAAACACTAAGGCTATGGAATCGGATTTGTGTTTTACGGATCCGATTTGTAGACCATTTTTCCAACCGAATCGTACACAGGTCCGAACGACCAAGTACGATGCAAAGATCGCGTACGTACCACCCGAATCGTTTCCCCACCCGATCCTGTCCATACGACCCGTACGCAGACGCTTCATACAGCTTTATGGCGTCTGTTTCCAAGCGAGCAAGTACGATGTGCGATTCAGACAGCCTTCATGATTCGTTAGGTCTGGATCAAAAAAGCTGCTGGAATTGTTCTTTTGGAGCCTGCAGCAGGCCTCCCAGCACCCGGAGCACTCCGATTCAAACCTGTGGTGGTACCCGTGCTTCCCCCCTTACCATGCATGCACAGTGTGGTGCCCGCCACAGGGTGTACGCTTTTCCCCACCCACCCCTTTTTGCTATGGGAGCCTGTCTACGCATCTAGTATACAGGCTCTCATAGAGTTCAATGGGAGTCCGAGCAAACCAAGTCTGTAAGCATGTGAATGCATTGTACTCGCTCGCTCAGACTCTAGGTGCACGATTTGCTTGTAAAGCCCTACGGATCCGAGTCGTACGGAGGGCTTTACAAGCGAGATCGGAATCGGGCCCTAAGTGCAAGTCACAAATACTACAGTACTATCAGTCAAGGTCACTACAGGGACAGCATTGATGTAGCAGAAGGCGGAGCAGAGCAAATGAAGGGCAATAAAAATACAGTCATACCTGGCCAGTCTACAGATTGGAAAAAAAAGTGATAAGGCCTTTCATTTCCCAAAATACAAATGTATTTCCAGTGTTAAGTATGGTGGAAAGTAGCAGAAGGATGCCAAGTAAGTTGCCAAAAGTGTGCATTGCAATACTACAGCAGTGATGGAAAAAATGAAAGACAGTAGGAAGCTACAATATAGAGAATGGACCAGTTTGCTAAGAAGAACTCATCAGACAGTAGGAACAAGGAACAGATTGTAGAGGGGTTAAGAGGGAGTGAAATGCAGCAAGCATAGGAATAGAGGTAGCAATTATGCAGATTTCTGAAATGTTCACTGAGGATTCCGGAAAAGAGGCTGTGATATTGAGTCATGTGGTCCAAGTAGAGAGCAACACGGATAGGATGGGTGTTGTAGGGTAGTTGGACGCATTTTTAAGGGAAGAGTGGGCAAGTGGTGAAAGATGTAGGATTAAGCAAAATAGGAGGCATGTTGATAAAGAAAAAGGGGGAAGGCTGAATCAAAAAAAGGAGAAATTGGTTGAAAGTAGCCAAGAAGGCAACTAGAAGAAGGAACTGTGCAGGCCCACACAGAGATGATGTGAAAAGGGATGGACAATGACGAGAAATGGAGGAGGGGAAGAAACTGTGGCAATGGAATGTGGGACAGGGAGAGAAGCATGGAGATAATGATGATGATACGAATTTGTAGGTGTAATTTGTAGGAGATTAAGCCTACAGTGGAGGACCAATGATTTAGAGGAGTAGTAGTTGGAAGACAGCAACTTATGCAAGATGAAGAGTCAGAGGAGAACAAGACACAAAACAGAGAGAGAGAGTGTGTAATGTGTACCGGTTAACAAGACTGTGTTCCGCGCATGCAGCAAGTCCTCAAAGACCATAGGGCCAGAAAGCAGAAAGCATGCTGAAGAACACACATGTTGTTAAAGAAAGCAAGAAATGAGAAAGAAGAGGGTTGGTGAAAATAAATGTTCAAGAAAATAAATAATTAAGGACTAGGAAGTAGCCTCAGATGAGGGCACTTGGATAAGTGTAGTCTACCATACACATAACAGTGGACTTCACAATTACTGGAGCATGAAGAAAATTATGCATGCATTGCAGAATATAATATGTGTAACAAGAGGAAAAAGCTGTTCAATTTGCAATATTTACATATGTTGTCATTTCGCCATGGATGAAGTGAAAACAATTCACATCACAATTCAGGGACACGTGATCTATATGTTTTTAGTAAGTCCCCTATCTGGGTACCCTTCTACCCATCTTAGATTGGTTTATGATCTCAAAGTAGCACAGCACACATACTTGTGCACCTAAATACAACTTTAGACATAGAAAACTCTCCGACCAAAGGAAATGGAGGTGAAGGTTCTTGAACTGTAGATCAGGGCTAGCAGAAATGAAGTCCATATTACTGAAGGAATCGCTTGGGATCAAGAACACTAAGTAGCACCTGAAATATTTGATATATATATATATATATATATATATATATATATATATATATATATATATATTCCAACTTTTCGTCCACAGGTTGAAAAGAACGATGTCCAAGCCTCAATTGTATGCAAAATTGGATTTAATTCACATCCCACTCGACGCGTTTCGGGAAAGCCTTCCCTTTGTCACGAGTGACACTCGTGACAAAGGGAAGGCTTTCCCGAAACGCGTCGAGTGGGATGTGAATTAAATCCAATTTTGCATACAATTGAGGCTTGGACATCGTTCTTTTCAACCTGTGGACGAAAAGTTGGAGTATTGTGGGATTGGCGATCCCGTCCGAAGCCCGCCGCTGCAAGGGGCCAGATCAGCTTAGCGCCAAAGAACTTCCTTGGAATATATATATATATATATATATATATATATATATATATATATATATATACCAAGAGATTTGGTAGAGATTGCTCAGATGATACAAGGTCATTGAGGAAAATGTGATAATTAATATTAGAGTCAAACAAGTACGGAGCTTTGAATGCAGCACATGTATGAATGAGGGTAATCCAATTGAAGAACCAATGTGATGCCAACATAAAGGGTTTTTCTGAAGAAAAAAAAATTCTCTATGATTCGAAACTAGACAGTTTGCAGGATTGTGCATCAATCAAGCAAGAGAAGATGATTGGTCTTGGGGTCAAACTGCAACAAACAATCGCAAGACAGTAAGGATAGCCAAGGGGCAAGGAATCAACAGGAAAAGGAAAATCAGTGACTGACCAAGAGATAAGCTACTGACAAAGTGGTAGGGGTAATGATAAAACACCTGAAGCAAAGACTGCTAATCCCTTTTCTACTGGTAGGATTTATTCACTGGATCACATCCATATCTTAAAGCAATGTTGTTTTCCAGATAGCGGTTAATCAACCAAGGCATTTGTAAAATGGATACATCCCTGAAAAGAGTCAAGAGGGCAACTGACAGAGAGATGTTTGCTGTAAGACAACACTTAACTAATATCACAACAATCTAATGTATATGCAAGTGTCACAAAAAAGAAACCTCGCATATGGACATGTTAATGAGCTATAACTCATAACACTTTGGGACATATTTACAAGCCCCTATTGTCACCGGATTGCCACATTTTTTGATGTTCCGGTGGCGTTGCCCAATTTTCAATACTTACAAGGTGGCGCTAAGCCACTTATTGTGGATTAACACCACTTTGTAAATATGCCCCTTTCCGCTGGAGTCCTCTTCTGCCAAGGGTTGTGCAATTGGTGATGCTGTGGGCGTGTAAATATCTGTCATTGCCAAAAACTAATGCATGTAAGAGCAGGGGTTAAAGTGGGGCATGAGGAAAAATACTTTTCTCTCTCCTCGTTTTAGTTTTTTCTAAATGTGCTTCATTCGGCATTACACAGAAAAAGTGCAAAAAGCCATAGTGATTGTTTATGCTCTTAGGGCCAGATGTAGGTAGCCTAATACCGGTCGGTAACAGCCGAAATTACCGAATTTCTGCCGTTACCAACTGGTATTAGGCTTGTGAAATGTAGGAGGCCAAATTGAAGGATTTGGTAATTTACCAAATCAGTAATTTAAGGAATCTGTAAATTACCGAATCCTTAAGATACCGAATCGGTAATTTACCGAATCCTGAATTTAGGGAGCACTCAAGTGCGTGCATTCCTCATTTAAGGATTTGTTATTTACCACCAACTATAAGTTGGTGGTAAATATCGAAAACCTTAAAAAAAAGCAATTTTGTGCTTTTTTAACTGTGCCATGTGGCAGACATACAATGCCCTTAGGGCATGTATGTATGCCACATGTGCACACATGCACGATTTAGGGGTGCAACAGGGTTTCAAAGTGACACCCTGCCACCCTTGAATGTGTTACTCCTTTTACCGAATCGGTATTTACCGATTCGGTAATTCCCATTCATTCCTATGGGCCTGGATGAATGGGAATTACCGAATTGGTAAATACCGTTTCAGTATTTACCGAATCTTACCGAATCGGTAAAATTTACTGAATAAATACCTACATCCCATTTGCAGATTCTGAAATACTGAATCAGTAAAATTCGGTATTTTAGAATCGGAAAATCTGGATTACCTACATCTGGCCCTTAATCATTAAATAATGACGCTTTGCTACTTTATATGTATGCAGCTGAATGCAACACACTTAGAAGTAACAAATAGTCATTATGGATTGTTTATGTGCAGGAAGGGACACCTTCTTGCACATAAACAATCATTCCCTGCAGTGCAGGCATCATTGCACTATGATGCAAGGATGCCTGTGTTGGAGTTAGGCAGCTAACTTTAGCGTGAGTGATAGGGAAAACACTGGGATGCAGCGTTTTGTAGTAAATACCGCTCAACCAGTGTTTTGAAAATTTGCCATTGCTCTGCCTCCAACATGTTCTAGAAAACATGTTTCTTTGTCTTCTGGTTTAGAGATGTCTGTGTTCCAGACAAAAGGGCACAATACCTCTTTTTTTAGGCCAATTGCATTTTCAAAGGTCAAATTGTAAATTGGTGTTACTGCACATACTGAAATTAACCAGCCACTCGTAATGAGGGCTTAAAACTACTAAAAGGTCTGAACTCTTCGAAATTAAAGGGCCCTGATCCTCAAATCCTGGAAACCACTGCAGCCTGCACTCCCAGCATTCTGTGCAGTTACGTTGGAAGTGTGACATTTAAAAGCTTAAATGTGACCTCTGCAGCACAGATATTGGAGAAATAGTCTGTCTGGTTGTCTTTGCCATCCATCATAAGTATATTATACCTGAAGATGTGTTTAAATGTGTGAGCTGCAATTAGGGTGCAATTAACATTTCAATTGATGTTACTGTAAAAGTGCAGAGGGAGAGCAGTAGGCAACATTATCCAGCCTCACTCCTGCCGCAAGTGGCATTAATTAGATGGCACAGCGCACGCTTCTTTAAACTTTCTGCTTGCGGCTGATAGTCGGCACATAAAAATGAAGCTACACGTTCGAAGTGGAGGGAAACAACCTGATTCTGCGAGTGTGCATGCATCCATGCGTAATAAGGACAGGAGGGAGAGTGGGCAGGCCCCGAACGAAATGACACAGATCGACTGAATGCAATGTACGAATAACAGATAAAGAGACATTTAGATTTCGAATACATCTGGTACTATAAATGATTAAAAATAATAATGAGTCACAAAGACAGATATAGAAAAGATGAGTATGCACAACTGAATGTTACTTGCTAATATGCCTAGGCCATGTATTCATAAAGTACGAGACAAGTGCAGATATTGGTGGTGCACAAGTGTAAAGAAGTAGGGGTTTACAGGACAGCAGACTAATATATATGAGAATTAAGATTTATCCTAGCTAGAACAGTAAAGAAAAGTATGGATTGTTTTATGGCAGTCACGAATCACAAAAAAGGAGGCTTTTACTTCCTGGAGACTGCTATATATAGTCTACGCTCATGACTGAATAGTAGTTTCACATCACATCAACCTGCTGTAGTAAAGGTATAAAGTTAGGAAAGCATAATATGAGCCCTCCCCCATATTGTAATAAACGGAGGAGTTTAAGGGCACTCAATGCTAATTAGGGTCACAACTGCAGGAAAATAATTTAGGGGGCCATCAGACTTTTAGAAATGGGTTTGCAACACTTTACAGAATGAGAACAACACTTAAATGAGAGACGCACCTATAAGAATGAAGTCTTTCACAGCTACATGCTTTTACCCTAAGCCAAAATCTTAAATACCAAACACTGGTAAATGCTGCCCTAACTGTAAATACTGACTGGAGTAACACAAATCCACTTATAAACGGAAACCCCAGTCACTGTGTGGAATAGGTTTTTAAGGTTCTGAAGAAAAGCCTCTAGATCATTAAAATGACTATTTTTTTTTTTCAAAACCTTTATTAGCTTGCCAGATGATACACAGCATAGCACCAACAACCCTGGGGCCGGCAGCATACTATAGTGAGTCAGCGGTCTCCAAAGATGTAACACAGTAAGTATGGGCGTAAAATCCGCTCCGCTCGCGGATTTTGCGGATTTTCGGGAAATTCGCAATCCGCGAGATTCGCGGATTTCCCGCAAAATCCGCTAAATTGGCACGCAGCGGATTTTTTTTCTGGGTGATACAATTTTTGCGGCGCGCGGCGTTCACTTACCGTCATTCAGCGTTTGCCGAGTTGTTTTTCTCTATATTTTGCGAGTGCTGCGCCATTTTGGATCTTGCTGCGGGATCCCGCGAGAATTTGGCGAGCGCGATTACGTCATCGCGGCTTGCCACCTTGCGCAGCGAGAGTTTGTCAACGTGAGTACGCCGTGTTCACGTATCGCGGGAATTCGCAATTGCGACTTTGTAGATGCGGCGCGCAGGAATAATCTCGCACTCGCGAAAATATAAAATTTGCAATTCTGCACAAGAAATCCACCAGCAAGCAGCATAAACCTTCTGGAAATGATGATTTTTCTCTGAATAACTCCTCAGGTTGACATTTGCCTGCACTTGTTTTGCGGGGAGTCCATTTTGGGGAGGGGGGGGTGGGAGGAAGGAAGTGCCCCACAGTCTCCAACTTCCTGTTCCTGTCCAGCAGGCTCCTCCCAGTGCTTTGTCCATCTCCTGGTCACTTTTCATTTGGATCTGGAGCTGGAAGGATTACTTTTTGTGGATGCTGCTGGATATTTGGATTTGAGGCCTTTTTGACTTTCTTTGGATCACTTTTGGATTAGAAATTTCACAAGTAAGTTTGTTTGGGGCATTACAGTTGCTGCAACTACAATTTTGGAATTTTCGATTTTCGGGCTGTTTTGGGGCCTTTTGCCCAGGGGTACTCAGTGGTGGGTGGACTGAGTCTTTCTGTGGGGTGTCTTGAATTTAAACATCATGGAGGGCATGGATGGAATGGGATTGTGCTGATTTTTCAGTGATTTTCGTTTTTTGGGGCTGTACTTGTGGCCTTTTCACCAGGGGTATTGAGTCTTGCATGGGTCTAGTCTTTCTGTGGGGTGTTTTGAACTTAAACATCATGGAGGGCATGGATGGAATGGGATTGTGCTGATTTTTCAGTGATTTTCGTTTTTTGGGGCTGTACTTGTGGCCTTTTCACCAGGGGTATTGAGTCTTGCATGGGCCTAGTCTTTCTGTGGGGTGTCTTGAACTTAAACATCATGGAGGGCATGGATGGAATGGGATTGTGCTGATTTTTCTGTGTTTTTCGATTTTTGGGGGTGTTCATGGGGACAGGCCATGTGGGTGGGGGCCATTTTGAGTGCTGCTACAGGCCCTGGCCATGTGCTGGGAGGCAAGTGGCCATTTTGAATGCAGGCAGTGTTGTTAGGCCTGCAACCATTTTGCCTACTTTTCAACCTTTATGCCCAGGGGTAGTGAGTCTTGCATGAGCCTAGTCTTTCTGTGGGGTGTCTTGAATTGAAACATCATGGAGGGCATGGATGGAATGGGATTGTGCTGATTTTTCAGTGATTTTCGTTTTTTGGGGCTGTACTTGTGGCCTTTTCACCAGGGGTATTGAGTCTTGCATGGGCCTAGTCTTTCTGTGTGGTGTCTTGAACTTAAACATCATGGAGGGCATGGATGGAATGGGATTGTGCTGATTTTTCTGTGTTTTTCGATTTTTGGGGGTGTTCATGGGGACAGGCCATGTGGGTGGGGGCCATTGTGAGTGCTGCTACAGGCCCTGGCCATGTGCTGGGAGGCAAGTGGCCATTTTGAATGCAGGCAGTGTTGTTAGGCCTGCAACCATTTAGCCTACTTTTCAACCTTTATGCCCAGGGGTATTGAGTCTTGCATGGGCCTAGTCTTTCTGTGGGGTGTCTTGAACTTAATCATCATGGAGGGCATGGATGGAATGGGATTGTGCTGATTTTTCTTTGTTTTTCGATTTTTGGGGGTGTTCATGGGGACAGGCCATGTGGGTGGAGGCCATTTTGAGTGCTGCTACAGGCCCTGGCCATGTGCTGGGAGGCAAGTGGCCATTTTGAATGCAGGCAGTGTTGTTAGGCCTGCAACCATTTTGCCTACTTTTCAACCTTTATGCTCAGGGGTAGTGAGTCTTGCATGGGCCTAGTCTTTCTGTGGGGTGTCTTGAATTGAAACATCATGGAGGGCATGGATGGAATGGGATTGTGCGGATTTTTCAGTGATTTCCGTTTTTTGGGGCTGTACTTGTGGCCTTTTCACCAGGGGTATTGAGTCTTGCATGGGCCTAGTCTTTCTGTGGGGTGTCTTGAACTTAAACATCATGGAGGGCATGGATGGAATGGGATTGTGCAGATTTTTCTGTGTTTTTCGATTTTTGGGGGTGTTCATGGGGACAGGCCATGTGGGTGGGGGCCATTTTGAGTGCTGCTACAGGCCCTGGCCATGTGCTGGGAGGCAAGTGGCCATTTTGAATGCAGGCAGTGTTGTTAGGCCTGCAACCATTTTGCCTACTTTTCAACCTTTATGCCCAGGGGTAGTGAGTCTTGCATGGGCCTAGTCTTTCTGTGGGGTGTCTTGAATTGAAACATCATGGAGGGCATGGATGGAATGGGATTGTGCTGATTTTTCAGTGATTTTCGTTTTTTGGGGCTGTACTTGTGGCCTTTTCACCAGGGGTATTGAGTCTTGCATGGGCCTAGTCTTTCTGTGGGGTGTCTTGAACTTAAACATCATGGAGGGCATGGGATTGTGCTGATTTTTCTGTTTTAAAAAAAAAAAATTTGGGGTGTATAACTGAACTGATGTTCCTCTGTCTTCCATTGCTTTTAGGTGCACAAGACTCAAGAGAACCACCAGTGCCAGGAAGAAGTCCTGCAGCGGTGTGTGTGCAGCATAACGTCACGCGACGTCACGTCTGGCCTCAGACAACTCTGCAACTCGTGCAACTGCGGCCTGCTGTTCTGACCTGCTCTGAAGAAGATGGCCCCAAAAAAAGTTCTCCGTAGCTCCTCTAGCAAGAAAGTTGCTAGTAAGGAGCAGAAGAAGCAAGTTACCAAGGAGGCTGGTGTGCCGGCCGCCGCGTTTTTTGGGAGTAAAAAAAAAAGTACGCCTGCAGCAGCAGCGGGATCTGCTGGGGACCAAGCTGGGAGCAGCACCCCCGCTCCATTGGGCTCAGTGCCTCCACCACCACGCCAACTTAAGTCAAAGCCCTTGAGTGCTTCAGAGGCAGTCAGTGTACTTCTTCAATCACCATCGACCAGTGATGTTGGCTCATCGCAAGAAAGTAGCAGCAATGTCCCTGAATCAACACAGGTTGTTGTAACTCATCTGACAAGTGTTGAACAACCACAGCCGCAACAACAACATGTGCAAGTAGTACAAGCCCAAGTACATGTGGAAGGAGAGGCAGCGCAAGGAGATGCGCAAGCAGAGGTGCATGGAGGGTCACAAGTGCCCACAATAGTTGTTCCTCCCGAAGTAGGGGCACATCAGGAAATTGACAATCAAACCGAGGTATCATTTGAGGAAGCCACTCCTCCTGATGATCATTCATTGTCTTCCACATCCCTAGCAAGGAAAAGATCAAGGGGGGTGTCTACATCTTCTTCAAGCCCACCTCCTACTGATGATCTGGATCACGATTGGGAACCACCACGGCAGTCTGAGAGTGAGGCACTCCATGATCTGACAAAGATACCTAAGCGTAAAAGGAAGGTCGTCGAAAAACTCATAGCTATGGAGTGTGATGAGGCTCAACAAGAAGTGACGGATGCTCCTGCTGATGAAGCCTCTCACGATGACGAGGCAGTCATCATAAAGGTCACTGCAGCCCCAGCGGGCATGCAGCAAAGAGACATTTTGACCCTGTCCCGAGAAGCTGCTGAGCGTGATGATGATGTCGACGAGGAGGCAATGGAAAGACAACAATCATTGGATTTGGAGTTAACTAGTACACCAACACCTACCGCTTCCATATTTCTTCCTCGCAAGAAGGGACCTCCATCCACCTCGACCTCAATTAGTGGTGGTGAAAGTGCAAAACGTACTGAAGTTCGGCAATCCACATCCTCCACTTCATCTGGCATTAGCAGCAGGACCACCACCACCGGTATCGCCGCCTCCTCCGGCCCCCAAAGACATTTCAAGTCTCCAGTTTGGGACTTCTTTAGTGTTTGCCCAAAAAAGGAAAACGTAGCCATTTGTAGCATTTGTAAGCTTCGAGTTAGTCGTGGTAAGTTTGGTACCAACTATGGTACCGGAGGCCAGAGAGGTCATCTTAGGAGAACGCACACTGTCCAATGGTTTGCGCACCTAGATGCGATCAAGGAAGCCCGAATTGCACGTAATGAAAACGTTGATATTTCATCTGATGATGACGAGGAGGAAGAAGACGATTCAAACACTTCACTTACACCCAGTACCCCTGTCAGCAGCACACCCCATGTGAACCACACTAAGAGTGTGGGAGAGAGTGAGACACCAATGCGAAAAAGTTCATCAGCGAGCGTAACTGGGTCGAAGATATCCTCATCATCATCCCGTAAATCCTTGGTCCAGGGCAACATTAAAAAGATGTTGTTTACAGAAGCGCAATATGAATGCAAACACCCACTGACGCGTCTGTATAACACTAAGCTGGCTAAAATGCTAGCTCTCGACCTTCTCCCTTTTTCTTTTGTAGAAGGGGTTGGTTTTCTAGAATTAGTGGCAGCGCTCTGCCCTAAATGGAAGGTTCCTAGCCGGTTCTATTTTGCCCGAGTTGCGGTTCCAGCACTACATGAAGATGTTCTGGAGGTGATTGGGGTAGCTTTGCAGAAGAGTGCTGTTCACACTATACATCTGACAACAGACATGTGGACCAGTGGCGCAGGCGCTGATTACATGTGCATCACTGCACACTGGGTCTCTTTTTCAGGGGCTAAAGCAAAGCTAAACACAGGTGTTGGTCCGGACATTGTTTTTAAAGCTGCTCGGAAACATGCAACACTAGCCATGTTTGGTTTGGAGAAACGTCACACAGCAGAAAACATTTTGGATGTCTTTAACACAAAGGTCCTTAACTGGCTGTCCCCAAAAAAACGCCAGGTTGGTTATGTTTCCACGGACAATGGCGCCAATATAGTTAAGGCCATGAAGCTGGGTGACTATTTCAGAGTGCCGTGTTTGGCGCACTGTATAAACCTGGTTGTCCAAAAATTCTTGGGTAATAAAGACAGTGCAGCGTACAGAGTAGTGGACACCTGCCGAAAAATGTGCAACCATTTCAGCCATTCTTTTAAGGCCCGGAAGCAGCTGAGGAGCCTGCTATATGAACGTCAAATGCCAGTGAAAGCACTCATCCAGGAGGTGGTAACACGTTGGAACTCAACCTTCTACATGCTTGAGCGTCTGTATGAGCAGTATACGGTACTCGATCACTATTTCTTAACACAGGGTACAGCTCAGAAGGAGGACCTGAGGATGGGTGCGGCGCAATGGAAGATAGTTAAAAGCCTGACACGCATGCTTCGTCCTTTTGAGTTCTTCACGCGTGCAGTCAGCAAGGAGGACTGTAATTTGGGAAAAGCTATCCCATTGTTGTACATGCTGGAGCACCAACTGAAGGAGGTGTGTTCTGTGTTTGAAAAAGATGAAAAAAACCAAGACCCTTTTGTTCTGGCTGAGAAATTATTAGAGCACCTACAAGGTGATGAACGTCTTAAAATGATCCACTCAAACCAGCATTACATTTGTGCTACTATTCTGGATCCACGCTACAAAAAGGCGCTGCAGGCCAAGCATTCTTTCCTTTTGCTGATGAAGATGTTACAAAGTACAAACAGTGGATAGCCTCGTCAGCCAAGAGGTTTGAAAGAGAACGGCAGCAAATTGAAGGAGAAGGCAGTACATCAGCATCAGCAGGCCATCCCCAGTCACAACAATCCTCTTCTGCACCTGTGGCTGCGGCACAAGTGACCTCTCAGACGTTAAAGAGACCGGCAACCGGATAATCTGCACCACCAGACACAACAGTAACATTAGAGGCTGAAGAGGATTGGCTAGCTCGGCTTGGGTTTGGTTCTCAAAAGGTCACAGCAACAGCTAAGCAAAGTGGAGGAACCTTGGAGGAGAACCTTGATTCGATGGTCAAGGACTATCTGAATGACTCAACAGAGGTCTATGTTAATGCTGACCCCTTGGCGTATTGGCATGGGAAAAAGAATTGTGGCCACAGCTCACCAACCTGGCTTTAAACTACTTGTCTTGCCCACTCGCAAGCGTGTCTTCTGAACGTGTTTTCAGTGCTGCTGGTGGCATTGTAACTTCCAAACGGAGCCGCCTCTCGCCCAAAAATGTGGAGAGGTTAACAATGATCAAGATGAATCAGCACCTCATACCACCAGATTTCAGAGTACGAGAAAGCGCGCCGGATGAAGACGAGGTGGACAGCAACATAGATGAGGGAATTTCTACTCTGTCAGGTGACACTGACCTCACCCTGCCTGAATTCGCAGAGTATGATGACGAAGCCTTATTCTTATTCACGGACCGTGATACCGAGCCCTGAAAATGAGACAACGAATCAATAACTTTCTTTTTCGTCCTTATTCACTTTTATTCCTGTGTGTCTGTCTTTCTTTGTTGTGCACAGTTAATATAATTCAAACTTTAATCAGATAATCACAAAAACAAGCCCATCAGCAGAACTGTCTTCACTTGTTTGCTAATTGATTTGAAGGTGCCGCAGTCTGCATTCCTCAGTTTCACAAGTTCAGAAGAACATGCTCCTCTATCGTCCTCCTCCAGACTCCTATTTCCATCAAAGCAGAGGGCTGGTTTACGCCCAATGAAGAAAGACTCAGCACTTGTGGGGGTGTTGTTCTACCTCTTTGCAGGTGAGTTGACGGCTCTGGGGCCATTGCTGGGAAGCTCTAATACCGGATAAAAGTGGTTTGGACCAAATCCCAGGCGGAATTTTTTTTCTGTTTTTGCTGACTTGCTTGCCTTTGAGGTGCTCTTAGGGGGGTTCCGTCTGTTTGTGGGTGAGTTTCGGGGTCTGTGAGCAGTGCTGGGACACTCTAATTTTGATTGCATTTGCTTTTCAGGAAATCCGTGGTGGCAAACCGGACTTATGGCCTAGCTACGCAGCGCGTTTGGACCGAAGGCCAAGAAATATTGTAAGTAGGAGATGTTGCTTTTGGCCTATTTGGGGGTGTTATGCTTTTTGGCGGGTGGGTTGGCGGGTCTTGGGCCATTCCTGGGAAGGTCTAATACCGGGTAGAAGTGGTTGGGACAAAATCCACGCCGATTTTTTATTTGCTATTTCTGACATTTTGCTCAATGTAGCGTTTTCGGGGGCCTGTTTGGGGGGCTTCCTGGTGTTTGTGGGTGGGTTTTGGGGTCTGGGAGTACTGCTGGCTATGGATACTTTACTTTGCAAGAGGTTTGAAGCAAATCCATGGTGGCAGAGGGGAGTTAGGGCCTAGCTGCAGAGCGCGCGCGGAGTGATTTGGGAAATTTGGAAAAAAATGACTAAGTCCCCATTTTTGTACTTTTGCTCTTTGGCTGTTTGGGGGTCTTCTACTCGTTTTCTCCTGGGTTGACGGCTCTGGGGCCATTGCTGGGAAGCTCTAATACCGGATAAACGTGGTTTGGACCAAATCCGAGGCGGAATTTTTTTCTGTTTTTGCTGACTTGCTTGCCTTTGAGGTGCTCTTAGGGGGGGTTCCGTCTGTTTGTGGGTGAGTTTCGGGGTCTGTGAGCACTGCTGGGACACTCTAATCTTGATTGCATTTGCTTTTCAGGAAATCCGTGGTGGCAAACCGGACTTATGGCCTAGCTACGCAGCGCGTTTGGACCGAAGGCCGAGAAATATTGTAAGTAGGAGATGTTGCTTTTGGCCTGTTTGGGGGTGTTATGCTTTTTGGCGGGTGGGTTGGCGGGTCTTGGGCCATTCCTGGGAGGGTCTAATACCGGGTAGAAGTGGTTGGGACAAAATCCACGCCGATTTTTTTTTTGCTATTTCTGACATTTTGCTCAATGTAGCGTTTTTGGGGGCCTGTTTGGGGGCTTCCTGGTGTTTGTGGGTGGGTTTCGGGGTCTGGGAGCACTGCTGGCTATGGATACTTTACTTTGCAAGAGGTTTGAAGCAAATCCATGGTGGCAGAGGGGAGTTAGGGCCTAGCTGCAGAGCGCGCGCGGTGTGATTTGGGAAATTTGGAAAAAAATGACTAAGTCCCCATTTTTGTACTTTTGCTCTTTTGCTGTTTGGGGGTCTTCTACTCGTTTTCTCCTGGGTTGACGGCTCTGGGGCCATTGCTGGGAAGCTCTAATACCGGATAAAAGTGGTTTGGACCAAATCCGAGGCGGAATTCTTTTCTGTTTATGCTGACTTGCTTGCCTTTGAGGTGCTCTTAGGGGGGGTTCCGTCTGTTTGTGGGTGAGTTTCGGGGTCTGTGAGCACTGCTGGGACACTCTAATCTTGATTGCATTTGCTTTTCCGGAAATCCGTGGTGGCAAACCGGACTTATGGCCTAGCTACGCAGCGCGTTTGGACCGAAGGCCGAGAAATATTGTAAGTAGGAGATGTTGCTTTTGGCCTGTTTGGGGGTGTTATGCTTTTTGGCGGGTGGGTTGGCGGGTCTTGGGCCATTCCTGGGAAGGTCTAATACCGGGTAGAAGTGGTTGGGACAAAATCCACGCGGAAAAGCCTTTTGGCACTTTTTGTAACTTAGGGTTCGTTAGGGTTAGCCCTAGCAGCAGGATTGCATGTGTTTCGGGGTGTTCTACATTTTTGCAACTGAGTTCTGGGGTCTTGGAGCACTGGTGAGAATGTGTAATTTTGGTTGCAAGTCATTTGAAGAAAATCCATGGTGGGAAAGGGGGGATTTGGCATAGTTAAAGAAAGCCTTTGCCACTATTCTTAACTTAGGGTTCGTTAGGGTTAGCAGTATTTCTAAAGCATGTGTTTGGGTGGGGGTTTTCGAGTCTTGGAGCAATGCTGGCTATGGATACTTTTGCTTGGTTGCTTGCAAGTGGTTTGAATACAATCCACGGTGGGTAAGGGGGTATTTGGGCCTACTTTTACTTTCAAAGTACGTTTTGTCACCAGTTTTCTGCTAGGCCTCGTTTTTGGAGATTTGATTGGGGGTCTTCTACATTTTTGCGACTGGCTTTAGTAAGGGTCTGGGTGGGAGCACTGCTGGGAAGATCTAATTTTGTTCTAAAACACAGTTTACAGTACACCTAGCTCGAGGGGAAAGATCCGCTACATTAATTTGCCCATACTTATTTATCCTTCAAAAGGTGACTCAGACAGAGTACGCACTTTCAAAAAAATTGTACTGTCTACTAGGAAAATCAAAGTGTGACTTTTTGCACTCCACAGCCTACATACCTTATATTTATTTATCAGTGGTGTTGTAATATTATATCACTTCCTATTTTTCGTTGAATAATTACAGGCCGGTTTTCAGTCTGTGCAATGGGGAAAAAAGGATGGAGTCAGGCTTCACATTAGCGAGCCACAAATCAGCATCCACCAGGCAGGCAGTGGACAGGGTGTCTTCTGGTCACCAACATTGATGGACGAAGCGTCAGCTGCAATGGAGGAGTGCCGCTAATGAGAGGAATTTTTTTCTGCATGCAACTTACTTACCAAATTCAACAGGACAACTACAACAACATACAGATACAGTATCCTTTGTGTTTTTCTATGACTGTGACTGCATTTCTTGGATCTCTCTCTGCTTCTAAATTGATCCCTTAACACATCACTTAGTCCACTCCACTATCACATCTGCACCACACATAGTCATTTGTAAGTGCTCCTACGTAATTTGCAAGTCGCAGCACGCCCCAGCCCGTAGAGGACTGGGATGGCCCCAATGATGAAGCATGTCACCAAGGGGCAACCCTGGTGAGTGAGGGGACACCTACAAAAAGAGCAATTTCTCCGTTTCTATCTACTATACCTTCCAGACCAACCCCATTGAGTGTTGTGAATGGATTTATAGTGACCAGCAAGGCTCTCAGGTATCTGGCAACAGAGACGTTATGTTGGATATAGTTATCAATAATTCCACACACGCCCTGTACTGTCGCATTCTTTCTTCCACAGTTGTCGAAAGTACTACTTACTTTTCACTGACATGCATGCAGTAGTGCATGCACTTTCAAAGATTGATGGATAGGTTTGTACCCAAAGATTTGTTTATGTTCAATTGTTTGTCCATGCTGTGCTTTTTTTACAGGGTGTCTTCTGGTCACCAACATTGATGGACGAAGCGTCAGCTGCAATGGAGGAGTGCCGCTAATGAGAGGAATTTTTTTCTGCATGCAACTTACTTACCAAATTCAACAGGACAACTACAACAACATACAGATACAGTATCCATTGTGTTTTTTTTGATGGCTGCATTTCTTGGATCTCTCTCTGCTTCTAAATTGATCCCTTAACACATCACTTAGTCCACTCCACTATCACATCTGCACCACACATAGTCATTTGTAAGTGCTCCTACGTAATTTGCAAGTCGCAGCATGCCCCAGCCCGTAGAGGACTGGGATGGCCCCAATGATGAAGCATGTCACCAAGGGGCAACCCTGGTGAGTGAGGGGACACCTACAAAAAGAGCAATTTCTCTGTTTCTATCTACTATACCTTCCAGACCAACGCCATTGAGTGTTGTGAATGGATTTATAGTGACCAGCAAGGCTCTCAGGTATCTGGCAACAGAGACCTTATGTTGAATATAGTTATCAATAATTCCACACACGCCCTGTACTGTCGCATTCTTTCTTCCACAGTTGTCGAAAGTACTACTTACTTTTCACTGACATGCATGCAGTAGTGCATGCACTTTCAAAGATTGATGGATAGGTTTGTACCCAAAGATTTGTTTATGTTCACAATTGTTTGTCCATGCTGTGCTATTTTTTCTTGTCTCCCAAAACCTTTCCCAAAAACCCCCGTACCCATCCATTTTTCAAACCCTAACCCTCTTCCCCCGGGCTGTGTGGTTTTGATTGATGTGTGACTAAATTACAGCAATACATCCACACGCTTGCTGGGGAGGATAAGGTGATAGCAACAGGCTGGTGAAGAAATCCGAGGATATATTCTTACTCTGCTTGACAAAGACCCATGGCTAATGTCAAAGAACTTCAACCGAATTAGTAGTTATACTTTACCATTTGTTAGGCTACAATGTGGCACTGTTCTAGTGTACTGTCACCTGCTATATTCTCTATTGTACCGTTGTATTGCTCAGGAGGACAAACCAGATTTCATTTTCTTTTTTTTCATAGGCATGCAACTGCCACTGTCACACCACTAGTACCACCGCTATAAGGAAATTTCATCCGCCCAGGATTGCCAACCTTAATCGCCATTTTCCGTGGAGCCAGCCCTGTGCCTAGCCCTACTTTGAAACACAAAATCAGGTAAGATAAGCGTTTGGTGGGAGGGAGTATAATGGAGTATTAGGAGAGACGAGAGACTGACGGTAGTACTACTAAAGTCCTAGGACTCTTGTTTGGGCATTTAACCTTAAAGGAAGAAAATGGAACTAAACTTTCAGGAAAACAAAGTTACTGTTAAACCCCCACCCACCAGGCAAGCAGTAAAAACAGGTATGGTCAGATAAAGTTTCAAAAAGTATATTTTTATAGCCCTAACAAAATAATCTCCTGCAAGACCCTCCCTAACCCCAACGGTTGTCCTTTAAAACTCCCAAACCCAACTCCCGATTCCCACCCCCCAAAAGTCTCTAAAAAAGGGGCAAGGGACACTATGGGTGGATGCTGTTTACTTTTTGGGCCAGGGCATCATGCTCCTCGCGGAGCAAGGCGTGCTCTAAGCGGAGCCCCTCCAACACGTTGGTAACGTGGTGGAGCTCCTGCTGAAGGCTGGACACCCTCAGGGTACTGCGGCGCTGGCGTGCCTTGCAGTAGCTGTGAGAGGCAGCTGTTGTCCTTGCTGCTCGGCGTTTGGCTTTGGCAGCCCGGCTCAGTCTGGCTGGACCACTGTGCTGGGTGGCAGCCCGTGGGGGCACGGGGGACGATGCAGCCGACGTTGTTGTCGTGGTCGACTGCACACTTTCGTCGTCCTCCAGGGCCACCAGCCGCCGATATTCTGCAACAGTGGCATCGATCCTCCGTTGCCGGGCCGCTCTAGCCAGCTCCTTCCTCCTTGTTGGTTTGGAAGGAGCATCTATATGAAGAAAGAAAGACATAGTCTGTAACCAATGCTCTTTAAGATTAACTCAATCATTCAGCAGAAATTTGTGTTGCAGTACAACTAGCAACTTGCAAGCACATTACATAACTATTGAGGCCAGTATCTATCTAACCTCCCACTTCTTCATCCTTGCTCTAACATTAGTGGGAGTTTGAGGAACAAATTCTACGAGCACTATGGACTTCCATTGGAGTCGACTATGAAAGTACACCAGTCTTATTCTTCTTCTTGTCTCTTGTTTAGGAAAATTGGTACGTTATCTTCTGCAAGCCGGCATAATGCCAACGCAGTGAACTTGCACCCGAGAAAAAGAGACGCACGCCATGATGAGTGACCTAGACTTGCGTTACTGTACCGGTCCAGTACATGCAGGTGGTGAAGCTCTTACTTTTCTATTACGGGTGGCACTGAGAATACTCTGTTACAAGGGCTACTGCCTAATTAATTTAACTTTCACCCTACAGTGCAAATGAGTACTAGAAATGGAAAATGAAGAAGATAAATAATCTCTGATTATCTATCACTTCACAGGGGATGTTTTTGCTTACATATGGGATGACTTTAGGTGCTTTGCTTTTTATTGAGTGACCAGTGATACATCCACACATGAATGACTGAGTACTACTAAACTTATTAAGAGAGGTAGGGAGTGGCCACCGTAATAACCGGATCTATGCTGTGCTTGCAATACAAACTACTGCTACTATTGATGGTAGTATTTGGACAAAATTACAACTTCTTTTCCTTGCCTTTCCTACACTGGAACGGACGTGCGGGTGCAGTGTTACATGCTCTTCAAAGTTACACTTAGTTCATCCACTGACCGTCTACTCTCTCTAGATCATGGGTACTCACAAACTTTCTCTCAGGGGATACATTTACAGTGTAGTTTGTGGCCGAGGGCCGCACTGGTGGGGGCGGAGTCAGAGGGGGCGGGGCTAAAGCAAAACGAAAACTTGTGACCATGAGGTTGCACACAGGTCCCTGCAGCAGATGCCTTCATCCACTGAGCCACCAGACCCAGCATTTACATACATCTCTCTCCCTCCTGCTCTCCCTCCTGCCCTCCCTCTCCATCTCTCTCTCCCTCCTGCCCTCCCTCTCCCTCCCCCTCTGTCATCTCACTGTGTGTGTGTCTGTCTGTGTCAGCCTTCAGCCCGGGCTGAGACCGCTTCCTCAACGCGCACACACAGACAACCACACCAAAGTACTTAACAGGTCTTTAAAAGACCATTAACATATTATTGAGGCTTTGTTTGTTGTAGCGCCCCTGCATCTCCACCCTGACAATCACTGCTTGCCCGGCCCCACAGAGCAGAGGTTTTGTTTCTATTTCACCTCTTTGTGGCCCTGCATCTCCACTCTGCTCTGTGGGGGCCGGGGGAGCAGTGATTGTCTGCAAGGTCTGCGCACCGCCAAGGAAGGCTTGCCGGGCCGCCACCGGCCCGCGGGCCGTACTATGAGTACCCCTGCTCTAGATACACATATGCTATCTAAGAGTCAGATAGTAGCATGATCCAGGTATATGGACACATACAGTTTCTGTGTCACCCACCCAGGCTGTTGTCCTTCCACCCATCATTGCTTCATCATTCACCCAGCCATGCATCTCATATTCTTTCCTTCCCAGCCACGTCTTCAATCTCAATAAGTAGGGAATATATAAGAGCTTACCTCTGCCCGCCACCACCACCGTCTCAACTCTCACAGCCGCCGCCTCCTCCCCTGAAGAATTGCCCTCCGCCTCCGTGTCGAGCACCACCACCTCCACGCTGGCCCCGCCACCAGATGTTCCACCTACAAAGTACATTTAAGAATGTTAGAATAAACCACTCACTAGTATTTGGTCTAGGAATGAAGACATGCGAAAACAATGTAATTTGTGACTGTCTACTTTAAAGTTAAAAAAAATGTCCCTTTTTCCAGGGAAGGGTGTTGTCTTGCTGCACTTTTTGGCACAACTGATGAAGGCTGGCTTTTTAACACGCACCATTTTTCTCCACACAGACAGAAGATGGACTTCTAACAACAAGATCAAGTTGAAACCAGGTGAGAGCTCGGCTCGACCACAAGAAATGTCTTCAATTAATCGTCAGCACTAACCACTTTTCCATTATCAGTTAAACGTTTAGTTTTATTATGACTTCATTTTAATAAATGTGTTTACTTTTAATAAAGCTTTTAAACTTAAATAGACTCTGTGTTTTTTTGTCTAGACTAGAGTGACTGAGCGAAAGGTTTTGCATTTTTTGCAAGTATGAGTCCGTGCCTCTGACACTTCTTGACTCTGACTCCGTACTCTTGAGCTACGTTGGATAATCATCATTGGGGATCAATCAGCGATGAATTCGGGAGGTAAATGACTGTGCCACACTATGTAGTCTAGTCAGTCAGTAAGGACATTGGTGGTTCAAAGTCTGTTATCACAGAGGTATGTGGAAACTCTAACAGCGCCTATTATAATTGATAGGCAATGCACTATTTATTGTCCATAGTTCTGTTTCTGCAGAAGAATTGTCCCCGCAACAGTAGTGGTATGGATTGTCCTCCTATCCAAACCAAAAGGTAGTATCTTATTCTTTCTTGGTGGTCATTCACATTTTATAGTTGGGAATTTTCAAACCAGATAGAACACTTCAAAAGACATTATGGACAATCCCAGAGGACTGCACTAAGTTGATAGAGCTATTGCTGACTAGAATGGGAGTTTCGCCAACCGTGCAATCTTAGTTAGCTACACAGACAGACTAATAAGAATAATCTAGTAATACCACAGGGAGTCATAGTAGAGGCAGGATAAGAATTTAGATACAGTCTACAAGAAGATCAAAGACAATTTTGAAAAAATCAAATGAGGAACGCTAGGAAAAATAGGTACTAGTCTAAAATGAAAACTTACTGGGGCCAGCGAAGGAGCCCTCGCCTTCCCGATCCTGGCCCTGTTCAACAGCATCCACCGCCTGCTGCTCCTGTGTCCTCCCCTCGCCCCTGGGGGGAGCTGACGTACAACATGAAAGAAAGAACAGAAAACATGGATGATTGTTGCTTGTCAATGTCAACCAAATCAAATATTTCAAAACAACAATAACAAAATATTTCCGCGAAATTATATTGATTAGGGTTAGTTTTCATTGATTTGCGGACCTGCGACTTCGAAAGTCACGTAACTCACTAAACAAAGTACTGAAAGGTTCACCTAGGACTGGCAGGCAGCAGTCCGCAGGCAAGACGCAAAGTGACAGACAAACTCCATTGTGATTTCAGTCAGATCAGTGACAGCACTAACAGTTGCCTGCTACATAACCAGTCATTTAAATAGTCAAACTATCAATCCACCGCCACTATTTTTCTTATTGTCAGGGGTACAAAGGAAGGGGCAGATTTAAGCCCCTTGCGGCTCTTTTGCTCCGTTCTTGCGTGACTTTTGTGACACAGCAGCTAAACAAAAGAGGCGCCATGGTGCGGCGTATAATATTATAACAACGTGACGAATTTGGGAGATGCATCCCGTTATAAAGCCCTGCGCCATCGGGGGGCGTTCCGGCGCAAGGGAGGGCATTCCTGCGCTGGAACACATCCTAAAAGTGGCTGAGGGAAATCTACAAAATTTCAATCAGTCATCTTTAGGACAATGATGCGTCACACAAACCCTGCACCTGCATGAAGCAGACGTACGGCTTGACCCAGCATTGGGGAGATAGGGTACCCCAGAGCATTGCTGGAGCTGCGCCATCGTTGCGACGCAACTCCAGCAGTAAAGCTTCGGTGACGTTTTGGGCCCATGGTGCGCCGCATTGCAAATACGGCGCACCATGTTTGGTGGTGGTAGCGGGCCGCACAATTAATGGCGCATCCCTGCTACTTTGGGGCATACTTACTTACGCGTTCTGGCGCATCTCCAGAGATGCGCCAGATCAAATGCGTCACGCAAAACTACCCTTGCGACACGGCAGATGCGCCTCATTTACAATGCGGCGCGCCCTGGCGCAAGGGTAGGCACTTGCGTGATGCATCTCGTCACGTAAGAGCGGCGCATCGCTGGAGTCACGTCGCCAACGCAATGCAACTCCAGTAATGCTCAGGGCCACCCAATACTTAACATGCTGTATCAGTCCTTACGCCTGCTTCAAGCAGGCATAAGGAATTAAATTGACGTAGCAGCGTCGCAGAAGTGCCTGCGTAAAATCTTGTAGATTTCACGCAGGCACTTTTGCGAGGCGCACAGCCGCCGGACCGCCCACCCTGCGTACTAGGAACGCACCCATTGTGGTGCAGGCCCATGGCTTTATAACGTGACGCATCTCCCTAGATGCGTCATGCTGTAAATGACTCGCAGGGATGCGCCACGTTTACGCCGCTGTTGCGTCACGCAAGGCAACGTAAACGTGGCGCAAGGGGCTTGTAAATGTAATCTGCCCCCTAGTGTCTAGCATTACGCAGTTCTGTAAAGTACACTCATACATAATAGTTACTCAGGCCAATGAGACCACAAAATAGAAAACAAATAAGCATAGTAGCAACGCCACTGAGAAGGAGAGCAGTGCACCTGAAATGCACAGAAGATTTTGAAATATATTTTAACTACAATGTAATCGTCATCAGCGGCATTATTGGCTTGCTCCATGTAAAAAACAAATATTTGCAATACAACAACACAGAGCAGGAGAAAACATAGTAGTGAGTGATGAAATAGCTACTACTACTCACCAAGCCCGGGGATCTCCAAGCCGAGCTGGTCCAGCAGGTCGCGCTCCCGGTCCAGGAGGTCCGTCCAGCGGTGGGTGGCCTGGCTGTAGGTGCGCTGGACCCCGTAGAGGTGGGACATGGCCCAGCACACCTTCTCCCACCGCTTCCGGCGCTCCTGGATGTTGTAGCCGCCGGCCGCGATCCTGCCGTCTCCCGCGATGGTCCTGGGCAGGCGGCGCTGGACGAAGTAGACCCGCGCGCCCACTTCCTCCGGGCTGAAGATCTCCCGTCGCGTCTCCTGCTCCCCCCTCAATCGACCGCATGCTGTCCTGGCACGGGGTCCAGGACTCCTCCTCCCCGCCGCCGCTGCGGCCCTCAAGTGCCTGGGCAGCTTCACGGCGCCTGGCTTCACCATGGTCTGGGCAGGTAAGGTAGGAAGTAGAAAATTAAGAAGGAATAGGATAGGGAAGAAGAAAAGAAAAGAGTTTAAAAAAGTAGTTTAAAAGTAAAGAAAAATAGCAGAAAAGACAAAAATATACAGCTAGGAAAAGAGAGGGATAGATAAAAAGCAAAATCGTTAAAAAAAACTGAAAACAAGCAAAGGATGGCAAAGATAGCTAGAGGATTAAACACCATGCCCAGACACAGGAAATGAATGAAAAACAAGATGGCCGCCCGCTCACGAGCGCAAAAGTAAGTTTGCACGAGATTTTCCTCGCGATCTCGTGCGAACTTGTACTCGCAATGCGCTTACTTCGCGAGATTATACATAGCGGGCGGAAACGGAAATACGTCACGCAAACAAAATGGCCGCGCCCGTACTCGACCTTGGGGTAAATTCGCGTGTTGCGCTGCAAGCGGCTCGCGAATACTGCAAAAAAACTCGCGAAACAACAAGCCGCAAAAAAAATATAAAGCTCATTCGCACGAATTGGCGGCTTCCGCGGTCGGTTTCCCACGACGCCGCGCCTCGCGAATAGCGCGAAAAAAATGAAAAACGATTTTTGCAAAAGCAAAAGCAATGAGCAGGTGCAAAAGGTCAACCTCATGATTTGTAACGATTCCCTGTAGTGCTTCCTGAGGGGGCCCTCCAGAATTCGGTTGCCTGCTTGCAACTATTGTGTGACCCTGCTCTGACCTTAACTGTATGCCACAAAGGTCCTGATTTACAGCTAAGGGAGCAGACAAGCAGGTGCCAGGCTGGAACTTCAAATTCAGTGACACATTAATTAGCCCCTAATTCATTATTGTCAGTTGGGGCAGGGCAGGTGTTGTTAATAAACTAACCCCAAATTAATTCATGTCAGTTCAAGCAGGGCAGGTGGGCTTGCTTTTCCCCCCCATCTTCTACAGTGATGATGAACCAGAGGGTGGCATTGATGTAACAGAGGGTGGCATGGGTCAAAGAGAGGGTGGCAGTGGTGAAACAGAGGGTGCTGGGAGGCTGTGATGATGAACCAGACGTAGAAACAACATAGTCGCGACCGTTGCGAGCCGACAAGTAAGTTCGCAATTGCAAACTAGTACCAAATCCTCGTGAACTGGCAGAAACACTTGCGAACACACAAAAAAAAAAAATCCGCAAATTCGCGGATTTTGCGGATTGCGAGTTCGCAAATCCGCTACATTCGCGAACGCCAGATTCGCAAAATTCGCCCATACTTATAACACAGCCCTTCAGCCGACAACCCTGGGGTCTGGCGGCAGCGTTCTATAAATGCATGTGATTCAGGTAACACCATCATAGTATACACCGTAATCGTGATGAATCAAATACGAGATATATCTACTTACAGGCCTGTGTAACCTTTAATCCACACTCACAAGAGGACTGAACATTATGCAAGCAGGATCCAGGTAATATAAAAAACATCCTAGTCATAAACAACCCCCCCTCCATCCCCCCATTGCATGCACACAGTGTCATTAAAAAAGGCTAAGCAATGTTAAACATCATACGGAAGTCCGTGCACATTCGGTCCTCTACCCGCCTCTCGCAAAGAGGCATCAAGCATTGCATGTATGTTGCTTTGCTTGCGCTTGTAGCCTCCCAGTGTGTACCAGTGCCTTATTATAGTCAACGTCTCGAGGATGGCACTCTGCCCACTCCCCCCGCCAAACACTCTCCCCCCCCCTCAACCTAACAAGGAAGTTCCGACTCCAGGTACGCAACCATCCCACGTCAGTGTCTACATATCTGTACTATCAGAAGTGCCCTCTAGAGACCCTCCAGCTATGCCCGCCGTGTCCGGGTCCCCTTCCTGAGCAGCACCTCTTAGATACGCTTGATATAGTCCCCAGAAATTTATGGGGCGACTAGTAGGGGGTAGTAGCTCACTGTAATTTTCAGTTTGGGTGCAGCAGTAAAGCATATCCTGTGCCCAACAAGCAACGGTAGGAAGAGGCCCTGTCATCCAACAGGTAGCCACCACTCTACATGCAATAAGCATTCCCATGTCTGCTAGCCTCCGGAGTGCCACCGGTAGTCCCCTGGAGTATCCTATGAGCGCCAGTGCCGGATCCAGAGACAGCTCGACCTCCAGTATCTTGCTCATTTCAGAAAAAATCCTGTCCCAATATTTCTGTATCCCAGGGCAGCTCCATGCTAGGTGGAGAAAGTCGGCAATTGGCGCACAGCATCGCTCACAGGCTGCTGATTGGCGCAGGCCATTTCTATGTAACCGTTCTGGGGTATAATAAACCCTTTGGAGAAATTTAAAATGTACCAGTCTGTGCCTCCCGTTTAGGGAGATTTTCCTAGTGTTCACACAGCAGTAGTGCCACATGCCGTTGTCTATTGTAGTTGATAGGTCTCTCTGCCACGCCACTCTGGCCTTCATGAGCTAGTGCTCCTCATGGGTCATTGCAAGTTTGTACAAATTAGTCAATAATTTACTAGGAGACACCGTCTTGACAACATAGGTGAGTTCCAGAACTTCCGGGGGTTCCTCCAGGTCTGGGCCCAATAATTCTAGGAAAGCACTACGAACTCTATGAAACTGAAAGCGAAGTAACAATGAGAGGTCACTTCTATCACCCGCCATCTGATCCCAGGTTTTGACCATGCCGTTTTTGAATAAATCTCCCGCCAGGTGGATGCCGAGTTGCTGCAGGGCGTGCACTACACCCCTTTCTCCAATGGGGGCCAGCCATAATGCCCAATCCACTGTTATTATCGGCGAATAGAGCAATACTCCTCCCTGCCTATGCAGTAGTGTGTGCCAAGCATGGTTAGTAGCTGTGATGGAGTCTATGATCCCAGCTCTACGATCCATAGGCCGGAAGACCGTGGCCGGGAGAGGAAGGGGCTTCGCGAACAACCCCTCCATTCGTACGTGTGGAATGTGCTTGTCTCCATGTATCCAGGTGTGCATGTGTGATGCCTGTGCAACTCTATAATATAATTCTAGATCTGGGGCTCCCAGTCCTCCCATGTCACACGGCAGTATGAGGATCGTCCATTTAACTCTAGGCTGCTTACCTGCCCAGGCTAGTTGGATCATAAGCTGGGTTAGACGTTGGAAAAAAGCCTTAGACAGTACGATCGGGATAGTGCTAAATAGGAACAGGAGTCTAGGCAATACAACCATTTTCATTATAGCAATACGACCCAAGAGGGAGAGCGGGATCTTGCTCCAGATAGCCACATCGTCCTCCAGTCTACTGAGCGCGACTCCGTAGTTTTCCAGTAGCAAAAGTTCTGGGTCAGTATGAATACGCACTCCCAAATATCTTATCGAGCCCTCAGTCCATTGCAGCGGATACTCCATGTCGAACCTCCGAGTCGCTGGGGTCAATGGGAGGCTCAGCGATTTAGACCAATTTACTTTCAGGCCCGAAAGAGCACCGAAATGGACAACTTCCCTAAGCATAGGCGAGAGGGTATTTTCTGGATCTCGAACATACAACAGGGTGTCGTCAGCATACATGGACACAACTATTTTATATGTGGGGAAACATATGCCCTCGTTGGCATGGTATTCCCTCAGCGCGTAAGCTAATGGCTCCGCGACTAGGGCGTATAACAGTGGGGAGAGCGGGCAGCCCTGCCTAGTTCCTCTGCTAATTGAAAAGGGTTTTGTGACAAAGTTGCCGATACGCACCCTAGCTGAGGGCTTATTATAAAGAGCTCCCATCATTTGGAGAAAGGTGTAGAATTCACCAAAAAGATACCAGTACTCAGGGTGGTGAATGACAAAGAAGAGTTTATTCTACGATACAAACTCCTGTGACCTCAGCCACAGCCTCTCGAACTGCTGTCGCCTCAGAGTGTCCCCGGCGCTCGCCTTGGAACGCTGGTCGCGGTGACATTCTAAGTGATGTCACCGCGAGCAGCACCATCACACGCAGAGCCGCCGGGGGAGACAAAAGAGGGAGATACCACACATCCCCCTTCCCTGCAGAAATAGAAAACATTAGATAGAACAATGAGCAGGAAACAGAAATAGGGAAAAACTTACAATCGGCAGAATGGCAATAGTTACATCATTACATATTGGTCGAAATGCCTGGGAGGTCTGATCACTCTCCTGTTGGGCCTGTGGCCTGGGTGAGGGACACCCGACGGCCTCCTGATGGCGAAACCGCTATCCAGTCTTGGACCACTCTCCCCCCCCCTTGCACCTTCAGGGACTTCTACTGGAGGGTGGTACTTTACAACTCTCCCTAGGTTCCATATTTTCCCTTCTTGGGTTTTGACTGCATTCTTGAAAAGTTTTGTGATTTTTGTGGGACTGCTGTACTCTGACCAGCTTGCCTTCCCTGTGGGAGCTTTGATTTTGATGTTGTCACCTACTTTGAAACCAAACTCCCGTGTGGCCTTGCGTTGGTCGTAACCTTCTTTCCTCACCCTCATGGCTTGTTCATGTTTCCTCAGACTGTCCATTTCTTTGGTTCGGTCCGACCACCCCTTGTGCCATTCCATCCACCCCGGGGTGAGCTTAGTGTTGGGTGTCCTTGCGCGGAGCAATTCGAACGGGATGACGCCCGTCGTCTGATGCGGCGTGAACCTGTATGCTTCCAGACGCCTCCACACCTCTTCTTTCCAACTTATGCCACTGGCTTTGGCCAGCTGGATGCTCTCCTTGATGGTTTTGTTAAAGCGTTCGACCATGCCATTGGTTTCTGGGTGGTATAATGCGCATCCCTTGTGTCTGATGCCTCTTTCTTCTAGGAAGTCCTCCATCTCTTTCGAGCATAGTTGCACTCCGTTGTCAGTGAGGATGTTGCTGGGGAGCCCCTCTCGGATAAATACCTCTTGCAAGAATCCGATGACGGTCTTAGTCGTGACTTCACTGACGAGTTTTATCTCCGGCCACCGAGAATACAGATCCACGAGCACCAAGATGTAAGGTGTCCGCAGTTCCCCAGACATCGGGCCCACGATGTCTAAAGCCAACTCGTCCCATGGTCCTGACGGGGGCGGCCTACACACCATGGGTGGTGTCTGTTGCTTCAGGACCTTGTCGCTATTGCAGCACGGGATGCACTCCCTGATTCTCCTTTCATTGACCAGGTCCATGTTCGGCCACCAATAGCTCTCCCTGAGTCTTTGCTTGGTCTTAGTGATACCTAAGTGCCCTTCGTGAGCTATCTTGACCAGGTTGTCTCTCACAGTAGCTGGTGGCACGAGCCTTGTTCCCCTGAACAGGCATCCGTCAACAATGGTTAACTCGTCCTTAACGGCCTGGAAAGGCCGTAGGTCTTCATCACGTTTGTCACTGTGCTTCCATCCATCCCTCACTCTTCTGCAAACTTCCTCCATAATCTTGTCCTCTTCCTGTGCCTTTCTCCACGTTTCTTCACCCAACGCCTTCTGGATGGTGCAGACCTTCTCGACCATGAATCCTTCTTCATCTTCATCTGTTTTTTCTCGCATTTCACTCACTTCTACATCACTGACGAGTCTGGACAGGCAGTCAGCTGCAAGGTTTTGTGTTCCTGGGACATACTCGACATTGAATGTGTACTCCTGGAGACTGACCACCCAACGCCTTATCCTACTGGAGATGGCATCCAAGCCCTTCTTGCTGAACACTTCTACCAACGGTTTGTGGTCGGTTCGGAGGGTGAACTGCGTACCCCACAGGAAGTCTCTGAATTTACCTACTGCCCAGGATACCGCCAATGCCTCTTTTTCGATGACTGAGTAGTTGTTCTCAGATTTTTGGAGTGACCTTGAGGCGAAGGCTACGGTTTCTTCTCCTTCCACGCCTTTCTGGGTGAGGACGGCTCCCAACCCTTTTGCACTTGCATCAGTGGTGAGGATTGTTGCCCGGCCGGGCAGGTAAGACTTCAAGCTAGGGGCTTCTGCAAGAGCTCTCCTTACATCCTCGAACTCGCTCTGGCATTCCTGGCTCCATTTGAATTAGTTTTCCTTTTTCAGCAATAGCCTGATGGCGTAAGTCCTGCCTGCTAGGTTTCTAATGAACTTTCCATAGAACTCCAACATCCCCATGAATGATTTGATCTCGTCTTTGCTTTTAGGGGGTGACAGATTCACAATGGTGTTTTGCAGTTCAGCCTTGGGACGTATGCCTTCTGTCGTTATCTTGTGACCCAGGAAATCCAACTCAGCACAGCTAAAAACACATTTGTTCTTCTTTACGGTAAGACCTTGGGACAAAAACCTCCTCAGCACACATCTCAGTCTCTCATCATGCTCAACTTGGTTCTTGGCGAAAACCAGCACGTCATCCTGGTAACACATGACGCCAGGGATGCCTTTCAGGATGTTGCCCATGATTCTTTGGAATACGGCAGCCGCCGAGACTAGGCGGAAAGGCATCCTTTTGAACTTGTAAGCGCCCATGGGTGTCACAAAAGCAGTGAGTTCCTGAGACTCCTCGTGAAGTTTTATCTGGAAATAGGCCGAGGTGAGATCGAGGGTTGAAAACACCTTGGCACCCTCTAGCATGCTCATCATTTGGGTGATGTTCGGCAAGGGGTATCGGTCAACAACGACCTCTTTGTTGAGTGCCCTCAAATCAATGCAGAGCCGGACTGACCCATCCTTCTTCTTCGCTGCCACGATGGGCGCCAACCATTCGGTCGCTTCCACAGGTTCGATGACTCCAGCCTTGCACAGTTTCTCCAGTTCGGTTCTGACCTCCTCCTGAATGGCTATGGGGAGTCTTCTGACCTTTGCCACAACGGGCTTGGCATTTACCTTCAATTTTATTTTGTGACAATAGTTCTTCAAACACCCAAGCCCTTCCCTAAACACCTCTTCAAATTCTTTAGTGATGTCAGACCCACATTCTTGTATCTCCTGTATCAAAATCTGGGGATTGCTGTTGGGATTGAGATACACTCCCAAACCCTTCTGAGCATGCCACCCCAAAATGTTGTCTCCTACAGTGGACACATATACTTTAGACACAGTAGACCTGTTTCTGTACTCAATTCTACTCAGAAAGTATCCTTTCATGGAGATGGGGCGCCCCGCATACCCTCCTGGCCTCAGGTCTAACCTCTTCAAGATTATCTTCCCTTTAGACACACGTGAGAACTCCTTGGCATTGATAATTGTAATTCTAGAACAGGAGTCAAACAATGCCTCTAGGTCAACCTCCCCTACTCTTATGGTGTCTTTAGGACTATCAACCTGATCTTCATCAACCTGTGCTGTAACTTCTGCACACATGGGGTTTCTCTGACCGGGCGCCTTCAACTCTTGCACTTGCACAACAAGCTCGTCGCACACCACATTCGTTCTGTCTCTACTCTGTCTACTGGCCCCCTGCCCACTCTTGCAATATTGCTTGAAATGGCCTTTCTTACCACACTTGTTACATGTGAATCTGAGGGCGGGACACTCCTTGTCGTTGGCAAGGTGCCCTTGTTTGCCACACCTGTAGCAGGTACCTTTGAATGACCCTCCTGGCCTGCCTTCCTTCTGTTCCTTGCCCACTGCCCTCTGACCCTTAACTACAGACACAGTCTCACATTCAGACACCACTCATTGACGTTGGTCTTGTCATCGTTCTTTTTCTCCCCTGCATCTTGCTTAATCTCCTTGACGCACTGCAACATGTGCTCTACCTGCTTGGCTATGATGAGAACTTCTCTCAACGGCGGATCATCTTTAAGCCATAGCTCTTCACGCACCCGCTCCATCCTGCAGGTCAAAACAAACTGGTCCCTGATTCTCTCTTCGCTCGCTCCCCCAAACTTACACGTTGCAGCTAACTTCCTCAACTCAGACACAAAATCTTCTATGGATTCCCCATCTTTTTGTGCCCTCTTACCAAAATGGTACCTCTCCATGATTGTGCTGGTCTTGGGGAGGTAGTGTAAATCTAACTTCTTTAGACTAACTTCAAATTCATTGAGACCCCTTGCCTCCTGTGCCCCTAAATCTGGGAGATGATCTAGGACTTCCTCTCCCTCTGCGCCCAAGTAATAGGCCAGCAATGCAACCTTCCTTTCTAGTCCTAGGTTCGGCCCACACACAGTAGCATAGTTTAGGAACACTTTTTTCCATTTTTTCCACAGAATGGTGGGATCACCTGGGCTGGTTAAGAATAAAGGTGGAGGGGTCACACTTTGCATGCTTACTTCACAATAGACAGAGAGAAACTTTACCCTTCAACCTTTTACTATGAAACCTGCCCCTAGAAAATCCAATGCTTTTCTAAAAATGTTTCAAAATTGTTGTGCCTTCTTGGTGCAGTCTCTCAGCACTCTCAGGACAGCACTCTCAGGGTGATTCAATTTTTCCCAATGTGCATATTCTTCTTCAACTGCTCCACTGGGGTCAAAAATCGCCACCAAACCTTCACAAGTGCAGGACAATTCACTGAGAAACCACAGGTAGAGCACAAACTTCCTCATGCACATCACCCTAGTCGCTTTCAGTTACTGTTCATTCACAGTGGAGACAGTGGACTGTTACTTTCATGTGGTGCACACCACTACGCTACACCCTCATACCAATGTGACTTGGCTTCGGCTACACAGAGATGGCGATGCAAATACAAAACCAGAACCCTTCAGTGCATAAGGATGAGCACTATTCAACACGGAACCTGTGCACAGTCCAGGTTGTTCCCAAGCTGTGCTCTCAAAGTGCCAACACACCAAGTTGCTTTCCCTAATGCTTTTCCACTTCCCACGCCGCGCTGGCAGATCAACCCACAGTCATTCAGGGATGTGGTTTAGATTTTCTGAATGAGGTGCACTGTCCCAATGCGCTCCTAGGCTCCTTTCTCCTCCCACGTCGCGCTCCTAGAGGCCTCTCGGTGTTCTAGTCACGATCTTTGAAAAAGCCTAGACGCTCCTTACTTCCTCACAGCGCCGGCAAGTTAACATCAACCAGCAGCCCAAAACGCTTTGCTTCATAATCGGATGCACTACACCTCCGCTAATTCTCTCTTCTCGCGCTGCCCTGAGGAGGGAGGATTTACCAAGGGAGGACAGTCTTCACACGTCCCTGTGGTGTCAACATACAACGCTGCCCTGTAGCTGATGAAAAGGGGCGTGCGGTGAAAGTTTCTGGTGAAGGCTGGAAGCTACGCGCCGGGCTCTCGCTTTCAGTTCAGCTCCGGTGGCGCTATAATTGGCCGCAGGCAGGCTCCGGCAAGAACCGGGAGATTCCTCACCTTGTCAGCTGCTGATGTCGGGGCTCGCCACACGAACGTGGGCGGAAGGTCTGGGGTCAGCGCGCAGGGTCACCAACAGGCGTACCTCACCTCCAGGGTGTCAGTCACACGTTCTTCCCCGGGCATCTACGATCCCTCTGCCTTCTTTCGAGTCGACAATACGTCCTTCCCTTGAGCTGCTTCTCACTCCGCCGGCTCTTCGCGTTTCAGTCAGTTTCACTTCGACTCGTTTCTTTTCCCAGTCGGCCGGCTGGGTTTACTCGAGTCAGCTGCTGTTCTTATCTTTCCTTCCGTCGGCTGTGCTCTTCTGGGCGTGTTGAGGTCACAAGAGGCTCTAACCCTCGTCGCCAGTGTAGAATTCACCAAAAAGATACCAGTACTCAGGGTGGTGAATGACAAAGAAGAGTTTATTCTACGATACAAACTCCTGTGACCTCAGCCACAGCCTCTCGAACTGCTGTCGCCTCAGAGTGTCCCCGGCGCTCGCCTTGGAACGCTGGTCGCGGTGACATTCTAAGTGATGTCACCGCGAGCAGCACCATCACACGCAGAGCCGCCGGGGGAGACAAAAGAGGGAGATACCACAAAAGGGCATACTCAGTCCCATCCTCTGTAGAACCTGCAGTAAAAAGGGCCATTCTACCAAATTAAAAGCTTTCTCCATGTCTAAGAACACGGCGACTGCCTTCGTGTCCTGCTTAACATGCTCCATTGTGCCCAGCACTGTGCGGATATTGTAGGTTAGGTTCCTACTAGGGATAAAGCCCGCCTGCTCCGGCGCCACCAGCTTGGGGGCCAAGAGCGCCAGACGAGTCGCTAGCACCTTAGCGAAAATCTTAGCGTCAACATTTAGCAAGGAAAGCGGCCTATATGAACTGCACTCGTCGTGCGCCTTTCCAGGCTTAAGTATAATAACTAATAGCACCTCACGCATGGACTGAGGCATGCTACCCTTCACACAGATTTCGTCAAACAGTGCAGATAGATGGGGTATGAGTTGATCTTGGAAGGCTCTATAAAAACCCACCATAAGGCCATCTACTCCCGGAGCGCTTCCAGCTCGCATAGACACCAAAGCATTAAGTAGTTCATCCTTCTCTATCGGATGCATCAGGAATTCCCTATCCGAGTCAGAGAGCTGGGGCAGCTCTATGTGCTCCAAATACTCCTCGGTTTCATCAGTGAGGTCTCCACACTGCGAGGAATACAAGTCGGAGTAAAAGCTCCTGAACGTGTTTGCAATTATCACTTAATCCGAGCTAGTTCGGCCGTCCATAGTTTTCAACTCAGTCACCAGCGGTTTCCCTCTCTTACCCTTCAGTATCCTAGCAAGAACCAAGCTAGGCCTCTCTCCTTCACCGTAGGTGCGCGCCGTTGCATATTTGCCCATATGTTTAATTTCCCTGTCTGCCTCCTCGTGGTATTCCGTAAGAAGGGCTTTCAACTCCTCTGTAACTGCAGTGTCTGGGTGCTGCAATTGTCGCTCCTCCAGTCTCAATAATTGTCTATCCAACTCAGACAGCCTTTGTCGGATGGATTTGAGGACACCAGAGTTCTTGGACATAGCAACGCCTCGCATGTAGACCTTAAAGGCCTCCCACACGGTTTGGAAGCTATCGACCGATCCCACATTGTTATTGAAGAAGACATCTATAGCTTCCACTAACTCACCTCTAAATATTGGGCCGAGGAGCGAGAACGGGGGAAAGCGCCACGTGTATGGGGGGATCGCCTTCGTTGGAGCCTCGAGCACAAGCAAAAGAGGCGAGAGGTCCGACAAGGTACGTGGCAGTACACTACAGTCTCTGATGCAACTAACCAAGGTGGAGGCAGCCAGCCAGTAATCAATTCTGGTGTGGATATTGTCGTATGCAGAGTAGTGGGTATACCCCCCCCCAAGACCTTATTTCTGTATCTCCACACGTCTTCTAAATCTAGGTTGGTGAGCAAGGGATTTAGCAACTGGGCCGCAGCCGATGGTCGACATTGGGGACCTGCAGACCTATCTTGAGTTGAGTTGAGTACTAAATTAAAAGCCCCTCCCCATTTCACTTGCGCAGTGCTGTAGTTGTTAACTATGTCCGCTAGTGACTGGAAAAATTCCGGGGAATCATAATTTGGCCCATATATATTAACATCTACCAGGTCCAGACCTAGGCCTTTACAATTTGCTATCACATAACGGCCCTCCGAGTCCACTCTCAGAGGAGTCAGAGCCAATTTCGATTTGGGATTAACCCAGGTTAGCACCCCTCTGGCATGATTCGTGAAGCCTGCAGCTGCAATATTACCTTCCAAGCCCTTGCTGTGTAGCATCCTGTTAGTGAGAGGGAGATGTGTCTCCTGTAGAAGAGCTATATCCACGCGGAGACGCTGGAGATAGCTTAGTACATTCCTTAACTTACGATAATCGTTGAGCCCCCGTACATTCCACGTGAGTGCACGGATCATGGCGGGAGACTGATCATCCCCTCATTTAGGTACTCTCGACATTGTCTCTGAGGTGGTATTTTGTAGCGGCACCGTGTCTATGTGAGCCTAGTATGACCAGGACTTTGGGGACACAAAAACACTAACTCCCTACAGGTTGCACAGAATACTTTCCTAAGATTCCTGTTGGCAGTCCCCAGACGTGCATCCACCTATGCCTCTCATATGGAGCTAGGCATTTCGTATATAGCGGACCTGGCAAAAATACAAACGCTCTTGCTCTGGCGACGTATCTGGACTACGACGACAAATACCCTATCTAAACAGATAGTAACAGATTGTATGTCACTGGACTACGTGGGAAAAATTGAGTGGCTCATGTACGTAAAGAACTTCCTCACAGATTTGGGACTTAGTAAATATTATTGTGCCCCGGAACTAATTGGTGAGATATCCAGAAAATATTTTTAAAAAAGGCCACTGAGCCATGTGGAAGAGCTACGAATTTGCACTGAGGCAAGAAAACCTTCGGTCCAACACTCCATGGCAGTTATGACCACCCTGGAGATTGAGCCATACCTGACATACGTCCAGTCACAATTCGACAAGGTTTAGAATGAATATCTTTCATAGACTGGTGGCATTTCCGATAAAAAACAGTTGGGAAGAGTGTTTGATACTGTGCCCATGTGATGACATATCAGAACAATTCACCATGCACACCTTTTTGTTTTGTAAATTTTATTCTGCACACCGTAAACTTTGGCTAATCCCACTCTTAAGAAAAATGGGTTTAAGAAGATGTCGCCCCGCCATGTTGCGTTTGCAATTTATAGAATCAGAAATAGTCTGTAAATATATAGCGACTTTTTTAAAATGTAAATCTTTGACTAAAACCATGTTGCATACTGTAGGAAAAACGAGAGAATCTGAAAAATTGTTTGATAGGTCTAAATTTCTTTTAAAAACTTGCTGAAATTCTTTTATGGTTTTTTATGTACCTTGAAAACCGAATAAAGATTTACTTACTAGTATGACCAGTGTGTGCAAACAGCATAGAAAAACTTCCCTCCCCCCTCCAGATAACTCAAATCAGCAAACATGACCTCCCCCCTCCCACAGAAGACCCCCCAACTTGGCCTTGCAGAGCGCGTTACCACCCCTCACCCCCTTTCCACATCCCAAACATGATAGTCTCCATAGAGACAACAGGTGCATTGCACGCGGGGGCCGAGGTTGCCTAGCAACCAACCAGGAGTGCTCGAACGCACTGCACTGGAGACCTCCCGGCCACCACCTGCAACAACATAAACAGAGCATCAGTGAGGTTACACGTTGCATAATTATATTCAACCGATCAAGCATTATGAGAGGCATTTTGAATGCGGAGGCATGTACCCTGTCAGCAGGTTAGCACTCAGCAGCATTCCCCCCAGACCCCACATATAATCCCGCAACCCTTATTCAGACTTATTGGACAGGAAGCACGGCGGAGAAGCCCTCCAGTGCCACTGATCAGTAATTGGGGGATGTACCATGTTACAACGCATACCATTACAACTACCTACTATTACAACGCGACCATTACAACGCATACCATTACAACGCATAGCGCTTTGAGGTGCTGGATAGTGGTAAGTATAATTTACTATTCTAACTCCAGTCCCCGTGGACACTAGGGAAGGTGTTGGATAGTAAATTATACTTATTCCCTATCCTAGAGCGCCCCCCAGCGCAATGCGTTGTAATGGTATGCGTTGTAAAAGTTGCGTTGTAATAGTAGGTAGTTGTAAAAGTTGCGTTGTAACAGGTGTATACCGTAATTGGGAGCATGTAGGCTCGGCCTGATACATCATCATGGTCAACAACCTCCTCCCCCCACAACAACAGCCCTGTTAATAACGTTAAGAGTCCTGCTGCATGCTGCAGCCTCTCCACCTTACCACTTTATCCCTTCCATCAGGAAGGAAGCAGTCATTCTTGCTCGTCCAGTTGACTACCACCCTCCGCTCCATCCGTCGGCAGATTCGATTCCCTGCGGTGTTCTTTTGACCAGGACTTCAGGGCTCGTTCCAATGCGCCAGGGTCCGTGAACAAATGTGAATGCCATTGTCGGTTAACACGAAGCTTTGCCGGATACAGCATGGCGTAGTCCAGTCAAAGGTTCCGCAGTTGTTGTTTGAGCGGGGGGGAAAGCGTTTACGGGCTTCTTGCACTCTGGCTGTGAAGTCAGGGTAGAGCGAGATCTCCGAGCCCTCATATTGCAGCGATTTTCTCTCCCTGGCCTCTCGCAGTGCCGCATCCCTGTCCCTATAATTAAGCAACTTGGCAATGATGGGGCGTGGAGGGGCCCCCGGACGCAGGCGAGGACCTAGAGAACGATGCGCTCGCTCTACCGCAAACATTGGGGAGAAAGTTTCATTTCCAAGTAGGGTGGTCAACAATTTTTCGATGAATTTCTCCATATTGCCAGTCTGGGTCGATTCCGGAAGACCCGTTAATCGAAGGTTGCAGCGTCAGGAGCGAGCTTCCAAATCTTCCATTTTATCTTGCAAGGATTGCATCAGCTTGTCCAACTTTTTGTGGTCCGTGTCTAGCTCAGTCTGCGTCTCCTCGACCTCCGTTATCCTCCTCTCTGAAATATCTAGGCGTTCAGCGTGCTTGTCTATACGCTCCAACATTCTGTCCATTCTATAGGTGAGGGCATCTAGCTTCGAACCCAGCGATGCCATGCTGTTTTGGAGGCCCTTTTCAATTGCTAGGAGCATGCTTTTGATGTCCGCGCCCCCAGCTGCGTCGTTGTCACCCTGCTCAGTGTTCTTGTTCGCTCCCGTAGGGCCCTGTGACCTCGAGCGCCTTTGGTCGAAGGAGAGCTTTGTCTCCGTCTTATCCCCCTTACCCATCGTGCAACGCATCGTGCAGTGCACCAGGCGTCTCAGCTCCACCATGAGGAATGACCCCTATTGATCCGGGGTGGTGTAATTAGCAAGAGTAGCCCCGCGTGGCGGCGATGTAACTTGTGTGTTTCCACAGCTGGGACCGGGTCAGACTCCAATCTCAAGTCCAACCGGGCTAATAACAGGCCAAACAGCACATTCAAGTGCCTCGCCCAGTGTGGCCACCCCACAGCCACAACCGACTCACAAGTAACAGCAAGACAGGGGGCCCAACTGAGGCCAGATTGTCAGGGAAAGGCCGTGCTCACACCGTCAAGGTAGCGATGTAAGTGGCAGGTGGTCCAACGGCGACAGGGGGGGGAGGGGGCAGCCACCGCTCTATGAATAGAAGCACTCATCCTGCTTGCATGCGCCGGGGCCGAGTCACCTGTAAGCCCCAGCCGGGGAGGAGGACAGCCGCTACGATTTCAGGCCCTGTGGGGGGGAGGAGGGCCCCTTCAAACGTGAGTACTTCAGGATCCGGGATATCCACCCAGTTCATGGGCCCAGCCGCGCGTTACCTGCCGCAGTCCTGCTCCTGGGTCATCCAGATGCTGGTCCGCTCACGCCCGGGCAGAAGAGGCCGACCGGAAGGGACGTCTCGGTAGTACATCCGCCCAGGTTCAGAGGCGTCCACGGTCCCTCGCCACCAGTACCCAACGCAATCTCCACACGCAGATCTGTCCTGGAAATTCCCCCGCAGGCACTCTCCACTCTCGTGTTGCCAGGCCCCCGGTGTCTCAGGCAGGTCCGCCCGGAGCCCACTCCTCAGTCGCCCCCCCAGGGGTTCCAAATGCCCCGCCGTGTTGTGCAGTCAGGCTCACCTTGCAGAGTCCAAGGTGTGGAGATCACGCAATCTGCCCCCCAGGGGGAGGGTGGGGGGTTGGGGGGGGGGGGGGTGAGCCGCGGCGTTAACAGCCCCCTCTCCGAGGCAGGGACCAAGCGCTGAGGTGTCCCCCGCTGGTCCGGGCCGTCCGCTCACTGCGAGCTGTGTCACGGGGCACAGGCTGATCACCATTGAGCCCTAACTACTACCCTGCCCTCCCCATAACGCTGAAAACTACCCTGACCCCCCAGGTCTGGAAAAACAACCCAACCCCAGCCCGGAAAATGAACCTGACCCTGAAAGCTACCCCCCAAACCTGTACAAACTATGTCCCAAAACCCAGCCTCAGCCCCACTAACTTCACTGCGTCCTCTCCCAACCTTTCCTGCTTCCGCCCAGCAGCAGCTGGACGTGCTCTGCCTTAGCCATGCATATGCGTGATTAAGGCATATGTGTGGTTAAGGCAAGCGTGCTTGCGTTTTCCGAACACACATGGCTTTGCCTGTGTTGTTCCGACTGTTTCCCCTGCTGGCTGTATGATAGAGGCATGCACGGCTAAACCATTGTGCCTCTACCATGCAGCCCGAACCACAAATGCATCTCTACCATGCATTTCTTTACCACGCATGCCTTTAACACTCTATTGGAATTGCTGCCATGTTGCCCTGCTGTTCTCCCGCCTTCTGCCTGGGTGCAAAGTCTGGATCTTCATATGTCTCCACTGCAATGTTTCCACAAACAACGGCATAATTACGTGTCATGACATAATGGTATAATTTCAGACATTTCATGTAGCAAGCAAAAGGAAAATTCCAGAAATTATGTGAATTATGTCACATAATTTTATCCGGATCTACTTTAGACAAAATATCAGTAGTGAAATCCCAAGTAGCAGGAAAGGGAATTCAATGTCCAAAAATCGATCTAAATATTTAGGGGCTTATTGCAATGTCGGGCGGAAGGCCATCCTACAGCTCGTCGGCAGCAGCCACCCAACATCTGAGGCATCTGTCCAACCACCAAATTATGATATAGGACAATGCCTGCAGGGGGAATCCGCTCCACCACCGACAGGCTCAAGGTGCCCGTTTGGGAGGCGGGGAGATCCTAATCCCCAAAATGGAGGCAGAACTTGCTCAGGCACTAAACATAATCACAAAAAAATACCCAGGGTCACAAACTACAAGTTGAGGTGCCTGGACAGGCACCGCCATGGGGATTAAGATGTACCTTTCCAACAGCCTTTTCATGTGGGTTCTTCCGCCATGAAATGGCGGGTGGAAAGTATCTTTTGGGGGCCCTAGCAGGCCCCTAGTCCCGCATGGCCCTCCGCTATCTGCCTTAGTGTGCACCTCTAGTGACCCCTTAACATCAGTGCATCGTGTGGCAGGCGCAGCATGGTGCCTGCCACACAGTGCATGGATGTTTTTAAAACTGTATCTTTCCTATTGCTGCTTGTGCTGCGGCCCGCAGCACAAGCCTCAATAGGAGAAATACACCTTTTGACCACTGAGAAGGCAGTTGCATCCAAAGCATAATAGCGGGACCACAGACTACTTGTCGGGCTGTCCTGTTTCTGCTACAATGCCAGACAGACACTTGTCGTACCGTAAGGAGGCCCATAGAACCAAAGCACATGATAAGCACAGCTTTGGAAACACATCAGAAGGAAGCCCAACACCTTATCGGATATGCAATAACAAACACATTTCAAACACATTTTTTAACAACAGAATACAGGGAGGAGGGAAGTGGAGTACATAAATCGTGCCTGAGCAGCAAAAAAAGGAGGTTTTTACTTCCTGGTGACTGCTATATATAGTCTAAGCTCATGACTGGATGGTACTTTCACATCACATTAACTTGCTGTAGTAAAAGTATCAAGTTAAGAAAGCATAATATGAGCCCTCCCCCATCTTGTAATAAATGGAGGAGTTTAAGGGCACTCAGTGCAAATTAGGGTCACAACTGCAGAATAATGATTTAGGGTGCATCAGACTTTTACAAATGTGCTTGCAACACTTTACAGAATGAGAACAACACTTATATGAGAGACGCACCTAAAACAATGAAGTCTTTCACAGCTACATGCTTTTACCCTATGCCAAAATCTTGATAACCAAACTCTGCTAAATGCTGCCCTAACTGTAAATACTGACTGGAGTAACACAAATGAACTCATATATCAAAACCCCAGTCACTGTGTAGATTAGGTTCTTATGGTTCTGAAGAAAAGCCTCTAGATCATTCACATGACTAAATTAGGCTTGAAACATGTTGACCTTCAGCTACCTCAGATACTCACTACTAGAAGGTGGCACCACATATTTCAACCTTAAAATATTTCTGTACAGTACCCCTGTACTATTATCATCCCACTCTTTCACAGATTTACTTAAAATACTTCAGTCTACTAATTTACCCACACTTCACCATAAGGCTTGTCAAAAGATCCCCGATAAAAGCCCTAATTGAAGGTACCTATCTGGCATTGGAGCGCCAGCCCAATGTGGAGCAATAGCCCAATGATGAAGCATAACACCTCTCTAGGTATGTGAGGTAATTTGTTCCTGCAGAGTCCATGGAACCTAACTGATATAAGCAGACACATCCATACTTACTAGGAATTGCATACCCCTGTGATCTTGATTAGCTAATTTCAGCATGTATGCTGGTCCTTTATGCACTCTGAGTCCCTCACTCTTGATATATATAAAAAGAGGACCTCAGACACCAACTCTTCAGTACACTTCTGGACCTGTGGATACTCTGGCAGGAAGAAGGACTTCTGTATTTTTGGAAGGACTGCCACTTTGCTGAACTTCTGCTCTGAAGGACTTCTACCTGGTTGTATGACAGAGAGACACATGGCTATACCACATGTGCTGGTACCATGGAGCCCGTACCACAAATGTGTCTTAACCATGCATTCCATTCCCATGCATGCCATTACCATGCAGTTTTGTGATAAACGCATGAATGGTAAGGGGGTATGCGTGGCTAAGATTGCCACTACTCTGACCTGCCCTAAGCCCTAGATAACAAACCACCAAACTGCCCCCACGTCGTGAGGCCCAAAATCTTCCATGAAAAATGACTCCTTCCCCTCCCCCTGTTCTGAGGCCTAAAACCCTGCCCTTTAACATACACTACCCTGGACCCCGCCCAACCCCTTCCCTGAAACTACCCCAACCCTTTTCACTGCCCTGAGGCCTAAAACCCTAACCCCTAATAAAAAAAAAACGACACCAACCTTCTGAGCCCTAATAACTACCCCACCCTCCCTTAAACCCTAAAACCTACCCTGACCCTCCAGGTCTGAAAAAACACCCGACCTTCAGCCCGGAAAACTAACCCGACCATGAAAATGACCCCCAAACCCGTACAAACGAAATTCCAATACCCAGCATCAGCCCCACTTACCTCACTGCGTCCATCTCCCAATCTTTCCTGTTTCCGCCCAGAAGCAGCTAGACCGTGCACTGCTTTAGCCATGAAATATGAAATAAATTATATGAAATGAAATACCAGTATTTGTAAAGCGCACAGCTACCTCCGAAGTGGTGTCCCGGCCCTGGGGGCCCTCGGGAATATTAAGAAAGCTATTGCCCAGAGTCACATGGTGCTGGGCTAAATCACTGTGCCTCTACCATGCAGCCCGAACCACAAATGCATCTCTACCATGCATTCCTTAACCACGCATGCCTTTCACAAGCTATTGTAATTGCTGCCATGTTGCCCTGCTGGTCTCCTGGATTCTGCCTGGGCACAATGACTGGATCTTCATATAATAATAATAATAATAATAATAAAGACATTTATAAAGCGCATGGTTACGCCATCTCGCCGTGTCCCCGCGCTTAGGGAGAGAGAGGAGCAGTAACCTAAAACAACCTGAAATTATATTACAGGCTGCTGGTAAATAGACAGGTTTTAAGCAGCTTTCTGAACTTGGTCTCAGAGCTTTCCAGCCTAAGGTTTGAAGGAAGTTTATTCCAATTCTGAGCGGCCAGGACCCTAAAAGACCGACCCCCATCCTGGCCTTCTTTACCTTAGGGATCTCCAGTAGCCCAGTGCCAGTAGATCTCAGAAACCTCCTAGGCGTATATCTGGTGATCAAGTCACTCAGATAGGATGGGCCAGCATTGTTCAGAATACGGTGACAAGTGCATAGGGTTTCAAACATGATTCTTTCTTTTACTGGAAGCCAGTGCAGAGAATTAAGGGCTTTTTTTGATGCCGCCCTATTAGGCTGACTAAGGACCAGCCATGCAGCGGCATTCTGTAACACCTGAAGTCGTCCCAGACTTTTGTCGGTTGCCCCCAGATATAGTATGTTGGCATAATCGAGGCGAGACGTTATGAGCGCGTGAACCATAGTCTTTCTTGCCCCTACCGGGAGAAGATCCAGTGTTTTACGTAATTCTTTCAAAACACCAAAACATTTTCCCACTACCTTTCTTATGTGTCCGTCATAGGAAAGAGCGGGGTCTACCCAAACCCCCAGAATTGTTTGCCTCATGACATGGTACAGGAGTGAAACCCAAGCTAGAAGGCCACCATTCTGTCGACCAGGTCGAGGACCTGCCTCCCACCACCAACACCTCGGTTATGCTACCATTCAGTTTAAGGCTGTTCTTATCCATCCAGGAGGCAAGCTCCTGCAAGCCCTAAAGTTGTATGCAGCAATCTCCGGAGCTTGGGATAGGGAGATCAACAGCTGGGTGTCGTCTGCATAGGAGACCACACCAACTCCAAAACCCTGCACGATCTCTGCCAGTGGTGACATATATAAAGTAAACAAAGTGGGACTCAGGGCAGAGCCCTGAGGCACTCCCTGTTGCCATTCAATATCTCTGGAGTCTTGTACACCCAGTCTGACCTGAAAGCTGCGTCCAGTTAGAAAAGACTTTAGCCATTTCAGGGCAGATCCTGAGACACCACCTTTATTCAGACACTGCAGCAAGGTGTAATGTGCTACAGTGTCAAACGCGGCACTGAGATCTAACATAATTAGTGCCATAGTGTGTCCCGCATCTGCCCCCTGTCTGATGGTTTCGGTGGCCCTTAGCAGAGCAGTTTCCGTCGAATATCCTGCCCGAAAACCAGACTGCGTCGGGTGAAGGAGGCTCGCATCTTCCAGATGTTTCATAAGTTGGCGGTTGGCCACCTTCTCCGCCACCTTAGCCAGGAAAGGCAGAAGCGAGATTAGTTGTAAGCTGTCCAGTTTATCGAAGCCAACATTAGGCTTCTTCCTACCTGGGAGAACGATAGCACGTTTCCAGTTTTCTGGCAGCGTATGTCGGCTAAACGAGACATCCAGTACATGTTTGATATAAGGTTCAAGAATGTCTAGACTCTCAGACATCACCTTGGCAGGAGCAGGGTCTCTGGGCGAGCCAGATTTAACTCCAAGGCAGATACTTTTCAGAATATCAGGAGTAGGAAAGGTAAAGTTATGTAGTCTGATTGCTGTCATAGACTCTACCATCAGTTCTTCATAATCAACTCCTCTCTTTACCATGCCAGAGAAGGATGAGTATATCATCTCAACCTTCTCGGAAAAGTAGTTTGCAATGCGATTACATTCGGCTGCCTCGCCCCTACTAGGCATAGCCATCTCTGCAAGGGAGGAGATTTCCTTATAGATTTTGAAAAGTTCCATAATAGAACTCTCCGCCCTACCAATTTTGGCCTTATAGTAGGTTGCCTTAGCCTGTCTCAGCTGTCCTTGGTATTTTCTCTGTTGCACCCTCTATAACAGTCTGTTCAGGTTGAGAAAGCCCTTCCTCCATTGCCTCTCCAGTCGTTTCCATTCCGCTTTCGCTTCATGTAGTGCCTTGGAAAACCAAGGAGCAGTTTTACGCTCTCTGCCGCCCACTTTATTGGAGAGCAACGGCGCTACCTTCTCGAGAGCATAAATAATGCGTGTTTACAAATACAGACAGGCACTGTTACTATCGCATCCCCCCGGAGGGCCGCCTTCTATCAATTCTCTATTGAAATCATTTTGATTAAAAGTTTTCCATTTCCTAAAAGAATGGATCCCACTTCCTACTATCCGGCTCTCACCCTCTGGTAGCTTAATCATGAAAGGCACCAAAAAGTGATCCGACCAAGGAACTGGGAGGGGGGTAGCTAGTTCAATATTCTCCCAGTTAGCAAACACCGGATCAAGTAGGTGTCCGTGTATATGGGTGGGTGCACGTGATTTCAGATCCTGATGAAATGACTGTAGGTCAAGGAGTACATTTGATGCTTCCTTATTCAAGGGGTCTTCTAAACGTAGATTCAGGTCTCCCAAAACCAAAAGCTTGTGATGTCTTAAGGCTAAGTGGGCAATACCTTCCGACAGACTCATCTGAAAGCGTGTGGAAGGACCTGGGGGGTCTATACATCAGAAGTCCTTTCACCGTAATGTTAGGGCTTATCTTTAATGAAAACAACCCGGCCTCACAATCAGCTAACAGGACCGCTTCAATGGAGCACTCAAGTGGAGATCTAACAATCACCGCTATCCCACCTCCTCTACCAATAGCTCTATTGATTCTTACTACGGTGTAGCCAGGGGGGAGTGCCTCTATGATATCAGGGTTGGAATTAACGTCCAGCCATGTCTCGGTAAGAAACAGAAAATCCAGCTTCCTGTCCAACAGCAAATCAGATATTTCTATTTTATGCTTAACAAGAGAACTATAGTTCAATAGACCTCCACACAGGAGATCTTTCACTGGCTTTCTAGTTTTGTCTACAGTCCAACTAAAGGAGCAATGCAGACAAACACTACTTTGGGTGACCAGCATACTGTGTTTACACCTCCTGTCCACATGGGGACACAAGGCCATCAGCTCCGCTTTGTCATAATGTAAAATCCCCTCGTATTGACCATGGGTCCTGGCCCCTGTCCCCGTCCGGCGGCGGACGGGCGCAACCGGGCTTGCCTTTGGCGCGCCCGCTGCGCGTGTCCACTGCGCATTTATGGTAGCATTCTCGTTAAATGCCTGCCAGCTGAACAGGGCTGGCGACTAGAACGCTAACCGTCCCGCCAGTAGACCGGAAGTGCCTGACTCTACCCTTCCTCGCCCTCCGCGCAACGGTGCTATTCACCGCGTCGGATCGGGGCGGGGAAGGAGGGGATCGAGACCAGGCCTTGGTACAGATGAACGTGCCAACCTAGAGCAAGTAAGTAAGTGCGACTAAAAGTAATTTTTAAAATCGAAGTAACACATAAAACAGAAGCACACTCCCGGTGTAGCATCCGCTGCCTGCAGCAGCAAGTAAATACTATAGTAAGAGGCCCAGCCACAGCCCAATTCACCACAGCGCGGCCCTGATGACTTCGCCTTAAATGCCTGCCACCTGAACAGGGCTGGCGACTAAAACGCTAACCGGCCCGCCAGTAGACCGGAAGTGCCTGACTCTACCCTTCCTCGCCCTCCGTGCAACGGTGCTATTCACCGCATCGGACCGGGGCGGGGAAGGAGGGGATCGAGACCAGGCCTTGGTACAGATGAACGTGCCCACCTAGAGCAAGTAAGTAAGTGCGACTAAAAGTAATTTTTAAAATCGAAGTAACACATAAAACATAAGCACACTCCCGGTGTAGCATCCGCTGCCTGCATTAGCAAGTAAATACCGTAGTAAGAGGCCCTGCCACAACCCAACTCACCACACCGCGGCCCTGATGACTTTGCCTTAAATGCCGGCCGGCTGAACAAGGCTGGCGACTAGAACACTAACAGTCCCGCCAGTAGACCGGAAGTGCCTGACTATACCCTTCCTCGCCTTCATATGTCTCCACTGTAATGTTTCCAAAAACAACAGCATAATTACGTTTCATGACATAATAGTATAATTTCAGAAAATTCGTGTAACAAGCAAAATTTAAATTCCAAAAACTATGTGAATAATGTCACATAATTTCATCCGGATCTACTTTAGACAAAATATCAGTAGTGAGATCCCAAGTAGCAGGAAATGAAATGAAATGTCCAAATTCAGATCTAAATATTTAGGGGCTTAATACAATGTCAGGGGGAAGGCCGTCTGACAGCTCGTTGGTCGTTGGTAGTGGTCCCCCCCAACATCTGAGGCACCTGCCCAACCACCATATTCTGATATAGGCCGATGCCTGCAGGGGGAATCCACTCCACCACCGACAGGCTCATGGTGCCCGTTGGGGCAGCGGGGAGATCCTAATACACAAAATGGAGGCACAGCCTGCTCAGGCACCAATCATAATCATCAAAAAATACACTGGGTCATAAACTACAACTTGAGGTGCCTACACAGGCACTGCCATGGGGATTAAGATGTATCTTTCCAACAGCCTTTTTGTGTGGTTTCTTCTGCCATGAAATGGCTGGCGTAAAGGATCTTTTTGGGGCCCTAGCAGGCCCCTAGTCCCCCATGGTCCTCCGCTATGGGCCTTAGTATGCACCTGTGGTGCCCCCTTAACATCAGCGCATCGTGTGGCAGGTACACCATGGTGCCTGCCACACAGTGCATGGATGTTTTCAAAACTGTATTTTTCCTATTGCTACTTGTGCTGCAGCCCGCAGCACAAGCTGCAAAAGGAGAAATACACTTTTTGACCACTGTGAAGACAGTTGCATCCAAAGCATAATAGCGGGACCACAGACTACTTGTCGGGATGTCCTGTTTCTGATACCATTCCAGACAGACACTTGTCGGACCAGTATCGTAAGGTGGCCCTTAGAAACAAAGCAAATGATAAGCACAGCTTGAGAAATACATCCTCATCAAGCCCAACACCTTATCAGATATGAAATAACAAACACATTTTAAACAAATTTTTTAACAACAGACTACAGGGAGGAGTGAAGTGGAGTACTTAACACATGCCTGAGCAGCAAGAAAGGAGGCTCTTTTACTTCCTGGTGACTGCTATATATAATCTAATCTCACGACTGAATTGTAGTTTAACATCACATCAACTTGCTGTAGTAGAAGTATCAAGTTAAGAAATCATAATATGAACCCTCCCCCGTCTTGTAATAAACTGAGGAGTTTAATGGCACAACTGCAGAATATTAATTTAGGGGGCCATCAGTCTTTTAGAAATGTGTTTGCAACACTTTACAGAATGAGAACAACACTTAAATGAGAGACGCACCTATAACCATGAAGTCTTTCCCAGCTACATGCTTTTACCCTTAGCCAAAATATTAAATACCAAACACTGGTAAATGCTGCCCTAACTGTAAATACTGACTGGAGTAACACAAATTAGCTCATATATCGAAACCCCAGTCACTGTGTAGAATAGGTTTTTAGGGTTCTGAAGAAAAGCCTCTAGATCATTCAAATGACGAAATTAGGCTTGAAACATGTCGACCTTCGGCTACCTCAGATAATCACTTCTAGAAGGTGACACCACATATTTCAACATTAAAATATGTCTGTAGGGTATCCCTGTCCTATTTTCCTCCCACTCTTTCACATATTTACTTAAAATACTCCATCCTACTAATTTACCCACACTTCACCATACGTCTTATCAAAAGCTCTCAAATAAGAAGCCCCCATTGAGGGTACCTATCGGGCATTGCAGTGCTAGCCCAATATGGCGCAATAGCCCAATGATGAAACATAACACCTATCTTGTACCTACAGAGTAATGCTCCCTGCAGAGTCTGTGGAAGTTAACTGATATACTTACTAGGAATTTCATACCTGTTAGAAATGGGATTTCTGGTTGGATAAGGCGTGCGCCAAAGCCAGGCAGAAACCAAAATTCCTAAGTCAGGGTAAGGAAGTCACCCGCCAAGACAACCCCTGCTCACCCCCTTGGTAGCTTGGCACGAGCAGTCAGGCTTATCCCAGAGGCGATGTGTAAAGCATTTGCGCACGCACCCACCAGCAACAACATCCAAGGCCCCCCACAAAAGGAACTCCACACAAGGTATATGTAAAAATAGCCTTTGTATATTCAGAGGTGCAGCACAGGAGAACACATGATGCATAAACAACACATTCAGAGGTGTAAGAACAAGGCACATGATGTAGCAAAACACATTCAGAGGTGCAGCGCAGGAGAACCCATGATGCATAAACAACACATTCAGAGGTGTAAGAACAAGGCACATGATGCATCAAAAAACATTCAGAGGTGCAGCAAAGAACAATTCGCAGAAATTGCATCAGCAAGATCTCATAACTATACCCAGGCCAACTGGCCTCTCTGGGGCTAGGACGCACTGTGTCGCAATGTCAGGGGGGCCTAAACGTAGCAGCTGCCCACTAAGTCCCTTGCTCACTTTGCCACTGGATTCAAGCAAGCCGGGCTGAAGACAGCTGGAATGCCAGAAACTGGTCCTCGGAAGCTTGTTTCCAGTCCAGGGAAGACGTGGCTTGGCAGTTCGGGCTGGACTGTTCCCATGAGGCACAGGGTCAGACTGATTTGCATATGGCCATGTCTGAACTGGGGTGGCAGAGTGGGCTAAAGAACCGTGATGGATTAAACCCTGATCTTTTGACTGGGTATGAGTGTTTGATAGATTCAGATGCCCCGTCCATCACCACCCCCTTTTGTAACGCTTTTGGCCACCATAAGTGTGGCAGGGTATGCTCAGACGTGAGTCCCTTGCTCACTTTGCCACTGGATTCAAGCAAGCCGGGCTGAAGACAGATGGAATGCCAGAAACTGGTCCTCGGAAGCTTGTTTCCAGTCCAGGGAAGACATGGCTTGGCAGTTCGGGCTGGACTGTTCCCATGTGGCACAGGGTCAGACTGATTTGCATATGGCCATGTCTGAACTGGGGTGGCAGAGTGGGCTAAAGAACGGTGATGGATTAAAACCAGATCTTTCGACTTGGTGTGAGTGTTTGATTGATTCAGATGCTCCAATCCATCACCACCCCCTTTTGTACCGCTTTTGGCCGCCATAATTGTGGCAGTGTCAGGTTCCTGCATCACCGCGCCTACCTAATTGTCAGGGACTACAACTCCCAAGATCCTTTGCAGGGGGAAGTATATGGGTGGTGGAAGCAGGAAGCGTGTTGCACGTAATTCAGAGTCCGTTCTTAGTGTTTCTCTTGTGACTGGGTGAAGACCGGCTATCGTCGTGCTGCTGCCGTTTGGAAGAGGGAGCCCTCTAAGACTGTGTCCTCGCTGTGCTAAGGTGCTGTAATCGAATGCGCTGGGAGTTTCTGTCTCGCGCGCAGTCCTGCATTTTAGTTTGGAAGAGCTTGTTCTTCTCTGTGAACGCATCGGTGTATGCGTGTTAATTTCGAAGCCGGCAGCGCTGGGTTTCTTCGCATCAGCGGATGCGTGTCAATTTCAAAGCCGGCAGCGCTGGGTTTCTTCACACGGAGCTAAGCGGCGGCTGCTGCTAGTTACCGCTGAAAGCCTTTGTTTTGAGGAATTGATCTCGTCATGCAATGTCCGGAGTAGAGAGTGGTGACTTAACTACCTACTACCGGCTAGAGAATTCATTTTCAGTTTCTATCCAAATAGCGGAGCGTAGTGGCGGTCGCAACCACACGTTGCCGTTATAATTTTTATAGAAGAGAATAAGGAAAAGTGTACACCAACGTTTTGGCGTCTTCATGTTTAAGGAGCATTTCTAAATGTTTTAAATGAAAGAACTTTACTTGATCAAGTGACTATCTGTGGAATCAATCTACAAACTCTTTTAAGGTTTTTCTGAGCTAATGACTTGTGAAGTACTCGAAGATTTATCTAGAGGAACAAGTCAATAGGCGGGGGGTCATTTACTAAGTTCAGCTCCACATGATATGGTGTGTATTCACAAAAGGTTTACATTTTGAGGTTATAAACCAGTGTGCCATTTGTTGTGTTAACCATTGTGTTTCCTTTCGGGAAGCTGGACTGATATACTTGTATACTTGCTGGAGGAATGTGTACAGCCTCTCAAGGTATTCAGAAGTTTAGAGAGTAATATTGAGAGAAGCCCTATCATTGATTGGTGTTATAAATCTTATGCTCTATCGTTTCAGATCCCTTGTCCCTGCTGACCCCTACCCTTCCCCGGTCTCTTTTTCATTATTTATCCCTCGCCTGATGGTTCGAACCCCCTGTGTATCATTTCGGGGTGTTGGTAACATCAGGAGGTGGACCCCTTTGTTCATCGATCGGATCCTGTGGAGCAGGCCCTGACAGAATTACGTGCCCACGATATATGCTCCACCCGATACAATTGTTGAACAAACATGGCTACCCTAGAGGAAGTGTTACAAGCGCTGGTGTTAGTTCAACAGGAGTTGGCAGCCTCTAGATTGGAAGCTACAGCCTTAAGGGAAAGAGTGGATAGGTTAGCGGGCAACCCCTTTGATGCTGCTACTCTTAATCCCCGTATTCAAGTAACGGTACCTCCTCCTATACCGTTGGCAAGCCCTGAGAGATATTCGGGGGATTCGTCTAAGACACAGATATTTCTTACACAGATCATGATGCATTTTTCTTGCAAACCCGCGTCTTTTCCCAACCACCATTCACGAGTAGCATTCGCCATCTCGTACATGATAGGTGATGCAGCAAGTTGGGCTGTCCCACTTGTAAGGAGGGATGACGCTATTCTCTCAGACTGGGGGGCTTTCAGAACCGAGTTTGAGAGGGTGTTTGATAGACGGGCCACTACATTCAGGGCTGACAAGGAATTGATGGAGTTAAGACAGGGACGTAATGAATTGATTACCTATTTAACGTCCTTTAACAGATTGGTGGCAGAGTCTTCCTGGCCTGAAGAGAAACAGATGCCCATTTATTATCAAGGGCTGTGGGATGGGATGAAAGATGTCATAGCACAAATAGATCCCCAACCTACTACATGTGCTGGGATGATCAACCTTTCCTTACGGCTTGATGGCAGGATGGCAGAGAGATCGGGGGACAGGAGAAAATGGGACCGAGGACCTCCTAGGCCTGAGTACCTTAGTAAGAAGGGGCCATCATCAATTGGTGAAGGCCATGAACCTATGGAGATAGGAGCTGTGAGAGCACCCCTAACCAGAGAAGAGAAAGAAACCCGTAGAACCCAGGGGCTGTGTATGTATTGTGGGAGGAAAGGCCATTACGTGAGGGAATGTCCTTCCAAGCCAAAAAATTCAGGGAGTTGGGTTAAGAAAAGATTAGCGGTATCTAGCACCGAGTCATACAACAAAGACAATGAAGGAAGGGATGACCAGACTCCCTTAAAGCTTCCTTCTTTGGTTTGTGAGGTTCTTCAAGATTCTGTATCCCACATCGTTTTGTCCATGTGTCTGGAGAGTCAGCTAGTGGGCCATCAAGTGTTGGTGATGATTGACTCTGGGGCCACTGGCAATTTCATAGACAGTGGGTTGGTAACATCTCTGAACTTGAAACGCATACCCAGACTACACCCGGAAGAAGTGTGGGCGGTAGATGGGAAACCCTTAAAATCTGGGATGATTACAGAACAGACAGATGAGGTGTTGTTGGTTGTTGATTTACCAGAAGGGGAACATCGGGACAAGTTAATCCTAAACATAATCGAGGCTCCACAATATGAGGTGACTTTGGGTATGCCCTGGCTTTCATATCATAACCCTGATATTGATTGGAAGAAGAAAAGACTGAGGTTTCCTTCACCTGAATGTCAGGAGCACATGTCTGTACATCCTGTTACTCAGGCGAGAGAGCTGTCTACTCCTTTTCAGGTGGCTACTGCTGCAGAAAAGGAGGTAACATTACCGTGTGCATACCAGTCATTTGCGGATGTATTTAGCGAACAGCTGGCTAATGAACTACCCCCTCATCGTTCATACGATTGTTGCATTGATATGGTTGAAGGAGCCCTGATGCCCACCTGTCGTGTGTATGCATTATCTGTGCCTGAAACTAAGCACCTCAAAGAGTATCTAACGCATTATCAAGCTATAGGCTTTATCCGCCCTTTCCAAGTCCCCTGCAGCCTCTCCTTTATTTTTCATAGCGAAAGCTAATGGTGAATTGAGGGCTTGTGTTGATTACAGAATGCTGAATAAAAACACTGTCCGTAACAGGTACCCTCTCCCCCTCATTCCGGTGCTACTGGATCAAGTACGGAAGGCCTGCATATATACAAAGTTAGATCTTCGGGGGGCATATCACCTTGTGAGAATGAGGGAGGGCGATGAATGGAAGACGGCCTTTAAAACATGCTACGGGTTGTTTGAATATACTGTTATGCCTTTTGGACTGTGTAACGCCCCGGCCGCCTTCCAATACTTCCTGAATGATGTTTTGAGGGATCTGGTAGACATCAGTGTGGTTGTCTACATTGATGATATCCTGATTTATTCTTGTGATGTAGGGATTCACCACGATCATGTGACACAGGTTTTACAAAGACTGAGAGAGAACAATCTGTTTTGTAAGCTTAGTAAATGCGAGTTCAGTGTAACTACTGTGGAGTTCCTGGGGGTTATGCTTTGTTCTGATGGGTTGCAAATGGCAGAAAGAAAGGTGCAAGCAGTACAGTCCTGGCCCACACCGAAAACAGTGAAAGAAGTCCAATGTTTCCTGGGTTTTGCGAACTATTATAGGAGATTTATTGATGGCTTTTCGCGCATAGCTGCACCTCTTTCTCGTCTTCTAAGAAAAGGGGTGGTGTATTGTTGGTCGCAGGAAGCGGAGGTTGCTTTTAATCATCTCAAGAGTGCGTTTGTTACCGCTCCCATATTAGCACATCCGCAACCTGAGTTACCGTATGTTGTGGAGGCAGATGCCTCAGATGAGGCAGTAGGGGCTATTTTGTCCCAGAGACATGTACAAACAGGACAACTCCACCCGGTGGCGTACCTATCCAAAAAGCTAAGTCAAGCAGAGAAAAACTATACTATTGCAGAGAAAGAACTACTTGCTATTAAAAAGGCCTTCCAGGAATGGCGACAGTATCTATGGGGGGCCATACATCCTGTGACTGTGTTCTCAGACCACCGTAATCTGCAATACATGAGAACAGCGAGACATCTGTCACAGAGGCAGATGCGGTGGATGCTGTTTTTTGCGGAATACAATTTTCTGATAACTTTCCGTCCAGGTGTTGAAAATAAGAAGGCGGATACTTTGTCACGCTTGGGTGATACATTGGAGGTAAAGGCTGATCCTCCAATGGATGCCATCATTAAACCTAGCAAAGTGATCTGTGTGCTCAATGCGGATGTCTTCCTAGAGACAATCAAAGGACAAAAGACCGAGGCAGCCTGGAGGTTGTGGAGTAGTAAAGACACCAGACGGTCCCTTGTCCGTGGGCTGCCTTTTGTAATGAACAAATTGTTCTTGCCTACTATGGAAAGCAGGAAAAAGGCTTTCGAGTGGTGTCACTCTTCACCAATGTCAGGTCATCAAGGCATAAAGAAATCAGTGCTCTTGGTTCAGAGGCAGTTCTGGTGGGATACCTTGTCCAGAGACGTAACTCTTTGGGTGGGTCAGTGTGAGGTGTGTGCACGTGCAAAGACATTGCAGTGTCAGAGCAAGGGGAAACTTATGCCATTACCCACACCGAAGAAACCATGGCAGAGTATCAGAATGGACTTTATCACAGGGTTGCCTTCTGATCATGGACATACAGCTGTGCTGGTGGTTGTAGACAGCCTTACGAAAATGGGACATTTTATACCATGCAGGAACCTCCCCACGGCGGGTCAAACAGCGCAGCTGCTTTTGTCCAACGTTTTCCGTTTCCATGGGATCCCTGAAGTCATCATTTCAGACAGGGGCCCTCAGTTCATTGCAAGCTTTTGGAAGTCATGGTGTTTAGCGTTAAAGATCAAGGCCTCTTTGTCAACCAGTTTCCATCCTCAGACGGATGGTCAGACTGAACGGCTCAATCAGACTTTGAAAAAATATCTACGTTGCTATGCTGCTGAGGCTCATGATTCCTGGGTGTCCCTGTTGTGGCTAGCTGAATTTGCCTATAATAATGCGTGGCATAGTTCATTGGGGGTGTCCCCCTTCTACACTAACTATGGATTCGATGCCCGGGCATTGCCTATTACCATTCCTGGAGAAGTGGGTAATCAGCCTTCGGTGTTGGGTTCGGTCCATCATTTACATGCAGTCCAAAAGAAAGTGTCCAGACATTTGGTTCAAGCCAAGCAGGATTACAAGAAATGGGCCGGTAAGCATCGAGGTGTGGGTCCTGTTTTCCAGGTGGGGGACAGGGTGTGGTTGTCCACCAAGAATATCAGGTTTAAACTCCGTTCGGTGTTCCATCCTAAATACATTGGCCCATATGTTGTTTTGAAACAGGTTAACCCTGTGGCATATAAACTGAAACTTCCGGCCTCTCTTCGAATCCACCCGGTATTTCACTGCAGTTTGTTGAAACCGGCTTTGGCTGCTCGACGGAGGGCTCCTCTTCCAGTGCTGTGCGACGATGGTCTGGAGTATGTAGTACGCTGCATAAAAGACTCTAAACGTCGCAGAGGCGCGTTGTGGTACTTGGTAGCCTGGAAGGGATACTCGGCTGAGGACGATTCATGGGAGCCATCAGTGAATGTGCATGCTCCTGTTGCTGTCAGATCCTTTCATCGGAGGTATCCTGCCAAGCCAGGGCCTAGGAGGCGCTAGGAGAGAGGGCATACTGTCAGGTTCCTGCATCACCGCGCCTACCTAATTGTCAGGGACTACAACTCCCAAGATCCTTTGCAGGGGGAAGTATATGGCTGGTGGAAGCAGGAAGCGTGTTGCACGTAATTCAGAGTCCGTTCTTAGTGTTTCTCTTGTGACTGGGTGAAGACCGGCTATCGTCGTGCTGCTGCCGTTTGGAAGAGGGAGCCCTCTAAGACTGTGTCCTCGCTGTGCTAAGGTACTGTAATCGAATGCGCTGGGAGTGTCTGTCTCGCGCGCAGTCCTGCATTTTAGTTTGGAAGAGCTTGTTCTTCTCTGTGAACGCATCGGTGTATGCATGTTAATTTCGAAGCCGGCAGCGCTGGGTTTCTTCGCATCGGCGGATGCGTGTCAATTTCAAAGCCGGCAGCGCTGGGTTTCTTCACATGGAGCTAAGCGGCGGCTGCTGCTAGTTACCGCTGAAAGCCTTTGTTTTGAGGAATTGATCTCGTCATGCAATGTCCGGAGTAGAGTGGTGACTTAACTACCTACTACCGGCTAGAGAATTCATTTTCAGTTTCTATCCAAATAGCGGAGCGTAGTGGCGGTCGCAACCACACGTTGCCGTTATAATGTTTATAGAAGAGAATAAGGAAAAGTGTACACCAACGTTTTGGCGTCTTCATGTTTAAGGAGCATTTCTAAATGTTTTAAATGAAAGAACTTTACTTGATCGAGTGACTATCTGTGGAATCAATCTACAAACTCTTTTAAGGTTTTTCTGAGCTAATGACTTGTGAAGTACTCGAAGATTTATCTAGAGGAACAAGTCAAAAGGCGGGGGGTCATTTACTAAGTTCAGCTCCACATGATATGGTGTGTATTCACAAAAGGTTTACATTTTGAGGTTATAAACCAGTGTGCCATTTGTTGTGTTAACCATTGTGTTTCCTTTCGGGAAGCTGGACTGATATACTTGTATACTTGCTGGAGGAATGTGTACAGCCTCTCAAGGTATTCAGAAGTTTAGAGAGTAATATTGAGAGAAGCCCTATCATTGATTGGTGTTATAAATCTTATGCTCTATCGTTTCAGATCCCTTGTCCCTGCTGACCCCTACCCTTCCCCGGTCTCTTTTTCATTATTTATCCCTCGCCTGATGGTTCGAACCCCCTGTGTATCATTTCGGGGTGTTGGTAACATCAGGAGGTGGACCCCTTTGTTCATCGATCGGATCCTGTGGAGCAGGCCCTGACAGAATTACGTGCCCACGATATATGCTCCACCTGATACGATTGTTGAACAAACATGGCTACCCTAGAGGAAGTGTTACAAGCGCTGGTGTTAGTTCAACAGGAGTTGGCAGCCTCTAGATTGGAAGCTACAGCCTTAAGGGAAAGAGTGGATAGGTTAGCGGGCAACCCCTTTGATGCTGCTACTCTTAATCCCCGTATTCAAGTAACGGTACCTCCTCCTATACCGTTGGCAAGCCCTGAGAGATATTCGGGGGATTCGTCTAAGACACAGATATTTCTTACACAGATCATGATGCATTTTTCTTGCAAACCCGCGTCTTTTCCCAACCACCATTCACGAGTAGCATTCGCCATCTCGTACATGATAGGTGATGCAGCAAGTTGGGCTGTCCCACTTGTAAGGAGGGATGACGCTATTCTCTCAGACTGGGGGGCTTTCAGAACCGAGTTTGAGAGGGTGTTTGATAGACGGGCCACTACATTCAGGGCTGACAAGGAATTGATGGAGTTAAGACAGGGACGTAATGAATTGATTACCTATTTAACGTCCTTTAACAGATTGGTGGCAGAGTCTTCCTGGCCTGAAGAGAAACAGATGTCCATTTATTATCAAGGGCTGTGGGATGGGATGAAAGATGTCATAGCACAAATAGATCCCCAACCTACTACATGTGCTGGGATGATCAACCTTTCCTTACGGCTTGATGGCAGGATGGCAGAGAGATCGGGGGACAGGAGAAAATGGGACCGAGGACCTCCTAGGCCTGAGTACCTTAGTAAGAAGGGGCCATCATCAATTGGTGAAGGCCATGAACCTATGGAGATAGGAGCTGTGAGAGCACCCCTAACCAGAGAAGAGAAAGAAACCCGTAGAACCCAGGGGCTGTGTATGTATTGTGGGAGGAAAGGCCATTACGTGAGGGAATGTCCTTCCTAGCCAAAAAATTCAGGGAGTTGGGTTAAGAAAAGATTAGCGGTATCTAGCACCGAGTCATACAACAAAGACAATGAAGGAAGGGATGACCAGACTCCCTTAAAGCTTCCTTCTTTGGTTTGTGAGGTTCTTCAAGATTCTGTATCCCACATCGTTTTGTCCATGTGTCTGGAGAGTCAGCTAGTGGGCCATCAAGTGTTGGTGATGATTGACTCTGGGGCCACTGGCAATTTCATAGACAGTGGGTTGGTAACATCTCTGAACTTGAAACGCATACCCAGACTACACCCGGAAGAAGTGTGGGCGGTAGATGGGAAACCCTTAAAATCTGGGATGATTACAGAACAGACAGATGAGGTGTTGTTGGTTGTTGATTTACCAGAAGGGGAACATCGGGACAAGTTAATCCTAAACATAATCGAGGCTCCACAATATGAGGTGACTTTGGGTATGCCCTGGCTTTCATATCATAACCCTGATATTGATTGAAAGGAGAAAAGACTGAGGTTTCCTTCACCTGAATGTCAGGAGCACATGTCTGTACATCCTGTTACTCAGGCGAGAGAGCTGTCTACTCCTTTTCAGGTGGCTACTGCTGCAGAAAAGGAGGTAACATTACCGTGTGCATACCAGTCATTTGCGGATGTATTTAGCGAACAGCTGGCTAATGAACTACCCCCTCATCGTTCATACGATTGTTGCATTGATATGGTTGAAGGAGCCCTGATGCCCACCTGTCGTGTGTATGCATTATCTGTGCCTGAAACTAAGCACCTCAAAGAGTATCTAACGCATTATCAAGCTATAGGCTTTATCCGCCCTTTCCAAGTCCCCTGCAGCCTCTCCTTTATTTTTCATAGCGAAAGCTAATGGTGAATTGAGGGCTTGTGTTGATTACAGAATGCTGAATAAAAACACTGTCCGTAACAGGTACCCTCTCCCCCTCATTCCGGTGCTACTGGATCAAGTACGGAAGGCCTGCATATATACAAAGTTAGATCTTCGGGGGGCATATCACCTTGTGAGAATGAGGGAGGGCGATGAATGGAAGACGGCCTTTAAAACATGCTACGGGTTGGTTTAATATACTGTTATGCCTTTTGGACTGTGTAACGCCCCGGCCGCCTTCCAATACTTCCTGAATGATGTTTTGAGGGATCTGGTAGACATCAGTGTGGTTGTCTACATTGATGATATCCTGATTTATTCTTGTGATGTAGGGATTCACCACGATCATGTGACACAGGTTTTACAAAGACTGAGAGAGAACAATCTGTTTTGTAAGCTTAGTAAATGCGAGTTCAGTGTAACTACTGTGGAGTTCCTGGGGGTTATGCTTTGTTCTGATGGGTTGCAAATGGCAGAAAGAAAGGTGCAAGCAGTACAGTCCTGGCCCACACCGAAAACAGTGAAAGAAGTCCAATGTTTCCTGGGTTTTGCGAACTATTATAGGAGATTTATTGATGGCTTTTCGCGCATAGCTGCACCTCTTTCTCGTCTTCTAAGAAAAGGGGTGGTGTATTGTTGGTCGCAGGAAGCTGAGGTTGCTTTTAATCATCTCAAGAGTGCGTTTGTTACCGCTCCCATATTAGCACATCCGCAACCTGAGTTACCGTATGTTGTGGAGGCAGATGCCTCAGATGAGGCAGTAGGGGCTATTTTGTCCCAGAGACATGTACAAACAGGACAACTCCACCCGGTGGCGTACCTATCCAAAAAGCTAAGTCAAGCAGAGAAAAACTATACTATTGCAGAGAAAGAACTACTTGCTATTAAAAAGGCCTTCCAGGAATGGCGACAGTATCTATGGGGGGCCATACATCCTGTGACTGTGTTCTCAGACCACCGTAATCTGCAATACATGAGAACAGCGAGACATCTGTCACAGAGGCAGATGCGGTGGATGCTGTTTTTTGCGGAATACAATTTTCTGATAACTTTCCGTCCAGGTGTTGAAAATAAGAAGGCGGATACTTTGTCACGCTTGGGTGATACATTGGAGGTAAAGGCTGATCCTCCAATGGATGCCATCATTGAACCTAGCAAAGTGATCTGTGTGCTCAATGCCGATGTCTTCCTAGAGACAATCAAAGGACAAAAGACCGAGGCAGCCTGGAGGTTGTGGAGTAGTAAAGACACCAGACGGTCCCTTGTCCGTGGGCTGCCTTTTGTAATGAACAAATTGTTCTTGCCTACTATGGAAAGCAGGAAAAAGGCTTTCGAGTGGTGTCACTCTTCACCAATGTCAGGTCATCAAGGCATAAAGAAATCAGTGCTCTTGGTTCAGAGGCAGTTCTGGTGGGATACCTTGTCCAGAGACGTAACTCTTTGGGTGGGTCAGTGTGAGGTGTGTGCACGTGCAAAGACATTGCAGTGTCAGAGCAAGGGGAAACTTATGCCATTACCCACACCGAAGAAACCATGGCAGAGTATCAGAATGGACTTTATCACAGGGTTGCCTTCTGATCATGGACATACAGCTGTGCTGGTGGTTGTAGACAGCCTTACGAAAATGGGACATTTTATACCATGCAGGAACCTCCCCACGGCGGGTCAAACAGCGCAGCTGCTTTTGTCCAACGTTTTCCGTTTCCATGGGATCCCTGAAGTCATCATTTCAGACAGGGGCCCTCAGTTCATTGCAAGCTTTTGGAAGTCATGGTGTTTAGCGTTAAAGATCAAGGCCTCTTTGTCAACCAGTTTCCATCCTCAGACGGATGGTCAGACTGAACGGCTCAATCAGACTTTGAAAAAATATCTACGTTGCTATGCTGCTGAGGCTCATGATTCCTGGGTGTCCCTGTTGTGGCTAGCTGAATTTGCCTATAATAATGCGTGGCATAGTTCATTGGGGGTGTCCCCCTTCTACACTAACTATGGATTCGAAGCCCGGGCATTGCCTATTACCATTCCTGGAGAAGTGGGTAATCAGCCTTCGGTGTTGGGTTCGGTCCATCATTTACATGCAGTCCAAAAGAAAGTGTCCAGACATTTGGTTCAAGCCAAGCAGGATTACAAGAAATGGGCCGATAAGCATCGAGGTGTGGGTCCTGTTTTCCAGGTGGGGGACAGGGTGTGGTTGTCCACCAAGAATATCAGGTTTAAACTCCGTTCGGTGTTCCATCCTAAATACATTGGCCCATATGTTGTTTTGAAACAGGTTAACCCTGTGGCATATAAACTGAAACTTCCGGCCTCTCTTCGAATCCACCCGGTATTTCACTGCAGTTTGTTGAAACCGGCTTTGGCTGCTCGACGGAGGGCTCCTCCTCCAGTGCTGTGCGACGATGGTCTGGAGTATGTAGTACGCCGCATAAAAGACTCTAAACGTCGCAGAGGCGCGTTGTGGTACTTGGTGGCCTGGAAGGGATACTCGGCTGAGGACGATTCATGGGAGCCATCAGTGAATGTGCATGCTCCTGTTGCTGTCAGATCCTTTCATCGGAGGTATCCTGCCAAGCCAGGGCCTAGGAGGCGCTAGGAGAGAGGGCATACTGTCAGGTTCCTGCATCACCGCGCCTACCTAATTGTCAGGGACTACAACTCCCAAGATCCTTTGCAGGGGGAAGTATATGGCTGGTGGAAGCAGGAAGCGTGTTGCACGTAATTCAGAGTCCGTTCTTAGTGTTTCTCTTGTGACTGGGTGAAGACCGGCTATCGTCGTGCTGCTGCCGTTTGGAAGAGGGAGCCCTCTAAGGCTGTGTCCTCGCTGTGCTAAGGTACTGTAATCGAATGCGCTGGGAGTTTCTGTCTCGCGCGCAGTCCTGCATTTTAGTTTGGAAGAGCTTGTTCTTCTCTGTGAACGCATCGGTGTATGCATGTTAATTTCGAAGCCGGCAGCGCTGGGTTTCTTCGCATCGGCGGATGCGTGTCAATTTCAAAGCCGGCAGCGCTGGGTTTCTTCACACGGAGCTAAGCGGCGGCTGCTGCTAGTTACCGCTGAAAGCCTTTGTTTTGAGGAATTGATCTCGTCATGCAATGTCCGGAGTAGAGTGGTGACTTAACTACCTACTACCAGCTAGAGAATTAATTTTCAGTTTCTATCCAAATAGCGGAGCGTAGTGGCGGTCGCAACCACACGTTGCCGTTATAATGTTTATAGAAGAGAATAAGGAAAAGTGTACACCAACGTTTTGGCGTCTTCATGTTTAAGGAGCATTTCTAAATGTTTTAAATGAAAGAACTTTACTTGATCGAGTGACTATCTGTGGAATCAATCTACAAACTCTTTTAAGGTTTTTCTGAGCTAATGACTTGTGAAGTACTCGAAGATTTATCTAGAGTAACAAGTCAATAGGCGGGGGGTCATTTACTAAGTTCAGCTCCACATGATATGGTGTGTATTCACAAAAGGTTTACATTTTGAGGTTATAAACCAGTGTGCCATTTGTTGTGTTAACCATTGTGTTTCCTTTCGGGAAGCTGGACTGATATACTTGTATACTTGCTGGAGGAATGTGTACAGCCTCTCAAGGTATTCAGAAGTTTAGAGAGTAATATTGAGAGAAGCCCTATCATTGATGGTGTTATAAATCTTATGCTCTCTCGTTTCAGATCCCTTGTCCCTGCTGACCGCTACCCTTCCCCGGTCTCTTTTTCATTATTTATCCCTCGCCTGATGGTTCGAACCCCCTGTGTATCATTTCGGGGTGTTGGTAACATCAGGAGGTGGACCCCTTTGTTCATCGATCGGATCCTGTGGAGCAGGCCCTGACAGGCAGGGTATGCTCAGACGTGAGTCCCTTGCTCACTTTGCCACTGGATTCAAGCAAGCCGGGCTAAAGACGGCTGGAATGCCAGAAACCGGTCCTCGGAAGCTTGTTTCCGGTCCAGGGAAGACATCGCTTGGCAGTTCGGGCTGGACTGTTCCCATGAGGCACAGGGTCAGACTGATTTGCATATGGCCATGTCTGAACTGGGGAGGCAGAGTGGGCTAAAGAACGATGATGGATTAAACCCAGATCTTTTGACTGGGTGTGAGTGTTTGATTGATTCAGATGCTCCGTCCATCACCACCCACTTTTGTACTGCTTTTGGCCGCCATAAGTGTGGCAGGGTATGCCCAGACGGGAGTCCCTTGCTCACTTTGCCACTGGATTCAAGCAAGCCAGGCTGAAGACGGCTGGAATGCAGGAAACCAGTCCTCGGAAGCTTGTTTCTGGTCCAGGGAAGACATGGCTTGGCAGTTTGGGCTGGACTGTTCCCATGAGGCACAGAGTCAGACTGATTTGCATATGGCCATGTCTGAACTGGGGTGGCAGAGTGGGCTAAAGAACGGTGATGGATTAAACCCAGATCTTTTGACTGGGTGTGAGTGTTTGATTGATTCAGATGCTCCGTCCATCACCACCCCCTTTTGCACCACTTTTGGCCGCCATATGTGTGGCAAGGTATGCTCAGACGTGAGTGCCTTGCTCACTTTGCCACTGGATTCAAGAAAGCCGGGCTAAAGACGGCTGGAATGCCAGAAACCAGTCCTCGGAAGCTTGTTTCCGGTCCAGGGAAGACATGGCTTGGCAGTTTGGGCTGGACTGTTCCCATGAGGCACAGGGTCAGACTGATTTGCATATGGCCATGTCTGAACTGGGGTGGCAGAGTGGGCTAAAGAACGGTGATGGATTAAACCCAGATCTTTTGGCTGGGTGTGAGTGTTTGATTGATTCAGATGCTCCGTCCATCACCACCCCCTTTTGTACCGCTTTTGGCCGCCATAAGTGTGGCAGGGAATGCTCAGACGTGAGTCCCTTGCTCACTTTGCCACTGGATTCAAGCAAGCCGGGCTGAAGACGGCTGGAATGCCAGATACCGGTCCTCGGGAGCTTGTTTCCGGTCCAGGGAAGGCATGGCTTGGCAGTTCAGGCTGGACTGTTCCCATGAGGCACAGGGTCAGACTGATTTGCATATGGCCATGTCTGAACTGGGGTGGCAGAGTGGGCTAAAGAACCATGATGGATTAAACCCTGATCTTTTGACTGGGTGTGAGTGTTTGATTGATTCAGATGCCCCGTCCATCACCACCCCCTTTTGTAACGCTTTTGGCCACCATAAGTGTGGCAGGGTATGCTCAGACGTGAGTCCCTTGCTCACTTTGCCACTGGATTCAAGCAAGCCGGGCTGAAGACGGCTGGAATGCCAGAAACTGGTCCTCGGAATCTTTTTCCAGTCCAGGGAAGACATGGCTTGGCAGTTCGGGCTGGACTGTTCCCATGTGGCACAGGGTCAGACTGATTTGCATATGGCCATGTCTGAACTGGGGTGGCAGAGTGGGCTAAAGAACGGTGATGGATTAAAACCAGATCTTTCGACTTGGTGTGAGTGTTTGATTGATTCAGATGCTCCAATCCATCACCACCCCCTTTTGTACCGCTTTTGGCCGCCATAAGTGTGGCAGGGTATGCTCAGACGTGAGTCCCTTGCTCACTTTGCCACTGGATGCAAGCAAGCTGGGCTGAAGACGGCTGGAATGCCAGAAACCGGTCCTCGGAAGCTTGTTTCCGGTCCAGGGAAGACATGGCTTGGCAGTTCGGGCTGGACTGTTCCCATGAGGCACATGGTCAGACAGATTTGCATATGGCCATGTCTGAACTGGGGAGGCAGAGTGGGCTAAAGAACGATGATGGATTAAACCCAGATCTTTTGACTGGGTGTGAGTGTTTGATTGATTCAGATGCTCCGTCCATCACCACCCACTTTTGTACTGCTTTTGGCCGCCATAAGTGTGGCAGGGTATGCCCAGACGTGAGTCCCTTGCTCACTTTGCCACTGGATTCAAGCAAGGCGGGCTGAAGACGGCTGGAATGCAGGAAACCAGTCCTTGGAAGCTTGTTTCTGGTCCAGGGAAGACATGGCTTGGCAGTTTGGGCTGGACTGTTCCCATGAGGCACAGGGTCAGACTGATTTGCATATGGCCATGTCTGAACTGGGGTGGCAGAGTGGGCTAAAGAACGGTGATGGATTAAACCCAGATAGTTTGACTGGGTGTGAGTGTTTGATTGATTCAGATGCTCCGTCCATCACCAGCCCCTTTTGTACCACTAAGTGCTGGGCAGCTGTAAGAACTAAGCCGGGCACCAGCGTGCCTCCTGGCTCTCTTCTGGGGCTCTAGAAACAATTAAGGGGCTAAGAACGTTCTGTGAGCGTCGCAGGCTCGGTGGCCAAAAGAATTATGCCCCCGGGAGCCTTGTGGGCTCTCAAGCAATGCTGCCAACGCTGGAGCCTCTCAGGGCTCAGGAACAATGTGGGGCCTTCGTTGGAGTCCCTCCTCTGGGGACTCGAGATCAAGGACTGTCCCCTGAGCCTCCTGGGCTCTCAAAAAAAGTGTGGCGCCTTGAGCCTCTCTGGGCCCGGAACAAAGATGCCGCCTCAGTAAGCCTCGAGCGTACACTTCTCCAGGAGGGGATGCGGCCTCAGTGCGCCTCGGGCGTACGCTTCTCACAAATGGGGCGGAAATTGTAGGGGTCCCTCACGGAGGACTCAGGACTACTTAGGCTGCCCTGGAGCCTCTTAGTATGCCTCGTGGGTTTGAGCGGCTCGCAACGGCGGGGCCGCTCAGGACTGGAGCCGGGTTGGGACCGGCTCCCCTGTGGCACTCACGTAGCCCCCACCAGCCCTCCTTCACTTACCGGGTGGTTCCTAGGGGACTCCGGTCCTTTCTTCTGGGCGGCGGGGCTCTCCTGCAACACCGAGCCCCGCCTGCGCCTCTAACCAACCTGCTCCTCTTCTCGGGCTGCGGGGCCTTCTCTCTCTGTCTCCGGGCGGCAGTAGCGCTCGGCGGGGCTCTCTGTCCTCATGGGAGCCCGCATTCCTCATGCGCCCGCTTCGCCAGGTCTTCGCCCGGTCCCCCATCTCGGGACCGGGACTTAGGGTGGAGCCGCAAGGCTCCCGGGCAAAACAGTATCCGGGGCTCCCTCCTGGTCACGGGAGCCCTGCCACGCTTGCACCACTTCCTGCTTCCGTCCCGCTCTGCAACAGGGGCGGGACTTTGGGATCTCCTCGGGCCAGCAGTCAATCACGGCGCGGCCCGGTGAAAAACATCATGGGGGTATCCCGGGCCGGCAGCCAATCCCAGCGCGACCCGGGAGGAAGGTCACGAGGGGTCCCGGGCCAGCGGCGGTGAACTCGGGGGAAATCACGAGGGGTAGGCTCCCTCAAAATAAGTAATAAAGCGAGGGGGCACTCGCTGGGGGTCAAAAACGGCAACAGGTCAAGTCGCAGGGTGGGCACCTGCGCAAGGTCCAAATAAAGCGCTTCCCAGCGCAAGGGGGATGAGGAGGATAAAAGAAAATCGCTCCCAAGCGCTAGTGTAAAATAAAGCGCTCTCCAGCGCTAGGGGCAATCAGAGAGCAACAAAGTCCTTCAGGAGTCCAGGACATCAGCAGTCCAGGGGCTTGGCAGGGCCCAGGGAGGCAAGCCTTCCCCTGGGACCCATCAGCAGCACGCCCATGGTAGATTTGAGTTGGGAACAAGAACATTTTGTAAGGGGACACAGCCCCTTTTTATACAGTCAAAAACCTTTGTCTCAGGGTGCTGGGTGGGGGAAAAACCAGTCGCAGCTGGTTTTGGAGTACTTTGTTTTCCTCAGCCACTCTTTCCATTCACCAGGCAGGCTAGGGTCATCAGTCGCACCACAGGGGGCGGAGCCAGCATTGTGTGGGGAAAGCCCAGCCCTATTCAGGTCCCAGGTGCACCACTCCCTCACATCACACATGCTAATCTCAACACTCACCACCGAGGAGACCAGCCAGCTCCAGCCAATCACAAGCCAGCACATTCACTGCACAGACAGGCACACTTTTAGAAGTGGCACTTCCATATTAGACACAAACATGCTGCACACACCATTGTGCAGCATTCAATCACACGAGTCCGCACATACCAGACTCAAGCCTGCACACCCCACGCATCTTGAACTACCAGGGACACAGACATTCACCATGCATTCCTATGGGAGGGCAGGTCAACCTTACTCCACGCACTCAGAGTGCACACGCACTTTCCACTGGGACACAGTGAAAGTGCGCAGAAACCAAGAATCACAATCCCTAGGTCACATGTAAAAATCAAAAAGTTCAGGGGTGAACCTGCCAGAAGGGCCAAGTCCAACAATACCCCTGTGATCTTGATTAGCTAATAGGAGCATGTATGCCGGACCTTTATGCGCTCTGAGTCCCTCACTCTTGATGTATATAAAAAGGGGACCTCAGATATCAACTCTTCAGTACACTTCTGGACCTGTGGATACTCTGCCAGGAAAAAAGATTTCTGTGTTGTTGGGAGGACTGCCACTTTGCTGGACTACTGCTGGACTTCTACCCGGTTGTATAACAGAGAAACACATGGCTATACCACATGTGCCTCTACCACGGAGCCCATACTACAAATGTGTCTTAAGCACACATTCCTTTCCCATGCATGCCTTTACCATGCAATTTTGTGCTAAAGCATGAATGGTAAAGGGTAAGCGTGGATAAGATTGCCACTACTCTGACCTGCCCTAAGCCCTAAATAACAAACCACCTAACTTTCCCCACACCCTAAGGCCCAAAACCTTCCCTTAAAAATGACCATTTCCCCTCCCCCTATTCTGTGGCCTAAAACCCTGCCCTTGAATATACACTACCCTGGACCCCCACCCGAGCACTGTATCTGAAACTACCCCAACCCTTTCCACTGCCCTGAGGCCTAAAACCCTAACCCTAATAAAAAATACTACACCATCCCTCTGAGCCCTAACTAGTACCCCACCATCTCCTAAACCCTGAAAACTACCCTGACCCCCCAGGTCTGAAAAACAACCCCACCTACAGCCCAGAAAACTAACCTGACCCTGAAAATGACCCTCCAAACCTGTACAAACTATGTTCCATTACCCAGGATCAGCCCAACTTACCACACCACGTCCTCTCCCGATCTTTCTGCTTCCGCCCAGCAGCAGCTAGACCGTGCACTGCAGTAGCCATGCATATGCGTTATTAAGGCATATGCGTGGTTAAGGCAAACATGGTGGTGCTTGCGTTGTCGGAACACACATGGCTTTGCCTTCTGTTGTTCCAATGTTTCCCCTGCTGGTTGTTTGATAGAGGCACGCACGGCTAAACCACTGTGCCTGTACCACGCATCCCGAACCACACATGCGTGTCTACCATGCATTCCTTTATCATGCATGCCTTTAACACGCTATTGTAATTGCTGCCATGTTGCCCTGCTGTTCTCCTGCCTTCTGCCTGGGTGCAAAAACAGTATCTTCTTATGTCCCCGGTCCTCCTGAGTGGTGCATAATGGCTAGTTTGCTGGCCTTCTGTTCAGAGCCACAGGGCCACAAAGACTTTCTCTATCTAGAACCTGCACTTGGATTCAGCCTGAGTGAGTGTCTCCAGTCTTGGACTTTTGGAAGTGGTGCTAAGGGTGCCCAGATGGACGGGGGCATGGTCTGCCTCTCAGCGGAATGGCTGCTCTTTGAGTGAGCTTCGTCGGCCAGGAATTAATCCTCAGAAAATCCTTGCATATGGAGAGTTGTTAAACTGGTAATTTTCACTTACGGGAAGCGTAACACTTCCGGACCCCGACGCTGTCATTTCTGTGGCCTGCAGGTATACTAGAGCTGTGCTCCATGAAGGTTTGTGAAGCCGCGAACTACTCGTGACATTCCCGTCTCCTGGGTGAGCAGCGGGCGGGCAGCCTGAAAATCACGCCCGTGGCTGCCTGTGGGCCGCGGGCCGCGAACCTTGGGTGAGGACGAGATTCCCCTGCCCACGGCACCCCTGAGGTTTGTGGTATGTGCACTGACTAAGGGGTACAGAAGATTTGCGGAGGGTTTGGCTTCGACTGCCGCTGCCTGTCTCTACCCGAGGCTGCGTATGAAGTGGAGTGGGGCAAAGTCTCTGGAACCTTGTGCTGCCATTTTGGGACTGCCTGGTCTCGCAATTCGGTTGAGATACGCTAATGCCGCCAAGTCTGCATTGTGGGGAGTTGCGGCCTTAACGTGGGTGTCGGACTTGGCAGGTGCAAAGTGCTATAGGCAGAGAGTCCGACATTTCTGGATGAGGCTGGCTATTATCGTGGAAGATCCTCCGGAGGGAGGAATTGTCACCCAGCGGGAGCTTGGCTGTGTGATTTTGAAGATGCCTGAGTAGCAGTCCAGTAAGTGTGTGGCCCTGCGTGATTTGCCTGGTGTGGAGTGCTGAGGTGACCCTCGGACTGCAGCTGGTTGTGGATGGTCGTCCAGCTGCCGTCCTAGAAGGCTGTTTTCTTGGTGCGCAACATCCTGTCTGTGCTCTGTGGACCCTTGGTGGTGGGTATCCATCTATCACACATATAGTTGTGTATGACGTGTTAACTCTGTGGCACTGGCGGCTGTGGAGTGGCTCTCTGAGGGCGGGCCACTTCTAAGGTGCCACCCTGCAGCCGACCCCTGGGGAAGTACGGAAGACCCGCGTGCCTACTGGTAGGCCAAAATGAGCCGATGTGAGGCACGAAGTGCTGAATGATTTAAGAGGCGCTTAGGGGAGAGAAGAATTCAAGCACGGATGACAGTGTTTTTGCTGGAGTTGGGCGGTGTCGAGACGTGTTGAGTGCAGGCTGACCCTACTTGCGATCTGCACCTCTTTATTGCCTCTGCACCAAGGGAAAACAAGACGCTAAGCAACCAAACCTCACTTTTGAGAACAAGCGGGCCACGCGTCATACTGAAACAGACCCAGATGCGCAGGCGGATGGTGAACAGGACACGCACACGGAGGATCCGGGTGAAGACCTGCGCACCCTCATGTTGGAGATGCGCTCCAGCCTGCGCAACATAGACTCGAAGCTGAATACCCTGACTAGGCAGCTGAACTTGGTCAAGACCCAGGTGACTGTACACAAGACCTGCCTGATGCCCTGGAAAACCTCCACACCGATTTTAACGAGTAACAGGTGGAAACTAAGGAACAGCTATTACATATGGACAAGTTACTAGGAATTATCCGGGCTAAGAACGATGATTTAGAGACGAGGTCGCGTAGAAACAACCTACGGGTTATTCGTATTCTGGAAACTACTGCCATATCCAAAATGGAGACCTTCGTAGTGGATCTACTTCACGAACATTTCGATCCCCACCTATACCCTGTCTTCGTGGTGGAGAGAGCACATAGATCCTTGGGGGTGGAACCTCCAGTTGGGGCAACGCCTCGGCCAATCATGGCAAAGCTATTAAATTATCAAGATAGGGATCTCATCTTGCGGCTGGCTAGAGAGAAGTGTCAAATATCACACAAAGAAAATACCATTTAGTTTTACCCGGACTTCACCCTTGCTGTACAGTCGAGAATTTCTCCCAGCCAAACATATCCTTCTGCAGGCCCAGGACCCCTAATTTACCTGTTGTACCCAGCCAAGCTTAAGATTTCATATGATGGCAGAGCCCACTTCTTCACTTGATGCGAAGTCTGCATTGCAGTTTGCCAAACATGTTGGAGGGAAGAGAAACCCGGGGGCCTGAGATGTCTGCAACTGGCCAACTTAGTGACAATGACTGACATGGGTATTGAGCTATCTCATCAGCCTTGTTGACTGCTATGATACCGGCCTGGGGAGGGGCTATCTGCTCAGTTGCTGTGGGTTCCGCGTTGCACAACGTGTTACTGTTTTATACGATTTAGTACTATTGTTATGGACCTGTAACATTCTCTGCAGTACTCCCGGCCACCCTGTGCGAACATGGAGGTTTGCCGTTGCCTCTGTGCCCCATGGGAAGGTTCCCTATACCAATCTGTGGCTTTTTGAGTCTTAGCTTGATAAGGGTGGGTATTCTACAACCTGATTAGGGGGTTGGAGTGGGAGGTGGGTGGAGGGTGAGGATTGTTTTATTGTTCATTGCCAGAACGTTTGAATTTTGTTGTCAGGATGCATAGTCTGTAATTGGAAGCTGTTGCGCCTTCAGTCAGGGCACTGCATACGTACTCACGCTACAACACTAAGTTTTCTTACATGGAACATCAGAGGGTTGCATGACAGCAGGAAATCTAGACTCGTCCTTGCTTATTTATCCAGACATAATACAGATGTCTGTTTATTGCAGGAGACACACTTAAACGTAACACCATTGCAGAGGCTACGACATAACAGGTGGGGGAATGTGTACTCTTCTATCTACTCTAACTATGCCCATGGAGTGGCTGTGTTGGTCAGAAAGGGGGTGGACTGGCGGGGGGTGAGGTACATGGAGATCCAGAGGGGAAATATATCCTCATACGTGGGGTGCTGGGGGGGGTTCTCTGGTTATTGTAGCGGTATATGGCCCAAATGTAGACTCCCCGACTTCTTTCAGGGCATTTGGACTAAGGTCAGAGCGACAGGTTGCAGTACCATATTGTGGAGAGGGGATTTTAAAGCTATCCTAGATGATGACATGGACAGGAAGGGTGTGGTTCGCCCCCTACACCCAGCTGCCAGTGCCGCCTTAAATGCCATAGTCGCGGATGAGGATTTCCTCGACATATGCCATATGAGAAACCCCTTAGTGAGGGAAAGCACATGTATTTCTGATCATCAAAGTGCTTGGTCCTGCTTGGACTTCTGGTTAGTCTCCCGAGATAATGCTGCTTGGAACTCTGACATATTGCATCTGCCGCGCTCCCTGTCAGACCATGCCCCATGCCTATTGAAACTGTCGCTTCTGGGTGCACTCCTCTGTGCTTTCTCTGGAGCCTCCCGCCCTATGCCCTGCTTAATGAAGCCTTTAGGGAGGAAATACGGACGGACATTACTGATTATTTTACCCTCAATGTGGGCTCGGTGGCTACTGAGACCTCACTCTGGGAGGTATTCAAGGCAGTTGTCAGGAGTCAATGAATTGCCAGGCAGGCAGGAGTGTTAAAGGCTATCCGTGGCACGATTGCCTCACAGGAAACTCAGATAAAGAAGCTTGCGGAGCAATTTTATTCTACAAAGGAACCCCAAACCGTGGCTCTCCTCCGAAGAGGCACAATGCGAAGTTAAGTTTTTGGGGAAATATGCTGCGGTGCGGCGGTATGGGGGGGCGATACACAGGGCCGCACATTAGCTGGTATGGTCCGACCCTCTCGATCAACTGCATTTATTCACGAAATACAAACCTCACAAAGTACTACTGTCAGGGGCCAAGCAGAAATTCTAGGTGCATTCTCCGCATTTTATTCTTACCTGTACCATACTACCCAGGAGGCGTGCTCCGAAGGGCTGCAATTTTTTCTTGATTCGCTGGCACTGGTCTGGTTCAATAACACCCATAGACAGTATATGGATCTCCCGTTTACAGTGGGAGATGTAGCCCAGGTTATAAAAAGTTTACAGCTAGATAAGGCCCCTAGGTGGGATGGCCTGACTACGTCCTTTTATAAAACCTATGTGGAGGAGCTGGCACCTCGGCTGTTGGCTTTATATGAAGAGGCTCTGGAAGATGGAGTGCTACCTCAGTCCATGAGGGAGGCGATCATCATTACTCTTCTAAAACCTGGGAAGCCGGAAAGGGAGATAGATTCCTATCAGATATTATCGATGATAAATGTTGATGTTAAAATCATGGCCAAGCTGATTGCAAACAGATTGCAGCACCTGCTTCCCATTATTGCACTTCCAGACCAGTCTGGGTTCATTCCTGGGAGATCGACCTTTCACAATTTGCGGACTATCTTCTTGGGGCTGCATTATCTACACCCAGACGTACTAGCCGCAGCTGCATTTTTGGACGCCACCAAGGCGTTCGATACGCTCGAGTGGCCGTGTCTGTTTGTAATTTTAGGGCTGCATGGGAGTTAGCCCGCTCTTCATTAACCGCTTAAGCTGCTGTATACTCTACCCAGTGCTCGGATTAGTTTGAATGGCTTACTTTCAGACCCCTTTCTGATTTTCCATGGCACCAGGCAGGGGTGCCCCTTCTCTCCTCTGCTCTTCATGATCCCGATGGAGCCCTTGGCTGCCCGCATCTGGCAACATAATACAGCCCGAGGTATAGGGTTCAGCTCCCGGAGCCTACTTTTTTCCCTTTACGCAGAAAATGTGACTCTTTACATTGTAAATCCAGAGGAGACCTTGGATCCCATTTTGAGGGAATTTATTCGGTTTGGAGGTCTGGCTGGTGTCTTCATCAACTGGGCCAAGTCAGTGATATTTTCGCTAACACATGGCACCCCTCCGGTGACATGAATTTCCCCATAGAAGGGTGGCTGAGGTGGTTAAATATTTGGGGTATGGATAAGTCGAGTTACATAGGTTGTGTGGAATTTAAATTATGGGCGGGCTGTCACGTGGTTGGAAGAGAAGGTTAAAATATGGTCCGGGTTACCACTGTCTCTGCCTGGAAGCATAGCATTGGCTAAAATTGTCATTTTATTGATGTTTTTGTATTTATTTGTTAACATACCGATCCCTCTTACACAGCACTTTTTTAACACCCTTAAGTCACAAATGGTATCCCTGGTATGGGCGGGCGGCCAGACTTGAACATCCTGGGATTTGTTGACACTCCCATTAAAGCAGGGTGGTCTAGACCCCCCAGACATCCATCTTTATGCACTATGTGCCCAAGCTCAATTCTTGCACTACTGGGTCAATCCAACAGCCTTCCAACCCCATGTAGCAGTCGAGACTGACGCAATGGCTCCTGTCCCGCTTAAAGTGGAGATTTACCACACGTCGCCCTCATGGAGATATAGACACCTGTGGGACACTACGATGGGCATGGGACGAGGTGCGCAAGAGAGCAAATATCCCGGTGTTATATGCCCCTTCCATTCCCCTAGCGCAGAATCCAATGCTGCCTTGCATTCAGGATGGTGTTTGTTAGAACTGCCCCTTTTTGCAGGGTTATCCCCAAACTTTTTGCTTCTTCCTCCCTTATTTTCCTGACCTGTGGCTGTTGGCAATAGGACTCTGTGCACTTTACCACTGCTGATCAGTGCTAAAGTGCATATGCTCTTTGTGTAAATTGTTATTATGATTGGATATACATGATTGGCATATTTGTATCACCAAGAAGTCCCTAGTAAAGTGCACTGGGTGTGCCCGGGCTGGTGATGACAAATGCTACTAGTGGGCCTGCATGACTGAATGTGCCACCCACAGGAGTAGCCAAAAAATGGTGTCTTAGGCCTGCCACCGCAGTGCCTGTGTGCAGTCTGTGAACTGCCATGTCCTCCTGGTCAGTGTCCCCACTGACCAGGCCTAACCCTTCTCTTTTTGTGCACATTGGTCACTCCTATGGATGTGCAAACCGCCAGAGAACGCCAGAAACGAGCAGCGAGCAGGTCACGGTTGTGGGAGCACATCGTGGGAGCAGATTGTGGGAACAGATCACAAGGTCCACGGTATTCCTCCCACTCTGCCCATGAGAGGCCCCGGTATTCCTCCCCGCTTTTCCCACAAGCCCCGGCAGACGGCAGCAGACGTTAGCTTCAAGGAAGCCTGCACAGGTGGGTCTGCTGAACCTGCCGAACTTGTTCCCTCACAGTTTCCTCACCTGGTCCCTTGCAGGAGCGAGTGGTCTGCGAGTGGATTGCAGCAGACTGCAGTGGCCCAGTTCCACCTATTGGCACGGGGGCGGCGGGGGCCCCCGCCGTAAGGAGCCACCCCGGTGCTGAGGCAGAGAGAACCGCTACTGCGGCTGTTAAAACAGGTGCAGGTGCCGGGAGGTGTGAGCCGGCACTAGAAAACAGCGACTGACATGCAAAGGCTGTGACCAGGGTGGTAATTTCTATGCGAGGCAATTTTGGACTCTCACTTTGCCTTTACCATTCAAGCGAAGGACTCGCCGCTTGCTCAACTTGTCTCCCTCCCGCCGCCGCTGTTTCAATCGCGGCCGCCGAGCGGAGGGAGACTACATCTCCCAGGTGCCCCAGCACTCGGGGACAGGAAGTGACGCAGGAGCGCCCGGAGGCGCCTTCAAAACCACCGGCACCTCCCAGGTCGCGGGAGCGCGCGGGAGCGCCCGGGCAAAGGGCGGGCCCTCTGTAGCCCTCGGTGGCCGAGGTAGGCTGGGCTGGGCCCCGTCATTTTCTTTGCATGTTAGCTATTTCCATGATTTGAGGTGTGTCGCTTTGAAGGAGATATCTCTGATTACTGGCCGAGTAACTATTGTCTACTTCTCCAATGATTCATTTTTATGGACTAGTTATTGTTATTTATATATATCTCTTCTGAACAATATCCTGCTGCTTGGTTACTTCTCCGTTTATGATGACTGCAAAGAAATTACGCTCTGGAAGAGTTTTAGGGGGGAGGTCATGTATAAAAACCAGACCTAACCCCCTGAGGAATAAATTCGACAACAGTGTGTTACTGAAGGGACAGATGCAGTTACTGAAATTATGGGAAAAACCCGCTGATAAGTCTTTGGAAGTCCCGGTAGTTGCTGGTTCTGAGATAGTGCCTTTGGTGGGTGCATCACCTGATGTGGAGAAAGATTCCAACCCTAAGCCAGCCTCTGTAAACATCCTGCCTCCCCTGCCACTAAATATTGCTGCTAATCTCTCAGTATGCACTGTAGGGGGAAAGCATCCTGATAATAGGATAGCAGATACGAAAGTCCCTCTACCTAATATTCCTAATGGTGCAGAATGTCCTGACGTGGCTATAAAAGGAGAGTCTTTTTTGTCCAGTATCGACCTTGAATTGTGTGGTCGCTATATGGAGGATGGAAATCTGAAACACCCTGATCCCAGTAAGACAACAAATGGGGCCACGCCATCAGGATTATTGCTATATAGTAGTACTCCTTCTATAACATCTAATGACATTCCTTCAATGCAGAATGATTCTAGGAGCCCACCACTTAATCTATCCGGTATCTGCCCCTTCACCGCTCCTGAGTTTCCCAAAGACGATAGACCTATCTCTGATTCCTTGATAGCACTAGAACATTTATTGGCTTCCATATTGTTTTTATTGGGCAAATTTGTTGGGAGCTCTGATTGCATCTTGGACTCAGTGACACAGATATTGAAAGCACAGAAAATGGTACTACTCCCGCCCCAGAGATTGTCTTGCAGAATGTTTTGGATAGCGGTAATTTATTGGGAAAAAATGCTCCTGCGGGTACGCCAGAAGTGGTTGATAAACATGAGTCCTCAGGGATGCCTATTCCATCGGTTTCAAATTGTTTGAAGGTATCAGAACCCATCCTAAAGGAAGCAGGTTTGTTGGATGTGGACTTAAACGCTGGAAATGAGTTATTCCCAATTTTCACCCTTGATAAAAGGAGCCTGAAGTAAATCTTGATGTAAATGGAAAAGATAAAGAAAAAAGCAGAAAGAACAAAGGGAAAAATAGGAAACCTGTTCGTAAGTACAAGAAAAAAAGACAGAGGCAAATTATTTTCCAAAAACATTTAAATACAGAAGAGCATGATGTAGTAGTCATTGAAGAAAACTCTTTATTGGACACTTTTTCTAATAAGGCTGCTGTCTGCACTATTGGCTCTGTAGTTGAATGTCCTCTTGATGTTTGTGCCAATGTTGGGGGAGCCCCTTATCAAGAGGATTATGGATTATTGCCCATTGCTCCAACCGAAGAGGTGACCAGAACTATTCCTGTTGCATCAGGGGCACTTAATCCATCAGCGCCTATCTTTCGGTTGCCGGTTGAGGTTGCTACAAATTCTCCTTCTGTACAGTTTAAAATTCCTAATTCTTATGTAGATACCCTAACTTTGGACTTTCTGCCCTTATTTGACTCTAACTTATACCTAAACAGGTCATGGCTGCTTAATTGTTTTAAGGATATTGAATGTTTAAAACTTATTCAGTCGAGTGACATTGACTTGGTTTCTTTAGTAGGGCATGAAAATGGGCTACGTGTACGGGCAAAATTCTGTTCTAAAATAATAGCTAGTCTTGTACTACAACAGGCGGAATTGTTCCAATGTAGAGGGATTGATGTGTTACCCTCTTTCCATATTGGAAAGGACATTTTCCCTAGAGAGGGGGCCACAAAGTTGGGCTTTAGGCAGGAAGATCTGTCCACATCCAATAAAGATTTAAAAATCTGGGTTTCAAGAGGTAAACGTATGGTCTCTCAGGTTCTACCTATCCCCTTGAACCTGATTGCTCCTACATCAGAGGATAATCATCGGTGGAACTGGCTTCCAGGAGTTTTGTCTAATAATATTACGGATAATCCAAGACTGTTTCAACATCTTTAGCAGTCAATTAAAAGTCATATCCTGGAACGCAGCAGGGTTATATAATAGACCGGAGAAATTTGATTTTTTATTTACTCTAAATGCGGATGTGATATGCATTCAAGAAACCTGGTGTAAAAATATTTTGTATGGTGGGAAAGATTACTTTGTGCTTGAGGCAGCAGCTACGCCATCGAAAAAAGGTCACGCAAAAGGGGGAATTGCCTGCCTCCTGTCTAATTCATTGCAATGGCAATTTTCCCATTATGTTGACACAAGTAACCTTTTTCAAGCAATAACTATTAATAATTTAGCCAGTGTAGGTAGCCAGTTTTTCCTGGTAATCATTAATGCATACATTCCGCCTGAAGATGGTTTTAATACTGTATTGAAGCAAATGTTTTCTTACGTTAAACAATTATTAGAGCTTGACCAGCCCCCTTATATTCTACTTGTGGGCGATCTGAATAGCAAAGTTTCTAACTCAAGCATAGACTTGTTTAGAAATAAGTCTAAAGAAGAGGCATATAATATACCCCAATCTATCTTTCCGAATAAAATAAAAACTAGCAAAAGAGGAAAGATATTGTTAGAAGAACTTAGCTATCTAGAGGGGTTAATTGTAAATGGTAGAATGCCTTCTGATACCCCTGCTAAATTTACTCATAGGTCCCCTAAGGGTGAATCCATCCTTGACTATGTAATTACAGATTATGACACTTTCTCCTTTATTCAGGATATAATGGTCTCTCAAACACCTATGAGCGACCATAACGTGACCAGTATAACTCTTTCACTACAACCTCCGGTCACTGATTCCTGGTCTTTAAGTAATAGAGAAGTTTCTCTTCTCTGTAAGTCCGGTAGATGTTTCTGGAACCCTACTATTATGAAGGGTTTGCAAAACATTCTTGCACAAACCTTACTTGAACTAAAAGAATGGCAGGGTAAGGAATTCTTTCACTTTGAAAACTTTATGAAGAAGCTTACTGCGACTGCAAAGAAGCCTAGATATCCTAGGAAAGTGATTTTTGTTCCTAGTTTATTATTGCCCTTAAATAAAGAAATAAATAAATTAGTGAGGCAACAATTTCTTTTTAGATCCAGGGAAACTGCTAATAAGTTATCCTTACTAAAAAGAAGGAGGACCAGATTGAGAGCAAAGTTAAAAAAAGATAAAGAAGACTCACTCTGGATTAGTTTAAGGGAGGCTTCTGTCTATGGAAAATCTAGAGAATTCTGGTCCATAATTGGTAAGGGATGTGGTGCAAGAACTTCCGCTACTCCTATTTCTATCCCTGAAGATGATTGGATCTCATTTATATCGAACCTGTATGCGTCAAATGGCGTAGAGGGTGAGGATAATGACCTTGTTTTGGACAGTGGGTATACTATGGATCCTCCATCTGAGAGATCCATTGCTTCGGCGATTAAGAGTATGCGCTCTTCCGGGGCAATGGGTCCGGACGAGTTGCCCATTTCAGTACTGAAGCAGGATCTCATTTCTTGGAGCAGGATTCTTTTCCCTTTGTTTAAAGCCTGCTTTTCACTTAGATCAGTTCCTACATCTTGGAGGGGAAGTATATTAATACCCTTATTTAAGAAGGGAGAGCGGGACAAACCCCTGAACTACCGTCTGATAGCTCTTCTGGATGCTATCTGAAAAGTTTTTGCTAAGTGTCTTCTAATATTAATTACTGATTGGGTGGAGGCAAATAGTATTTTACCTTTGGAACAGACTGGGTTTCGTAAAGAGCATGGTACACTTGATAATTTAACAGCTCTTCAAGTGATTGTGGACAAATATGTACGAGTGCGAGGAGGTGGAGTATATGCGGCATTCATAGACTTCTCCACAGCGTTTGACAAGGTGGACCGTCCGACGCTGTGGAGAAAGCTTGCTGTATTGGGTATGCCGCCCCATCTATTGGAACTTGTAAGATCCCTTCACTCGAATACCTGGTGTAAGGTGCTACAAGGCAGAGAAAGGGGTCTTTCACAGATTATCCCATCCTTGAATGGATTAAAACAGGGGTGTCTATTGGCCCCCATGTTGTTTTCATTATATATTGCGGATCTACCTGCTTTGATTGCTGCATGTGATGGTTTAGCCCCGGTAGTTGGAGGTTCATCCATTTCTGTTTTAATGTATGCGGATGATATCCTCATTTTAGACTTAACTCCGAAGGGCTTGTCTAATCGCCTGCAAGCTTTACATTTATTTGCAGAAGCACATTTTATGAAGATTAATGCTTCCAAAAGCAAAATCATGCTGGAAGAAAAAAATGTAGGTCTGAAAACTTCGGATGGGCTATAGGAGGCCAGAGACTAGAGGTGGTTAAAACACCTTTTTAGGTAAAATAATCTCGGCAAACCTAAGCGAAAAACCCCATATTGAACATAATTCGCGTAAAGCATTGACTCATGGTATGGGGTTATGTTCCCTGTATTCTGCTACAGGGAAAAGACACTTTGCTCGATTTTTGGAAGTGTATAGAGCAAAAATCCCTGCAACTCTGCTTTATGGAATAGAACTGGTGGAGTTAAGGCATTGGGGTTTTTTGCAGTTAATGGAAGGAAAGGTACTAAGAAGAATTTCTTCGTTTAATACAGCTTGCTCTGTGACCGCATGCAGGTTGGAATTTGGCCTTCGGAGCTGTTGGGTACAGGGGTTGATTGCCCTTGTAAGATGGGTGGCCTGTTTGGCCAGAAGTGAATCGGGTTCCTTACGGGCACATATTAAAAAGGAACTGCTAGGCAATTTAAACGAGTTTTCACTAATAGTAAAAAAATTTAGAAAAGCGGTAGCAATGTTAGAGTTGGATGAAAGTACTTTGTTTTTACTCTCTCCTTCTCAACTAAAGTCTCAGCTGAAACACGCATCTTGGGAACTCTGTTTTAAAATGGATATGACTGCTCTACACGAAAAGAAGGGTGGTGATTTACTCATAAGCACGTATTCAATAAAGCAGGCCCAGCAGTATGTTTCCTGGAATATCCTTCATCGAGTCCGAAGGCTATGGTACCTTTTAAGACATGATTCGCTTCCTTTAAATTCACTTTTAGCAAAGTGGTATGGGACATCTCCAGTATGTAACTTTTGTAATAAGGCAGTGCAGGACCGAAATCATGTTTTGTTTATTTGTCCAGCATTACGTCCATTGCGCTCTAAATGGTTAAAATCTATTTGTCTACAATTAGGAATTCTTAATGTAAATACTTTCTTTCAAGCCTTTTATTGTCCACCTAATGAAATGTTTTGCTTCAAAAAATTTTACTTTTTTAAGGGATTTTTAGATATTTATTAATGATCCCTGGAGATGTTGTTTGATGATTGTTCGCCCAGGGTTCATGTTGTGATCCTCCAATCGGCTTTTATTGTGATTTTTATTGTATGTAGTGGTGTATAGCTATGTGATTGTTTTATGTGGCCCTCTTTTGAGAGCCAAAAACATAATAAAATAAACTTGAAAACTTGGAAGGCCCAAGGTACCCCCTTGGGCAGACTGCAGTATATGTGAAAGGTAGAGCATGTACTGGTGCAGGTGACATGCTCTGGTAGTGAATTACAGCCATTTTCGTTTTACACTGCTGCAAGGCTATCTTGCTCCATAGGCTATCATGGGGGATGCTGGCTACAGTGGCTACCAGCATATCTTCCCATAGGAACAAGATAGGACATACAAGTCTGGTATCCCTGAATTTAATAACACATCTTTTAGGAAAGGTTGTTTTTAAATCCTGTGTTTGAGAACAGCACTTTTAGAAAGTTGCTGTTCTCTTGTCTGACCTTTCTGTGTGCCTTGGCCTGTTTGTGTATTGACTGTCTGGTTTGAGAGTGTCAGGGGATGGGGATTCCCCAGGAGGCGGGCAGAGTCAGCCCTAGGCTGAATGACTGCATTGCCACTTGAGTGGTCGGAGGAGATAGCACCTGGGCCTGAATAGGGCTGTGCCTGCCTTCCACAATGCTGGCTCCACCTCCTGCTGGGAGGCTGACGACCCTGCCCCTCACTCTGAAAGGAAAGGAGAAGCCAGGAAAACAAAGTGCTCAAGGAACACCCAGAACTGGTTCAGACCGAGCTCAGGGCCCACTTGCACAAAGAGAACAAAGACTTTTAGGGGTATAAGTACAGGATCCCTGACAACAGAAAATTAGATCATTCTGGAATCAAGAAGGAACCTCTGCCAAGGAGAAAGCTGAAACTGAAGAAGGAAGATTGTCCAGCTGTTGCTCTGCTGGATTGCCCTGCTGTTGCTTTGCTGCCAAGGAGAGGGGAAGGACTTTGCTTGGTGCTGTGTCCCCTTGCTTGAAGGAATCTCCAAGGGCCTGAGAAGAGCTGGCTCCCTGTTTTGAAGTCCCAGGAACTAAAGGACTTCACCCCCAGCTTCCCCTGAGCTATACTGAGAGAGTTCTGTCCTTCCTGGAGTGTGTGGCCCATATGTGGTGTCTCTGGAAGTTGTACCTGTGCTGGGAAGCGGGAAATCACGCTTTAAAGACTATGCTACAGAAAAGTTATCGCAGCGCATGCTGCGGAGCTCATCCCTGACAGTGTGAGGAAAAACCCGCTGCTACGAAGGCCGAGATCGTCACAGCGCCTGTTGCTGCTGCCAGAGCCATCGCACCCTTCATTTGCGGGAAGTCTACCATCGCTGCGAGAGTTATCGCAGAGCCTGTCGTCGCTGGGTGAGATCTCCGCACCGCTTGCTTGCGGACCGCATCACGTCACTGCGAGCATTGTGGCAGAGCCATCCATCGAGGAGCTGCGAGAGAGAGATCGCCGTTGGATCGTGCATTGTCGCCCCGGAGATCATCGCAGCCCCTATGAGATCGATGCATCGTCCCTTTGCGAGAACAAACTTCCTACGGAACCTTTGCATCAGAATCCATACAAGCGGCCTTCCTCCCCATACAGACCGGATTAGTCGCAACAAGCAGGGTTGTCGCATCGCCTCCCCAAGGTCCCAGGAGCAAAGAAATCGCAGGTTTTCCCCGCACCAGTTCTGCTTTCGGAACTTTGTCGCAACTAAAGGTACTGTTGGCTAAACGTGACGCAACTGTGAACTTTTCATGCAACTGTGGATTATTTTATCGCAACCTAAAGAACTCTTTTGCAACCATATTCTTGAACTGTGTATGTTGGGTTTTTGTCCTTTTGGTCTTGTGTAGTTTAGATTAAATACCTTTATTTTTCTAAATGGTTGTGGAGTCAGTTGGTGGTGTTTTCACTGTGTTACTGTGAGTGTTGGTACCAATACTTTAAACATTGCCTTCTGATTAGCCTTGATTGCTTGTGCCAAGCTACCTAGAGGGTGAGCAGGGGTTATCTCAGAGGGTTTCCTCCTTACCCTGACTAGAAGCAAGTGTCCCTATTTGGACAGTGGTACCTACCTCTGCCAACCAGTCCTAACAGTGTTAGTAAGACACTGGAACAAAAGAGGAAACTTCAAACTTTCGCCGATCTGTATCCGGAAGTTACATTCAGGCCTGCCCCTTCCCCCCCTGGTGGCAGATGAGTGGCAAGCAGTGCCATTTGCTGAGCTCTTCTTATATCATAAGTTGCGTACGCCATGCTGCACCCTCTGGAAGGGTTTCCCGATGGCTCGTCCGCCTCTGCCCGCACTGGAGAACTTGTTGAGATCCCCATATCCTCGTAAACTCATTATAAGACAGTACACACACATGCAAAGCACTGCCCCGTTGTTGACACCTGGATCCCTGCAAAAATGGAATGGCGAGCTCCCTATCCCATTGACTGAAGCCCAGTGGGATTTATGCTGTGGACAGCTCACAGAGCTCTCCCCTAATTACAAGCTTCGATTGATTCACTTTAAATATTTGCATAGATTTTATTGAACACCTGTGAGACTATATTGCATGGGAATCGGGGAAGATGACAGTTGCTGGTGCTGTAGATACACTCCTGCCTTGTTTTTGCATGTAGCATGGGATTGCCCAAAAATTGCTGAATTCTGGTCCCTGATTTTCACCGCAGTGGTTCAAATTCTTGGCAAGTCAGATGTCCTATCCCCCATCCTAGGCCTATTAGGCTATGTCAAGGATACAATGCCCAAGCTGCGTAAGTTACATGCACTCCTCTTGTTGTTCGCTAAACGACAGATTGCAGTACACTGGGACAGGATGAGGGTGCCCTCCATCAAGGGGTGGATCACTGATGTTACATAACGGTCACACACAGCTAAGCACACTCTGAGAGCTTATGCCCCCCCTTCTGGACCTCAAAACATCTGGGAACCATTCCTGACCTGGACTCAGAATCAGCAAGAACCTACTGAAGAGACACGTGTGGGCAAAACTCAGACTGAGGCATAGACATGATGGGATAATATTTCCCACCTGTTTTGGGCCTGTTTCCACTTTTTAACTTCTGGATAATGTGGATTTAGTAGAATGAGTCGGTGACGCCTTAGGTCCCCTATGTGGTACTGTGCAATGTGATTTTACTGTGTTGCTTTTTTATGCTGACTCTTACAATTATTTGGATGTATGATGAATATGCATTTTTGTATTGGAATTGAGCAGGTGGGGTGTGTATTATTGCAGATGTTTTGTGCATTGTATAGACTGTGACTATTTCAGCTCCTGTACAGATTCGGTATAATGCTGGCCTGTTGTGTTGCAATGCGATTTGTTCTTGAAAATGCCAATAAAAAAATAAATGAAAACAAGGTGCCCAGATGGGCAAAATCCCAAACTGAGGAGTTAGATAAATCTTGGCCCAAAAGTGCTCTGAGAGCCAGAAGGAGAGGGACCAACCTGCTCGCCTATCCGCCCGTTGGATTGGTTTCACAACTGCATTCTTCTGTGCCGCCCCAAATAATTTTTAGTGGCCCTTCACCAAAGGAGAATCCAGCCTCGTGGAATTGTCTTTGGCTGCAGACCTCTGCCTCATCCCACTGGATATTTTCCACTTTCATTTCTGAGACTAAGGGCCCCATTAGGATGGCGGGCGGGCTTTGCCGCCCGCCATCCTATCGGAAATCGGGACCGCCCGCCCTAAGGGCGGGGGTCCCGCACACAGCATTAGGATGTGCCCGCCACTGTGGCGGGCACATCCTGTATTTTTAGTATTGTGGCGGGCGGAGCTCTGTGCTCCGGCCGCCACAATACTAAAAATGCTGTGCAGCATTTACATAATCAAAGCGGCAGGCACCGCGCGGTGCCTACCACTTTGATTATGTAAATCCCGTGTGCCACCCCCCTTTGGCCTTCACTCTGGGGGCCCACAGGGGACCCCCAGAGTGAACACCGCATGCCTTTCCGTGGCGGCAATGCCGCCACGGAAAGGCAATGTAAAATGCCCATTGTAATAATGCGGGCGGTGTCTGACAAACACCGCCTGCATGTTACTCGTTTTCCGCCCCGGCCGCAAGGTGACCGGGGCGGAAAAGTGGCGGGCGGTGTTTTGCTCCGCAGTGGCCCCCCCCGCCATTCTAATATGGCGGGGGGGAATACAGGGATGGATGGCGGGCGGATTTCCCCCGCCAGGCTGGCGGTGGCTACCGCCAGCCTGGCGGGGGCAATCCGCCCGCCATCCTAATGGGGCCCTAAGTACGAACGTAGAAATCTTCACTGCAACTTCAACTTAAGGTTATCCGATGATGACGCTCCCTCCTCAGACACCTCCTGTAGCTTTGCTCTGCTGAACTTTACCTTCCCAGACACTTTTTCTCAGAATTTCTTTGAAGTTCGAAGGTAAGCGCTGACCGGGCCCAATCCACTTTATTTATCCAAACCATGCTCCATCGCAGTCTGCAATATTTTTCAACTTTGGCCCTGTCACCTGTGACTAGATGTCTGCGCTTGGTAATGTTATCTTTTAGGTGCTAGTTTTCACAAAAAAACTTTAAGAATTTATAACTCTGGTTCTACTGAATGGATTTTTTATGTTTTGGTGTCAAATAATGTATTAAAATATACTGTATTTTTCTTGAGTTGTGTTTCACGTTATTACTGTTTGTGTACTGCATAAACACTTTATACATTGCCTCTACGTTAATTCTGACTGCTTTTCGTGTGGTACCCAGGTTGAAGCACAGGTTAATTTAGTGACTTTTTGTGGTTCACCCTGCAAGTGTTTGTGGATGTGGCTTGACCAGGACTCATAAACCAATCAACCAACAACCCAATTTGTCCCATATACAGTCCTTACCCCTCTACCAAATTAGACCAAAGAGGATGAATCATCCTGCAGTCTGCCTTAGGAGGGTGCCGTCTTCTTGTCAGGAATTATAGGATGGATTCAAACAGCAACACCAATTTCCCCAGGAACCTGAATACTAACACCGTGTAAAGGAACAGGTGCTATGTATAAAACCCTGAGGAGGTATGTAAGAAGCGATAGGGAAGGTCTCATACTCCAAACCAGCATAAATATCATGGCAGAACAGAAAGGAAGCCAACAATCTGGCATCCAGTTTATTGGTATAGTTTCCAGCAGGCGGATGGATTCCATATTCCGAGGTATTACATGTGTAATTCATCCTAGCAAAAGTCTTATATAGAGTGATGCCCTGTTTTATTGCACACTGCAAGGGCAACTAGGAGGGTAATTACACAAACAGTCCATTTCAACACAGACACTTCTTCCTTACAATGCCAACAAGTTACAGATTATCTCAATTAACTTTCAAAGGGTTTACTTGGAGTCCAAGGGCAAATATGTAGCAGCTGTATTTTTGTCTGCAAAAACACGATTAAGACTTTTTTTTACAAAATAACTTAAAATTCTCTATCTCAGATTCCTACTATCTGTCTTACCATGAGCATCGTACTTTTAGCCATTAGAGATCATTAAACCATGTCTTCAGTAATTAGTCTGTAGAAGGGGGAAGCTAGATGAGATTTATATTTTAACTGGGAAAAATATTTTGATCAAACATACATTAATATTGGTCGATTTCAGTTTACAAAGGACTGCTTTAAATTTCACAAACTAGTAAAATTTAATATTTGCAATAATTGAATTCACTTGAAGAGCGGAGACAGATAGATGAGGAAAATCATTATGTCTGCTTTGAGGTTAGAATTTTGTTCCATATTTGTAAGAGTGAAATGTCCAACTAGCTATAACACCCCTGAAACCTGTGGTTTTTTCAGTGAATATACATATAATTAGATGAGCCATTGCGAATCGGAAATTTCCCATTTGATAATCACTTTATGGCCTTTTAAATCAGAGCTAACACAATGGACTATATCAGACAACTTCCTTTTTTGTCAACCCGGCTGAGGGAGATGGATGCAATTTAAATAGTTCTCAATTTTGTTTTTTTCAATAGTGGAAGCTGCAGTGCTAAGATTTTTATAGAAATCTCGAAGGAGTCGCACTACGCTCAACAATTATGCGAGATGCTGGTCTATCAGACAAGACACATTTTGTGAGGAAAAAGAATCAATCAATCAATCAATCAATTTGTAAAGTGCGCTACTCACCCGTGAGGGTCTCAAGGCACTGAAGAGAGGGGGGGGGGGGTGCCGCTACTGCTCGAATAGCCAGGTCTTGAGGTGTTTCCTGAAGGTGAGATGGTCCTGGGTCAGTCGTAGGTGTGCGGGGAGGGAGTTCCATGTCTTGGCTGCCAGGTAGGAGAACGATCTTCCTCCGGTGGTGGTTCTGCGAATCCGAGGGACGGTGGCGAGGGCGAGGCTGGTGGAGCGGAACTGGCAGGTGGGAGTGTAGAACGGCAGGCGGTTGTTGAGGTATTCGGTGCCCGAGTCGTGGAGCGCTTTGTGTGCGTGGGTGAGCAGCCTGAACGTGATCCTCTTGCGGACGGGGAGCCAGTGCAGGTTTCTCAGGTGGGCAGATATGTGACTGTGGCGAGGGATGTCGAGGATGAGTCGTGCGGAGGCGTTCTGTATGCATTGAAGGCGTTTCTGAAGTTTGGCTGTGGTTCCTGCGTACAGGGCGTTTCCGTAGTCCAGCCGGCTGGTGACGAGGGCCTGGGTGACCGGCTTTCTGGTTTCGGTGGGGATTTACCGGAAGATCTTTCGGAGCATGCGCAGGGTGTTGAAACATGAGGACGAGACTGCGTTGACTTGCTTGGTCATCGTGAGGGAGGAGTCCAGGATGAATCCCATGTTGCGTGCGTGGTCCGTGGGTATCGGTGCGGTGCCCAGCGTCGTGGGCCACCAGGAGTCGTCCCAGGCGGATGGGGATTGTCCGAGTATGAGGACTTCCGTCTTGTCCGAGTTGAGCTTCAGACGGCTGAGCTTCATCCATTCTGCGACATCTTTCATTCCGTCCTGGAAGTGGGCTTTGGCGGTGAGGGGATCTTTGGTGAGGGAGAGTATCAGTTGGGTGTCGTCGGCGTAAGAGATGATGTTGATGTTGTGTTTGCATGCGATGGCTGCGAGGGGGCTCATGTAGATGTTGAAGAGGGTAGGGCTGAGTGAGGAGCCCTGGGGTACGCCGCAGATGATCTTGGAGGCCTCGGAGCGGAAGGGTGGGAGGCGGACTCTCTGGGTTCTGTCGGAGAGGAATGATGTGATCCAGTCTAGGGCCTTTCCTTGGATCCCAGTGTTGTAGAGGCGGGTTATTAGGGTGCGGTGGCAGACGGTGTCAAAGGCTGCAGAGAGGTCGAGGAGGATGAGGGCGGCTGTCTCTCCGTTGTCCATCAGGGTCCTGATGTCATCGGTGGCTGCGATGAGGGCGGTCTCGGTGCTGTGGTTGGCTCGGAATCCGGACTGGGATGGGTCGAGCGAGTTGTTTTCTTTGAGGAATGTTGTCAGCTGTTTGTTGACGGTCTTCTCGATGACTTTAGCCGGGTAGGGGAGGAGAGAGATGGGGCGGAAGTTTTTGAGGTCTTTGGGGTCCGCTGTTGGTTTCTTCAGTAGGGCGTTGATTTCTGCTTGTTTCCAGCTTTCATGGAATGTGGCTGGAGTGCGATGATGGAGTTGTTAATGACGTTCCGGAGGTAGGGTGCGATGATGGTGTCGGCTTTGTTGAAGATATGATGAGGGCATGGGTTGGAGGGGGAGCTGGTGTGGATGCTGTTCATGACGTGGGTGGTGTCTTCGGTGCTGATGGGGGGTCCATGCGTTGAGGCTGGAGGTGGGGGTCGTTGGTTTGGTGGTTGGGGGCGGGGTCTGGGGTCCGAAGCTGTTGTGTATGTCTGTGATCTTGCGGTGGAAGAATGTGGCCTGGGAGTTGCAGAGGTCTTGTGACGTTGAGATGTCGTTGTTGCTCGTGCTGGGATTGGATAGCATTACTAGTGACCCACGTTACAGGCCATTCTAATTACAGTGTTGCACTCAGTACTCAAGCCTACTACTGTTCCCTCCTATTTGTTGACCATCCCACTTCAGATTGACCATTTTACTGTCCACCTCTCCAATGTTTCCTAATTTAATTTCAGTTTTTGTCTTCTTTCCCTGTCACTTTGCTTTTATTTTATTTTTCCCCCTATCTGTCTGTATTTTGTTTTTGACACCGTCCCAACCCCTCATCATTGCAGAAGCAAACAGTGAGTTCTGAGACAGCACCACCAGCTCCCAAAAATGCAGCTTGTGTATGACGCCTCACATTTTGTCTGAGGACACCGTAGCAGCAATTGATTTTTTGATCTGCCCCACCTCTTCTTCATGTTGGCGACCAGGGGCTGGCCAGTGAAGGGCTACAGAGTACTTATATCTGCCCTGTGAGAGACTGCAGCACAGTATGCACCACACCAATGGGTTATCTTGCAGCCATAGCAGGTCATTCATGGCGTGGATGAAATTGGAGTTGATAGTGTCAATGCAGTTACATTTAAGTCTGAGTTTCAATGTTAAAGGCATTTTTGTTTACTTACACTTTTGCACCATTTGACAAATATGCATGGAAATGTCAAAAAAAGTTCATCTACATTGCATCCTTCATGGAAAGTTTTGCTCTGATTCGTCAAGAGGGAGTGAAGAAAAAGGGAGATCTCAAATTGTGATTCCTCTTTTTAATTTGCATAGGAATAAATACTTACCAAAACAGAAACAACTGCTGAATGGAATTAGATCAATCTTGGCAAAAAGTTAGAACTTTGCTCAAGTTTTCTGGTTTTGTTGGTTGGTGTAAATAGGTTGAGAAGTATTAGAGACGTTTGCATTTAAAGAGGGGCTCCAGTTGGGCATGAATAGGTAAAAGTTTAGAGTTATCTTGACTGTTGGAAAACTGTACTGTTAATTTGGTCATAATTTAAATGTTGTTTGATGAATTTGTAGGAAATTTAGAAGACGTTTTGCATGTTTGGCTTATTCTTCATAATTTAAATATGCATAGATTCGACATGGGTGTACTTTTAAAAGGGGAGATCACAGATATCTAAATCTTCTAATAACTATGGCATCTTTTGATGAAGCCGCATGAAAATGTGGCTAACATTTAGCATGTTTAATTTTCTGTAGGTCTGACAAGAGTTAGGCAGATCAATTAAGGGGGTGGCAAAGTGGAAATGGGGGGAAAAACAAATTCATGTGCTAGTAATTTTGATGCTCTGTGATGAATATGCATGAAATGTGGCAGGCTCTTGGCACATTAAGCCCAGTGCGGGAAATCTCAGGTATGACGTAGATCTGAGAAGGAGGGGGCAAAGTTTAATAGGTAATTGTTTTGCTCATAACTGTGGATCAGTTTTATAGATCTGCACAACACATGGGCAGGCACTTACCATGTTTACATTACTGTGATAAACAGGTGATCAAAAAGCAGCAGTTCTTATTTTCACCCGAATAGGAATCTTTGATCTCTGCTAGATCAGCAAAAGCTGCAGGGAAGTATAGCCATCTTGAAATTATTATGAAACTTTACTCAGAGAAGTGCCTTTCTTGCTTTCCTGGCTTAGCACTAGTAAGTAAGTAAAAGATTTGTAAAGCGCTTGAATGCTGAGGCGTCTTGGCGCTGGGGTAGCAAACAAATGCAACGAAACCAGGAGACTTCAGGTCCTTACTGTATAGGAAAGAGCATGGTTTTTAATGAGTCCCAAAATTGTGACCAAACAGATTGAACCCTGATTTTCAGAGGTAGCGTGTTCCACAACTTGGGAGCTAGATGGAAGAGACATCTGCCTCCCCATCTTGCCGTCTTGATTTTACGGACGTTGACCAGTGCTTGCTTGGCTGATCTCAGTGAGCGTCGGGCGTGTACCATTGGAATAATTTGTGATAATATGCTGGTACGCCTCCATACAGGGCTTTGTGAAATGTAACTGGGAGCCAGTGGAGATTCCTAATAGCCCCGGATATATGATCATGTTTTGGGATATCCAACAAGGTTTGGGCTGTGGCGTTCTCCAAAGATTGCAGTTTAGACCATTGCTGCTCGTCAACCCCTAGGTAAAGGGCATTGCAATAGTTTATGCAAGAGAGAATAAGTGCTACCACAACCGTTTTCCTCTGCTCCAGCGGGAGAAAAGGTAAAACCTTCTGCAGCATCTTTAAAATGAAGTAGCAGGTCGAAGTTACCTGATTGATCTGCAAAGAGAAGCTGAGTTGAACATCACATACAAAGCCTAGGTTTCTCATTTAGGCCACTGGTACCGGACAGACTCCTGCCACTGCCGGCCACCACGCCAAGTTCCAAATAGGGGGACCAGTACCAAATTTAATAACCTCCGTCTTATCAGTATTTAGTTTTAGATAGTTATGGTGCATCCATTTTATGATGTGCTCAAGACAGCTCTGGAATCTAGTCGACGGTGTGTCTTCAATGGATGAAAAATAAATTATAATTTGAGTATCGTAGGTATACGATACAAGCGAGAAGCCCTGGTCTTCAACTAACTTAGCCAACGGAGTCACATAGACATTGAACAATGTGGGCGAGAGTGCCGACCCCTGTGGGACTCCACATGGGAGGTAGAATTTATCAGATTTAAAGTAGCCCCAGCACACCCTCTGTTATCTGCCTGTCAGAAAAGAGATGAGGAGGGCTAGCACAGTGTCCCAAATTCCAATTGCCTACAGCCGTTGCGTAAGTACAGAGAGATTAACCGTATCAAATGCGGCTGATAGGTCAAGTAGGATAAGGACTGCTCTGCCGCCCCTGTCAATTTGCCGATTCAGAAAAGGGGGTGGTGATGAACAGAGTGTCTGAATTAAGCAGACCACTCTTACCCAGTCCAAAGATCAGGGCTTGATCCATCACCGTTATTTATCTCACTGCCCCATCCCAGCTCAGAACCTGGCTATATGCAAATCAGTCTGTCCCTGGCCCAGTGCATCATGGGAACAGGGCAGACTAAACTACCAAGCCAATTCTTCACCGGAAAGGAGACAAGCTACCGGGGACCGGTTTCTGGCATTTCAGCCGTCTTCGGCCCGGCTTGCTTGAATCCTGATGGAGCAGTGAGAAAGGGACTCATGTCTGAGTATACCCTGCCACACCTATAGTGGCCAAAAACGATTCAGAAAAGGGGGTGGTGATGAACAGAGTGTCTGAATTAAGCAGACCACTCTTACCCAGTCCAAAGATCAGGGCTTGATCCAGCACCGTTATTTATCTCACTGCCCCATCCCAGCTCAGAACCTGGCTATATGCAAATCAGTCTGTCCCTGGCCCAGTGCATCATGGGAACAGGGCAGACTAAACTACCAAGCCAATTCTTCACCGGAAAGGAGACAAGCTACCGGGGACCGGTTTCTGGCATTTCAGCCGTCTTCGGCCCGGCTTGCTTGAATCCTGATGGAGCAGTGAGAAAGGGACTCATGTCTGAGTATACCCTGCCACACCTATAGTGGCCAAAAACGATTCAGAAAAGGGGGTGGTGATGAACAGAGTGTCTGAATTAAGCAGACCACTCTTACCCAGTCCAAAGATCAGGGCTTGATCCATCACCGTTATTTATCTCACTGCCCCATCCCAGCTCAGAACCTGGCTATATGCAAATCAGTCTGTCCCTGGCCCAGTGCATCATGGGAACAGGGCAGACTAAACTACCAAGCCAATTCTTCACCGGAAAGGAGACAAGCTACCGGGGACCGGTTTCTGGCATTTCAGCCGTCTTCGGCCCGGCTTGCTTGAATCCTGATGGAGCAGTGAGAAAGGGACTCATGTCTGAGTATACCCTGCCACACCTATAGTGGCCAAAAACGATTCAGAAAAGGGGGTGGTGATGAACAGAGTGTCTGAATTAAGCAGACCACTCTTACCCAGTCCAAAGATCAGGGCTTGATCCATCACCGTTATTTATCTCACTGCCCCATCCCAGCTCAGAACCTGGCTATATGCAAATCAGTCTGTCCCTGGCCCAGTGCATCATGGGAACAGGACAGACTAAACTACCAAGCCAATTCTTCACCGGAAAGGAGACAAGCTACCGGGGACCGGTTTCTGGCATTTCAGCCGTCTTCGGCCCGGCTTGCTTGAATCCTGATGGAGCAGTGAGAAAGGGACTCATGTCTGAGTATACCCTGCCACACCTATAGTGGCCAAAAACGATTCAGAAAAGGGGGTGGTGATGAACAGAGTGTCTGAATTAAGCAGACCACTCTTACCCAGTCCAAAGATCAGGGCTTGATCCATCACCGTTATTTATCTCACTGCCCCATCCCAGCTCAGAACCTGGCTATATGCAAATCAGTCTGTCCCTGGCCCAGTGCATCATGGGAACAGGGCAGACTAAACTACCAAGCCAATTCTTCACCGGAAAGGAGACAAGCTACCGGGGACCAGTTTCTGGCATTTCAGCCGTCTTCGGCCCGGCTTGCTTGAATCCTGATGGAGCAGTGAGAAAGGGACTCATGTCTGAGTATACCTTGCCACACCTATAGTGGCCAAAAACGATTCAGAAAAGGGGGTGGTGATGAACAGAGTGTCTGAATTAAGCAGACCACTCTTACCCAGTCCAAAGATCAGGGCTTGATCCATCACCGTTATTTATCTCACTGCCCCATCCCAGCTCAGAACCTGGCTATATGCAAATCAGTCTGTCCCTGGCCCAGTGCATCATGGGAACAGGGCAGACTAAACTACCAAGCCAATTCTTCACCGGAAAGGAGACAAGCTACCGGGGACCGGTTTCTGGCATTTCAGCCGTCTTCGGCCCGGCTTGCTTGAATCCTGATGGAGCAGTGAGAAAGGGACTCATGTCTGAGTATACCCTGCCACACCTATAGTGGCCAAAAACGATTCAGAAAAGGGGGTGGTGATGAACAGAGTGTCTGAATTAAGCAGACCACTCTTACCCAGTCCAAAGATCAGGGCTTGATCCATCACCGTTATTTATCTCACTGCCCCATCCCAGCTCAGAACCTGGCTATATGCAAATCAGTCTGTCCCTGGCCCAGTGCATCATGGGAACAGGGCAGACTAAACTACCAAGCCAATTCTTCACCGGAAAGGAGACAAGCTACCGGGGACCGGTTTCTGGCATTTCAGCCGTCTTCGGCCCGGCTTGCTTGAATCCTGATGGAGCAGTGAGAAAGGGACTCATGTCTGAGTATACCCTGCCACACCTATAGTGGCCAAAAACGATTCAGAAAAGGGGGTGGTGATGAACAGAGTGTCTGAATTAAGCAGACCACTCTTACCCAGTCCAAAGATCAGGGCTTGATCCATCACCGTTATTTATCTCACTGCCCCATCCCAGCTCAGAACCTGGCTATATGCAAATCAGTCTGTCCCTGGCCCAGTGCATCATGGGAACAGGGCAGACTAAACTACCAAGCCAATTCTTCACCGGAAAGGAGACAAGCTACCGGGGACCGGTTTCTGGCATTTCAGCCGTCTTCGGCCCGGCTTGCTTGAATCCTGATGGAGCAGTGAGAAAGGGACTCATGTCTGAGTATACCCTGCCACACCTATAGTGGCCAAAAACGATTCAGAAAAGGGGGTGGTGATGAACAGAGTGTCTGAATTAAGCAGACCACTCTTACCCAGTCCAAAGATCAGGGCTTGATCCATCACCGTTATTTATCTCACTGCCCCATCCCAGCTCAGAACCTGGCTATATGCAAATCAGTCTGTCCCTGGCCCAGTGCATCATGGGAACAGGGCAGACTAAACTACCAAGCCAATTCTTCACCGGAAAGGAGACAAGCTACCGGGGACCGGTTTCTGGCATTTCAGCCGTCTTCGGCCCGGCTTGCTTGAATCCTGATGGAGCAGTGAGAAAGGGACTCATGTCTGAGTATACCCTGCCACACCTATAGTGGCCAAAAACGATTCAGAAAAAGGGGGTGGTGATGAACAGAGTGTCTGAATTAAGCAGACCACTCTTACCCAGTCCAAAGATCAGGGCTTGATCCATCACCGTTATTTATCTCACTGCCCCATCCCAGCTCAGAACCTGGCTATATGCAAATCTGTCAATTTGCCACCAGATTTCCTCCGTGGCCATAATTAGTGCAGACTCAGTGGAATGACCAGAATGAAAGCCATGTTGAGTGCTGTCAAGTAGATTGCTGGTGTTCAAATAGTCATTGAGTTCTGCATTGAGTGCTGTCAAGTAGATTGCTGGTGTTCAAATAGTCATTGAGTTCTGCATTCATGGCTTTTTCCAGGACCTTGGCTCCAAGAGGCAGGCAAGAAATTTGTTGATAACTTATTACTTCACATGGGTCCAGGGAGGGTTTCTTTAAAATGGGCCTGATGCAGGCTTTCTTCCAGGCTACCGGGAAGTCCCCTGACCTCACAACATTAATTAAGAGGGGGTGAGTAACAAACTGACTTGGTTCAAGACACCATGGATGATGTTCGGCGGGCATGGATTAGCTGGGGAACCTGACTTGGTTACCAATAGGAGATCATTAACTTAGTCCACAATCATTGGCGTAAAACTGGTCAGGTGGTTAGTAGTAGCTAACTTCTTCTCCATTACTTGCGCCTGTGGAATTAGGGCAACAGAGCCGAGCCCTTCCAGTTCCCTGTATATTGTTTGAACTTTTAATTGAAAGAAAGAGGCCATTTTGTCACATAAGGTCTGATCCGGGGTAAACAAATTCCCCTGTAAAAGCTTAGATAGTGCAGTGACAGACTTAAAGAGCTCTCTGGTAGAGTTCTTTGCCCCCTCTATTTTACTGGTATAGAATTCCTTTTTGGCCATAATGATAGCAGCTTTATATTCAATTAGTATCGGGTTGTAGTTCTTTTTCCCTCTGCGCTATAGTCCACCCTCCATTCACGTTCTGAGCGTCTGCATTTAGATTTTAAGGTTTTCAGCTCAAGATTGTTCCAATGAGCAGGAGGTTTGTGCCTTCGTTGGTTAACCAATCTTATTGGGACCAGTTGGTACATGGCTGATCTAATCCAATTGTCAAAGATATCCACATAAGTGTTGGAGTCCGAAGCTAGGGTCGGAATGTTGTCAACCAACAGGTTGGTTAGGGCATTAGGACTGATTTTCCGCCAGGACCGTGTCTAGGTTGGAGGTTGGTGTACTGCTGGTGGGGTTGGGGTGTACCCGTCAGGTAGATTAAAGAATATCTCCCTATGGTCAGTCCATGTTAGTGGAAGTATTCTATTAATCCCAATTTCGGTGTGATTAGTAAAAGATTCCATCCACCGTGTGAAGCGCCTTATGGGTGGGCCCTACTAATATCTGTGACATGCCGAAACCCTCCAGATTATCTAATAGTGTTGAGGTTGAAAAATCAGTGAGGAGTTCTAAATGAAAATTTAAATCACCTAGTATTGTAAACGAGGGGTTGTTCAGACAAGACTCCATGAAGGATTGTAGGCCTTGTATGAATGGTGCCTTTAGGCCCTGGCTGTCTGTAAAGGAGCAGACCAGGGTAGGACACCTTGTTCCTAAATTTGAAATTAAATGTCATAGCTTATGCTCCAGGTAGCAGAACTGGCTCAAATTTGAGCTTAAATTCAGCCTCCCATTTGTCCCGTTCTGGGCACCGCGGCTAGTAAGTATCCCGTTGGTAGCACCGCCACCCAGTCCATTTCAGAAGTGGGAGTAGCCCAAGTTTCCGTAAGAAAAACCAAGTTGGGATCTGATAACTGCAGCAAGCATTCAAGCTCAAGCTTGTGTTTAATAACCGATGTTGGCGAGGTTGTCGATCAGGGTGGAGGAGTTGGTGTCGTTGTTGTTCTCCAGATGATAGTTCAAGTCTCCGAGGAGGATGTAGTTGGTGGAGGTCAGCGCGTGCGTGCTGGTGAGGTCGGCAATGGAGTTGCAGAATTGAGGCTGGGTCCTGGCAGTCTGTAGACGAGGGTGCCTCTTAGGGTGGTCTTCGGGTCTGTGTGGATCTGGAAGTGCATGTGTTTGGCGGTGCTGAGGGTGTTGTTGGTGTTTGTTGAGAACCTGATGGTGTTTTTGTGGACAATGGTGATTCCTCCGCCGGCCCCGTTGTGCGGTCTCTTCAGGTGATCTTGTACCCGTCGGGGATGGCTATGGCAATGTCTGGCGAGGAGGCTTCGTTGAATCAGGTCTCGGTCAGGAAGGCGACATCTGGGGATGCAGTGTCTAGTAGGTCCCAGAGCTCGATGGCGTGTTTGTGTGCGGAGCGGGTGTTGATCAGGATGCATCTAAGTCGGTTGGGTTCTGTTGTCGCGGGTGTCTCGGTGCCTTCGAGGCAGGAGAAGCTCCAGTTCAGGCAGGTGAAGGGACCGTGGGTGCGCTTCGGGCGGCCTTGCAGCAGGTGTAGGTCCTTCCTGGGTTGAGAGCGACGAGGGTGTTGGCGTCATAGCGGAGGCGGACTGTGTGGCTGGTGTGGGGGGCAGGGGTTCTGGCGCTGGGTGCGGTCCAGGCGCGGACGGGCTTGCCTTAGGTGTGCCTTTGGCGTGCCAGCGGCGCGGCCGCGCAGCGGCCGCCATATATGGGGAGGAGGGGAGGGAGGAGCAGCTGGGAGGCGGGAGGTGTGTTTGCAGGGGCAGTGAATGGGTGCGGAGGGGGCGGGGCCACAGGGGAAGCAGCGGCAGGGATGGGGCCAGGGAAGCGGAGCAGAGCGACCGCGGGAAGGAGACGGGCAGGGGCAGGGATCAAGGGGGCACGGAAGTCACCAAGCGGGGCACAGAATCAGAGGGGGCAACAGCAGGAAAACACGGGGCACAGAATCAAAGGGGGCAACAGCAGAAGAAAACGGGGCACAGAATGAAAGGGGGCAACAGCAGGAAAACACGGGGCCCAGAATCAGAGGGGGCAACAGTAGAAGAAAATGGGGCACAGAATCAAGCAATGGGGCACAGAATAGAACGACGAGCAGGGGGCACAGAAGATGAGCAAACAGGCAGAGAGGGGCACAGTAGAGCAGAAACAAACCAAGGCCACCACTGGCCACATGGGATGAGGTTCAGGTGGAGCCTGTGGGTGGTGGAGGTCCTCTACTTCGGCGGCGGTCAGTACACCTCAGTGGGGTGCAGGCGGAGCTGCAGTGGGGGGAGTGACCTACCAGGAAGGTCAAGGGTCGCTCTCCTCACCGTGCAGCGGCCGCCACTTATGGGGAGGAGGGGAGGGGGGAGCAGCTGGGCGGCGGGAGGTGTGTTTGCAGGGGCAGCGAATTGGCGCAGAGGGGGCGGGCCGCAGGGGAAGCAGCTGCGGGGATGGGGGCAGGGAAGCGGAGCAGAGCGACCGCAGGAAGGATATGGGCAGGGATCAAGGGAGCACGGAAGTCAGCAAACTGGGCGCAGAATCAGAGGGGGCACAGAAACAAAAGGGGCAACAGCAGAAGAAAACGGGGCACAGAATCAAAGGGGGCAACAGCAGGAAAACACAGGCCCAGAATCAGAGGGGGCAACAGTAGAAGAAAATGGGACACAAAATCAAGCAATGGGGCACAGAACAGACGGCAAGCGGGGGCAGGGGGGCACAGAAAAGGAGCAGACAGGCAGAGAGGGGCACAGTAGAGCGGAAACAAACCAAGGCCACCACTGGCCACCAGGGATGAGGCGCAGGTGGAGCCTGAGGGTGGTGGAGGGCCACAACTTCGGTGGCGATCAGTACACCTCAGCGGGGGTGCAGGCGGAGCTGCAGCGGGGGGGCGACCTACCAGGAAGGTCGAGGGTCGCTCCAAGTAACTCCAAGTAACAAATGTATCTCTGATAAAAGCAACATCTAATGAGCTATTTACATAAAATGTTGCTCTGTGAACAGCATGTCCGAACTCTTGGAATTTGCAATAGTAACTTTAACCTTCTATGCTACTCTATCATCAGTAAAAACTATGACTTGACGAATGGCAGATCTGCCCCTCAATGGTATTGAAAACAAGAGTTTTCAGGCAGTTGTGGGGATAATTTCATGATTGAACAAAAACTAAGGTTAAATTATATTGTAGTTAAGTGAAAATGCTAGTTTTACTTAAACCTAAAAAAACTGAAATTCACCAGTGAAAGTTAAGTGAAGTAACCGTAACTCACACCCTCTCCAACCCGGGCATCAGTGATTTCATCAGTGATGCCATTTAACATGTGAAAAGTGTCATAAGCAGTGCATGATAGAGGCATATATTAAGGTTAGTTTTTTGAACCACAACTGTAACTGCACTTTAACTGGGCTTTTTTTAATTGAAAAAATATATTGATGGGATGTGGCTAATGTGAATGATTCATGATTGTGCTTAGCAGAACATTCTATACAAGAGCATGCTGTTCCTTAACCTTTTCTATGCTGATGACGTAACCGCTCCGTCATCAGCTACGGTGGCGCTGTGGTGATGACGGGGCGGTTCCCTCAGGACCCTGCTGCCGCGCCTGCGCGGCGCTGATTTCGCGCCTGTGCGGCGCGTTCTATTGAGCGGGCGGGGCCATGACGGAACCGCTCCGTCATGAGCACAGCCCAACCGCGGCTGATGACGAAACGGTTCCGGCATCAGCATGCGGCCGCCGAGCGGCCGCCCCGCCCACTTAGCGCTGCGGCGGAATAGCCGCCGCAGCGATGTGGTTAAGAGACTATAAACATAGACTATACAGGAGTGGTCAGACACTCAACTGGTTTCACTTTCATAACTCTCCCCCACAGTCTATCTCAGGCTGATTGCGAACATACCACCCTTTTCATTATGTGTGTGCATGTGCTCATTGGAACGGAAGTCCACAATGCCGGACAATCTAAAGTTCTGCCCCTAAAAACCCTCAAAGCTCTTGCCACCATAACTGGGAGTCCTTATTTCTGGATTATATTGGGCATATGACAAATCAACAGCTTTCCCACCTCCTACAACTGTGCCTGCCACCAAACTGAGGACCAAATCTTTGGAGCCCCTCTCTGCTTAAAGTATCTCTATTTCTTATCCCCAAATTGTTTACCACATTTTCATTCACCGATCATGCCCTGCAGGGGTTCATAAATAAGAAGTCAATGTCCTTCCCCCATGGGCCCCATGCAGCATAGCATTTAACGGCAAGAAGACTGGGGAAATTCCATAACTACAATCGACTTATAAGGGACGTTTGTAAACCTACATGAGGTGGATGGTGCTTCCCTGTGAATCAAAGCCATAGTAGAATGATTCCTATAGTAAATGTAAACTCCAACACTTGAGTCACAGGGACTAGTACAAAAAAATCTTACTTGGATTTCCTTCCGGTTTATGTGGCAAAGACAGTCAAGAAAGCACTACACTATCACTCCTGAGTTCAAATTGTCACACAAAAGTATGCACTGTATTTCCATCCTTGTGGGCAGCATCTTCAAAAACTTTTTTATGGCCTTCTGACCTATTCCAGGTTACCCACATTTAAACATCTGCTCGTGGCACAATTCTTCTGAGGCCATTCACTGCATAAACACATATTGCTTTATAAATGCCTGAGCTAGTAAAAGTGGCAGAGCAGTGGTACAATAATAGAAGTACTTGAACTGAAGTAGTAGTGACAGTAGTAGTAGTACTAGTAGTAGCAGCAATATAAATAATAGTACTAGTGTAGTAGACTTAGTTGATGATTATTAGTAGTACTGATGCAATAGTAGTAGTAGTATAGTAAGGCAAACATCGTTTACCCCGAAACCGGAACCCGCATTACATTACAATGCGGTTGTTAAAACAACCGTTTTGTTACAATGCATGCCATTACTCCGCAAGTCAGATCGACAACTTGCTCTAGGGGTCAGAAAGTGTTGGATTTAAAATCCAACACCTCCTTTACTGCTGCAAAGACTGGAGTTGGAATATTAAATTATACTATTCTAACATCCAGCGCGCCCCCAGAGCAAGTTGTTGTTCCGACCTGCGGAGTAATGGCATGCGTTGTTACAACGCGGTCATTGTAACAACCACGTTGTAGTGGCATGCCGGGTTCCGGGTTCCGGTTTGCGGGAAAATGAGACATATTTGTATAGTAATAATAGCAACAATGGAAACAGTGATAGTAGCAGTGGTTCTGTAAGAGTAGCAGTAGTATAGTAGTGCAGCAACAGCAGAAATAATAATACTAGTTTATCGGAAGTAGTAGGAACAGTGACAGAAGCAGTGGTTCTGTAATAGTAGTAGGAGTATAACAGTAGTAGTAGTAACAGGGAAAGTAATAGTAGTAGGACTATTGGTAGTAGCAATGTTTCACTAATAGTAGAAGTGTAAAGTAGTAAGAGTAGCAGCTGAAGAAATAGTGCTAATGTAGCAGAAGCAGTAGGAGCAGTGGTAGGAGTAGTAGTAGTACAGCAGTACATTGCTTCATTTAAGCAATGCAAAATAATGTCAGAATCTAAAATACTGAATCACGTGCTTCTTTGAAAGACAATGGCCCTTTTAGAAATAACCTCTATTGAATAATTCAAGGAAACTCTTTGTTTAAAAGGGAAGAAGCTATTACTTTAATGCGCGGCATCATATATAATCAATGTCACATCTCGAGCAAAAGCCCACAGATCTTAGCATGCTAAAAGATCTGTCAAGTAATAGATTTATTTGCTCTTGCATTTCCTTTTAGGAACTCAGCGTGAGAAAGGCATTGTTCATTCTGCTTAAAGATAAACTCACAAGGAAATATCTGAACCGGAAGTAAGAAGGGTAAAGCGAAACATAATCTATTGATGTTCTAATCATTCATGAAATCAAGACTGGTGAAATCAGGAAGCAGAATGAATCTGCGCTCAATGGCGAAAGCCCAATAATTTATAGGCGCGGTGACCTGTTTTAAGATTATATGACAATGGTTCCATTGGGTGTTATACAGGGAGGGAAGATGGGGCCTGAAGAATCATTATATTTTGTCGTTGCAAAGCCTTCGGTTTGCAAAATCACATACTGTCTGACTGCAAAGTGCAAGCTAGCAATGTATGAAAGGCATCTTTTTTAAGTCGAAAAGCCTTTCTTACTCACAAAATGTTTATATGACTACTCTAAATTTGTAATTGAAAGGTGGTGTGAAAGTGGCGGCCTCTCCTAATCATGATTTTCGATGACAAGTAAGGTTTGGAACCCTAATTGTGGATGCAAACCAAAAATAACATATTGACACCAGAGTTGTGGAGGTATTTAATTTGCAAAGTAGAGACAGCTTTACCTTTGGAAATTGTGTGGGTGACATGGAGGAAAACCTGCTTACCCCAATGGGAAACATTTCGAAAGCTACGTCTCTTTAATAGAAAAGGAGCAGGTAAAAACATCACTTTTGGGATTGCAAAAGCAGGGACCGAGGTCTGCTGCCACTAACAGACACCCACCAGTGAAATAGTTAGCAAAATCAAATGGATGTAAATATCAACCTGCCTAATCAATATTGATAAGGCACGTTGTTTTGCACTCATCTGCAAATGGGTAATGTGCGAGGCAACTTGTTAATATATAGATAGCATAGAAAAGTAATTCTTGTTCGGGAACCCACTTTGCGAAATTTTCACAAATTAGTTTGTGAACACAGCATAATAGTAATTGGAACGATAGTGCTGTCACTTACCCATGCCTAGATCCATCATTATTTAAATGAGTTCAGGGAAAAGTGTCACATGTCTGATGTTGTATGACGTCATCCAGTCTGGTATGTTTAGGACAGCGCCCCAGTATCGTCTTTAGGACGAACTCCGTTTCGATTATTCATAAGACCCCTACAAATAAACAGCAATATCAATACCGGATTAATAAAACATTTTTCTATCATTCATTGTTGCATTTCAGAATTATGCCTCAGGGCACCCTGAATCCCTGACCATACTACTGACCTTAAGTAGAGTTGGGCCAGCTCAATAGACAGTGGTTTCACAATACTGTTTAGTCACAGTTTTGGAAAGCAAATAGGCCTGCATAGTCTTGGATGTATAAAGTAAATTACAGACTAGCAAATAGAATACATAGTAAGTGTGCTGAGCTTCATTGGTGAATTGTGCATACGTGTTGAGATCACCAAGCACGCACGCTTCTTTCAAAAATTATCGTTGAGTTCGCTAATAAGGCACAAAATGCACTACATGCAACATGTTTCTGCCCTAACACGATTCCAGCCGGAGTTCATGGGCATTCCTCAGGACCAATTAGAAAACTAGTCTCTCTGCAAAAGTGAAAAATAATAATATAAAAATAGCTAAACACAGATTATACTGGCCGTCAAACATGGTGGCTCAAACTGAACCTGGGCTGAGTTTTAATGTGGGGTACCTGATGGCTGAAGAGAGGTAATAGTATTCCTCATACCAGATGAGACAGTGTATTCTTCATCCGCCATATATACGGGTTACAGACCTTTTTTATGGAATCCTACAAACCTTCACTCCCCTTTATCACAGAAATATGGAGAAACTCAACATCTGCTCCGGATATTCTATGAGCCATTCCTGCAGATTATGTAATCCACCCCCATTGATCTGACAGTATGGGGGTGGTTTACCACTGGTATATCAATGCAATCTCTCTGTTTCTTGCAACCCCTTGTCAGCTCCCTACCGTGAGGCTCTTTCTTTCAGCATCCTGCTATGTAATACCCAGTCCTTTAAGGGGGCCTTGGACTACTGCTCCCTGTGCCCTCGCTTAGTCTTCACTCAAGAATTTATCAGCCTACTAGAAGCAGACATTCTCCTAAGGCATAATACAGTGCTAGGAGATTTTAACATTCACCTGGAAGCCAAGCCAGATTCGACAACCTCAGATTATCTTCAGACCATGTCCTCCTTGGGTCTCCCACAGCTGATTGTTGGCTCTACTCACTCAGCAGGTCACACCTTAGATGGTATTTTCTCTAAGAATTCCTCCCTGCACATTAGTTACATTCTGCCTTTAACTTGGACAGATCATAATGTCATGTTGTTTTAGAGTTACCAGCTGGCCAAGCAGCAGGAGGGAAGCCCCCCCAAGGGTGAAAGAAGACTAAGCGGCCCGAGGCCATGCATCAGGGGACGGCGAGTCAACAACTCACAGCAAATCAGGCACAGACCACAGGCCTTCAACGATTCCTTGAGGTCATTCCGCGATGCTCCCGCCAGTGCCTTGGAACCCACGACGGCCTGACTACTCCGGAAGCGGGAGACCCAATACCCGCAGCCCCTCCGCCAGCTCGATATGTGGTGCATTTTGTTGCCATGCTCAAAAATGAGCCCGAAGGGGAAGGACCGCCTGTACAGAATTTTATCCTCCTGCAGTTTCGTGGTGATAGGGCGCAGTGCCTGCCGGCGGGCCAGAATCACCGAGGCCAAGTCCTGATATAGAGAACATCCATGACCCTGGAAGGACACTTCCTTCATTTTCCTTGAGGCCAAGAGGATGGCCTCTTTCACCTTGAAAGAATGCAGCTTAACCAGGACGTCACAAGGCCGCTTTCGTCCTCCTGCCGGAAGTGTACCCACACAGTGGACTCTCTCTATCTTGATCTTGAGCTGCTGAGGCACGAGTACCTCTGCGAAGAGCCCAGGGACAACGGCTTCCAAGTCCGGTCCCTACGCCCTCTCCTCCAGATTCCGGATTCTATTATTGTCCCTCCTGGACCTGTTCTCCACATCCTCCGCCTTGAGTATGGCCTGCTGGAGCTGAGCTTGAAGGACCTGCTGTTGTTCCTGCAGCATGGCCTGGGTCGCCGCCAAACTCTGTGAATGCCCCTTCACCTCCAGGATTCTGGACCCCACTGCATCTACATCCTGGCGCAAAGCTGTGAGCTTTTCTGTAAGATAGGCCTTCAGTTGGTCAACAGATGAGCGCAAGTCCCTTTTAAACTCACAGCAGAGCTCCACTTTAAAATCACGTAGGGTGGCCACCAGATCATCCTGTGTCAGCGCCATGTCAGGCGATTGTGTGGCGTCCTCCAATGGGTTTAGCTTCTCTGAGGCTCTAAAATATTGAAACACCTTATTGGCTTGCTTCTTAGGAGGCATAGGGTCCCCTTCTCTGCCTGCTCACTAATCCGGCCCAAGAGAACTGCTCTCACTGTCCGAGGCCGATGGCACCCTGCCGAATGCGCCCACAGCTCACACAATGAGGACTAATCTCAGAAGGACCCCCCCAGCCACCACAGGCCCACCAGCAGGCTTCTTGGCAGAACGCACTATCAAGGTTCCTCACCTCACCTTACTTTACCAATAAAATCGAAGCAGCCAACAACTCTTCTAGAAAACTCTTTCAAACAGTCCTTAAGCTTCTACCAATGCTAACCAATCGTTTGTGACTCCTTAGCTAGATTTTTTTTTAAGTGGCTTACATCTATAATACCTTTCCGAATCCTAGTACGACTTCTCTTCACAGTTGCATCTCTCTCAGTCCTACTTTGGTCGAGCCCACTTTTAACTCTTTCACTCCTTCCTTCACCGAGATAATCCCAAGACTGATTAAATCTGCCAGATCGAGTTCCCCAGGTGACCAATGTCCACCTAAATTAGCCACTCTTATTACTGAAACAATAGCCCCTTCTCTGACCTATATTTTTCAGTATATGTTTTAATCTGCTTTTTTTCCGAATTTGCTGGAAAAAAAGTGTCAGTTCTCCCTCTTCTAAAGAAACCTTTGTTAGATCCTTAAGATCCAAACAGTTTTCACCCTATATCATGTCTCACCTTACCTGCTAAGCTAATCGAGAAGGAAATGAATGCTCAACTCATTAAGTTAATTTCAGATAATAATTTGCTGGATGCCACCCAATTTGGTTTTTGCACCACGCAGTACGGAAATTATACTGATCAACGCAACAGAGGAAATTAGGGAATCTTTTGACCTGAGTGGCAAAGCTTTCCTGATACCACTAGATCTGTCAGCAGCATTTGATACATTTAACCATGGTAGACTGCTAGTTTGTCTAGAAAGTACTGGTATCACTGGCATTGCCTGGGATCTTCTAAGCTCATTCTTTCACAGTGGCAAACAAGCAGTCCATCTGGAAAAAATATTTTATTTTCTCACTCTTTTTCCCTCCCTCTGGGGTCCTCACTAAGCCCAAAATTATCATTGTTACGCCTCTGGCTGGATTTATTAATTATTCCAGCATTGCTTTTATGTCCTACGCCGATGATACGCAAATTGTTGTTTCCCTTGCCAATGGCACACCGGGTACAGGAACCAATTTCTGTAATTGTATGCAGGCCATCAACCAATCGATGGCAGAGAACTGCCTACAGTTGAACTCAGGAAAGACACCTGCTCTTTGGAGTACATCCCTAGTTTTTGATGCCCGCCATGTGGTCGAAAGACATGATTATCCTACCATTCCCTGTCAACAAAACCTGTAACTTGGGAGTCCTAGTCAATAGCAAACTGTCTCTTAATGACCAAGTCAATGCATTCACTTCCAAGGTATTTCACATTCTCAGGCCGATAAAGAGGTTCCTCCTTTTTTATTCCTTTATAGCTTTAGAAGATGGTATTTATTTCCCTTGTTCTGTCCAGACTTGATTATTGCAACACTCTGTTTTTAACTGCCCACCAATATGTGCTAAACAGGATACAGACTTTGCAAAATACTGCCGGTCAACTCCTTAAAATCCTTAAACATCAATTGGTGGCTAAACTTGTGAGGAAGCTGCACTGGCCGCCCATCAGGCAAAGAGTTGCCTTCAAGGCTTTATGTATTCCCTTTAAAGCCTTACACACCCAAGGGCCCTTGTGCCTCAAAAACAGCTTCAACTGGTACTTTCCCAACAGACCACTAAGAACTTCTTTTGCTAAAACAGTGATCCTACCCAGATGCAAAAGCGTAACCTAACGCAGCCGCAGCTTTGTGCGTGGATCCTCTCAAGCTTGAAATAAGCTTCCTTTACATATCAAAGTTACCTCAAATCTTCTGATTTTCAGAAGGACCCTCAAGACTTCTTAGTCATTCATAATGGTTTCATTTACCTTCCCGATCTACCTGCCACAATATTGCTAGCGCCAAGACACCCTCTCGGTAGTCGAGCGCTCAATAAAACAATTATAACATAATATAACATTTATACAAGCCTGCTGATGGCCTTTGCATGATCCATGTTGACACGGGTGCTGTTGTTGGTTACTCTATTCCGTGCCACAATCAAGCCTCCAGTAAGGTCCCAGGAATTTGGAAGAATTCAGTTTTAGATCAAAGCCTACCAGACAGCACAGCTGTCTGGTTGCAAACACATATCGGGGACATGCTGAAAGCTGAATTAGGAATGCATTCTGCTTATTTCTTACCTCTGGCTTTGTGTTTTTTTGCTTAATTTTCTTGCTTTTTATTCACTGGCTCTATTTGTTTTAGCCCCATGCGCATGTATTTGCCAGAGGAGCCTGGTAGGGGACGGTGGTGTGGTTTGGGGGGTGTTGAAAATATATATATATTTTTAAACTACTTACATTTTCCGACAGCCGCATCCTTCCTCTGCTACTCTGCTCTTCTGGACTCCAGTCTGGAAGAAGATGCAGAAAGCAAACACCCAGCACAGATGCTCCCCTGAGCCAATCACAAACCTGCAATGCAGAGTTGTGATTGGCCTGAGCGACGTTGATCGGCGCTCATATCAGGATAGGGAGCCTATGCATATTCCCCACTGGACTGTTCATTACAACCTGGTGGGAAACATGCAAAGTGTGCATGACTGCCAAGCAGTCATGCACACGTATTGTGTACAGTCAGCTCCTACTCCCATGTTGAGCCACCAGCCCTGCCCTGCCCTAACCCAGCCTGCAGAAACCAAAAGGAATATGATAAAACCTTGTTATATTTCTCCTTTTTAATGCTCTAAGAGCAGTGGGGCGACACTCTTCCGCCTTAGCAGAGAAGCCGCCACTGGTATTTGTCCTTTCCATGGAGGATAGTGTCTTTACCACCTTTCTGATTGGCTCCTTCTTTTCTTCCATGTATGCTAGCGCTTCAGGAACTCTCTGTTTCTTTTTTTATGAAGCTCTCCATGAGAGTGCATGTGTTTTGCAATATCTCCATAATATTCTTCTCTTCTCTCTGATTTCATTGGCCTCTCAAACTCTGTGCACCCCCAAGCTCCACATTGCTGTTTCGTGGATGTTTCTGTATCCCCCACCTGCACCCATATTGCTCTCTCGATTTCCCATGCTGCCTTCATGTTGTTTATTGTAGCAAACAGTAAAGTTGGGATAACCTCACTCAAAGAGTCTTCAGGGCTCAGTAACTGTTTCACAGGCAAATGTAATGATCCTAGTAAGGAAGCTGCCCACTTTTACAACCTGCCATCATACAGCAGCGTGTTTTCATTATAAAACAAGAATACAGCTTAATGCATGCAGAGATCAATCATAAGTACACCCTGTTTGCTCTGGTAAGCTGTTCATGCATAGGAGCCCTCAGATTCTTGCCTACCACAGTAACATGATCCCCTTAGAACACAGTGAAAACATCACACAGTGCAGAGGCCTTGGGTCCTCTGACTGCCAGGTGGGCCTTCACCCTCTATGCACGTTTTACTTTTTTAGGTTTCGCCCGATAAATCTATTGTTTTTAATATAAACTTAATAGGGACTTATATCCTGCCTCCCCTCTTTCCAAAATTCCCATTGGTTTATGTGTGTGCAACTTACCCTTCCTTCTTTTCTATTGACTGTAATATATTTTCCTGCATTTACCATTTCTTGTTCCTCGTCTGCTTCTCTTATCATTTTTCCCCTGCTGAAATACTGCCTACTTGGAACTATATTTGCATAAAGTTGTGCCTTTTAATATTTCAGCATATTGAAGGAAATGACCCGCTTGGGGCCACTGGGTTCACTGATGACCACCTCTCATCCTTCCGTACCAAATGAAGAGTCAGACAGTGGAGAATATAAACCAAGAACTGTTTATTCATAAACACTCAGAGCAGAGCCCCGTCTGCACAGTCTCTGGGAGTGCTACAGAGGGAACTAAAGAACAGCCAACATAGAGATACATTATGTACATTTCACAGTTGGGCAAAGATACGCCGACAGTGGAATTTTCCGTGCAGATATAGCTGAACAGTGAAATACAAAAAAAAGGTTTCTGTTCTTGTATCTTGCACAAACTAGTCATTTCTCCCTGGGCCGTGATCAAACTCCACTACCAGAATAGTGGCAGAGGATCCCTATCTAGTGAGAAAGCTATGCGCTGGCATGAACAGGATGAACAGTTAATCATTATCGAAACAAAACGTAACATTACAGAAATGAAATTTAGGAAAGGGCATTTCTCATAAATGGACGAGATCCGTTTTGAACAGCCTAAAATGAGCGCCTGCAAAGAAAATTGTGTAGCCAATGCTAACTAAAACATAACATTGCATGAGCATTAACGGGCCTAATCTAACAATATTTGTATAACAATTTATTACCCACAGAGATTAAGAGATTTGCATTGTATCGCAGGATGTTCCACGGCACATCTAAGACTCAAACTGGGATCCCCAGCTCTTTAGGCAGCAGCTCTGACCACTGTGCCACATCCTCTCCACTTTCGAGCTGCGCCACATCCTCTCCACTCCTGTGTTATCTGTCAGGGAGCTCTTTCCTTCTCCTGGACGATGATTGCTGAAAACAGCTCTTCATTCATTACATAAGCGAAACCGATGCATTACCAATGCTTTATTCTAGTAAGGTAGTAAAACTACTAAATGTCCAAGGGATGGAAACCCTGCATGCGTCATTGTGTAAGGCAGAGGAAGGCATCTCCCATTGAGAATGCTGACACTTCACTCACTGCTTGCTCTGGCTCCCCGTAGTGCTACCACCGCTTGTCAGTTTCTAGGTGCTACAGAAAACAGGCCTTACTGTTAACCAATTAAATAATACTTTGTAGCTGAATGTTATGTTGGTACAGGTCGTCACGGTATGGTACCGTCTTGCATTGAGTTCAATTCCATTTCAGGTTATTTCTGTGCAAATGAAGGCACTTTTGTAAATGAACTACCGAAACAGAATGGAATCAGTTTAAATATGCAGTGTCTTTTATGACAGCAAAGAAATTATACAAAGTTTAAAATTCATTGCATGCCACTCCACGTATAAACCAATTGTTCAGGTAACATACGTCTTCTTGTAACGTACGCCTGCACTGCTGAAGTGGATTCTTTGCTCTGACACCAGACATTATTGCGTCCCTTTGCATACCGTTTTGACTGCGTGGATACCTGTAGGAACCTATCAGCCTGATTCATCAAGCTTTTTTGCGCTCGCAAAGGGCCAGATTCTGAGAATCCGGCCCTTTGCGAGAGCGATTTTTGCATTTGGGATTCAGCATCCCAAATGTAAAAATCGCTAATTGCGATCTCGCAATTTTGCGAGGAATGACATTTAAGGAATCTCTATTTGAGATTCCTTAAATGCAATTCAACATCCTATTTAAATTTGCGAATTCGCAATTTCTAGGCGCAATTTACCGCGAGGTCAGACCTCGCGGTAAATTGCGAAAACGCAGAAAAATGCATTTAAATGCATTTTTTTGAGTTGCATGTTACACACACACATGTCCTTTGGACATGTGTGTGTGCAACACCTGTGTCACAGATCATTTGAGGGGTGCTACAGGGTGTCCTTTGGACACCCCTGGCACCCTTCAAATCGCTATCTTATTTGCGATTAGGCCCATAGGAATGCATGGGGAGTTTTTCCTTATTTGCGATTAGCAATTTGCTAGTTGCAAATAAAGAATGTGTAGGAATCGCAAAAAATATTGCGATTCCTACATGAATCCCGTTTTGCGAGTCCTTAATAGCGATTCGCTATGAATCGCTATTAGGGCCTCGCAAAACGGGAGAATGATGAATCTGGCGGTATATGTCCCGAACCCAAACAAGGGACTAGCTGCAATTTATGCACAAGCTGTAATTGGAAATCCAGCAACAGCACTTCCTATCACAGAGGTAGCAGTTGTAATGAAATACCTGCACAATCCCTAACTATTGTGGTCAATCTTGAGTAAGGACACGTTTCAACTAGTGCGACAACAGATTACACTTCTGCTACCAAGAAGTTTATATATGGTGGTTGCAAAACGCAATCCTAAATAAATAAGACCTGGCTTGTCTGGCGCACACGACAGTGCTGCATTACCAATTTTATACATGCAATTAGAAAATTGTAAAATTTATTTTAACACAAAATTGAAAATTACAATAATCCACAAGAATGTGTTTATACACCCAATTTGCTGATATGTAGCTCAATAAACGGTTCAACAACCGTAAGAGCAATAAAAACAGTATTGTCTTATATACAAACAGGGTCTGAAATGCATAGTGTGCTGCTGAGACTTTCAATCATACTGTAGCTTTTCTTCACGTCAGATCTTGGTAGCATTCCTTGATCACAATAGACGCAGCAAATGCAGCTGCATGATACAGTGATTCAAATTTGTGTTAGAATACATTATAAAATTTTCTAAATGCATGTTTAATATTGTTGATGCCGTACTGCTGTGTGCTCCAGACAAGCCAGGCCGTATTTATTGAGGTACAAACAAACTGTATATAAGATTTCAAAGTTAACATGGAACTTAGAACGAGAATGTAATTGATATTCATGTTCCTGACATTGGAAGAAAAAACGCTAAGTTTACCAAGCAGTGTTTGGACTTTTAACCACAAAGTCGGATGCAGACAGCTGCAGTGCAGGCACTTCCCATAGAGTCACTTGTCCGACTTGCTAGTTTGTTTATTCGCAATGAACATGGGTGAGTTACTCACACCAGACACAGGTAAACTATAGATCCTTGGGAATAATTAAACCCATTCTTTCTAGCAATTAGTTTTTATGGTCACATTTACAGATAAGCTAATGCTGTCCGCACCGTCAGTCATTGCATGAGTGTCAAATATCTTGCCTCATGAAGGTTTCCTCAATTTCTTCAGTGCATACACAGGTGTAGTACATGTGATTGTATCAGGCTTTATAACAAACAACTGGAAGCCATCACTGAATGTGTGTGTATCAGATAGTTTTATTGGATGTATGAACCATTGTCATCCATATTCAATAGTCATGACATGGACACCCCTAGTCCTGCTTATAAAAACTGGATTCCTGACCTTATCCAGACTAACAACTTTGGGCCATATTATCAAGAGGGGCAATAAAATGATCGCCGCTTTATCGGCAGGAAACTGCGATAATGGGCTTGATAATATGCTCTACAGAATTCCATTAGAAACCCAGGTTACACATCTAACCTGGGCTTCTATGGGAATTCTTTAGTGCATATTATCAAGCCCCTCATCGCCACTTTAGCGGCAGTTTCCTGCCGATAAATCGGCGATAATTTTAACGCCACTCTTGATAATATGCCCCTAATTTATTAGCTCCCAACTAGTGGTTGACGAATTAGAGTGGTGTTCAGGTGTTCACCAATTCATATGAGGAGAAGGCACCGATGATGAAGAAATTCACTATTATTTAGAAGTAGGGCTCCCGGTTTTATGGTATTTTCTTTTTTTTACATTTCCGTCTGTATTTATCCATATTTATTTTTGGGTCATTTTTTCTGTATTTATCCACATTTATTTGTGTTGCAAGCAAAAGAAGGCACTGCAGCTAGTATTTTTCCACATTTATTTAATTAGACAATGCACACGAACTCGGTTGTTATAGGTTTAGATATATATCTATCTATCTATAAATATATATATATATCTCCAAGTTTACAATCGGATCCTACAACACTCAAGAGCAATTGTTAACTCTGATCCAAACTATCCAGTAGCACGCCATTTTAATCTGGCAGTTCCTAGCTCAAAGCGGGGTGGGGACAGACAGCGTAAATTAAGACAACTGGAGAGCCACTACATTTTACTACTAGATACCAAAATTCTGAATGGGCTGAATACTGGGGACGACCTTCACAATTTTTTATGAATTTTTTATGAATTGTCTATGAATGGTTTATGAAACTTTTTATGAATATTTATAGATTATTTATAATTATTTATTGTATCTCTGTGACTAGTTCCGAATCTGAAGTATTATGTTCCAAACTGGTTGCCTTATACCTTATGCACTTTATTCATCTTTTTACATTCTGAGAGAAATTATTCTTATTAACTTTTTTAATTTTTCGGTAAAAGCATGTGCATATTTGTATCATCACGAGTGAATTACATTTTATGATGGGGATTGAAATTATATCTTTTTGACTGTGAATGTTTGTATATAGGTTGTATATAGATTGAATTACGGATTTTATTAATTCATTGTGGATTTAACATGGATTTATTCTTGGATTTAATCAGAAATTTGATATAAAAAGTAATTTATATATTTGTTGGGATTTGAGACCACTTAGGTCACTATATAGGTCTGCACCCCTGTTTTTGCACTATGCACTTTACATATGGTTCTTTGGTCATCGCTATATGAATAATAGAGTATGAATTTTACACTCAGATTTTAACATTCACTTTTTGCACTTAATGTTATTTGGACATTTTTTCATAACCTCCATGAACTTTGAAGACTGCGTTGAACAATTTATTCATTATGAATGTCAATTTTGAAAGGATTTGCCCTACACATTATGACCATCTCATCCTTCGTTTCCTAAATTAAGTATAAGTTAAATTACAAGAAATTACAAATTTGTAACTTTATTTTCTTGATATCTAGTTACTTGTTGTATTGTTGAAAACTCATATACCTTTTATATTTAAAGGCTGAAATAATATATTGTCAAATAGTAGTATATCTTCTTTTTCTATGCTAGTGGAGGAGGAGCTTCTGTGTACTTTCTGCACTTATAAACTTGTTGATCTTTGTAAGCATCGTGTGATCAAGACCGGGTTGCCCTGGTCGAAACGGGTCATGCTGCCGGAGTGAAAGAGGAATAAAGCACTTGAAACTTACACGTTGTGGTTCGTGCCTGTTTGTGGTCGGAGGAGTCGACTTCAGGATTCTTGCTTGATATATATATATATATATGTATATGTATATATATATATATATATATATATTCAAAACACAGTTTTGCCTGGTAAAAGAGAGCCCACGATGGTATTCGAATTAAGCCAGTTTTAATGGGGAAAGGCACCGCAGAAACAACAAACAGGTGCCACGCTGGAATGTGAAGTCTTTTTCCGACGCGTTTCGTGCTAAACAGCACTTCTTCTTGGGATACAGGCTTCGCACTGACTGACTGCCACGGCGTTTTTTCTCTCGCCACCTGATAAATCCATTTCACCACGCCCAGGTGGGCGTAGCCACACGAGTGGCTTGCTGGTTGTTGTAGTGCCTAAGCGTGTTCCTACAGTGGGCTGCCGTTTAGGAAAGTCATAGTGCATAATTAAAGACCCTCGTGGGTAGCGGAAAACCAACTGCTGCATTTGCGTGTGGAGTGTCCTTGTCCCATCAGCATTGTGGTAAATAAATTACCTGATCTATTTTTCCGTATAATTATCATTACAAGACAGCTCATAAAAATAAGAGGCAGAGTCCGTGGTATTTGAGTCTTACGGGGTTTATTAGAAAAACCTCGAGGTTGGAGATCATGTTCCGTCACCGCTAGGGTTCGGGAAGGGATAGTCAACGTTTTATTAACAGTACACATTATATATAGTAAAGTAACATCATTGAATCCAATACAGTAGGCGTAACAGGTGAAAAGAAGAAGATAAGAACACATGTGCGTAACAGGGGGCGTGAAAGAAGGCGTGTAATAGGCGTACACGGAGGCGTATAATGTGGACGTAATGTAGACGTCACAGAGAGTGTCATAAGTGGGTGTGTGCACAGAGGTAATCTGCAGAGTCAGCAGGAAGTGAGGATGCGCGCGCAGCTAGCATGACGTGACATAGACGTGTAACTGGGGAGAACTTTAACACTAGTAGAGGAGACAGAAGTCTGGGATGTCAGAACGACCTGGACCTATAACATATCTGGTATCTTATGTTTGGAGAATGTATTATCTGGAGTAAAAGGTCTCTCGGGCAGAGGCTAATCTATACTGGATGCTAGTGCGTGCATATGTGTCTACGTGTCTACGTGCAGGGGCCATGGGCCTACTATGGCAACGGGAACTGTAAATTACTTGCATGGAGACAAGAAGGCTTGCTCTTTGCTCTGCAGCCGGGGAGATGTTTACCTAAATCACTAGACAGGAATGTATTTTCGAAGAGGCTGAACAGATAACTTGAAGGCGAAATACTGTCTTGGCAGGCAGGCCAGGTTGAGCCAGGCACCGCTTCGCTTGGCAGGAAGTAAGGCAGAGGTCAGGGATACGTGTCCATGCTGCAGCTTTCAGAGGCAGGAGGCAGAAAGGGCTCGGAGACAGAAATCAAGGCCTAGCTCGGCAGAGCCAGGAAAAACGTAAAAGTGTACCATGTAAGGACGTTGGCATGGTATGGTTAGGAACTGAATTATCGATCCATTCATGGTGGATCTGAAAGAGGACATGTTAACGTTGGACGCAAATGTATTTGCGTCTTCATATTTGGTCATGGAGGGAAATTACATGTACTTGAAGCACGTACATGGAGACGTTGGGGTACAGGTTAGGGGACATACTTGACCATAAAAATTTCAATTACCTCATTCCCTCCTTGTCCCCTACGGACCCTTCAGGATATATCAATCTTCATGAGCCCATCTATCTGTTCATATAGCATCATTTGCTCATCTTTTTTCGTTCGGGATTTGGAACGTGGACTTGGATGGGGAATACATGATGTGGCGCACAAGCCGCAAATCGCTGGCCCACATTGTAGACATAGGCAACAACTAAATACTATGAGGAGGGCTATTCCAAGGAAGGATAGGACTTTCCATCCCCAGGCCGATATGACGCTCCAGAGCCAACCGGACCAAGTCCAGGTGCCTGGATTTTGGTGTATCTGACTTGCAATCTTGTGGAGCCGAGTTATGGCTCTATATACTGACGGTGCATTATTTGGAATGAAAACACAACAACTGGATCCGATGACTCTACAAGCCCCGCCCCTATCTGCCAGGATGACGTCAAGGACGAGACGATTTTGAAGAACGACAAGTCTCATAGCAGACTGTTCTTCCGTTAAGTTTCCTAGGGCAAAAGTAGTTTCATTCACTACCGCTTCAAGGGTTCTGGTCAATATACGTATCAGTTTACTATTTGAGACAGTTCCTAAATAAGGAAAGAATCCTTTATTGAAATCTGTGTATTGTTCCCATGTGGTTTCAGTATAATCGACAATCGGGAGATCTCTCTTGGGTCTGACATGAATGAGATGAGAATTTCTATGGTAATCAGGTGGGGCTAGAAAAACAGGTGGCAATAGGAATGCAATGTAACAAGTACCATCCCAGTCTGGAGGTAAACGTATATAAGCTGTATGGCCACAAATGAAATAGGAATGTCGGGAAGCTTTGAATGTAGACTTGCCTTTATCACTGAATTCAATAACTGTATTACAATCGCTGTGTCCTAGATGTACTGAACCTTTCTTTCTAACGCATAGGTCACCCTTTACTGGCAAAACTGATATCGAGGGTAAGTTCGAACTAGATTCTGACTGAACATTCAAAAGCATGAGGCTAAGTGTAAAATGACCTAATCCATATACTTCGTTTTCTAGGTCGGTACCTGTCATTTGGGGAAGACCCTGCTTGTCAGGGAAACATGCCTTATTCATAACTGTATTCAGGTCTCCCCATATCCAATTACCTTGGGAAACTTTGGACTTACTATCTAACGAGGACATCAATGTAAACCATGCACCACATGAACCATTATGTGTAAATGGGTAAGGAAAAAGAGGCAAGGCTCCCATCATTTTCTGGTAGGGAGGGAGTCGGCCACATACCCAGCAATTAGTGGCATTGCTGGTCTGATGGGAATGATGTAACATACGGATGAAAGAATTGTTACGCAGTGCAAGTCGATATGAGAGTTCGTGCGGAGGCAGATCACTAAAGGTGTGATCTGTAGTGTCATTAAAGGAAGAATGTTCTTGTATAGGAAGATATACATGTAACACATAGCTTAGGCATATAATCGTAAGACTCAGAAAAAACATGACAATTAAAGTAACAATACATCTACTTCGGAGATTTTTGCAATATTTCTGTTTCTTGATCTCCTGTCTATCTCTCTCAATATGGGGGTCTAGCTTGTACATGTCAGGAACCTGTCTAACCGCTTCACCCAGGGGGGGACTTAAACAATTAAACTGTCTGACTTACTAGACCTCAACTTTAATTTGTACTCCTGGGATGGAGTTTTCTCTACCAGGGGGAGTTTAGTATCAGTCTCTGGAATGCGAAAGTCCTGGGAAACAGTTTTTGGCGGAAGTCCATAGCATTTTTTGACGTGACTCGAGTGCAGCCAGTTTTTTCTGCCCTCGAGTTTCACTGCAGTCCTTGTGGTCATCAAAACGATTTTCGGCTCCTTCCAACGGGGCTCCAGAGGGCTCGACCGGTCAAAATTACGTGTATAAACGTAGTCACCAGGGACGATCTTGTGTGGCTTCACCTCGGTGTTGTCTGGAAAGGCTGCTGCGACCTGTGAACGACATGATTGTAGTGCAGACATCAAGGAAGCAAGGTAATCTGTCAGCATATTACTGTCAACATCAGTTAATTTACGGGGCAGAGGCGTCCCCCACATATTCGGTGGCCGGCCAAAAACCACCTCATACGGGGATAGCCCTGTCCTAGAATGGACTACCATTCGCATATAGAAGAGAGCAACTGGAAGGGCTATTATCCATTCCACTCCTTTTTCTGCACAGATCTTGGCAAGACGAGTTTTCAGAGTCTGATTGTGTCTCTCTACTAATCCAGCTGCTTCGGGATGCCGAACACAGTGGAACTTCCATTGGTAACCTAACAAAAGGGAAACCTGCTTCATGAGCTCGGACGAGAATGGCTGTCCGTTATCTGAATACACGACACGAGGCAAACCATACCTCGGGAAAAATTCACGAACCAACTGCTTGGCAGTGGTCGGAGCAGTATAATCTGGGACTGGATATGCTTCTGTCCATCGGGAAAGTGCACATACAACTACGAGGACATACTTGAATCCTCGACAACAGTCCATCTGGATATAATCCATCTGGAGGACTTCAAAAGGGTGATCAGGAGGATGAAATCCACCTTGCTCGACGGGAATGCCTTTACCTGGGTTGAACTGACAACAGATCATGCAAGTACGCACTTTCTGTTTTGCTGCTGCTCGTAAATGTTTATTGAACCAAAGGTTTTGAATACTGTCTAACATGGCCTTTTCTCCTAAGTGTGCAGGACTATGTGCTGTGTTAATGATAACTTGAACCATAGAGTCGGGGAGAAACCATGTGGCTTTTCCCTTCGTCATCCATCCCTGTTCTGTCTGGATCCCTCCTAATTCTGTCCATTTCTTGATTTCGTCTGGAGTGGCATGTGTCTGTATGTCAATTACATCTAGTGCGGGATCCCTAACTGTCATGCAATGTGTTGGAACTACTGTCTTTGTCATATCAGTCTGAGTATGAGTCTGGCTGTATGTTTGGCTGTTCGATCTGCCAGGTCGTTACCCTGGGAAATGGTATCTGTGACTTTCGTGTGTGCTTTACACTTCATGATGGCTATGGCTGTAGGCAAATGTATTGCTTCCAACAGAGCTTGAATGAGGGGACCGTGCTGTATCTTGGCCCCGTGTGAAGTTAAGAAACCTCTCTCTTGCCAAAGGACTCCGAAGTCGTGTACAACTCCGAATGCATAACGGGAATCTGTGTATATGTTAACTTTCAAGTTCTTGGCTCGAATACAGGCTTGGGTCAGAGCAATGAGTTCTGCTGCCTGGGCAGACAGTGTGTCAATACGATGTGTTTCTATGACTTCAGTTTCAGTGGTCACTGCATATGCGGCCACTAACTCTCCTGTACTTGTTCTCATACATGAACCATCCACATAAAGTGTCAGGTCTGGATCTGGTAATGCGATATCTGTCAAGTCTTGTCTGGGCTTCGTCATAGTGTTAATGACTTCCACACAATCATGTGACATAGGGTCTGTTGTACTTAATGGTAAAAGTGTAGCAGGATTCAATGTATTGCAACGTCTGATTTCTATGTGTGGCTGGAATAATGTCAATTCATAACCTGTCAGTCGTGCTATAGTCAAGTGCTGAGTCTGTGTACGGTTTAAAAGAACTTCCACGGAATGTGGAACTTGTACTGTCAATTGGTGTCCTAATACTATGGAATCACTTTGTCTGATTGCTAGAGCTGTTGCTGCAACAGATTTCAAGCACGCAGGCAGAGCCTGGGCTACTGGATCTAATGTACTGGAAAAATAAGCACATGGTTTGTGTGAACCAGCTTGATCTTGGGTGAGTACTGACAATGCAGTACCTTCGCGTTCTGTGACAAAAAGTGTAAAAGGCTTGCTGTAACATGGTGTCGCTAATACAGGTGCTTGACATAAGGCTTTCTTCAAGTCGTCAAAAGCTTGTGTATGTTCCTGAGTCCAAGGGAGGACAGTCGATAACGCCTCCTGGGTTTTCAGCTGTATAAGGGGCTTGGCTAGATATGCATACTGAGGGATCCATTGTCTACAGTAAGAAGTGAGGCCTATGAAGGCCCGTACTTCTTTTCGTGTCTTGGGTTGTGGCATATGTACAATTAACTGGATGCGATCAGGTGTAAGCTGTCTCCCCCTCTTGGACAGCAAGTGACCAAGGTACACAACTTGCTGAACACAGAATTGCAGCTTCGAAGAAGACACCTTGTGTCCCTTGTCGGCCAGAAAATATAGGACTGTCAGAGATGCATGTTCACATTCTTGTTCACTTCGGGCGGTGATCAATAGATCATCGACGTACTGAAGTAGGGCAGTGTTAGCAGGCATGTGGATACTGTCAAGTTGTCTTTTCAATGCTTGGCTATAGATACTCGGACTTTCCGTGAACCCTTGAGGTGCACGTGCAAATTTAAAGCTTCGGCCATTTAAACTGAATCCGAAAAGGTACTGGCTCTCCGGATCAACGGGAACACTAGAGAAGGCATTCTTGAGATCTATTACAGTAAAGAACACTGCTTCAGAATCAATGGCTGTCAATAGGGATGAAATATCTGGGACCACTGGAAACTGGGATATGATACATTTGTTAAGCTCGCTGAGATCAATCACTAATCGATAAACAGGAGGTGTATTTGGATCAGTACGTTTAAGAATCGGAATGATTGGAGAATTACAAATATTGGAGTCAGTTTCTACAACTACTCCTTGAGCAATAAGCTCGTCAATGATTTTCAATAAGGCTACTACAGCCTCGGGTGGCAATTTGTATTGTCGGATTCTGGGCAGAACAACTCCTGGCTTGAGTGTAACACGATATGGTGTAATATGCATACAACCTACATCAGTGGGGCCTTGTGCCCATAAATGCTGTGGTACATTCTGTAATCGGGGATCAAAATCTCTCAACACATAGTGACCCTTGAAGTCACGCAGAAACAATCTCACTCCTTCCGGAGAACAACATATTACAGCTCCTAGAGCTTTCAGCGTTTTAATACCAAGCAGGTTTTCTGGACAAGATTTCGTAAGCAATAAATCTGTAGTACGGGACAATGGACCAACTGCAAGGGGAACTGGTTTCGATACTTCATTAACAATAGGCTTTCCTGAAAATCCAAGGGAAACATTCTGTGAGCCTGAGAGGGGTGCCCCTGGAACCTCGTCATGACTGATGGTAGTTCTGCTTGCCCCTGTATCAATCAAAAACTTTCTGTCTTTTCCTAATACCTGACTGTGTACATAAGGACCCTCTTGATCTACAGGAATCTCGATGAGAGGCAAACCTACCTCCCTCTCTAGGCTATTTCATGAATACTGTTGATAATCTGGATACTCTGACTGTGCATACTGGTACATCTGCTGTGTGACGTGTTGTGTTGCGGCAATGGGTTGAGGCTGGGGAACAGCTACTGTCTGTTGCTGTGCATGTTGTGGAGCAGGTTGCGGATTCTGTTGACTATTCTGTTGAACATATTCTGGTCTAGGCTGACGTGGTCTTTCTTTCGTTTTGCCTGTAGCAATATTGTGTTTCAGAACGGCACATTCACTTATAAAATGACCTGGCTGCTTACAATAATTGCAATTTCCTTTAACAGGACCTGTAGGACGACTAGTCGGTGTATTCTGAATGTTACCCCTCTTCTGACCATCTGCTGGAACAGACTGGGCAACTAATACTTTCATTTTGGTGTCTTTCATGCGTCTTTGTTCATGATCGTGCTCCTCTCTGATTCTATTCTGGTGGTACTGTAACATTTGTAACATTTGGGAAGGCGTATTTGCTTGCCATGTACTTTCGACTTTCAATACTCTGTTCTTAACCTGGGGTAAGGAATTCTCGACTAATTTGGTTACAAAAAGATGTGGAAATGACTCGCTACTTGTTTTCAGGCCACTATTAATAATAAAACATTTCTCGAATCTAGAATAAAAATCACTAGTGTCTTCGTCTGGCTTCTGTTTGCAGGCTGAAATTGCATCCCAATCTTCCTTTTTAACTGTCAATAATCTAGGCAAAACTTGTACTAACAATCCTGGTAATGCTTTAGTTTTGTCCCCAAGACCTAAACCTGGGGTACATCCTTTTTCTTCGTCCTCTAATTCGGTCCAATTAATCTTTTTATCTCGAACCTCCCAATCCTTCTCTTTCAGTTTTTCATAAATCCCTGCTGGCAACAATACTTTTAACATTTTAATAATGTCTGAATATGTGTAATCGCCCATCAGTAACATGTCTTTTAATTCACGGTGGAACCCTGCAGGGTCTTTATCGTGACAAGGTACAATTTTCTTCATTTCCAATAATTCCATTTTAGTCAAGGGAGTGTATACAAATACACGTTCAAGCGTATCATCTGGCTTCCGAATTGGATGTACTTCTCGTAAGGGATTCTGTCTGTCTAGGTGATATGGCTGTCTAACTGGGGGTGGAACTGAAAGGTGACGTGGAGTCAGGAACGTACTATATTTGTGACGTTGTTCTAAAATGATATCAATCAAATCGGTACCTAGGCCTCTCCATCTTCTCAGGAGTAAGTCTTGCAATAAATTATATAGCGGACCTGGATCAGATTGTTGGTTTTCATACTGTATAATGAGATGTTGGGTCATATATATACCAGCTAATCGCTGTTCTTCTGGAGTAAGACTTAAAAACGTTTGCACTACTAGGTCATCTGTATATAAATTGTCATCCCCGGCCCATTGGACTGCTGACCGGGCTAGTTCCTGATCACGTAAGGTAGTGAGTTCATGATAACCTATTCTTTCTTTCAGGATTTTGTCAGTAACTTAGAAAATATGTTCAAGAGAACATTGCTCTGGTATCGGGGAAAGGTATTGTTTCTTACTTTCTGGACGAATGGGTCTGTCAAAAGGATTACCTAAAGGGTACTGTTTAGGAGGCTTCGCCCTCCCTACATACGCTATCATATCTTGAGATGGGTCTGTATTCTCTGGTTCTTCCTCCTCTGAGGAGTCTTTATCGTCTGACTCGGCTGTCCTATCAGCCTTCTGTCGGGCATGTATGGCTACTATTTCTTTACGGATTTTTCTAGACATGGCATCTATACATTTCTCTCTGTCATGCTTACAATCTGCAATATTCTGACTCCATTTAGTCAATCCCTCCATCTCTTCTTGATCAAAACCTGGTCGATCTCGTTCTCTTATCAAACAATCAATCAAAAATCGCAATATTAAAGCTTGTGTCTCGACTTTCTGATATGCCATGGCTTCACGAACACATTCTGGGCCTTCTCCTGTTTGAATGAAATGGTATATCCTGTCTAATTGTTCGGGCATTCCTGGTAGTGTAATCAGGTATTCTGCAACACGTCTTAATCGTAACGAGGCTAACATCATAGTCCCAGTCTTACCTGGTACTGGATCATATCTACAATCTGTAAGATATTGTTTAAGCTTCTCAGAAGGAGTCGCTTTCGGGGTACGCTGTGTAGCTAATTCTCTCATTGTCAGTCGCTGTATTTGCGGCGGGGTGTGATGGGGACCTCCTGTGGCACCTCCTGAGGCGGAAGCATGAGCATGACCTAACGGTGGTGTAGCTGTGCCAAACGGATTATGCGGACCAGGAACAGGGGGAACAGTGGCAGGCGGACCTGTAGCGGGGGAAGTAACAACAGGTGCGGGAAAATGCTGGTGTGGAGGGGTCGTGGCTTGATCAGCAGGAATATGCTGTGGCAGATTATTATTGGCAGGACGTACGGGAACATTGGTATATGCGGGAGCTACATCATCCAAATAGGAAGAAAGGAAAATATCTGCTGCGGTCTTATGGTGACGTACTTTAGTCGGAACCAATGGTGGTGGCAGGTTACTGAGTACTTCCGGTGTCGCCTTAGGCAGGCCCTCGGCAAGAACTGGATACATGCCTGTAATAAGTGCATTTCTTTGGCGGTCTAATTGTTCTGATCTGACCTGCTCTCCTTCTTCTAGTAACTCTTTTTCCTTGGCTTTTTCGGACTCTTCTCTACTTTTATCTGCTTTTCTGAGTGCTTTTTCTGTTCTTCTATGCGATTCTTTATGCCACAATTCTATGGCATCTTTCTGAGATTGTCTGGCTTTCTTTTTCCATAACGCTTCTTCTACTCTCATGATGCACTCGGCATCCCATGTTCCTGAGACAGGCCATCTAAACTTTTCTTCTAAGTGCTTGGTGTAGTCCACCCATGAATCTAAATACAACACAGCGTCTAAGCCGTGCTTGTGGTACATAAAATATCCTGGAGTGTCCCTAGGCGGGACAGGTACTGCTTCTTCGAGTATCCCTTTCCTAGTTCCTATCTGACGTAACTTTGTAAATAACGGCATTGCGACTTGGACTCGAACACGATAGACACAGAAATGAAAAGCAAACAGTCATTCATACCACGACATAACACATCAAAACATTTCAAATAGATACTGTCTAGTACATAAAACACAATAGCTGGGATCACGTAAGAAAAATGCTAGAAGGCTTGAATACTGAATCACTGAACCATTGAATTACTAGATGCACTGCTAAACAGTACAGACCGGTCCCATAACGAGACACGTCATACCGTGCTCACCTAAGTGAACATGTACGGACCAGGACTGTGTACCCAGACCTGTCTTTACCGGACACAAACTAATGCACCCGTCTGGATGCGTCCCTAGCAACGGTACTCACCGGGAGCAATACTTGAACTTGAACTTGAAGGCCTCGGACTGGACTGGACTCTGGACTGGACCGCTACTGCTACTACGCATGCGCATCGGTGCTTCGGAAATGGTGGGCCTCTGGATACCTCGGACACTGCTACTCTCGGCTGGGCTCTGGTCGGGATCCTCCGCACTCCTCACCGCCTCGTCTGGATGTCGACCGCAGTCTCAGTCACCTCCGTAGGCCTGAGGGAGATACAGGAAAACCTGCAGATGTGCATGGATGTCCGTCACAGCTGTGGCAGGGGACAAGGCCTGCGACGCATCGCCGGCGCGTGGGGTGGGGGAGGGGTACCTATTCGGGTGCCAAATTATGTGGTAAATAAATTACCTGATCTATTTTTCCGTATAATTATCATTACAAGACAGCTCATAAAAATAAGAGGCAGAGTCCGTGGTATCTGAGTCTTACGGGGTTTATTAGAAAAACCTCGAGGTTGGAGATCATGTTCCGTCACCGCTAGGGTTCGGGAAGGGATAGTCAACGTTTTATTAACAGTACACATTATATATAGTAAAGTAACATCATTGAATCCAATGCAGTAGGCGTAACAGGTGAAAAGAAGAAGATAAGAACACATGTGCGTAACAGGGGGCGTGAAAGAAGGCGTGTAATAGGCGTACACGGAGGCGTATAATGTGGACGTAATGTAGACGTCACAGAGAGTGTCATAAGTGGGTGTGTGCACAGAGGTAATCTGCAGAGTCAGCAGGAAGTGAGGATGCGCGCGCAGCTAGCATGACGTGACATAGACGTGTAACTGGGGAGAACTTTAACACTAGTAGAGGAGACAGAAGTCTGGGATGTCAGAACGACCTGGACCTATAACATATCTGGTATCTTATGTTTGGAGAATGTATTATCTGGAGTAAAAGGTCTCTTGGGCAGAGGCTAATCTATACTGGATGCTAGTGCGTGCATATGTGTCTACGTGTCTACGTGCAGGGGCCATGGGCCTACTATGGCAACGGGAACTGTAAATTACTTGCATGGAGACAAGAAGGCTTGCTCTTTGCTCTGCAGCCGGGGAGATGTTTACCTAAATCACTAGACAGGAATGTATTTTCGAAGAGGCTGAACAGATAACTTGAAGGCGAAATAATGTCTTGGCAGGCAGGCCAGGTTGAGCCAGGCACCGCTTCGCTTGGCAGGAAGTAAGGCAGAGGTCAGGGATACGTGTCCATGCTGCAGCTTTCAGAGGCAGGAGGCAGAAAGGGCTCGGAGACAGAAATCAGGGCCTAGCTCGGCAGAGCCAGGAAAAACGTAAAAGTGTACCATGTAAAGACGTTGGCATGGTATGGTTAGGAACTGAATTATCGATCCATTCATGGTGGATCTGAAAGAGGACATGTTAACGTTGGACACAAATGTATTTGCGTCTTCATATTTGGTCATGGAGGGAAATTACACGTACTTGAAGCACGTACATGGAGACGTTGGGGTACACGTTAGGGGACATACTTGACCATAAAAATTTCAATTACCTCAGCATACTCATCTCCAAGCTGCCACGTCAGTTGGCGTGGAAGCGGACTGCACAGCGTGCAGCTGGGCTTCTTCTCGCGGTTCAGGCTGGCCGCTCACATTCAAAACACAGTTTTGCCTGGTAAAAGAGAGCCCACGATGGTATTCGAATTAAGCCAGTTTTAATGGGGAAAGGCACCGCAGAAACAACAAACAGGTGCCACGCTGGAATGTGAATTCTCTTTCCGACGCGTTTCGTGCTAAACAGCACTTCTTCTTGGGATACAGGCTTCGCACTGACTGACTGCCACAGCGTTTTTTCTCTCGGCACCTGATAAATCCATTTCACCACGCCCAGGTGGGCGTAGCCACACGAGTGGCTTGCTGGTTGTTGTAGTGCCTAAGCGTGTTCCTACAGTGGGCTGCCGTTTAGGAAAGTCATAGTGCATAATTAAAGACCCTCGTGGGTAGCGGGAAACCAACTGCTGCATTTGCGTGAGGAGTGTCCTTGTCCCATCAGCATACTCATCTCCAAGCTGCCACGTCAGTTGGCGTGGAAGCGGACTGCACAGCGTGCATCTGGGCTTCTTCTCGCGGTTCAGGCTGGCCGCTCACATTCAAAACACAGTTTTGCCTGGTAAAAGAGAGCCCACGATGGTATTCGAATTAAGCCAGTTTTAATGGGGAAAGGCACCGCAGAAACAACAAACAGGTGCCACGCTGGAATGTGAAGTCTTTTTCCGACGCGTTTCGTGCTAAACAGCACTTCTTCTTGGGATACAGGCTTCGCACTGACTGACTGCCACGGCGTTTTTTCTCTCGGCACCTGATGAATCCATTTCACCGCGCCCAGGTGGGCGTAGCCACACGAGTGGCTTGCTGGTTGTTGTAGTGCCTAAGCAAATGCAGCAATTGGTTTCCCGCTACCCACAAGGGTCTTTAATTATGCACTATGACTGTGCATAATATTGTAACACGGCCTCCGCTCTCCCCCTCCCCTCCCACAGCAGATCCCCGCCTCCCCCTCCCCTCCCACAGCAGATCCCCGCCTCCCGAGCCGCAGCTGATCCCGATGTTTCGGAAGATAGAAATTACGGGATGTCACTGTATTTCGCAGAATGTGTGCAAGCGGAAGAAGTCCAGGTGAGTGCCCGTTCCTGCTTCCCGCTGTCTGTGTGCCGTTCCCGCCCCCCCCTCTTCCCGCTGTCCGTGTGTGGTTCCCGCCCCCCCCTCCCGTTGTCTGTGTGCGGTTCCCGCCCCCCCCTCCCGTTGTCCGTGTGCCGTTCCTGCTCCCTGTAGTCTTTGCCTCGGCAAACTGGAAACAGACACATAAGATCAGGAGTATCGTGTGAAGCTCAACAGTGTGAACGTACTATGTATATGCGCCTGTGTGTTTGTGCACGTGGGTCTGTGCGGGTTTCTTCATGTGTGTATGTTTGTCTGCGCATTGTGTATGTCTGAGTGAGTGTGCCTGTGCGTGTCAGCTCGTCCGTCTACATGTCTCTGCATATGTGTCTACGTGTTGTTGAGTATCAGTGTGAGAGTGTGTATTGTTTGTGTGTGTCCGCCTGGGTGTGCATATATGTGCGTGTAGGGGAGGGGGCACCCATTGCACGAGGGCTGTCGTGACACCGTCGTGCCCCGAGACGAGTGCACTCTCCCGGGATACATTCAAGTAATTTAAAGGATTTTTAAAGTCCTCCGTGTAGAAGTGCACCTGGCCGTCGGTGCTGGGGCAGCGGGGCTTGAACAATAACTGCCACTCGTCACCGAGAGGCTTGTGGGGGAGGAGGTGGCGGAGGACAGGCACCGAGGGCGCAGGAGCAGGATTCACACAAACTCACCAGAAGGCGCTTCCTTCCTTCACTCGGACTTTTCCAGGCGCTGTAAGGAGCCGTGTTGTAACTGCATTAATCTCAGGGAGATTTGGGGGTGGTTTGGGGAACCAGAGGGCCGACTCAACCGTTCATCCTTAAAGTGTTGACAAAGAGTTGAGAAAGAAACACACAGTTCAAGGCCGAAAACAATTGGAGAGCTGTTGTGCATTGTACAAATATTGGATTAGGGATAGAAGTGCGGATTGCGATTACTTATTGCCCATTATAGCCCCCCACCTCGTTTAGGGGGTTGGGATATGATACGGGTTGAAAAGCAAATGATGACATCCCACTGTTTTCATACTATTTTAGAGCAAGGGAACATTTTCCCGTGGCTGGAAAAACAGCAGGAAATCAAAACCCCCACTACGTAAACAAAATATTGGGTGTGTTTTTTTTAAGTTTTATCACGCCTCTGATCTCCTTAAATAAACTCGCATTTCTCTGGGAATTCTGAAATTCGAATCTTCGATCACGTCACCTTTGGACCGCAACTGAATTATCCACTTACTTAAAAACCCTTTGTCCCAGCCTGGGAGCTTGTGTGTGTATGTGTGTGTTGTGGCAGCAGGGAGAGGGGGTGCAGCAGATCGGCCAAGCTTCGGCCCCAACGCTAATCCTGCCCTTTGGTTTGTTTGCTAGTGTAATCTGCCTCAGCACAGTGTGTGCACTTTTCATTTTGTCTCTCCTGTTTTTTTTTTCTAAAATGTAGCAACGCTGCTCCGTGAGGAGTTACACAGCCGGGTTCTTGCATGCGCCCGGGATGGGTGTGTGATATGGCCCTTAGAGAAGTTAAGTTCCACGATTTAATTCGTTATGAGTCCTAAATAACGATAAATAGGTTTAAGCGTGCTCTAAAGCCTTTACTAGCATATTAAGTTGGTAATGTATGGTAATTCATGCGCCCGGCCCAGCAGAGCCATAAAGTGCGTGTAAATGATCTCAGAGGCCGGGGCCGAGCCGTGCCGGGGCATAAAGCAGCGGGTTACTGAGTGCTAGACATGGACGAGAGACTACCGCTCCGGGGACAGGGTGTTGCATAAGAGAAGAAGGGCCCATTCCCAGTAGGGGGTAGGGGCGCTCGACCAGGAAAGGGAGACCTGTGGGGTAGGGGCTGCTGCATTAGAGAGAGGGGCCCGTTCATGGGGAGAACCACCTTGAGAGGGAGAGCTGCACAAGTGAAGGGAGGCCTGCACGAAAGGGAAAAAGAGACTGCCGCGTGCAGATGAGGGACAGCTGCATTCAGAGACTGACACACGTTTACTGGCGAGATGGACTACATCAGCATGGACCAAGGGCACAGGGAGAGTTGGCACATTCTCCAGGGGCAGGGCTAACTGCGCTGGAGAGAGGGAGGCCTGGAGTGAGATTTCTGCACTAGGGCTCAGGGGATGCAGAGGGGAAGCAGGATGAGGGCGAGGCACCTGGGAGTGGGGCTGGTGCACCCGGAAGAGGGGCGCAGGACACATGCGTCAGGCAGCGAGGCTCCTTCGCCAGGGCGAGGGGTGTACCACCGTGGGGAGCAGGGTGGGGGTGTTCAGTTGCACAAGGCAGATAGACACTGGCACCTGCAGCAGGGAAAGGGGCTCCTGCAAGGGGGGGCTGTGAAGGGCAGCTGCACGAGGAGACAGAAATGGGGCACCCGCAGAAGGAGTGAAGGGCAGCTGCCCCGGGTGAGGGGCACCTGCAGCGGGGTAGGAACACGTGCAGCACGGAGCAGGGCTTCGGATGAGGGAAAGTGACTGACTGGTCGATAAGAGAGCGGGCGCAGCAGGAAGACACCCGCTGGACCAGGGAGACTAGGGCGGTGACACCGCGGCGGAACCAGGGCTGCTGCCTTCAGGACAGGGTGGCTTGCTTTAGCATGAGGGTGGGCACACGTTGCTGCACTGAGTTCATTGGGCATGCAGTTGGCAGCGCTAGGTTGGGTATGGCAGCACCAATGTGGCCCTGCTGACTGGACCAGGGCGAGGACTGACAACGCAATTTCTCTTTTCAACCTGCGCCTCACAACAACCAAGTGCGTCCTTGTAAAAGAAAGCAGTAGAGACTGGGGCCTTTCTTTTAGAGGGGCACTCCTCTTAAAAAAAAAAAAGTTTTCTCAGTCCCGTTTACAATTATGCTGTTTGTTATGAGGTGATGCACAACAGATACTTGAAACTCCACGGGTCTGCAACAGGGCCTCTCCTCTTGATACTCTTCTGCAGGAGTAAATGCACAAGCCAGTTTTCATTGTAGTGCAAAATGATAAGTGAAATAGTTGCAATACAAATCGCATTTGCGAGAGATTAAGCTATTGCCATTGTAAATGACAATGCCATTTATTTATCTGTTTTCAAAACTAACACATAAATAAAAAGTTTGTCATTCATAATACCAATAGCTCAAACTTTTCCAAAGGCGAAACCGTTGCATTGTAAATGCTTGTCCTTTCTAGCGATCTACACAGGCACCGAGTCCAGAGAAAGAGACCGCTAATTACAGCCTAAACAGCTGAGAGTGTGCATTAGAAAAAGCTGAAAGCGCTCCTAGACTGCTGCTGTCAGGGCGGTAGAGGCTCCTTGGAAACAAATCACTCAGCAGGGGAGTGCTTAGGGTGATTTAGATGGAAGAACAGCGTGCAGGAGAATCTGGAAACGGTTTCAAATTTCTTTCTGCAGCCCCTGTGAACCTCAGACACGGATAGACACATCGCCGGTTTGTCATTATTTTTCCGTGTCCATTTATAAATACAGACACAGGAAAACATGTTTTCTGTCTGTATTTATGTGTATAAATCCTTTTAAACGGAAAACCGGGAGCCCTATTTATAAGTGAGGTGTCTTCTCCTAATATAAAAATGTACCAGTAAAGTAGTAGGTCGTTCCATAATAAGATAATCCCTAGTCATGCTCCTAGGCACCTTTGTGTGTTGAAGTGTGTTGTCAGATTGCCAGCAGCAGGAGGCCAACCTGATCCATGATGCAGGGTGAAGTTGTTAGACTTAACATAAAAATGTGGTCTGCTCACATCCTTAAACCATTGACATTCAAGGAATGTTGGGACTAGCCAAAGGGTCTATGGGGGTAACCATTTTTGCAGCACAGCTGAATTGGCTTCATTCCTTGAGGGCTTCTCAGAAAAAAACACCAGTCACATGAACCACTCATCACCCTCTGCAGGGTTTGAGCAGACATGCCGATGGACACCCAACCCATGCTTCAACCTCCTCAACACAAGCATTTAAATATTCTTCATAGCTTCAGGTATAATTATTTTCTGTGTAAGGCCTCGGGCGGACTTGTTCAATCCTCAACCCTCTAAAATGCAGACTGGAAAATTGTCTGAAGACAGAAGGCTTCCATCTAGATGAGCCAGAAAAAAAACGTGTATACCTTTATAACTGTGTCCACAACCATGACAAATTGTGCATTGACCATTAATCGCTTTGCATTTTGCCGTACTGTGTTCCAGTAATGAAATGAGGGCTTCCTACCATTAGGGGCCTTGTAGTTTTTGATTCTAATGCTCTGGTAAACCCTTTGAATCAGAATAGTAAATCACACTGTTGCAAAAGTTTGCAGCAAAAGGCACCTAGGTGTAGCACTTTAGAGAAAACACATCCTCACAGCAATGGCATTGTGCAGCTGTTGGTATTGATGGCAGGGTAAGCTGATCATTTCTTTGCCCTGCAGTGATTGTCATGCATTCTTTAGTGGAATGTAGAGCAAACACAGTGGCTGTGTCAAGGCACCGTTTAAGGTTTCGCTTACATGCAAAATCTCTTGATCTCAAACAAAATAAATCTTAAAAGGGGCTTGGAACGTGCTTTGAAGTTACCATGCGTTCATTTCAACATTGCTCTAATTTACATACTTCTGATTGGTCAGAACCTTTTCCCTTCCTGCTTGACTGTCCATGCTGGGAAGCTTGGCCCAAGTGCTGTCATGGCCACTGGCTGCTGGCCAGTATCCTTCCACTGGCTACACTCTGAACGCATCTTTTTTTCTTTTCTTATTAAGCACTCCATACAAGTGCATCTCCCCCTCCTCCCCAATCACTGTTCCCTCCGCTGTACCCACAGAGGTCCTTAAACATATTTTTTGCATCTTATTGCATTTTATGTAATGTATCGTTCCAGTCTCTGTGTAAGCTCAGCCTCTTTAAATTCCGGGCAACTCACGTAATCTTTGCATTTGTTGTTGGTTGCCCTAGCCACCACCTCCCGACCATCGTGTTTGTTCCTGCTGACCTCCCATTGCTGTCCACAGATCCCCTCACCCGACCCTGCTTATCCTATTGTTAGCCTTTGCCTCACCTCAACATCTTTTGATTACGGGCATATCACATATTCTCCTGTGTCTAAACAGCCACCTCAGTCATATAATCTAATATATAAATATGAAATACAAATGTTGAAGAAAAAATAACCTTTGCTTTTAAGACTGTTTGTCTTATTTCTTTCTATAAAAGTTGGTGTGTGATGTGAATGCTACACATGGCTACACTGAACTTTGGGGCACAATGGATGCTGCAGTCCACTAGTGACACTGAACTTACAGGCCCTGAGCACACATGGTACCATATAGACTAGGGATGTATAGGTAAGCTGAATATGTCAATTAGTTGTATAGCCAATTTTGACATTTTTTAGGTGTCGTTGCACATGCACTGGGGCCTGGTTAGCAGAGTTTCAGTAGAAAGAGGCAAAAACAACAAGATAATCTAGCAAAAAGAGGCGAAGATCACTCAAAAAAGGGCATTTTTCTAAAGACCCTATTTATTTTTAATTCCTACAACACCATTTACCTTAATTAAAAAACATTTCTAATTGAAGGGTCAGTTTGAGAAACAGACGGAATGAGGGTAGCAAAAAATAAGGGAAGACACTGAGTCAAAAATGAAGTGTGGCATGTATGTTTGTATTCATGTATGTATGTTTTTATATATCTATGCATAAGGTATTTCTACTGCACATCCCTAGCCAAAAGGCAGTGAAACACTATACATAGTCAAAGGCAAGCTTCAAGTCAGTGAGAAATAGGAGAGGAAACTTTTGTTTGGGGTTATTGCAGTGTGATAGCGTTCTTTAAAGAGGTGAGTCCAACTCTTAGTCTGCAGTCTGTTGGTGTCCTAGATTTGAGTGTTCCCGAGAACCACAAAAGATGGAGAGCTTATCTGAAAGATAAGCTGGGGTGCTGGTTCTGGCGGCTTTGTAAATTATGCAGTTGGTTTTGAATAGGATGCATACTGGCAAGGGGAGCCAATGGAGTTCCATTAGAGTTGGAGTGATGTGATCATATTTCATCATTCCCTGGATGAGACATGCTGCAAATTGTAAGATGCCCATAAGGGGTGCCATTGTGGAGGCTGGGAGGCAAAAGATTAGAGCATTCCCATCTTTCAGATACGAGAGTACTAAGGCTTGCTGTAGCAGCCCACCCCCCTCAGCGCCTTGAGACCCTCACGGGTAAGTAGTGCATACTCTGATTGATTGATTGGACAGAAATACTTTAGTTACTTTCTGGATGAAACAATTTGACTTTCTTGAGAAGAGAGAGCTGATACAAGGGCATCTTTCAGATTTTTGGCAATGTGTTCATTTCAGGGGAAGGTTGGTGTCCAGGGTGAATCCAAGAGACCTGGCATTCAGTCAGAGTTGTAGTTCGAAGCAATCAAGGTTCCTGTCATTGAGCCAGGTTTGTGCTGCATCTTGTTTCTTGTTCTTGGCAAGTAATAGGAATTCTGTCTTTGCTGGGTTGGGCTACAGGTATTCCCCAATCATTTTGGTCTGGTAGATTTGCAAGAAGTATTTGAGGAGTTGGTTCTCTGAAGCAGAGAAGGCTTTTAAGTAGCATTGTGTATCATCAGCATATAGGTGAATCTTGATGCTCTTATCTGCAAGTAGAGCATCAAGGGACTCCATGTAAAGGATGAAGCTGACATGAGATAGCAACGAACCCTGTAGGGCTCCACATGTGATAGGGACATTTTGTGACCGGTAGGTGTCCATGTAAACAAACTGGTGTCAGATGGAGAGATAAAGAAGCAGTGAAGGACATACCTGTGAATTCCATTAGTGACACGAAGGTGCATGGGAGTGATACACCCAAGGAGAGGAAATATTGTGGAGTAGCAAGATTTCCACTGGTGCCATTTTAAGCAAAGAAAATGGGTCCTCTGTCCTTGTTGGGTAGAAAAACACAACCATAATCAGCTGCTGCAGAGTACTCCACACAATCCTAAATCCTGCACACATAGTTGCTACTCAGATACAACTTTAACATTTGAATGAAGAAGCAGCATGAGACCATATCAGATGTAGGGTTCATACTTAGGGCATTGGGCAATTAAAAGAAAGAGCTGTGCAGTTAAGGGAAGCAGAGAACTAGTAAGAAGAGCAGGACATATATATGTGAGATATTTAAGCAGAAATGTACAGAAGATGCACCTCTTTGAGGAACAGTACATCACAATGTTGTAAAAGCGCACTTATGCTCCCAGACCCAGCTAACTTTCCTATCACTCGTTGACTGTATGATGGCCTTTGATATTGTAAATCACACTATTGTCTTTTGGCTACGTCCTTGTTATACAAATACCAGGTGCACGCATCAATTTAGATTGGTTAAGTCAGGGGAGGCTCAAGGCTCATGGCGGCCCTGGGCAGGGAGTGTAGGTAGGGGGCCCCGGATGAGGGGGTCTGGGCGGGGCGGAGTACGGAGGCCAGTGAAGAGGGGGCGGGGGGGGTCAGAGTGTTTGGAAGTGGACCAGAGCCGGAGGCCGCCAAATCCCTGCCAGGGTCCGCCACGTAAATATGTATCCATCCTCAGAGGATTATTATATGAAGGATATATATTGGCGTGGTGACCCCTGGAGTTTGGTGGCCCTGTGCAGGTGCACAGCTTGCACATGCTTAAGGCCGCCCCTGGTTAAGTTGCCATTGGGTGTATTTCCGCCCCTAGTTTGCATAATATTGCAAACTGGAAATGGCTATTTTCTGGGCGCTGAAATCAGCTGCAGAAAAACGTTCAGAGCGAACATATGCAACTCTAGCTCCTACAAACGGTTTTAGCACGAATTCCACCCATTCTTAGAATAAATAAACAAATAACGTACTGGACATCTTTTCTTAGACATTTGTTCCCTTTGTTTTCACTCTATCTGACCCAATCCTGCACCCTTGTTTCAAGGCCGGTTGTGCCCCAGGAAGTCAGCCTGGCTACCCTCAAAAGTACTTCCGGCTGTTCCTGCAAACATCTATCATCATGTTTTACGCCATCAGCCGCATAGCTGAGAGACAAACCCTGCAGAGCTGACCACAGACCCATCCGGTGGAAACCCTGCTGTGGCGATTAACTGCAGAGTCCTCACATTCAGAATGCATGGTCTCCGGGTCTCAAGGTCATGGAAAACACACCTATCGACCCGCTGTGCTCTTTCATACCCGTACGAGTGGCCTCGAGGCCTTAATGGAAAACACTCTCCATTTGTTGATGCTTAGCTGTTGACACAATAACGAGCATAAGTCAGGCACAGTGTTGTGAAACAAGAGCTTGTTTCCAAGAGAGAGGTCATTAGCCTGGAAGTACTTGTCTCCTCCTTGTTATACAACCCACTTGTGCAAATGTGGCTTTCGTTAAGAGGCTTCGGAGTCTCTAGGGGTTGAAGCTTAGATCTCAGCTGTAGAAAACGAAGCCTTTCTGAAATGCAGCGCATGTCTTGAAGCAACATGTTTAGGGACGTTTCTTAGAATTAGTGCAACTTACTTTTAAAAGTTATTAATAGTGCTTCCTCTTCAACAAACGGATTTTACTGTCAGGACAGCCTTCCCTTTAATTACAGTTAGGCCAGAACAGTTCCTAACTTGCCTATGGCGGGGGGTGGGGGGGGGGGAGGGGAACAGAATACACGCCTGATTCATTATTGCACCTTTGATGGTGCCTTTCAATTAAAGACTCACCAATGTCAACCGCGGTATCAAGGAGACTTGTACTTTTACAGATTAGTAGAATGATTTACTAAGAATAATTTCCATTGGTCAAGAACATGTTTCAGATCATGACTGATAGAGCTGCATCGACTTTTCACATCAGCCAGTCTTAGTGTGTTTATTTATGCGTCTGTTTTGCACCAGCACACACCTGGTGTAGTACACATTGTTTACTATCTCTGAAACATACCTCAATTTGCAAACATTTTTTCTAATCCCCATTCTGATTGTAGATTGAAAAATCAATGGCCTGCACATCACTCCACATAAGCAAATAAAGCAGACTGAGTGTGTATGGTCTATACAAGAGGTTACATGGGCAGTGTTCTCACTGGCTGATATAGAATTCAAACGAAGTGCTTATTTGTTCTCTGGATCCAATTGGATGTGGTGCTTTCCATGCTCTTTTCAGATTGATTATATTACAATTTTGTTAGCCACAGCTTCCCTGTGCCCAACATCCCCATGAACAAAAGACAAGAAAGTGATAAGAGGACAGACTGTGTGCTGTGTATTCCCAAAGCTTTAAAAGTGATTTTCCACTACCCGTGGCTGCTTAAATTTACCTGTTGGTTTGTGGGCTTTGTAGTTTAAAATCTGCCATTTCACCTGCATGTGACTGCTTAAATGTACCTGTTGGTTTGTGGGCTTTGTAGTGTAAAATCTGCTGTTTCATTTGCCCATGACTGCTTAAATGTGCTCGTAAGTTGGTGGGCTTTGTAGGTTAAAATCTGCTGGTCCTCTTGCCTGTGACTGCTAAAATGTACCTGCTGGTTTGTGGGCTTTGTAGTTCAAAATATGCTTTTTCACCTGCCTGTGACTATTTAAATTTCCCTTCTAGTTTTCCCCAATATTGTACTAAGACGTGGGTGAAAACATTGCACCCCCAGCTCCTGTTTTGTATTGGCAAGGGTAAAAAAGCCAAAATACACCTCTGAGGCAAAGCAGAGTGTGCTTTAAGGCTGCACAAATCTGTTCTTACGGCTTAAACTGTGTTTGGAAAGTGTACTTAGCAATTGTTTGTGGCTACCAGAGTGAGCTGTTTAAGTGTGAAAAAAGCAGTATTGTTAGTGGCTTAGATTTGGCTCTTACCTGCAGAGCTGATCTCCAGAGTGTGGATTGAGCCTGTCTGTCTACAAGAAGATTCTGTTCTTTAGGCACAGCTCTCTGCCCCCGGCTATCAACCTGTGCTTGAGGTCACATGCTCTTTGTATGAGTTTGCCATTGGACGCTACATCTGTGATCTAATTGGCTGCTGTATCTGGTGTTTCTATTGGGCTTATGGTTGTGTTTCTGAATGACTGATAGTTCTAGGGCTTTCTTTGGTTCCTAGGTAGGGTTTCTATTGGAATTAGGGCTTAGGGCTAGAGTTGTGATTGGTGGGTAGGTCTGGGGTTTTGATTGGTTCCTGAAGCTAGGTTTTCTATTGGGCCTAGTACTTAGGCTAAGGTCTCTGATTGGCTGATAGGACCAAGCCTGTGAATGGCTGTAAGGGCCTGGGCTCCTATTGGCCCTAGGTCAGGGCTAGTTCTGTGATTGGCTACGGATAGGGCTAGGGTTCCCATTGGCCGAAGGGGTCACCTGACCACTAAGGCTATTTATTCTTAGGGCCCATTGCTTCTCAGCATAAGTATTGAGGCTAAGGGCAGAGAGGACAAATGCAGTTGTCTGTTTGGGCCTGTTTGGGACAGGTCTGGCATAGCGCAAGAAATGCAGCCCATTTTGCTACAAACAAACCCTGCGCACACTTCATTGTCTCAACACCCACTACAAAACCCCACAAACCACACCTATTCACCCTTCTACCTCAAATTCCACACAATGGCACCTTCACTTACACGCAACACACCACTTTATCCTATGCCATTTAACCAGTCCACTCATCAATAACACCACCCAAATCTACATCTTACTTAACTTTGTCTCAACAAGACACACTCTCCCTGCTCATACTACGCATCAGCTCTACCCTCTCATTACTCCTAACAGACCCCTTTCTGTAACCATCTATTCTATCCTCAACCTTCCATATTTTCATCCACCAACACCCTTTACATCTTTTTACCAAAAAACACAACCTCATAACTATTACACTACACTCCACTACACATAATTCCCCTTCCAGTAATCACATCTAACACAAAAATTCTTGTCAGTCCCCTCTCACTCACCACATGCACTCTTTTTCAACACACATCAACACCCTCTTTACCTTGTAGCTTCCACACACCAACATACTTTACATACAAATACCTCTCAGGAAACAAATACAGCATCATCTCCTCTCACTACTCCTCAACAACTAAACATAACACACACACACCAGCACAACAAAATCTCTCACACACACTACCTCATAATGCTTTCCATCACAAACAAGAAACATACTCCCACCCTCCTAACCACACAAATATTACACATCCTAATCCAACTCTACTACCAAGCTTTCTCTCTTCTCACACTCCTAGCACATATACAGCAAGAAAGAAACGCTCTTTTAATTGCCTCTGATCAAAGGGGGCGTGGCTAGCGCCCGAGGATGATGGTGGCATCTGAGTAACTCTCTGGAGATGACGTGGAGCCTGCCGGTAACAACACCTCCTGCTGTGCTTGAAGTCCGCTCGAAATCGGCTCGCGGACATAGGAAATCCTGCTGAACCCGCTACTGTAGGTTTTTCTCAGCTCCATGACCCGCAACTATGCTAACTCGTTCTCCTTGATACAGCGCTTTCCTGTGAGGTGATGCACGCCATTTCTTTCCATAGGCGCAAGGCTTCCTGACTGGAAATGAGCGGCTGAGGAAGTTTAACTGCATTTGCGGGGAGGCTCATTTAAATATACCTGAGAATGTAAAAGCATTATTCTGAATACAAGTTTCGGCTTTTTTTTGCCTATTTGCTTCCTTCTTTGACTTTCTGTGTATAACTCCTATTTACCAGAACCTGCTGTAGGAATGTTTGAGAGGAAGTCTTCCTCTTCAGGTTCGACATGGAACTTCCACATATAACAAGAAGATACGTGTTTAGTGATTTTCTTTGAGAGTTTTGGGCCCCTTGTCAACTAAATTTATTGGAGGTTGCGATTGGTAAAATTCACACCTTCACTTCAACTATCTTCTTGGAGTTCATCTGGCCACGATACCTACATTCTTGAATTTTTATCTATATTCTTTGGCTGCTCAATTCACTCAAATACAAATATAGTCCAGGTCACATATCTTAGCTTAGACCAATATCATTGCTTGCATATTGTCTCCTCATATGGGCAGATTGAAAAAACGAAAGCCTCTGCAGATACCATCTGTTCATAAGCGTATATTTAGAGCTTCTTTCCTTACTCGCAGCGCTTAAATGGATGAGTCAATACTCTCTCTGCCTAGGGGCACCTCTTTATCCAACAATAGTATGCCTTCAGTTTCCAATAAGGCATCCACCAAACTTCTGAAGAAAGACCCACCGTCTCCTCCAAAGCAGATTTCCAAAGTCTCCATGGATCTCCTTCTAGAAAATATTTGTGCCCTACGTCTGTTCATGGAGGAGAGCAATTCTAAATTACAAGCCCTCACAGACAACTGGCCTCCAATGGAGAAAAGGCTTGCTGTGGCTGAACAAAGGATTGATACCATAAACTCATCTGTTGTTGGGATTAGCGCTTTTCATTCCCAAGTTGCATCTCTTCAGAAAAAAATGGAGAGTTTAGAAAACAGAAACAGAAGGAACAATCTCTGTTTAAATGGTTTGCCTGAAAGAACTGAAGGTTTGGATCCCATAACCTTTTCAAATCTTTTCTATCAAAAGTTCTTGCCGGAAGGAGCTCTTCCTAATACATTCAAGATGTCCATAGGTTGTGTCCTCCACAAGCCAATGATTCCAAAGGAAAAAAACAAGAGGAGTAATAATTTACTTTTTGGAATACTCTGATCTTCTCAAAGTCTTGCTGGCAGCTAGATCATTCAGACGGGTTTTATGGTCAAATAACCCCCTTTTTTTCTCACAGGTTTACACGAAGAGTACGATTGACAGACACAGAGAGTTCCTTGCCTTGAGACCTGCTCTTCGATCTATTAATGCACGTTTTGACCTTTTTCACCCCTGTTTATTCCAAGTAACATATAATAAGAATACTACATACGAAGATCCTATTAGACTGAACAGTTTTCTTAACTCTTGCACAACAGTCACTATGAATACTTCATCAGGAAGTACTAATTAGCTTGCATACATTAATTCCTTCGAGTGTAGCAGTTATTTTAATGTTGTTTCATATCTAAAAAGAAAAAACGTAACTACTTACATTTGGGAAAAATTAGCAGTTGATAATGTTCTTGCTCTTTTTCCACAGGTTTCTTCTCCATGTCATAATACCCTCCCCTTTCTCAAGTTGTTTGTTCGATGAGCCTCCTGCTTTCCCTTCTGGAGTCTCGACGTGTCATCTAGTCCATGCGGCCTCATCCCCCCCACCCTTATGTTTTTGGGAATTTTTGTAGGTAATGTTTTTGTTCTGTTTTTATGGTTGTCACCAAACTTCTCTTTGAAACTCTCTAATCTGTTTTCTCTTTTCAGATGTCTTCTTCACTATCCTATCTATCAGTTCTGTTCTTACTTCTTCTTCCTTTCTCTTCCTTTTCATCTCAATTTTTTAAAATGTGTTCTTATACTGTATATGCTTATTTTATGGTCTAAAATTGTGCTAATTCACGTCATTGTTGGTTTATTTTGATAAAATTCTAAAGTAAATATGCTATGTCTTTGAAAATTGTTCCGTGGAATGTCCGATGTTTAAATTCCCCTATCAAGAAACAGTGAGTTCTATCCTATTTATCTAAACTTGATGTTAATATAGCCTTATTACAAGAATCTCACCTCACGGATTCTGAATCACTAAAACTAAAAGGAAACTGGGTAGGAGACGTTTTCTTTTCCACTGGAGATGCAAGAGAAATGGAGTCATAACACTTTTCCACTAGGCATTGAGTGTTAAGCTTGTTTCTCAGGAATCAGACCATGAGAGCAGATGGTTGCTTACTAATTTACTGATAGGAGGAACTTCAATTTCACTGTTTAATGTATATGCAGCTACAAATGGTGACGCTTCCTTTTGGTCCCAAATCTCTCAGTTTCTCATAAATCACTGAGCTGAGAACTTTATTCTTGCTGGTGATTGTAATCATGTGGTAGACTCTTTTTTAGATAGCAAATCCAAAGTTTTTTTTCACTTAAAACAAAGCTCATAAATCCTTCCTACAGAGTCAGAGTCAAAATCACTTTATTCGATTATTTTAAAATCATAAAAGTATGCTATACCTATACATGATGACTTTCAGAATTATATAATATATAAAAACAGTTTGATAAAAACAATACAGTGCATGGATATAAAATCAGCGGCCTATATACATGGTTCTAGGAATAATTTTTTTACAAAAGTATTCATTATCTAATAACAAATATTTCCCAAATTTGTAGAGTTATTAATTCGTTATACAGTCCATAAAGCACAAACATGAATAGATGCTTTGAGATTATGTAATTCCTCAGTATAGGAATTCTCCTATTTCTCCCCACCTGATAAAACCCAATCCAGAATTGATCCCATTTTTATATCACATAATGTTTCTCAATCCCTACGCACGGCAGAAATAGGACCCATTCTTCTTTCTGACCATGCCCCTGTGTGTATCCAATTAGACATGCTATCCCAGCCTACTCATTCCAAAGGATGGCATTGCAATAACTCTTTACTCCTAGACCCTGCTTTTAACTTCTTATTTGTCAAGATTTTTCATGATTACTTCAGAAATAATCACACATCCAATATCCCCTTTCACACGGTGTGGGATGCCTTTAAAGCTACAGCTCAGGGTTTTGTCATCGGATATATACCTCTACCGAAAAGGAGAAATCAAAAATCCTCTATGCGGGACTCCTATCTAAAATAAAGAAATTGGAACATTCCTTTTAGATACTTCTAAATCTAAAGATTGTCTATTGGAACGTATTAAAACAAAGATCCCGTTCAATAAGGAATAGGCAGAAAATGCATCTCTATATTTACTAAAGACTAGTGCAAACTGCTACGGTGGACAAATTAAAGCAGATAACTTGCTAGCTAATTACCTCAAACTTAAACAGAACAAATCCCAGATTGAATCTATTATTGATGATAGCCAGATTTCAAAATACAAAGACTCTGAAATATTACATGAGTGTGTGCAGTTTTATAAGTCACTTTATACTCCGGAGAACTCACCTTTAGATGATTCTGACATTTCTCACTATCTTTCCACTATTCAGAAAACTGTAGACCCATCATTACATTTTGAATTACTAGAATCCGATATCACACAAACGGAGTTGCTTAGTGCTTTGAAGGTTCTCCGTAGGGACAAAGCTCCTGGTCCTGATGGTTTTACAGTTGAATTATTTTTACATTTTTCCCAATTTCTCCTCCCGAAGTTGCTTATCCTCATTCGAAGTCTTCATAATTCTAAGGACCACTTGCAGTGATTGCCTTAGATGCGGAGAAGGCTTTTGATAGAGTCTATTGACCTTTTATCTTCCATACACTTAAATGGTTCGGATTTGGTCCAAAAATAATTTCTTTAATTTCCTTACATTATACTGATCCCAAAGCTGCCATCTTTGCTAATGGCCTCACCTGCCCATACTTTACATTACAGAGACGGGTGCGTCAAGGTTGTCCATCATCTCCATTTCTCTTTCATTTAGCATTAGAACCTTTTTTATTCAAAATACGTCAAAATCACTCTATCACTGGTTTTCCATCTGATACTCAGCACATTAAGCTAGCGACCTATGCAGATGATGTACTTTTATTGTTATCTCATCCACAGTCTGCTCTCCCAGCATTTCTATCAGAAGTTATATGTTATAAAGAAGTATCCGGTTATAAATTAAACAATACAAAAGGCGAAATTTTACCTCTGACGAAATACACCTTTAATGAACACTTCTTAATGTCTAACTTCACGTGGAGCCCTCAACATATTAAATATCTTGGCTTATGGTTCACGTCCAATATTAAATCTTCAATTACTCTAAATTTAGGCAAATGTATAAGTAAATTATCCACACTTACTTCAAAATGGCATCCACTCTATCTCTCCTGGTGGGGTCGTCAAGACACCATTAAGATGATGTTGACTTCCATTATTCTTTATATTATTTTCAACATCCCTGTAAATAAACCAGTTAAGTTATGTCATAAGATCAAGTCAATAACTCATATCTTTCTTATGGAATAAGAAAAAACATAGAATGTCATTACTAAAATTATTACGTCCAAAACTGGAAGGTGGTGTAAATTTCCCTGATTTTCCTAAATATCATAAGGCATTTCAATTAAGACTATTATCTCAGTGGGTCTTAGACTCATCATTAGACTCACCACTTTGGTTTGATTTAGAGAGATCATTCCTCTCCCCTTTCACATTTCAAGAATATTTATCTTTTACACGCAAACCTCAAACATTATCTACGCCAGTTCTTAAACACTCTTGCAAGGTATTGAATTCTATACTCCAATCTATTCAGAACGATCTTGACTCATAACAAAATTTATACTAATTAAAAATAAAACCTTTTTCTGGAGGACCTGGAGGAATAAGGGTCTTATATGGTTACATCAATTATTTGTAGTTGACAATTGTCTTACATTTTTACAAGCAAGCTCTCATCTCTCATCAATACTTACCTTTCAACGTAAGTTTACAGTCCTACGTTATACGATTCTGGAAGCACAAACTCAGTTTCAAACCCTCTGTCCTTCTTCCCCTTTGAATAATAATAATAAAAAATGTGTTAATAATTCCCTACAAGCAAGACTCGTCAACAATCAAACCACAGAAACACATTCGATGTATACTACTCAACTGTCGGTCAGCAAAAAAACATGCTGCAGACATAGCCGACCTCATATTAAGCCAAGAAATCGACGTAACTATACTAACAGAATCATGGCTATCTGACTCTTCTTCGCCATGCCTGGATCAATTAGTCCCCTGGAGCTACTGCATTATGAGACTAGACAGGCTAGACAAAAAGGGAGGAGCCATTGCCTGTATACATAGATCTGACATTTCCATTACAAAAATACAATCTGACCCCTTAGAGTCTTGTGAATATCTCGGCATGTCTTTAAGATCCTATGACAATCAAAATTGTAAACTTCACGCATTCTTCCACCCCCGGGCAAAAATACCAGGTTCATAGACCAGCTGATAGAAATCATGACAGCAAACTCTATTCCGCATTTCAATGATATTTTCTTAGGAGACTTCAGTCTTCATTGGAAGGATCACACTGACAAATAGAGCATTCTACTCAAAGCCTTCCTTGAACGTTAATCACTGGTCCAAGAATGTCATCTACCTATCCACTCCAAAGGCTCTACCTTAGACTGGATCAAGCTAAAGAAAAAGCTATTGATAACATTGAAATCACCCCCTGCGATTGGTCTGATCATCACATCATTACCTTCCAAATACCCTTCATAAAAGCTAAAACATCCTCACAATTAATTGAACCCAGAAAATAGACTTGTGACACTTGAGGACTCAATATGGATAATGTTGCAGCATGCTGTGAAATAGAATTGCAACCCGCAAAATAATATGGTTGACGTCAGTGACCTCACGTAGTTTTATAACAATACAATGTTGAGTATTATTAAGGACATAGCCCCATTAAAATTCAAAATGATCCCTGACAAAGACTAAACCCTTTGTTTAACTGTGCCCTAAATGATGAAAAACGTTCACTGAGACTCACAGAGCGAAAATGGCAACAACACCCTTCCTCGTCCCATTTAATCCAACTAAAACAGTCCAGGAAAGCCTACAATAAAAGCATTCTAAACTAAAAAAAAGACTTCTTCTGGAAAGAACTGGATAATGCAAAAAACAGACCGAGGAAACTATTCGATCTGCTAAAAGATCTATCCAATAAATCTGCCAAATCTGCACCAACTACTATAAAAACAATCTTAAGCAGTGAAGATGTATCCTCCTTTTTCCCAGCCAAAGCCAATTCGATGGAGGTGGAGCTCAAAAAAGCGGCTGAATGTCCTGAAATCACTTAGAGCACCTTATATGAGCATCAATATCAACCAGATCTGGAAAAACCTAAAAGAAATGCTCGATGACCAGAATTCAAGCCTGTCGGTGGACTAGACATTGCAAATTTCATTTGGCCTATTAAACCTAACAATCATTACAACTATCCCCTACCTGCAAAGTGTTGGTCTTCAATAAACCATCTGCTCATCCCTTCATGGACAAAGATCATCAACACTCCGTTGGCACAAGGCGCCATACCGGACAGCCTAAAAACAGGGCAAGTACGTCCAATTTTAAAAAATCCAAAAGAGAACCCCACTGACCCTAACAATTTCAGACCAGTAACAAACATTCAATGCCTGCCAAAGTCCTGGAAAAATGTGTACAACAACAATTGAGCCATCATATCTCTGAATTCAATCTGTTAAATGACTTCCAATCAGGATTTAGACCAAACCATAGTATGGAAACATCAGTTCTGCACATCGTGGATGATGCTCTACTTGCCTTCAACCACAACAAAACATGTCTCCTAATCCTGCTTGACCTATATTCAGCTTTCGACATGGTGAACCATGGTTTCATGCGATCGCATCAAAAACAGAATGGGATTAGAGGATACAGTCCTAAAATGGTCTAGCTATTTCCTAGAGAACAGATTGCAAAAATTCAAAGTCAACAAAACATTATCTGCTACCTCCAGAAAGACAATCGGAGTTCCTCAGGGCTTAACACTATCCCAGGCGTATGGCCGGGATGCCCGTCACCCCCTCCCAACACAATCCCCAAGGATGGGAAGACGGACGCAGTTCTGAACTTTTGGAAGGCGGGAGGAAGTTACCCTCCCGGCCGTATTTATTAAAATATGAAACAAAATTAAAACATTAAATAAAAGTTTCATAATCATGTACAATTTTCATTTATTACATTTCGATGAAGACATATTATTTGGCTAACCTTAACAAATCTCTAATACAAAGGTATCCTAGCCAAGTCTAACATCCTGCAAATGCATACTTTCTAAATTAAAATTGTACATCCTAGCATTAAGGGCCAACGGCAAGGTCTTAACCGGTGTCAGATCCCGACTACCAAAAACTCTCGCCCTCACGGTGTGAGTGGCGGCCGCGCAGAGGACTGTACCCTCATTGCCAACTGTAATTTCCCTTGTCTTGTTGGGGGCCCCTCTTTCCGCTCGACGCCATCTTAAAGGTCGTCCGAGCACCCGTGTGAGGTATCTGTAGGAAGGACAGCGTGGACTCCCCCCCACCCCCACACTCTCTATCACATCCGCCGTCGCGGATATCCGGGCCCCGGGAAATTCGTAGGAGAGGCATATAGCCGCCTCCTCCCCTGGGAGGGGCCTATGGCCGTCTCCCCTTAGGCGACCCATCCTTAGTGGGTGCCGCCTCACAGTGGGAGGGGCCAATGGCCGCCTCCCCCTGGGCGCTCCCATCCATAGTGGGTGGCGCCCCCCCTCAAGGGACCTTGAAATTACTGCTCACCGATCATGACCTTACCGCCCGACCAAAAAATAAATACGACATTTGTTCACCTACTAAGGAAGAAAATATCAGCCTACCTAATGTATCAAACTGTTTACTCCTAAGAGAAAAAACAGACAGACAAAAGTCACATCGTCAATCTAGACATTCATTCTCCTGCTATACGGAGGGAAAAAAGATGTTATCAGAGCAAAACTTTATTGCAAAACCAACATTGCCATAAGGGGCTGGTGGGTGGGTCAAAAATGGCCCCTTGTTCCGTCGAGGGCTCACGAGCAACGAGTGGGTGCAGCCTTCCAAGCACAGGAACAAGAGGACGCTTCTTCGGATTCCCGCTCTCTTTATTCTTCTTCGGGAGGGCGTGTACCCGCCCCAGGTACGCCTACTGGGCGTGGCCATCGGTGTAGGTGTCTAGGACAACCCCTCTTGGGCGGGAAAAAGGTGCGCCCCGGCTACGCCGCTTCGGGCATACCAGCCGAGACACGCCCCCGCCCAAAATGGTTTCCCGGGAGGATCGGGGCACCCGACCATACGTTCGGGGGGACGAGTGGTCGCCCCTTTCCATATGGCAGGGATGCCCGTCACCCCCTCCCAACACAATCCCCAAGGATGGGAAGACGGACGCAGTTCTGAACTTTTGGAAGAGGGAGGGAGTCACCCTCCCGGCCGTATTTATTAAAATATGAAACAAAATTAAAACATTAAATAAAAGTTTCATAATCATGTACAATTTTCATTTATTACATTTCGATGAAGACATGTTATTTGGCTAACCTTAACAAATCTCTAATACAAAGGTATCCTAGCCGAGTCTAACATCCTGCAAATGCATACTTTCTAAATTAAAATTGTACATCCTAGCATTAAGGGCCAACGGCAAGGTCTTAACCGGTGTCAGATCCCTACTACCAAAAACTCTCGCCCTCACGGTGTGAGTGGCGGCCGCGCAGAGGACTGTACCCTCATTGCCAACTGTAATTTCCCTTGTCTTGTTGGGGGCCCCTCTTTCCACTCGACGCCATCTTAAAGGTCGTCCGAGCACCCGTGTGAGGTATCTGTAGGAAGGACAGCTTGGACTCCCCCCCGACCCCCACACTCTCTATCACATCCGCCGTCGCGGATATCCGGGCCCCGGGAAATTCGTAGGAGGGGCATATAGCCGCCTCCTCCCCTGGGAGGGGCCTATGGCCGTCTCCCCTTAGGCGACCCATCCTTAGTGGGTGCTGCCTCCCAGTGGGAGGGGCCAATGGCCACCTCCCCCCAGGCGCTCCCATCCATAGTGGGTGGTGCCCCCCCTCTAGGGACCTTGAAATTACTGCTCACCGATCATGACCTTACCGCCACAGGCTGGATAGTTGACCGGCTATCCGGCCCCCCCCAAACTCCTCCTAAAGGTCATGCTTCCTCAAACCCCTTAGCCATGCTATGAAGTCTCCTATGAGTAAAACATTCCCCTCCCGGGACAGGTGAACCCCATCATTCAGATACATGTGATCACCCCGAATACACCCATGAGGAATGCTATGCAACTGCGCCGAGCGAAACAATCTACCAATTTTGTTGTTAACCTTCTTCACCGAATGGTTCAGTGCTGACACTGAAAGGCCCCCCCGCCACACCTTTCTGGGAATCATGTGGGACCAGGCAATCGTGCACCCCGGGATTCTTTTTGCCAACCAGCTAATGGCCGACAACACTCGCTCGAGTAATACTCGTCTACCCAGTGTCACCAAGTCATTGCCCCCCAGGTGTACTATGACTACAGATGGCGGTGACCTCTGCCGCCCTAAGAGACCCTCAATAAACGATTCGAATTGGTCAATACAGAGCCCGCCCCTTCCATGGAAGGCCACTCTGTACCCGTATTCCCCAGCTGCGCGAGTCGCGTCACCTGCTTTGAATACGTCCCCAGCCCGCCTCACGTATGAGTGGCCCATGACCCAAACCACTCTCTCCTCAGACGGTGATCCATGACCGCTGGTCCCCTGGTACTGGGTCGACTGCAAATTCCGCCCCGCATGACATGCTCGCAAAACTGTAAATCAACCAGAAGACAAGAAGCGTGAATGCATGTAACTTGACTTCACAACATGTGCAATCGCACATACCTTTTAAAACAATTCGAGGACCATCGTCCTAACTGTTTCACTTCTTCTGCACTCTGACCCCTGGCTGTAGCCTCAGTAGCAGCCCCTATCCTAAAGGAGTGGGTCCCGAAATCGCACGGGTCCATGCCCGCCGCAGCGATTGTCAGTGCTAGCACCCTCTGGAACTGAAACCTCGTCAGTGGGGTGGCATCGATGTGCCTCAGCAAACTCCCCCCCATGTATCCGCCCTCAGTGCCAAGTATTCCTCTATACACATTATCGGGCACGTGGGGGACCCTCACATGCTCTGGACAACAACACTGTTTCCCATCGCTCCCTGGTCAGTTTTGGACTTAGTTATCGTGACTACCATCGAATCACCCCTAATTAGGATGTGATCCCTGCACAAGCCACCCTCCACATCTTTCTTATTTCTTGCGACCAGTTCGCTCACCCGCATAGCCCCATGGAACGCTAATGCGAAAGCTGCCCGGAACAGCACCGCTTCGAATTGGGAGGAGCATGTCGTGCCTAGTTTTGCCATGAACAGGGACAACCTTTCTAAGCCAATCGGGCGCCTCTCATCTTGCTTGTGACCCTCGAGGCGCTGCCAGCCGCGAAGGGCTTTTTTCGCCAAAAAGGAACCTGTTGGGTCTTTGATGCCATGGACCTGCGCCATGAATGAGATGGCCGCCCTGTGTCTATTGGCCGTAGCCGCTGATCGGCCTTCTCTGTGCAGTGCTACCAGGAACCCAAGGAAGGAATCCTCCTGACCCCAGTTCGACTCCCTGTCGGACCCAAAAATGCACAATAGGAACGAAACGCTCCTTCGTATGCTTTCCTCGTCCTGGGGGCTAAGCTTGCTGCCACGAGGTCTTGTAATCCGGGGCACCGATTAGCCAGAGTGCTTCGGGGAATGGTGCTGCCACTAGGTCCGCTGTAGGCAGATAAACCCTGAACGCCTGCATATGTGAACGAGAGAGTGCATCAGCCGCATGATTCAGTACACCCGGCACATGTTTCGCCCTGAACTGTACATTCAGTCTCATGCAAAGCAGCACAATTTCCTTCAACAATCTCAAGATCCATTTGCAGCGTGCTGCCTGTTGGTTAATGCATTCGACAACAGTCATATTATCAGACCAAAATACCACCGAGCGGTCTCGGAACTCGTTCGGCCATGCCATTAGAGCAACAAAAATAGGGAATAGCTCAAGGAACCCTATGTTACCTGTGAGACCGCTGGTGTGCCACCACGTCGGCCATGTTTGCGCCGACCATCGATTACCAAAGATGGAGCCAAATCCCACGCTCCCCGCCGAGTCGGTCCACAAACCCAGCTCGTCCGAGGACGCTGGCGGCTTGTTCCACACCACTCGACCGTTGAAGTCCGCCAGGAATGCCAACCAAATGCTCATGTCCTGGCGAACCTCTGCAGACAGTCTCGTGCGGTGGTGTCCTTCTTTGAGACCAACCATAGCTTGTGCAATAGAGCGTGAAAAGGGGCGGGCCATTGGTATCACTCTCAAGGCAAAGTTAAGCTGACCCACTGCTTGCTGTAACTGGTGCAGGGTCACTTTCGCCTTACCAAGGCAAAGTTCCAGGGAAGCCCTAAATTTAGATACCTTTCCCACTGGCAAACGGAAACATCCCTCCACAGAATCGAGCTCAATTCCCAGAAACTCAAGTGAAGTAGATGGTCCAACCGTCTTACCGGGTGCCAATGGCACTCCAAACTCCCTCATGAGGATGCAAAAGTCCTGTAGCGCCTGCTCACATTTCGTGTCGCCGGCTGCTCCCAAGAACAGAAAGTCATCTAGGTAATGCATAACATGCCTATGCCCCGTGGCCTCGGTGAATGCCCACTCTAAGAAACAGCTGAATTTTTCAAAATAGGCACAAGAAATGGAGCAACCCATCGGCATGCATTTATCCATGTAATAACGTCCTTGGAACGCAAAACCTAGCAAACGCTGATCCTGTGGGTGTACCGGGAGCAACCGGAACGCTGATTCGATATCCGATTTCGCCATCAGCGCCCCGGGGCCCAGGCGATTTAACATGGTGACGGCATCATCGAACGATGCGTACCGCACCGAACAGACTTCTGGGTCAATAGCATCGTTTACTGAGAAACCCCTTGGAGCAGACAGATTATGGATCAGCCTAAACTCCCCCGGGTCCTTTTTGGGGACCACCCCTAACGGGGAACAGATGAAATTCGCCACTGGCGGGAGCCGAAACGGCCCAGCCACTCGGCCTAGGCTCACCTGTTTAGCGATTTTTCTTTCCACCACACCTGGATTATGCTGTGCTGAAAGCTGGTTTTTGCAAAAAGGTTCCCCACGAAAATCCCCCGCCGGGATGTGGAAGCCATATAAGAATCCCTTCCTCAACACCCCAGTGGAGACATAATCAGGGTATTTGTTTAACCAAGGAGTCATAGCCATGAGATCAACGGGAGTAGGCAATTGTACCCAACAATCCCCCTCAGTCCTGCTTGGACCCTCCTTTACCTCCCGCCCCGCTATTTTTCGATCTGCATGAACTCTCCGTGTAAGAGGAATTCCCACAACCCGCACACACGTTTTTCAACCTACATGTACCTTGCGGTCTGTTACAATTGCCTCTATTGAAGCCCCAACAGACCCCCCGCTTTCCACCATTCCCGCCGGTTTTCGGCTGGTGATCGTCGCCGGTGCCTGCTCGAAAGGGCACCGCGGGCTTCTGGCGGGAAACCCCCGACCCATTCCCACCTGGCGAGGAAGTTCTTGCCGCCCCAGGCAGGAGCTGTTTATGCCAAGAAATTGAGTCGAGGCAATCCCATGTCAGAGAGGAATCATACTCTTTTGCTTTACGGAACTTCATGTCGTAACCTTTCCATTCACCCCCCTCATACGTTTCATAAAAATCCATTATACAGGCCTGATAACAAGACAGTTCGGGCAATACCTCGGGCTTACGTTCACCAATAATCGCAGTAAACATTGCAAAGGCCTTAGCCCAATTTGTTATCGTCTCCTCAACCCTGAACTCCGCCATCTTGGCGCGCCAGACGCTCGGGTGCCACAAATCTTTCTGTGTTTTAGCATACTCCATCTCGCAATGGTCGGTTAACAACGAAAACATATTGACATACTTGTCTGCCCAGATGAATTCTTTTGTGGCCATCGGGATATGTTGAACCACCCTCTCCCGCCTTGAGGGTAATGAGCCCTCCCCTGCCACTGGCAAGGCGAGCTTACCTGGTGCGGTCGTTGTTCCCGCGGTTTTCTCGAGACCAGCTGCCGGTCCTTCTGGTATCGCCTGTGGGGAGACAAGAGGGAGATTCGCCTTTGCGGCATCTCGCGACTGCCGCAACTGCTGGATTAGTAATTTGGCCTCTTCGGCCGTGTCTCCTGGCGCCGTAGCACCTCCTGCCTTCTTATTGAGCCATGCGGCCAACTGGGTGGCCAATTCAGGAGGCATATCCTCGTCTTTAGCGGGCGTAATCTCAACCGGAATCGGTTGACCCGCGTCTGGGGTTGGTACTGGGTCATCAGCTGGTATGGCAGGGCTGACCGGGGGCACCTCAGGGACCGGAACCTCCCCTGCCGCCGCCCTCCTCTTGACCCGTTTCCCTCTACTCTCGGGGACGACTCCCGGCAATGCCGGGCCTATTACCTTCTTCGGGTTACCAGGCTTGTTCATTGCAGCCAGTTGCTTCTTGATGCCCGCCATATCCCGACCAAGCGCTGGGACTTGTCCGATGCTTCGTTCTATTCTCGCCATTCTGTTCACCAACATGCGAAGCACCTGGTCTGTCTCGGAACCCTTTCCTGCCTTCTTGCCAGACATGGTTTCGAATCGATTATCCACTCCGGGTCGATCAACACGGTCCTGGACCCTTCGCTGTAAAGTCACTGAAAGAGAAACACAAGAATTACAAGTTCTCAAAAATGGCTCCTTGTTCCGTCGAGGGCTCACGAGCAACGAGTGGGTGCAGCCTTCCAAGCACAGGAACAAGAGGACGCTTCTTCGGATTCCCGCTCTCTTTATTCTTCTTCGGGAGGGCGTGTACCCGCCCCAGGTACGCCTACTGGGCGTGGCCATCGGTGTAGGTGTCTAGGACAACCCCTCTTGGGCGGGAAAAAGGGGGGACCGAGTGGTCGCCCCTTTCCATTATTCAATCTGTACGTAGAGCCACTCACGGAAACATTACAACAAGCAAACATTTCTTTCCACATGTAGGCAGATGGCACACAGCAGTACATCAAAGTCACATCGACAGACGAGACAGGTATCATGAACCAGGCACTAAAGAGAACCATTCATTGGCTAACCAACAACCACCTGAAGCTTAACCCACATAAAACCAAATTCCTGCTGATCTCCCCCCAGAAAAGCGATGTGGACATCCTAGAGCAGACCAATCTGATCAAAGCATTAAACTGTACTCCGAAGATTGTTGATTCCACCAAATCCTTGGGAATTATTCTTGAAAAAAACTTGAACATGCTATCACATATTAACCCAATGGTAAAAGACGCCCAGTTCCATTTAAGCTACCTCAGAAAACTGAAACCATTGTTAAATAAATCAGACCTCAAAACATCATCCAGGCACTTGTCATATCAAGGATCGGGTAGGGTTGCACAACTTTGGCCGGTCTTCCCAATATCTCAACAGCCCCACTGAAAGCTTGTCTTAATGCATCCACAAGACTAATAACTGGATCCAAAATATTGGACCACATCACCACATCATTTGAAATCACTCAACTGGTTGCCTTACGAAACAAGAGTACAATTTAAGTTGGCATGTATCACTCACAAAGTGATACATTACAAAACACCAGTGTACCTAGACCAGAAAGTCACACTATAAGGAGGATGCCGTGTCTCCAGGAGCCATGGACATCTACTACTGAAACCGGCCCATCTTCGTGAGAAAATAACTTGTGACCAAGCCTTCTTTGGTGCAGCTCCTAGAATTTGAAACGCTCTTCCTCCTAACATTAGAAGAATCCTGTCCATCTCTGCATTGAGAGTAAATACCTACCATAATCTCAATAGACTCGCCATCATCATGGATCCTTCATGATCATATACATGCTACCTCTCTTTGAACATTAACCTTATTATGGTCTTGTATATATGTATATTAAGCTTGATGTTTTGCTCTAAACCATTGTACAACAAATTATGAAATGCAAATGTAAAGTGCTCTGATATCCTACTCAGGGTCATGTTCGCGCTATAAAAAACACCAAATAAATAAGTAAATAACACTACATGGCTTAATTATTTTCGTGTACATCCTAAAGCTTCTAATATATATTCCCATTTGACTCTTTCTTCTACTATTAGAGACAAAAAAACGTAGAACTCTCTTGGGAAGCTGATTCAGACATAAGTTGGTCCATTATTTTATGGAACAAAATCTGGACAAAAATCAGGAAATCCTCTCAGGCAGCAAATACTACACAAACTCTTTTCTTTCATGTTCTCTTGGGAACGCTGATCTAAAACATCTAATATTTACATGTCCCTTTGTACCTAAATTTTGGGAACAAGTGTGGTCTCAGATTAACACTATTTTTGATTGCTCAGTTCCTTTTTCATATAAAAATATTTTCTTAGGTAGTCTGGCTATCAACTGGCCTAAAAATCATTTGAGATTACAGATTATAGATTTGTTGTTAGCTGTGGCTTTAGAACACATAACCAAAAATTGGATAGATATGACTAAGTTTTCTTATTTGGCATGGTAGAATGCTGTCTGCTGTAATCATAGACAAGACAAAACATTTGTATTCCCTATATCTCTTGCTGAAAAGCGGTTACAGTTATGGTCTATTACACAGCTTTTTGACAAAAGTGCAAAAGGTCTTTTGCACCTACTCCTCTGAAACAAGAAGTTGCTCAACCTCCTTGACACCCTTTTTGCTGATATTACATTGTTACTATATTTTTTCCTGTTGTTTTATGCAATTGCTTATTCAAAGTATTTTTGTTGGTCCTTTCTCTTTCCTTCTTGTTACATTTTTATCATTTAGGTTATATGAACCAGTTCTTTATAATTGCTGAATTGTCCTAATATTTAATTGTTTGTAATATCGTTGTTTGATGACTTTTTGTCAATAAACTTGTTCTTGAACTTAACTGCCTCTGATCCATTGCACAATTTAAAACCTTACAACATGACCCACATGCTGTACCACCACCCCTGATGTATACACCTTCCACCCCAAACAGATGCAAACCAAACAAAAAGCATGCCACTCTTTACAACTGAGCATCCCAATGTGTACTGCACAGCAAGGCTACTCTACAAAAACAGTAAAGCTCACCAACTTAATTAAAAAAACAGTTTCCACCTCCTACACACAAAGCCCCATCAAAATGCCTTCTTTGCCTGCTGGTCGGGGAATATGATACAGAACAACTACACTATTGCTATCCTCATGCAGCTAATACCAGCACTAAGGACAAACCTGCTACAAGTCCACAAAACACTGCTCGCTCTTCTAAAAATAAAAGTCACACCATCAGCAAAAGACATTCTCTAAACTGCTCAATCATTGTAAAAAAAACAAGCATCAACTCTACGACCTTCTCATTGACGCGCAACCTGACTTGCTCTTCATAACTGAACCATGGTTGGGAGATGACATGGCTCCATGTGTTACATGAAGCCATTCCTCTAGGCTATCAAACTATCACACACAATTGTATAAGCAAAAAAGGAGGTGGCCTAGCTGTTGTGTTCAAGCAAACATTAAATATCACTAAAGCTGACGGCATCTCCACCCAAGATTGTGAGGCCCTCTTTACCAAATGCAACTGTACACCATCTTCCTCCTATAACTTTGTACTCCTTTACAGACATCCACCTAGCAATGCAACATTACCAGTCACATGTCTAGACACAGTTTCAAACGTGATAACACTACACATCAACCTATGCATTGTTGGTGACCAAAATATTTGGTTTGATAAACAAAATATGCCTTAACCAAAACCAATCATCACTGGCCTAGACGTTTTGAACCTACATCAGATCGTCCACAAACCCACACACATTGCTGGACACACCCTAGTTGTCATCTTTGCAAATCCAGAAATAGTTACCTTTCAAATGATTACTTCAGTCACATGTTCAGACCACCAGTTGCTTGCTTTTCAAATTAAAACACTGCAAAGCAACACACCTAAAACAACCTTACATGCATCCACATATCGAACGTGGAACAAACTCAATTTTGAACACTTAGAAACACAACTAACATCCAATACAGAGCTAGTCAGAATAAATTCCATTCAAAAGCAATATGAGTGGCTACAGGAAGCTTTTAATATCCTAATACCACTTGGAACAACACACACAAAACAAAAGAAAACGTGCACCTTGGAGGAATATCAAGCTAAAAGAGATAAAACTGCAAAATTAAAGACTGCAATGAACCTGGCTCAAAACAAACACCAATCAAGCAAACTGTGCCTACAGAAACTTAACAAACTATACACGTAATCAATCAAAAAAGCTACAAAACGATACTATTTAGACAGAATTCAAAATGCCAAATTTGCAAATAAAGTATTCCATAAAATTCTCACAGAATTTTGTAAACCAATTTGCTTTAAAGGAACTCATCTCTTTACTCAAGAATTCACAGACAAACTGGCAAATCATTACACAACAAAAGCAGAAATGTTGGACTCCTATCTAAAACCGAAGAAAACCACTAGCACTGACCCTTTTCAAAAACAACCCTCCAAAAGTAGGCTAACCAAGCCTCTGCATTCCTTTCAGCAAATATCACACAGTGAATTTATAGGCCGCTCAAAGCAAGAAGGCCTTTCGGAAACCCTTCTGACCCATGTTCACCATAGTCTTTCAAGAGAATACTTCTAACTACCTCTGCTGCCACACCAGTAAGAAGAATCATCAATAATTCCTTAACTACAGGAATATTTCCAGAAGATCTAAAAAAGTCATACACACACCCATTACTAAAGAAAACAAACTTGGACCCACTTACCACCAACAACTACAAACCAATTACAAATTAACCTTTCCTGGGCAAACAGATAGAAAGAACAGCATTCACCCAGATGTCACAATTCATAGAAGATAATTCCATACCTTAAGACTTTCAAAAAGTATTCCGTCCAGGAAGAGGTACCGAATCTGCCGTCATTGCCATCTGGAATGACTTAAAGGACAGAGGTGACTGGAATGGGGTTGCTGCACTACTTCTCTTGGACTTATCAGCTGCCTTTGACACAGTTGACAATAGCACTCTAATACAAACATTCTTCAAAGTGGGCATAGAGGAGACTGCTCTCGACTGGATCACATTCTACCTTCAAAACAAAACAAATGCCATCCATACCCCCCATTCGCAGCCAAACCGTACACAAGAGCAGGTGTCCCTCAAGGCTCTATCATCTCACCCATGCTTTCAACATCTACGGCTCACTCACAAAATACTGATGTAAAAAATATAGAAGTAAAAAATATTGATAAAAATATATAGAATGCAAAAATATCGACTCCCTATAGATAAACAGGTAAGTACAAAAATATTGAAAAAAAATATTGATGTTAAAAATATTGTACAAAATATTGATTTTTATATTATATTTAAAATAAAATAATAAATATTAAATATATATATTTTTTTAAATAAAGTGGATTTAATATACATTTTAACTAATATAACAAATAAGCTAAATTAAAAATTGTTTTAATACACATACATAATAAACAATATATATATATATATATATATATTACCTACTGGCGGTCGCCAGTAGGTAGTTATAGTTAGGATAATTTTCAATGTTAAATCTCAACATTCTATTTTGAATAACTTTGGCGCCGGTTGACGAATCTGCCTGAAATTTTCAGGAAAATGGTCTCATGGCGGTCCGGTCCTTCCCTGAAAGTTTGGGGGGGATTCGTCAAGCGGGGGCCGAGATAAAAGGGGGGTCCCAAAACGCGTTTTCCCCATGTTAATTTCCATAGGGCGGTCGATTTCACTTTTAGCCCGAACGGCTGAATGGATTTCCACCAAACTTGGCAAAATTGTAGGGACTGGTAGCCCGATGTGCCTTTGCTATGTCTCAAGATATGTGCTCCAGTGGATTTTGAGTAATTTAGGTTCAAAAAAATATATATATCTATAGGCGCTCTCCCGTGCGCGCACCCGAGTGCGCTCCAGGCGCGGCACGCGACTTGCGCGCAGGAAGCTGATTGGCTCTCAGTTGTCTGTAAACATTCTAAACAGTCCGGAGCGGCCGCCATCTTGTGTCTCGGTAAAATCGAGACACAAGGGGTTTGAAAAAAAAAGGGGCAAATGACCATAAGGGGGAAGAGTAGACCCCCTCTGACCCCCTAGGTTTGATGTAGGGACTAAAATAGGGTCCTGCAGGGCATTAAAATTTTTTTTTCGTTTTGCGCGGGGGAAGCGCATGGTACGCGCACCGGCGAAGCACGGGGAAAATCCAGGATTATATTTATGAAGGCCTTGCGCTGTTAGTTTTGCGCTTCCTGTGCGTCAATTTTTGTGACGCACCAGCGGTGTAAAAAAATGCGCATTGTTATGCAATATTTAAAAAGTGACGCATCTATCTAGATGCGTCACTTTTTAAATATAGTGCAACGAGGTACATTTTATTACACTGCTGGTGTTATGCGTCACTTTTCTGTGCGCACTCCTTATGACATTCCAGATGTGTCATATTTAATGTATGACGAATCATGTTGCAGATACAATATGGCGCAGAGTTTTAAAAAGTGACCCATGTACCTAGATGCGTCACTTTTTAAAAATAGCGTCAGGTATAATGCATGCAGAGGGGGTGTTCTCCCGCAAAAAGCTTTGTAATAGCGACGCAGTGAAATCTTTCAGATTTCACTGCGTCAGTTTTAGGATGCTGTTGCGTCAAAATCTTGTGCCTGCTTTACAGCAGGTGTTAGACTGAGGCAAGACCTTTCATATGCTGCTTTCCCCATTTGAAAGGACACATTACTGGAGTTGCGTCACTTTTGTGACGCACTCCAGCAATGCGTTACTTGGAATGTCATAAGGAGTGCGCACAGAAAAGTGACGCATTGCACCAGTAGTGTAAAAAAATGTGCCGCGTTGCGTTATATTTAAAAAGTGAGGTATCTAGGTAGATGGGTCACTTTTTAAAATCAAGCGCCACATTATATCTGCGTGAGGTATAATGCATGCAGAGGGGGTGTTCTCCCACTAAAAGCTTTGTAATAGCGACGCAGTGAAATGTTTGAGATTTCACTGCGTCACTTTTAGGATGCTGTTGCATCCTTTAAATATAGTGCAACGAGGCACATTTTATTACACTGCTGGTGTGATGCGTCACTTTTCTGTCCACAGTCCTTATGACATTCCAGATGTGTCATATTTAATGTATGACGAATCATGTTGCAAGGAGCTACAGATACGTCAGTATTTCTGACATATGTGTAAACATAAAAGTGATGCGAGGCCGGCGCAAAATTTTGACGCAATAGCATCCTAAAAGTGACGCAGGGAAATCTCATAGATTTCAGTACGTTGTTATTACCAAGCTTTTTGCGCGGGATTGCCCCTCTGCATACAATATACCTGATGCAGATACAATATGGCGCAGAGTTTTAAAAAGTGACCCATGTACCTAGATGCGTCACTTTTTAAAAAATAGTGTCAGGTATAATGCATGCAGAGGGGGTGTTCCTTGCAAAAAGCTTGGTAATAATGACGCAGTGCGTCACTTTTAGGATGCAGTTGCGCCAAAATCTTGCGCCTGCTTCACAGCAAACCTTTCACATGGTGCTTTTTCCATGTGAAAGGACACATTACTGGAGTTGCGTCACTTTTGTGACGCACTCCTGCAATGCGTTACTTTTGTGTTTACAGATATGTCAGAAATACTCCAGTTTATTCACTGTGTCATAACTTTCTTTTCTAACACTCACCTTCTTTCATTCCTCCTACTTCACTTCCTTTCACCTCTCATACCTTTCTGTTCTTTCTTACTCATTCTCCTTTCAATTATCAATGCACTATATTTCACTTACTCTTCATTTTTTAAGATTATAGCTCTTTGATGAGAATTGGAGGTAGTTCTGAAAAGAACTTTTGGTTTTCTTCTTTTAACTGAAGAGGAACAAAAACAGGGAATAGAAACTGCTCAACAGGAGCAAAAAGAAAAGAAAAAAATTAGGGGTGGGAAGGGCAGTGATGGTTCTCCAATGCCCGAACCATGAGCAGGACACTTTGCTCCCCATAGGTGAGGAGTTGATTGCAGTATCTGCATTTGACGACCCCATGGTTGAATGCAGGTTGAATGTTTGCTACCTGCCCCTGAGATTGTTCTCTTCCAGAAGAAGTTGCTCCTCCTGTTGATGTAGAGGCCCCATCTCTGGGAACCTCCTGTGCCAGAGCCCTGACACTTTCCCGGGCAAAATTCTGGGGGTGCCTCCTCTCCACATGTCGGATCATCGTAAAGTTCCCAAAAGAGTATTTTTTTTGGGGGTTACCCCGTGACAGGACCTGTTTGCAGATCCTGCACTCTACTTTTGGTGCATTCACCTTCTTCTGGCCTTCTGGAAACTTAAAAAATTTCCAAATGAAATGTTCCTTCACCTTTGGGGTAGGAGGCTCTTCATCAATGAAGTCATCTTCACTGCTGGATGGTCTGGCAGCCATGATGAATCCAGGAATATGGAGCAGCAAAAAAGGCAGGTCTTTCAGTCACAAAAGTGAAAGAAGAAGTGAAGGAAATGGGTGGGGATTTCATTCATTGTAAAAAAAAACTGTTAGCAACCAATGAAAAGTGTTATTTGAGGGTCACATGACCCGACGCGTTTACGCTGCGCGCTCCGGAGCACTTCCGGGTGCGTTTACGCAGCGCGATCGTAGGCGCTTCCGGGGCGCAAACGTGGCGCGATCGTAGGCGCTTTTCCGTGCGTTTATGCGCCGCGCACGTATGCGCTTCCGAGGGCACTTACGTTGCGCGCCGAAGTGACGTCATCAATCTTTTATAGAAATGCATAATCATTTTCCATATTAAAAAAAACTAATTTTATTTGTATGGTACGAAATGTTTTGCATTATTATTAACTTTTCATTCATATTTTTTTTTCACGAACGACAGTTGCGCTCTGGGTGCGCTTTCAGATGAGCTCTCGGAGAAGCTTACAGGAGAGCTTAGCTGAAAGCTTCCCGGAGCGCGCACCCAGAGCGCAAAAGAAAAAAATTATAAGAAAAAATGAATACTTAAAAAAAAACAGCAAATTGTAAAAAAAAAAAAGGTTAGAAACTCGATATACAAAGGAATTAGCATTTAAAAAACCTATGAAATTCACTGAAAAAACCATAGGTTTCACACCAGTTATAGTTAGGAATTAGCATTTAAAAAACCTATGAAATTCACTGAAAAAACCATAGGTTTCACACCAGTTATAGTTAGGAATTAGCATTTAAAAAACCTATTAAATTCACTGAAAAAACCATAGGTTTCACACCAGTTATAGTTAGCTGGAAATTTTACTGATATAAAACCATTGAAATTCCCACGTTATAGTTAGTCGGACTCACTATAACTTGCGCGTGCAATGCACTGCTGATGACATCACATATTACATCACTCATGACATGGTCAGTGACATCACTCATGACATCACTGATGACACCATCCTTGTGACACAGTGACAGACCTCCTTTCAGTGTAATGTAACCCATGAAACACATATTCAAAAATAGAAACTAATATTTTCAAAAAAGTGGATATACCCATACCAGTTACAACAACCAATTCAGTAATATCACCATCTAATACACATCCACTCATGTGTATGTATATGGGTTATTAGATATTTTTATTAGTATCAGTATGAGTGTCTATATGGTTTGGTGGGGGTATTACTTAGCACATAGATGCATGAGTGACTGACTCTTTGTTTGTATGTGTTTTGAAGACAACATATGTACAGGACTGTATGGGTGGATGAGTGTCTATATGTGTTTGTTAGTGAGTGAATGACTGTCTCACTAGTGTCTTTATCAGTAACTACATATGTTTTAATCTAGTATATATGAATATTGATGTATATAAGTGAGTATATGTGAGAGTAAGAGATTGTAAGAGTTCCTGTTTAAATAAGTATGTGTTTCTATAAGTGATTGTTTAAGAGAATAAATATGTGTAATTTTAAATAGAAGTAAGGTGGAAGTGTGTGTATAACTCTATATTCAAATAAATGGATGTCCAATAGTTTATTTGCACGTGTGAATATGTGTGTGAGTAACTTTTGGATGAATGTCGGTGTGTAACAGGATGTATAGGTGTATCACTTCATATGATGAGTGAGTATATGTATGAGTGACTATATAGAACTGTTGGTGAATGAGTGGATGTGTATATAGATAGTGGAATTACTGAATTGCTTGTTGTAACTGATATAGGTATCTCCATTTTATTAAAAATTTCAGTTTCTATTTTTGAATATGTGTCTCAAGGGTTACATTATAGTGAAAGGAGGTCTGTCACTATGTCACAAGGATGGTGTCATGAGTGATGTCACTGACCATGTCATGAGTGATGTAATATGTGATGTCATCAGCAGTGCATTGCACGCGCAAGTTATAGTGAGTCCGACTAACTATAACGTGGGAATTTCAATGGTTTTATATCAGTAAAATTTCCAGCTAACTATAACTGGTGTGAAACCTATGGTTTTTTCAGTGAATTTAATAGGTTTTTTAAATGCTAATTCCTAACTATAACTGGTGTGAAACCTATGGTTTTTTCAGTGAATATATATATATATATATATATATATATATATATATATATATATATATATATATATATATATATATATATATATATATATATATATATATATATATATATATATATATACATAGAATTGTGGGCATTACAAAATGAAGAAAATGTGAATGCTAATGTACCCTCAATTGTGGAAAATTAAATAGAGGTTGAAAACTCTAATCCTCTCACCTTCCAACCTCAAAGTAATGTTTGCACACCTTTTCATCCACGATCAAGATATATTCCGCAAACTATGAGAGATAACTTGGACATTTTTGCTGACAGTATAGCCATCTGTATTACAAAATGAGAAAGCAGAAGAAGAAACTAGACCCCAAGGAGATACAAATACAGAAAGTCATTACAAAATTGAAAAATAAAGATGGACCGCTGGTGAAGCCCTCAGATAAGGGAGGGAATGTTGTACTTTGAGGCGATGACTTTTATTATAAAGAAGCATTGAAACAATTGAATAATTGGCAATGCTATAAGAAGGTGACTAGAACTGAATATGAAACAGCTAAGGACAAGTTCTATGAAAGATGCGAAAATTGGAAAGAACAAGATTTGTTAAGTCGGGGTGAGTTTAAGTTAATTAAGCAAGAGAATTCCATCATTCCAGTATTCTATATGTTGCCAAAAGTGCACAAAGACACAGGGAATCCACCATGGAGCCCAATAATTTCGTCTTGTGGCAGTTTGTTTGAAAATATGTTCAGATATATTGATTACTTTTTTAATCCAATCATGAGAAAATTAACCTCACAGATTAGGGACTCCACAGATTTTCTCAAAAAAATCTATGATATACAATGAGATAGTGATATCTGAGATAGTGATATGTTGTTACTTACACTAGATATTACAACATTATATACTAGCAGCAGACGGAATGAGGGCCATAGAGTATTTCCTACAGAAACGTCTATTGAGATTTGTGCACCAGAATAAAATGACCATGCAGATGATAAAATGGTGCTTTACAAAAAATATCTTCATGTTCGGGACCAATATTATTATTTATACCAGCAAGAGCAAGGAACAGCCATGGGCACCTGCTTCGCCCCCAGTTGTATGCCAATTTACATCTAGGCTTGTGGGAAGAGCAGGTGCTCCATGGCCCCAAGCTGAAGCATTAGATGCCAAGTATGTTGTTGTGGGTCAGGTTCATTGATGACGTGTTTGTGTTCTGGTAGGGCAGAGAGGATAACATCAACAGGTTCATCAATGACCTAAACAAAAATGACCTGAATCTCAAGTTTCTGGGTCAGGTTAGTAAAACGTGTATTGAGATACACGCCTGAGATAACCTATAGAATATCAAAATCCTTCAGGGACCGCCTAGTGAATAGTGAGTACAGGGAGGCAAAAAAAGAATGGAATTGGTTATCAATCAAAGATAGCTTTAGGAAAAGCTTGAAATGCAAGGACTGTCAGCATGGGGAGAACCTTATTGATTTTAAAATTCCTTTTAATAGAACTTTTAAAATGAGAGGACACCTTACCTGCAAATCAAGTGTTGTAGTGTATAGATGACAGTGCCCTTGCAATAAGGTCTATATAGGAAGTACTACCCTACCCATGCATTAAAGAATTCTGCACCACAGACAAGCAGTTCTAAATACAGATCGGAGCTACCCTTTTGCAAGGCACTTTGAGAAGGAACATTGTAATGACCCCAATTTGATGAAATATAGTTGTTTGGTAGATGTTCCAAGGAAAAGTCGGGGCAGCAACAGAGAGAGAGAGCTTCGGAAACTGGAAGCCTATTTAAACCTGAGTATGATAGCAGAGAGCCTAATGGGATCAATATTGATGAAAATCTTTTTACATGTCTGTGAGAGAAAATATGAAATATAGGTGCACACTCATAGGAACAGTTTTTTAAACTATTTCTTAGATATGGAGGAGAAGGACAAGGGACATATGCACTTTATTTTTCTAGCACTTTAAATGAGAAGCACTAGCACTTTATGAAATAATGATATTATGCGCTAGCACTTTGTCACCTTCCCCTTGTTGGTTCAAAGAAATACAAGGATAATTAAATTGAGAGTATATGACAACATAAGGTTGTTGAATTGAGAGAAACAGCCTATGAATTTAGGAAGGAATGATTTTTTTTATAAAAAGAGAAAAAATATTTTCAAATAAAGATTTCTTTATGCACTAGCCCTGTGGAAATGTACTGAAGCAAGTAGAACTTTAACTAAGCCATTATCACATTGGAATGAAATGTATTTACATTTTTAGTCAGCGTATATAGACAGAGTATAAAAGCAGATCATAAAGCATTATACAGAAAAATATAGATGCTTACAAATGTATTTATTTACGTTTTGGAAAATCTGCAAAGCAGTGATAATTATACACTGCATATATAAGTTGCATGAAATGTTTATATAAATGCACTTGCATGAAAAATAAGATGAAATGCAATATCAACCCATACTTTGGGGTCGATTACGATGGTGGACGGAAGGACGACCGCCGGCCTGGAGAAGGCAGAAAATGCCTTTTACAGTCCGCAAGCGGCGGATAGTCTGTCCGCCATATTAGGATGAGAAGCACTGTCAAATTTCCACACGCTGCGGAAGAACGTGAACCGCCGCGTAAATACACCCGACCCCGGGGTGGACGTAACCAATCCAGAGACACCGCCGTACTGAATGACGTCTCGACCGTTCTCAAAATCACGCTGGCGGAAACTAAACAGCAAATCGCAGCGGAAAAACCACCAGCCCGAACACGCTTTCCCGCTACTCTTGTGGTCCACCACCAGCAAGTCATGGACCGGCGCCGACGACGACGCAGGTACGCAAACACACCAGCCGCAGTCGGTAGGGGAGTACCTGCTGGGGCGGTGACGTGGGGAGGGGGAGGGGCAGGGTGGGGGTTAGTAATGTATGGATAATGGATGTTTGTAGGTAAGTAAACAAATCAAATGACTTTCGTAGCGTGCACTGCATCGTATATGGATATGCAGTGCACGCAATGAAATTCTTATAAAAAAATTATATATATGTTTACTTACCTGCAAACATCCATTATCCATACATTACTAAACCCCACCCTGCCCCTCCCCCTCCCCACGTCACTGCCCCGGCAGGTATTCCCCTACCGATCGTGGCTGCAACACACACACCACGCATGTGTCGAAGCCCCCGCCCACAACAGAACCCCAGGTCTGGACATGAACACACATACATGCACCACCAGCAAAACCACCTGGGCACAACTGACCCCACTCACCCAGAACACACACACACGGTGAACAAACAGCCACATCACGGACAACGCGACGTAGCATAGCAGACGACGGAAACCATGCCCACAATCAACCAGGCAGGCAGGCAGGCAGGCAGGAATGTCTAGGCCACATAGATCACAGGCCCACATGCAAACACCAACACACAAGGCATACCACACGTAAGGAGATATGCTGGCCCACACTCAGGCCAACCCCACACCTACCCCACTAACAGACAGGGGCCCATACACCACACGCCACATAAAAAACCCTGCTGCACACACATCAACAACTAACACACACACAATGAGCCCTGACATGTTGACAGACAAAGCCGAGACTGAACAACCTACTGGGTACCCACAAATCATGAGTGTAACACATGTACCATATGAAAAACATCCACATAACCTGCAGTGCATGGGAAGCCACTGTTCTCCCAAAATAAGCCTCAGAGTGCCTCTCCCACCCTTACACAGTCCACAGCCACATTGTAATGACTGTCACCCCTGCCAAACGAAAGGAAACAGTGCTGGGCAATGGTAATGTGAAAGTGGCAGACACAGCATGTACGACAGCAGCAATATATCAACAATGCAGGGAGACAACCAGGAATGACGCAGATAAACCACAACACAGGGGTAACTTGCTTTATTGCACATCATAGAGTTGCCACATGAGCGATAGACCCAGACACAGTGGCAGGACCTGATGCAGGAGTGTGAGAAACTGCCACAGCTCTAGTGACTGACACATGAGCGATAGACCCAGATACACTGGCAGGACCTGTCCCTGGACAGTGACCAACAAATACCAATGCCAGCATCTGAGACATGAGAGTGGAGGACACACACAGTGGCAGTACCTGAAACAGGAGAGGGTACAACTGACACAGTGCTACTTCATGAGGCATGACAGCGAACAACAGACACAGTGCCACTATCTGACACATGAGAGTGAACTGTAGCTGAGCCACTAGGACCACTGACATGATGAGCCACAGGGCTGTATGGGCCAGGAGGCAGGGTGGCTCTGGGAGCTGGGGACAGCTAAACTGGAGCGACATTGGGGTGGTCAGGTGTCACCGGTGTGTGTTTCCGTTTCTTTGGGATTTGCAAGGCCACCCTGGACATGACTGGACTGGTAAGTGGTGCGGGCTCATCAGAAACATCACCCATCAAAGGCGGATCATGTGCTGGTGGGGGTCCGCTCTCTAGGGACATGCTGGACCATGCTTGATGCTTGCTCTTGCCTTGCCTTCTGCCCTTTGCATCATGTGTAATGGGGGATGCAACAACAGTGTACTCCTTCCTCCGCTTCACCGGGGTGTGGATGGGAGTAGAGGTGTGGGGGACTCCACCTCTGAAGATTTCAAACACAATGTGTTTAAATACCAGGGTGCACTGTTCAAAAAACGCCCTGTAAGGTGCTCTCAGACTTTATCATTAATATATACTGCTGCTTGCAGGAATTCACTTTTTAACTAACATTTTTTGCTTTAGTGATCATCATTCATTACAAGTGTCTGTTATTCTTCAAAACAATCAGCTAGCAAGAAAAACATTGTGAAGTCTCATCATCTTCAGCAGAGAGTATCATGTAATCAACATGAAAACAAAATGAAAACAAAACGTTACATTAAAGAAGAAAGAAGAAGAAAAAAAAGAAAACTCAAAGACCAAAGTTCATTGTCTGTATTGAGTTTTCATAAGAGTATGAATTCCAAATCCTTAATTGTACAGAATTATACTTTCAACAAATTTCAATCCTTCAGTAGTGTGTCCAACATTTCCCTGCGTCCAACATTTCCCAATGCATTTCGGTGCGTGCACTTTCGTCAGGGGAACACTGCAAAATCATAATCACATATGTAACCAATGTGTCTACTTTACATGCAACAAAAACTGAAATTATTTTTTATATAAATAAATTAGAAAATTTTCAACATTTGCATTAAAGAGTTATTTGTCTATATACATTATATCGCATTATTTCTTATGAGTAGATTTCACCAGCTCAAACGTGTTCTCCATGCTCTGTGAACAACAGCCTGATCAAAATGTGCGCACAACCAGAGTGCTATAAACCTCTTTACTGCCCATTTAACATAAGTGAAGTTTCTTCAATAAAATAAAGTGAATCAAATGAATCAGAGGAAAACTGCTACAATTATCTCAAGTATGTAACACTGTGACACATGCCCACATCACTCGTGAGAATGGGATAAGTTCTCATCTTACCTACTGCCATGAATAAAACTGCCAGCTGAGTTGTTTACCATAGTGATGAAATTCCAAAATTTTTTTTTTAATAAATAAAGTAATCAATATACGTGCCTACCCGTGTGTTTGTACTTGTGTGAAGTGCTGATATCAAAAAGGACTCACGTATTGTTTCGACACTACTCTCCAAAACTCTATGCTGCCTGTTACTGAATAGTTTGACAAGGTCACGCATAATCCGTATGTACTTCAAGAGGATTAGTCACCTTATTCTAAAGTTCGTATAGCCAAAAACGAGTAAGTTACTCAATTGCCCCAGTGCTATTAAACGCTACCTACCTTGTTCTAGTTCGTAGCGCCCATGCTCTGCGATGTCTTTCTGCCAAACGCCGGTTTCCAGATTCGCGTGTGCAGCTTGGTTTTTACTTCCGCATTTTTAGTCGTGGGATTAGAAAGTGGACTACGTTTCAAATTTTGGAATGGTCAAAATTTTATTAAACTACGTGAATTCAAAACCACAAAAGCGTAACTATGTAATGATAGTAGCCTAAAAAACGCAACCAAAGCGTACAATGTTAAATGACAGTGATATTAAAACACAGTATTGCAAAGCTGCTCCTACTCCCCATGTATGCCACGATGCCTATGTGACGTCAATTACACTTTATGACATGAAAAACAAACACTAAAAAAATGATGTGTGTGGGAGAACACTTTACACATCAAGTGATGACAATTGTCTACCTAGAGGCATATCAGTCTGGTTGTGTGTACGTATAACAAGCAATATTATGACCGGTTATATAGATGTCCAAAATCAATTATAGAAAGCAGATAAATTCAATCTTATCATTCAGTCCATAGAGTTTCACTGTATTTAAAAACTTTATCCAAAAGGTTTCCCTTTGTGCCAACTGTTTATGTGGGTCAACATGTGGTCGGGCCAACACCTGCTCTAGTATGGTGTACATTAACTGCGGAATGGTATGTTTTAGTTCTACTCAGTGCGAGGCCAGGCTTAATTTCTCATTATCTGTTCTGATTGTAGATTTATGCTCAGTTAACCTGGTCTTTACTTTTCTAGTTGTTCTGCCGACATATACCAATCCACAAGGGCACATAATGGCATATATAACTAAACTAGAGTTGCAGTCTGAAGTATGTTGCAATTTGATGGGTTTGCCTGTATGTGGGTGCATGAAGATATTTCCTACTGCCACAGTGGCTGAAATTATGACATTGTCGCATTCCTCTAGTTGTCACAGATGCCTGTGCCTCATTGTTCTTGTTCAAAATCTCCCGTAAATTCCTTGAACGTGAGTATGCAAAAATGGGATTGCCCATGAAAATCCCTTTAAAATCCTGCTCTTGTTCGGGGTGGCACCTATGTCTTTAAATACTGACGAAAATTAAAACAGTGAATTAAAAAATTGTTGCTAGAATTTTCTGAAAAATGTGAAAAATTTAAGGTGTGCAGGTTACCATTAGCAATTTGTTAGATACCCTAGTAACCCCACCACATAACCAGCTCCCTAATCATGAACTTTGACGAAATCGCGCACTTAACATCAAATCAAGCAGATACCAAAGGGTATACAGAAGAGGAAGCGGAAAGCATATACTCTTTAATCAAGGAAACCAGAACTTTTCAATCAGCACCAGGTTCCACCAGCCAAATAATCAAACAGTTACAATATACACTAAGAAAAGAAATCAACCAACGGCTACATGCCTCAACTCTCATCCAGTACCATAGGGCCAAACGCATCCCCAGAGGATTACGTATAGCACTTAAACCAATGTTATTCAAATTTAATAAACCTTTTATGATTAAATGGTATGCTATATTGAACAAGTGTTCACTAGATCTGATACTTTTAATTATAGAAGAACTATCTGACATACTTAAGGAACTAGCCACTGAAATTCAGGATTTAAAAAACAATTTGGGAACTAGAATTACCACAGAAGAACTGGATAAAACTCTCAAGGAGACCAATGAAATACTAGAACAACATGAGAAGGAGGTGCATGAACGTAAATTTCGTAAATTTCGTAGAGATACGATTGACTATAAACTGGATGAAGTTTATACGTGGGCGGAGGTAGACGCACAGAGACGTCCATACAAGAAAACACAAGCCTCAACCTCTGAAGAAAGCATCGCAACCGAACAGGACACTTTACCATTAAGGCCTTCCATCGTGGTGCAGTCAAGAGCTCAAGAGGAAGCAACCACCAGTGGGACACCTAAGCAGGCTTTTTTAGAGACGGGCCATTGAGCACCACCTACCGGAAGGAACAGTTGGAGAAAACACAAATGAACCAGAAGGGGACAAAGTTAAAAAGAAAAAAAAAGGGGAGCAGGCAGAATCACTAGAAGACTTGGTTATGAACATTTCAAGCATCACATTATCATCAGGTGAGCGACGCATTTTGAACAAAGGGATGACCTTTGTCCCAACCTACCATACCAAGATTCTAGAATCTGAAATCGCACTGTTCAAATTTATGCGTAAGCTCACACTTCACTGTTTTTTTAAGCATATACCTCAAGAACCATCAACTCTAAGACCAAAAAAGGTGTTCAAGCCCAAAAGCACTTTCATATCACCAGTTTCTCACAAAACACTTGACTGTTTGAATTACTGGTTAAAAAGGATTTGATCAACATACACAAAAAAGACCACGTGCACCACAATTTGTCCAAAAAGGAAATAATGACCATCCGCGAAATGAGTGCCAACAAAAATTTAACGTTCCAACCCGCGGACAAGGGTGGAGCATTAGTAGTAATGGACACCACCTACTATGATTTGAAGGTCGCACAACATGTCCAGGATACCGACACCTACATTCCTTTGGATTCTGATCCTACTTCAATTTTTCAAGCTACGCTGCTGCAAATTTTGAGAAAAGCAAAAGATTTAGCTTGGATAGATTACAACACCTTTAAATACCTGATTACTGACTATCCAAAAAGACCACATATGTATATGCTACCAAAAATGCATAATAATTCTACTGACCCACCTTTCCGCCCTATTGTGGCAGGATGCGGTTCTTTGCATGAACCCATAGGTTGATTCCTTGATTATCATTTGCAACCGTTGGTACAACAATGGGTGACATATGTACAAGACACAACTGACTGTTTAAATAAACTAAACAATATCACTCTGCAGCCAAACACCGAAACTTGGTTAGCCACAATAGATGTCTCAGCATTGTTCACTTCGATTCCTCATGGGGAAGGTATTGAGGCCATAGAATGGATGCTACTTAACCATCATTATGAAGAATCCTTGAATATCTTTTTACTAGAGATTCTTCAATTTTGCCTCTATCACAGTTACTTTTCTTGGAAAGAACAGTTTTACCTCCAAAAGACGGGAACGTCTATGGGCTTTACTGGGGCACCGGCGTATGGCAATATTTTCATGGCCAGGTTCGAAAACACCCAAATCTTGAATAATTGCAATTGATCAGATCACTTGTTACTATACACAAGATATATTGACGACATTCTAATTTTATGGCAAGGCACAAAGGACCAATTGGAAGATGCAATTCAGATACTCAATACATGTCCTCCCCAAATCAAGTTTACTCACACGATTGATGCTGAAAGCATCAACTTTTTGGATATCCAAATTGAGAAAATACAGAACATACTAAGAACTAGAATCTACAAGAAAAAAACAGACCGAAATACCGCTCTGCACTACTCAAGTTTTCCCTCCATGAGTTTAAAGAATCATTTACCTCTATCTCAATTTATCAGGATCAGACGAATCAGCAGTGATGTAGAGCAAGCACAAATGGATATTGAGGAATTGGTTGGACAGTATAAAAGAAGAGGATATCCAATCGAAGTTGTGGAAAAAGCTCAACAAAAGGTTCTAACTTTTGAAAGAGCAAAGTTACTAACAAAATCTGAGAAATAAACACAAAAGAGGGAAGTTTGCGTTCTAAAATATTCAACATCAGCCACTAATATCAAACGCTGTATCCTCAAAAGATGGGAATTGATCGAACAAGAGCAAGATTTTAAAGGGATTTTCATGGGCAATCCCATTTTTGCATACTCACGTTCAAGGAATTTACGGGAGATTTTGAACAAGAACAATGAAGCACAGACATCTGTGACAACTAGAGGAATGCAACAATGTCATAATTGCAGCCACTGTGGCAATGTGATTGTAGGAAATGTCCTCATGCACCCACATACAGGCAAACCCATCAAATTGATACATACTTCAGACTGCAACTCTAGTTTAGTTATATATGCCATCAAGTGCCCTTGCAGACTGGTATATGTCGGCAGAACAACTAGAAAAGTAAAGACCAGGTTAACTGAGCATAAATCTACGATCAGAACAGTTAAAGAGAAATCAAGCCTGGCCTCGCACTGGGTAGAACAAAAACATGCCATTCTGCAGTTAAGGTACACCATACTAATGCAGGTGTTGGCCCGACCACATGTTGACCCACATAAACAGTTGGCACAAAGGGAAACCTTTTGGATAAAGTTTCTAAATACAGCGAAACCCTATGGACTGAATGATAAGATTGAATTTATCTGCTTTCTATAATTGATTTTGGACATCTATATAACCGGTCATAATATTGTTTGTTATACGTACACACAACCAGACTGATATGCCTCTAGGTAGACAATTGTCATCACTTGACGTGTAAAGTGTTCTCCCACACACACATAATTTTTTTAGTGTTTGTTTTTCGTGTCATAAAGTGTCATTCACGTCACATAGGCATCGTGGCATACATGGGGAGTAGGAGCAGCTTTGGAATACTGTGTTTTAATATCACTGTCATTTAACATTGCACGCTTTGGTAGCGTTTTTTAGGCTACTATCATTACATAGTTACGCTTTCCAAATATACATCATAGCAGATGACATTAGATAACCATATTAGACAACCTTTTGTGGTTTTGAGTTCACGTTGTTTAATAAAGTTTTGACCATTCCAAAATATGAAACGTAGTCAGCTTTCTAGTCCCACGACTAAAGATTCGGAAGTAAAAACCAAGCTGAAGATCACGGGCGCTACGAACTAGAACAAGGTAGGCAGCGTTTAATAGCCCTGGGGCAATTGAGTAACTTACTCGTTTTCAGCTATACGAACTTTAGAATAACGCGACTAATCCTCTTTTGCAGTACATACGGATTACGGGTGACCTTGTTAAACTATTCAGGAACAGGCAGCATAGAGTTTTGGACAGTAGTGTCGAAACAATACGTGAGTGCTTTTTGATATCAGCACTTCACACAACTACAAACACACGGGTAGGCACTTATATTGATTACTTTATTTATAAAAAAAAAAAATTAAGAACTTTCATCTCTCTGGTAAACAACTCAGCTGGCAGTTTTGTTCATGGCAGTAGGTAAGATGAGAACTAATCCGATTCTCACGAGTGATGTGGGCATGTGTCACAGTGTTACATACTTGAGATAACTGTAGCAGTTTTCCTCTGATTCATTTGATTCACTTTATTTCATTGAAGAAACTTCACTTATGTTAAATGGGCAGTAAAGAGGTTTATTCCACTCTGGTTGTGCGCACATTTTGATCAGGTTGTTGTTCGCAGAGCATGGAAAACACGTTTGAGCTAGTGAAATCTACTCATAAGAAATAATGTGATATAACGTATACAGACAAATAACTCTTTAATGCAAATGTTGAAAATGTTTTAATTTATTTATATCAAAAAGAATTTCTGTTTTTGTTGCATGTAAAGTAGACACATTGGTTACATATGTGATTATGATTTTGCAGTGTTCCCCTGACGAAGGTGCACGCACTGAAATGCATTGGGAAATGTTGGACGCAGGGAAATGTTGGACACACTACTGAAGGATTGAAATTTGTTGAAAGTATAATTCTGTACAATTAAGGATTTGGAATTCATACTCCTATGAAAGCTCAATACAGAGAATGAACTTTGGTCTTTGAGTTTTTTTTTCTTCTTCTTTCTTCTTTAATGTAACGTTTTGTTTTCATTTTGTTTTCATGTTGATTACATGATACACTCTGCTGAAGATGATGAGACTTCACAATGTTTTTCTTGCTAACTGATTGTTTTGAAGAATAACAGACACTTGTAATGAATGATGATCACCAAAGCAAAAAATGTTAGTTAACAAGTGAATTCCTGCAAGCAGCAGTATATATTAATGATAAAGTTTAAGAGCACCTTAGAGGACGTTTTTTGAACAGTGCACCCTGGTATTTAAACACATTGTGTTTGAAATCTTCAGATATATTTCATACCTGACAGGGGTTAGCCAGGGACTCCTGTGGTGGCACCTATGTCTTTAAATACTGACGAAAATTTAATCAGTGAATTAAAAAATTGTTGCTAGAATTTTCAGAAAAATTTGAAAAATTTAAGGTGTGCAGGTTACCATTAGCAATTTGTTAGGACTCCACCTCTGACACATGTGGTTTACGTTCCTTCACCAACACCAGCTTCAGGGGGCGCATGGGTGATGGATGTCTGTCTTTGGTGGATGTCCTGTCCATGGGAGACGGCTTGGCCCTGGGAGGTGTCTGCTCCCTGGGAGGTGCCTTGGCGGTGTGAGACGCCTTGGCCTTAGGAGGTGTCCTGTCTTTGTAATGTGCCTTATCCGTGGGCGGTGCTCTGTCCCTGGGAGGTGCCCTGTCCATTGAAGATGCCCTGTCCCTTGTAGGGGCCTTGTCCTTGGGAGTGTCCCTGTCCTTTGTAGGGGCCTGGTCCTTGGGAGGTGCCCTGTCCTTTGTAGTGGCCCTGTCCTTGGGAGTGTCCCTGTCCTTTGTAGGGGCCCGGTCCTTGGGAGGTGCCCTGTCGTTTGTAGTGGCCCTGTCCTTTGGAGTGTCCCTGTCCTTTGTAGGGGCCCGGTCCTTGGGAGGTGCACTGTCCTTTGTAGTGGCCCCGTCCATGGGAGGTGCCCTGTCCTTTGTAGTAGCCCGGTCCTTGGGAGATGCCCTGTCCTTTGTAGCGGCCCGGTCCGTGGGAGGTGCCCTTTCCTTTGTAGTGGCACGGTCCGTGGGAGGTGCCCTGTCCTTTGTAGTGGCCCGTCCATGGGAGATGCCCTGTCCTTTGTAGTTGCCTGGTCCTTGGGAGTGTCCCTGTCCTTGGGAGGTGGCTGCTCCCTGTGAGTAGCCGTGTCCATGGGTGGTGTCCTGTCCTTTGCGGATACCCTGTCCTTGGTCTGTGCCTTGTCCATAAGATGTTCCTTGTCCTTGGGAGTACCTTTTGAGGGGGATGGATTTGTGCCCTGTGAATCCGTGTCCCCCATCACCCCTTGAGGGTCCTGTGTGTCATCTCCAGGGTAGGTGATGTTGTGTTCTGTGAGAGATTTCCCTTTCCTAGGGGATGGCGTCTGTGGCCTCCATTGCCTGCCTTGCTGCCTGTGCCTGCTTCTAGTGCAATACCCAGAAAATGAGACTGGTTCAGAAATGTCACTCTCCCCTGAGACAGTAAGTGGTGTGGATGGGGGAACTGAAGTAGAACCATGTACATGTGACTGTTGAATGGCTGCAGACACTGTGTTGGATAAGGACTGTACTGTCCTGTGAAGACCAGCAACATCACCATGCATCCCCTCCATGAATGCTACCACCTGCCCCAACTTCCTATCGTGGTCCAGGAATGCATTTATCATGTTTGTCTGCCCTACACACAGCTGTCGCAGCAGATCAACCGCCTTAGCACTAAAGGCAGTTTGTGTCACAGGGGCAGCAGTGCCTGCACCAAAGGCCACTCTGCTCCCCCTACTCTGGCGAGCACAAGCAGTACTTGTTGCAGTTGGTGGCAGTGTGGGCCCAGTGTGTTGTGTACTGATTTAAGGTGTAGATTGTCCACTCCTTGTGTCTACCAACACTGATGTGAAGATGAGGACGATGGTGTCTCCACATGTGAGTCCTCAGGGATAGTTCTGTCCCCCTCTCCGGGGATGCTCTCTTCAGTCTCAGTCTGCGTTTGTGTGATCTCTGATCCGGATTCATTGCCGCCACTTAGCTCCGTCGTTTGTCTGTCGGTGCCCTCGTCCAAAGCTGAAAGTGAGAGATAAGAGGAATACATAAGTGCCACACTCATGTCTTGCAAATTACAAAATCCAAACTTCCTGGACTGCTGAACAACATGTCGCACCCATCCTGCACATGAACCACCCCTACCAGACATCCTCATGTCAAAGAATCAGTGGGCCCTGTGACACATGTACATGAAACAAACAGGGCAAGTGCATGAAGACCACCACATATGTGATGCCATGGGACCCCAGACCTGAATGGCATGTCCTGGGCCCCTGCACTACAATGCAACTGGTATGTTCAGCTGGCTGACATGGATGCTTACTCTCACTCCGCTAATGCCACCAACATGCAATAGAAGCACAACATATACCCCACGGATGTCACTACTGTGTCTGACCAGCAATACATGCATGCACTCCCAAGTCACAAACATATTCGGTGTGCTTACAGCTAGTTTGCTGCTGCTCCCTTCTCAAACGTGCGGACAGGTCATGATGTGTCACAGCTATGATACGTAGCATTAGAGGGTTCATGGTACGTCATGCAAGCCGGCCTGATCTGGGAATCAGCCCCAGTGTCATCTCCGCCACATTCTTGCTGAGCCTGGAGATGTCGTCCCACCGCTTGTGGCAATGTGTGTGTCGCCTGTTGCATACCCCCACTGCCCGTACATCACGTGCTATGGCCCTCCACACAGCCTTGCGATGGTGCAGCTTGACCTACCATAATGGGAGACAAGAGGGGGCAAGTCAGTGAACAGTTGGCCGTTCACACAGATAGAAGGTACAGGTATCTGTCAGCAGCCGTGCACAGAACAACATATTTGACTGACAGGTCAATATGGTATTAGTCCATCAAGGAAAGCAGGGGAGGTACACACCCACAAGATAGATGTGATCGGTCGTGACCCAGCACAGCCAGAAGACTACACATGTCATGTTTGTGACCACTCAAAGATAACACTTCTAGCATAGAGGTCAATCAGTCAGTGACAGAACCAGGAACACATCACAGTGTGCCTGGCCTGCTGGGGCATACCCACACTGCCGGCCATGGCCATCCATCCCACAGTAACATCAATACACATAGCGGCACCCACCGCCCATGGCCATCCATGCCACTGTAACATCAATACACATAGCGGCACCCACCGCCCGCACCTGGCGGTGGGTAACCACCCGGATCCAGCGGTGGGTAACCGGCCATGGCCATCCATGCCACGGTAACATCAATACACATAGCGGTACCCACCGCCCGCACCCGCTATATGACTGAAAGGGGGGATACCAACCGACATTTCCACTTGCACATTCAAATGTATCTGTTAGCCTGTCCGGTTCCCGCGGAATGCGTGCTCCGCCATTGCCAGGCCAGCGAGTGATGATTTTCAAATGATGCACCATAGCGGTAGCACGCACATACGGTTGGTGGTGTGTGACCGTGATGGACCTTGACCATGAAGCCAATGGTACGCACAATTGCAGTAGCAAGGATCATTTTCTGTGATGGCGGGCGGCGTGCCCTGACGCGGTGTGTAGACACACTGCATGTCTCTGCACACATGTAATGATGATAGGTGTGCATGTGTTTCAGGGCATGTCCGGAATGCCTCAAAACTCATCATGTTCTGTCAATGGCCCGTGTCCACGTGTCTCATCAATGTCCATTTGTTGCATGTGTGATCATACTATTGACATTGCCAGTGGTTGTCAAAGGACAGTGATGTGAGCTCAAGTTGCGTCAGAGGTGCATGGCAATGTGGTGACATCTTGGTTTTGAGGTCACACGTTTCAAACTGTACACATCTACACAGTTCATTAAGGCTGTGTACCCACAGTTTGATCTAGTTGTGAGTGTGTGTTTTGTGTTTGCAAGAAGCAATGATGGGGAGATACATGCATTCTGTGTATGCGTCTGTGTGTCGTCTGTTGTATGTCAATACCTGTCATGGGAGCATGCACAGCATTGTTGGTGGTGTCATGGGTGCATGAAGACAAGGAGGGTGTGTTCCAGGTTCCTGTTGTGAGTGCACATCCATGTGTGTCTATGGGGATGCTTGTCCACACATGGGCCCTCCATCATGTGATCTTGGCTGTTCTTTCAACATATGTGCACGTACCATTGTACATGTTTGCACACAGGATGTTGTTTGTGGGTGAACGTTGTGTGTGTAGTTAGCTGCAGTGCCTTATATTTCTGTCACGTCACACATACAATCAGTGTCTGCAACATGGATTATTTGTGGTGTGTTGGTCAAGATGTGATAGTAGCACAATTGGCACTGCACCTGCGGCCACGCAGGCCATATCCTGGAGCAATTACACCCACAGTAAAGGTGATGGCGGCACAGTACACAGTTGGTCATGCCGGGGGGATGTCCCAATCCATGTTCAGCATGGTACTGCAGGATGTGCTGGAAGCCATGATGCGTTACAAGGATGATTACATCCATTTCCCACGTCTGGCAGAGTTGGCAGCAGTGAAAGGGGACTTCTATGCCCTGGCCCAGATTCCACACGTAGTGGGTGCCATTGATGGCACACATATTGGTCTAGTTTCACCCCAGGCACGTGAACCCATCTATCGTAATCAGAAGCACTACCATTCAATCAATGTGCAAGTGGTGTGCTTGGCTTACAACATAATCTCTCATGTGTGTGCCAGATTTCCGGGATCCGCACATGACACCCACATCCTGCGGAGCAGCATTGTCCCCCAACTGATGGCTAATCTACGTCAAGAATGTGTGTGGCTTGTAGGTGAGTGTGCTGTGATGACTACTGTGATGTATGTGTGCCATGCTGTTCCCACCAGTCCTGGTAATTATGTATGTGTCTGTCATCCTGAGGTTCTTCGATTTCTGCCTTTGTCCTGTATTTAGCTGCCATTTTTTGTCTCGTCGCCATTTTGTGTTGCCCTCACTCAGGCAGCACAGCAAACGGAGTGTTTTTGCTTTTCTCAGCTGCTACGTGTCTCTTCTGTTAAAGAGTAACCCCCTGCCCTTGTTTAAAAAACCGATGTCAGGGTCTGGCCGAGTTCGTTAATCCATGTCTGGGTTGATTGATCCCTGTCTCGACTGTCTATTTGCCTTCTCCTATTCTTTCCTTATATTATCTTATCCGGCTGGCCTTCGCTATTCTCTCCTTGTATTCTCTTGTTACACAACTATCCTTTGAGGCACACAAATACGTCCTGCCACCTGCAAATTGGATTGTCGGTACTAGCACTGATTAATTTGTTAGGAGGGGTAACAAACGGGGTCTGAGAGAGGGGCGTATTTGAGACACCTGATAGCTTGTTTTCCAACTTTTCCTATTGGCTTGTTTTTTATGAGTAGGGAGTAAACTCTGTAAATATGTTTGCTATAAAAGACTGTGTGCCACGGATTGAAGTGGCAGTCTCCTTAGAATTTACATTTTGTGTGTACTTCTAGGACAACTGTGCTTGGCTGCAGCTAATAAACCTGGTTTTCCACTCTCAACAGAGTGTCTCGTGTCTCTGTTCGACAAGGCAGGAAAACTAGGGGATTTAAGGCGTGCCCTGCGCCGCCAGGCCTATAAGGCCCGGTTCTCCAACTGGCGCCCAACGTAGGGTGGCTTCAGTGGTTCAGCCTGAGGGTCGTGAGAAGCCCCGCAAGAAAATTCCGGAGGATTTGCGAGCCACGTCAAGCGACCCCTGTATGTCGAAGTGGACTGAAGGTCTTTTGCAGCCTCTTTACTCCTTTCCGACGGCTGCTGACGACTGCTGCTCTGACTGCCGCCCTGCCTTGGACCCTCTGGTGATGACTGGTATCGCGAGACGTTAGACGGACCTCTGTTGGCGTGAGAAGACCTTTTAGTTAGGTATTCGTGGGTAGCGCCCACTTCTTTGTTTTGTTTTTGCATTTTGTTATTCGACCATTGCAATAGCCGAAGCCAAGGGGTGATTACATTTGTACTGTGTTCTTTGTTTTCACTCCTTGAAGTTGGTAAACGGAACAGTGAACTTAAGATGCCTGGTTTTAGCGGATTTAGGAAGTTTTGTTGTTTTGGTTGCAATAGGGATTCCCGGCTCGAGGACTCATGTCCGATTCCTCCGGTTGGAACTCCCACTTATAAGCTCTATTCTAAACATAGTGTTTATCCCATTGCCTTTAATGAGGCATGGATCCGATACACGAAGGAAGATGGTGTTTTACAGTGGCCACAAAATGGTAGTTTTGAGCCTGACATAGTAGATAACTTGGAAGCAATTTTGTTTAAGAGAAAAGCCCGGCCGGCAATGTTTGACTCTTTCCGCCTTTGGCGTAAAGAAGCCAAACAGAGAGAAATTAAGCAGGCAAAAAGAGAAAGATATGACAATCATACAGGCTGCCCAACAGTTTAAGGACAATGAGACTGATCGAGCGATTGCAGTCTCAGACAGACAACATCGTATGACAATATATAGATGCTACCCTGTGTTGCCTACTTCTCCACAGAGTAAGGATCTTGACGAAGATCCCTTAATGTCCCTTTTCTTGAGATTACCTCCGCCTTATGTACCAGGTGCTAATGCACCCTTATTGCTGCCACCTGCCCAGCAACCTGTTGTTCAGCCAGCTGGTCCGGCTCCTACACCTCCTTTGCCACTGACTTCTGTACCTCAGTCTGCTTCATCTTCGGTTTCTCTTGTTGCGACTAGTCCTTCTCTTCCTTTGCTTAATACTGCGTCTCCAGTTTTATTGTCTGCTTCTTCCCCAATTCGTAATCGGTTGGTTGATACTGTTTCCGGTCTTTTCTCCCCTCTTTTTGGACCTTTTAATAGGACTCCTGCTTTTTCTCGAAGGCAATCCCGTAGTCAAATTCCAGATTCTGCCGAACGAGTTGCATTGAACTCTCTTGCTCACAAATGGATCATGAGTGGTCCACTGTATAGTGTACCTGATATTCTGAGTACCTTTCTCCAGTGGAATCCACCCACGCAGAGATATGTTTATCATGTCGTGTGTGACGCTCTTGTCAAAGGATGGGAGGATATGGAGTTGGATTTAGCCCCTCAGGGTCTGTTAGATGTACAGGATAGGTTTGATAAAGGACTTATTGTGGGTTCCGAAGTTGAGGACGCTGTAAAGACACTTGTCACTTTCAGGTCTTTATATTCTTCTCAGACTGTTCTTGAACCTGATCCTGCAGTTAGACAGAAAATGAAACATTATCCTATGAGGGAAGTTCCTCCGGTATGGAGAGAAGCGGTTCCACAGGCAGGTGCTGTTCCGGGTGTCCCTGCTCATTTCCAGCGTATATGGGTACACGTCCCCTGGAATCGATCTGAAGTTTTGGCACTTAAACAGTCTCTACCGGACCCTCGTAAAAATCCTGCTGGGTATTATAAGGAGCTGTCCCAGACTGTTGATTATTTATTTATTTATTTATTTATTATGCAATTTGTACTGCGCAAACTAAACCGGAAGGTGTCAAGGCGCCTATCAAAAAAGATCAGAAATGCAGAGCACAACTACAGTTACGCGCGTACAAAGAGGTGGGTCTTCAGGGTAGATCTAAATGATTGTAGAGTGGGGAGAGACCTTAATTCAAGCGGGAGAGCGTTCCACCACTTTGGGGCCAGATTGGAAAAAGCTTTACCACCCCATCTGGTTTTCCGAATACGCGGAACAGAGAGAAGAAGTCTGTTTGAGGAGCGAAGGTTCCTGCCAGGATTGTAATGGGACAGAATGGATCCAATGCCAGTAAGGCTATTTTTAGCTAAAGCCTTGTAGACCATACACATGGTCTTAAAGAGTATCCGGTCCTCAACAGGAAGCAAGTGGAGTTGCTTCCGGGCAGAGGCACATCGGGGTAAATCCAGAACAAATCTGGCTGCTGCATTCTGGACCACCTGCAAGCGCTACAGCTGACTTTTATTCACCCCCGCATACAGCGCATTGCAGTAGTCCAGACGGGAGCCCAGGAGGGCAACGGCAAGTTGCTTTCTTGCCTGCAAGGAGAGGTAGTGCCTGATTTTCCTTAGTATGTGGATGATACTCCAACAGGTCGATACAGTCCTGTTGACCTGTTGGCACATACTAAGGATAGGATCAATCATAACCCCAAGGTTTTTAGCTGAGGAAGTAGGATCAGGACAGGCACCCAGTGAGTCCGGCCACCACTCAACTCACCAAATCTCTTCCTTTCCTCCAAACACCATCACCTCGGTCTTCTCCCCATTCAGTTTCAATGAGTTGTGAATCATCCATTGGCCGACTGCCTCCATACAAGATCTAAAATTGGAGGCAGTCGACGTAACTGACTGGGAGAGAGAGACGAGGCTCTGGGTGTCATCCGCATAGGAAACTACCTCCATCCCAAAAGATCTAATAAGTCTGGCAAGGGGGGTCACATAAATTTTGAAAAGGGTGGGGCTAAGCGCCGACCCCTGAGGGACCCCACATTGCACAGACAGGGATGGAGATAGGAATTTACCCAGCATGACCCTTTGCTCTCTATAGTCAAGAAAAGAGGAAAGGAGCCCCAGGGCCGCCCCCCGAACCCCAATCTCCCTCAGTCGAGATGTTAAGACCGGGGGGGAAAGGGTATCGAAGGCAGCCGTGAGGTCTAAAAGGATCAGGAGGGAGGTCTGTCCCCCATCCACACGCGTGCGGATATTATCAAGCACTATGGTGAGGGCAGACTCGGTGCTATGTTCCCTCCTGAACCCATGCTGGGAAAGATCCAGGCAGCCCGAATTCTCCACGAAGGCAGCAAGATGTTTATTTAGATGAGCTTCTAACATCTTCGCGGGAGCCGGGAGCAGTGAGATGGGGCGAAAGTTTTTTAATACCCCAGGGTCAAGAGAAGGTTTCTTGAGCAGTGGTTTTACTACAGCATTTTTCCACTGCCGAGGAAAAATGCCCTCCCTCATCGCCCTATTCATGATGTCGACCAGAGGGGGAAGGAGGGATTCTCTACACTGCTTGAGGATCTTTAAAGGGCAAGCATCTAGGGGAGAACCAGATTTAGTTTTGTTGAGGAGAATCTCTAGGTCCTGTAAAGAGAGAGGAGGAAAGGATTCCAAACCTCCGGACCGAGGTAGCTCTGCGGAAGCAGAGTCCAAAACAGCGGGAGCCGGAGGCACAGCGGTAGAGGATCTCTGCGACTCCTAAGCAATGTAAATGTCCGATATTTTGGACTGAAAGAAGGAGGCTATCCTATCGCAGAGCTCCTGAGAGGCAATAACAGGGTCGGGGATCTGGAGAGATGTAAGAGAGTTCACAATCCTGAAAAGCTCTTTAGGAGATGAAAGTGAAGCTGTGAGGGCCGTAAAGTATTCTTGTTTGGTCCTAATCACTTCCGACTTGTATCTTTTTAACAGGATCTTGTGGGCTTCCCTATCCTTTTGGCCCCAACTAGAATGCCATAGGCGCTCCTGTCTCCTTATTTCCTGTCTGAGGAGTCTTAAGTGTTCTGAGAACCAGGGAGCTGAGGGTCTTTTCCTGGCTGAATAACAAGACCTAGCAGGAGCCAGTTTATCCAGGGCCTCCGTAATGGTCTTTTCATATTGTGAGACCGCCGACGGAACATCCATCTCCTGGGTTGTGGACAAACTAAGCGTCCACGGATCAAAAGAGTTTTCCCTGATGTTTTTGAAATTCCTACGTACTTCCATTGTACTCGGAACTTTTCTAATGGTGTCCTGGATCGGATAGGTCAGATTGAAGGGAACGGCCAGGTGATCCGACCATGACAGAAGGGATCCGTTACTGTCAACCTCTGATCATTAGAGAAAATCCCATCGAGCGTGTGCCCCGCTCAGTGGGTAGGTCCTTTCACCAGTTGGGTGAGTCCACAGGCTGACATAACTTCCAGCAGGGAGAGAGTGTCATGAGCCTCCAGCAGCTCTAAGTGAAAATTAAAATCACCTAGAATAGTAAGATTTTCACGGCCAAAATAAGGTTCCAAAACATGGAACAGTTTCCATGTTTTGCGTGTATCATGAATTTGGCCGATATTGACATGCTAATAGGGAATGTAGTTCCGCAAGCGTTGTGGGCCCGGATTCGTAGGGAAGACCATGATCAAGCCTTAGGTGGTAATTGGGCAGCTATATCTGCCGCAGATGCAGCACAAGTGGGCGGTGCTAAGCCAGATGATTTGATTACACAATTGCCAGGTAGAATCATTGCTTTAATGAAGACGATGATGCCTGCTTTACGCGTTAACTGGGATAAGTTAGCTGCGTGTAAGCAGAAGAAAGATGAGAGTGTCTCCGATTTCTTTACTCGTTTTGATCACAGTGGTCAGGATACTGAAGATGGACAGCGATTATTTGTGGATAAATTTGTATTTAATTTACTTCCAGAATTATCGCATAAATTGAAAGACTCCAAAAGTTTAAAGGCTGTTTCTTCGTCTGCACAGATATTAGCCACTTCTCAGTATTATGAGAATATGGATAAAGAAGAGAAAGATAAGATCGAGAAGAAGACCAAAGAATTAAAAACAAAGGTTATTTTGCAACAGGCTTATCCCCCTCTTTCTGGCCAGCGCCAGTTTCAACAGCCTCCCCAGCTTCAGAGGTTGTTACAGAAACCTGAACCTTTTGTTCCGCGACCTTTGCTTGGTCCTATTAAATGTGCCTATTGTAAAGAGGAAGGCCACTTTAAGAATAGCTGTCCGGTTTTTTTGCAGCGTAATCGTGGATTCCCAGGGCCACGAGGCCATGGGTCGTTTTCAATCAGCACCTAGAGGTAGAGGGCGAGGTGTGTTGCCTCAAGGACAGCGTTCCTTTCCCCCTCAGAATTCTTTAACTTATTTTGATCAGCAGAATACTCAGTCTGCACAATATTATAATGGCGATTATTGTGTTGAGGGTGAGGTTCAGGATTTTCATTCTAGTTAGGACAACCATGGACAAAGTAAGGGATTCGTATCAGTTCCAGTGGATCAGAATGGGCCTTATGTTAAAGTTGTTGCAATGGGTGTTGCAGAGCCATTTCTTTTGGATACTGGTGAAATGAGAAATTCTATCATTCATTCCAAACTCCCTGGGGCACCTTTGTCTGGCTTAACGAACGTTTCTGTAGGATTTTCTGGTGCCCCAGTTGCTAACCCGGTTTCTTGTCCTTTGCCTCTTTCGATGGATCCCTACGATCTGGAAGCTCCGCTTATTTTAACGACTGGTTGCGGAGAGAACTTGTTGGGTTTGGATTTGTTGAAACATCTTCATGCAACGTTGTATTGTTCTCCTTCTGGTGTGCATCTCACCTTGGCTGAGAAATTGGTTTCTCCTATGTATTTATCTAGAGATCGATTCCCACCTGAATTGCAGTCTCTTCCTGCTACGCTTGGGCTACAGGGCCGAATGATGTTGGTCTGCTCCAGATTCCGCCTTACGTGGTTACTATTAAGCCTAATGTTAAACTACCACGCATTCCTCAGTATAAGATTTCCAATGATGGTGAACAAGCTTTGTTGGCTATTATCTATGATCTGGTTCAGAAGGGTGTGGTTGAAGATACGAGAGGTAATGTTTGCAACAGTCCTGTTCCACCTGTTCTTAAACGCACTAATCCTTCTCAGCCTCCTGTATATCGTTTTGTGATTGATCTTCGGGAGGTCAACAAGATTGTTGTCCCCCAGTTTCCTGTTGTTCCAGATATCACTGCGGAGAGGGGGGGGGGGGGGGGGGGGGGGGGGGGGGGAAAGAGGGGGGCACAGCTCGTGAGTCTGTTTAGCATTCCTATTGCTGAGGAAAGTAGGGATATTTTTGGTTTCTCTCTTGGAGGCCGAAGTTTCCGATTCAAATGTGCACCTCAAGGCTATTGTGAGAGTCCCTCCATTTACAGTCAGGCTTTGAAATCTCAGCTTGACGCTTTCCTTTTGCCCCCAGGTGCCACTCTTATTCAGTATGTGGACGATTTGTTAGTTGCTGCTGATTCAAAGGATGTTTGTAAGGATGTGACTGTTTCACTGTTACGTCATTTGTCTGACCTGCATCACAAGGTGTCCCCCTCTAAGTTGCAATATTGCCGCCAAGAGGTTACCTATTTAGGTCATCTCTTGTCGAAGGAGGGAAGACGATTGACACCAGAACGAATCCAAGCAAATGCGCAAATGTCTGTGCCATCCACACAAAGGGAGGTGCGTGCCTTTCAGGGCATTACCTCTTATTGTAGACAGTGTGATTCCAAATTTTTCTTTGTTGGCTAAACCTCTGTTGGCACTTACTCTGAAAGATACACCCCAACCTCTTCCTTGGACTGATGAATGTCAGAAGAGTTTTTCTGACTCACGTACAGCCTTGTGTTCTCCCCCTGTGTTAGGTTCTCCAGATTACAGTAAGCCTTTCAAACTCTACGTTCACGAAAGAGAGGGTTGCGCATTGTCAGTTTTAACGCAACAATTTGGAGACAAACAACGGCCATGTTCCTATTTTTTGGCTACGTTGGATCCAGTAGTCAAGGCATTGCCTAGTTTTCTCAAAGCTACAGCAGTGGCAACAATCTCAATTAGTCAATCTGCTGGATTGGTATTAGATAACACTCTTGTTGTTATGGTACCACATGCAGTAGATACTCTTTTAAATAGAACAAAAACACAACACCTCACAAGTGCTCGCTTGTCTGGATATGAGCTGACGCTCTTGGCTAGCCATATACACATCAAGCGGTGTAATACTTTGAATCCAGCAACATTGTTTCCCATTCAGGACGAGAAAGGCATTCAAGCACAGCATGATTGTTTTCTCCGAACAGAGGAGGAAAAGGAAAGGCAGAATAGACTTAAAAGACACACCACTTGTGGACCCGGGTGGGATCCTATGGATGGATGGGTCTTGTTTTAAACTTCCAAATGGTGAGACGACTGCAGCTTATGCTGTTACCACCTTGTATACGGTAGTGGAGACAGCACACATTCCACAGAATTCAGCCCAAGCAGCTGAACTAATTGCCCTAACGAGAGCGTGTGTGTTGGCTAAGGGAAAGAGAGTGAATGTTTACACTGATAGCCAATACGCCTTTGGGGTGGCTCATAGCTTCGGTCGTTTGTGGAAGGAAAGAGGATTCTTTACTTCCCATGGGACTAAGATACAGCATGGCCAGTTGGGGACTGACCTTCTCGAATCACTTGATTTGCCTACCCAAATAGCAATAGTCAAGTGTAGTGCACATAAGAAGATTACTGATGATGTGGCTCGCAGGAATGCTTTTGCAGATGAGGTAGCAAAAGAAACGGCGAGAGATGCTTCGAGTTGCATGTGTGTTGCAGGCCCTGCAAGATGGGTCAGAGAGGGAGGAATGTGTGAGGACACAATAGAAAGTGTGAGAACGATTCAAGAAGAGGCTACTGAGAAGGAATTGAGTAAGTGGAAAGAAAGTACGGGAATGTTTGACGCGACAGGGTGTTGGACGGAATTGTCAGAGCATCAGCGTTGGCTGTTACCAGACGCCTATGTACTACCTGTAGTTACTATGGCGCATGGTCCAGCCCACATTAGTGCAAAAGGCATATGTAAACTTCTGGCTCCAGTATGGCAGAATGAACGAATTCCTAAATGTGCGGAAAATGTGGTGAAGCATTGCATTGTTTGTTTAATGCATAATCCAGGAAAAGGAACCCCAACTCCAGCAGGTCATTTTGCTCCCCCTACGTACCCTTTCGAGGTATTACAAATTGATTACATTCATATGGATCGTTGTAATAACCTCCAGTATGTTCTGGTGGCGGTGTGTACCTTTTCCAGATGGATAGAGGCCTACCCCCTAAAGGACAATACTGCTTTGTCTACTTCCAAAGTCCTTTTGAAGGAGTTTTTCCCGAGGTTCGGTTTGCCGCGCATTGTCTGGAGTGACAATGGGAGTGAATTTGTAGGCCAAATAATGCAGAAAGTGTGTACAGGTCTTGGTATTAGGCAGAAATTCCATGCGGCAAACCACCCTCAGTCAGCAGGTTTGGTAGAGTGCTATAATGGCAATCTCAAGCTCAAATTGGCAAAGATTCAGGCCAGCACGGGCCTTGCTTGGCCTGATGCCTTACCTTTGGCACTTTTATCTACGAGAACTACTGTGCATTCTCGTTTAGGACTCAGCCCATATGAGGTCGTTTTTGGGCGCCCAGCCAATGTCTGGGGAGTCCCTCTACATAAAAAGTATTCTGAAATCCCATACCCAATGTTGATTAATTACTTGCATGATCTTACCACTAAATTATGTGTTCTTCATCAACAGGTTCAAAACGCTCTGCTGGAGGCCTCTGCCGATCCAGGTCACTCCATCCAACCCGGTGACTGGGTCTGTTTGAAGAATTTCCAGCGGAAAAAGAATCTGGAACCTCGTTGGGGTCCGCCTCGACAAGTCTTGTTAGCAACACGTACAGCAGTAAAGGTCAGCGGGAAAAAGAACTGGGTCCATGGCGTGCACTGTAAGAGGGTACCTTTGCCTCTACCTTTTGACCAGTGGGTTCGCAAGGGTATAAACGACAGTGAAGGCGAAAGGGTCCCCCAATTTGTACCTTTCAGTAGTGCACACCTGGATCAAACGAACTCTAAGAAGATGATGACAGTGAATCCAGAAACTTTGTTTAAGGAGCAAACAATCCCTAATAAAACTCGGTACAATTTAAGAACAAGACTAACAAAAGACAATTGAATTTTTCTTTTTCATTTTCTGATTAAGTTTTTTTATGAGAGACATTTTCTTTTCCACTATCCATCAAGTTGCAGGGTCACAGTAGGAGTCTTAAGCTGTGACCTGAGTAGTGACAGTAGGTCTGCAGGACTTGCAGTGTCATAGGACGGCTAATAAGCACAGCTAAGTGATCTAGGAAGATTGCCGTGAGCAACGCTTTAGAGTATGGATACTAAAGTAGAAATTAATAATAAGAATGAGCAAATGAAAAGTAAATGTAAGAAATTATTGGTTAGTCCGTGTGGCATAACCTTATGTATTTTAATATGTTCATGTATTTTATTGGCGTGTGTAAGTTGGGTTGTTTACACTAAGCAGCAAGCACCTGTTCCAACTTCTGTTTCCTTGTCTTTCCCTACCACTGCCTCCCCACATCAGTTTCATACACTCCCAGAACATGAGCAGATTAGGAGAACAGAATACTTTAATAATTCATTTATTCAGTTATTGCATCAGCATCAACTGGTAATGAACACCACTGATTGTTGGGTTTGTGCGCTCATGCCCCATAATACAGAGAGAGGGATGCCATATTTAGTCCTTCCATTTTCCTACGAAGGCTCCGCTTGGGCCTATTTGGCTATGTTTTCTAATGTTTATCAGAACCAACTACGGTATCCTCCTGGTAGTCCATATGGTGGTGGAGCAGATTTTAGTCACAGCTCTTTGATAAAGGGAATAGTGGCCATGGCTAGAATTGCTGAGATTAGTAAGATTCCTGTGGATGAGAAAAGAGCATATGATGGCTGGAATGTAACCCGTTATGTTACTAGCCTTACAGATAAGGCTAGGCGAAGGAGATCCCCACCAATTTTGACTGTACCTCATCGAGGTAATTTCTGTCTACAGATTAATTTATTCACCGTTAGTGGCATCACAAGGCACATATTTTATCTGCCATGATAGAGCCTATACATGGCTTCCTACCTACATTTCAGGAACTTGCTATGTGGCTTTTCTTCTTCCTCAAACATATACTGCTCCTTCAGGTCATCATAGAAAGAGATATGGCAGAGGGGTTATTGATTCGAAAGACACAGCAGGACAAGAAGGAGGTGACTTTATTAAAGGGTTACTTCCTTTCTGGGGCCCAATGGCCAATAGCAGAGACATCAGACAACTAGTTTGTGTTGTTGAGGCTACCATAAATGTAACTTCTGGAGCCTTGAGTAATCTGACAGCCGAACTTCAGGCGGATCGCCTCATGACTTTGCAGAACCGAATGGTTCTAGACATTGTCCTTGCAGATTGTGGAGGAGTCTGTAAATTGATCGGGTCTAGTTGTTGCATTTACATTCCTAATAATGCCCCTACGGTATACCAAGCCATCTCCAAGTTGCTTATCATCTCCGAGTCTATACACCAGGACACAGGAGATTGGTCTGTGATGGGATGGTTTTGGGAACTACTGTCCACATGGGGATGGAAGATACTAACTTTCCTTGTATTGGTCTTGGCCATCATTTTCTCTTGTTGTCTCTGTGTACAGTGTGGCCCTGCCATCTGTGGTCTTTGTGCCACTATGTGTGTCCCAAAGCCTGTGTCACAGAAAACAGAGAATATTAGAATGATGTTACAGCAACAGCTCGATGGCCTCATGGCCATTGACATCGACTCAGACTAACTTGAGTCCTTTGTGTCTTGCCTGAGTAATGGCAAAAGGAGGGTCTGAGGTTCTTCGATTTCTGACTTTGTCCTGTATTTAGTCGCCATTTTGTGTCTCGTCGCCATTTTGTGTTGCCCTCACTCAGGCAGCACGGCGAACGGAGTGTTTTTGCTTTTCTCAGCTGCTACGTGTCTCTTCTGTTAAAGAGTAACCCCCTGCCCTTGTTTACGAAACCGATGTCAGGGTCTGGCCGAGTTCGTTAATCCATGTCTGGGTTGATTGATCCCTGTCTCGACTGACTATTTGCCTTCTCCTATTCCTTCCTTATATTATCTTATCCGAGGCACACAAATACGTCCTGCCACCTGCAAATTGGATTGTCGGTACTAGCACTGATTAATTTGTTGGGAGCGGTAACATACGAGTTCTGAGAGAGGGGCGTATTTGAGACACCTGATAGCTTGTTTTCCAACTTTTCCTATTGGCTTGTTTTGTATGAGTAGGGAGTAAACTCTGTAAATATGTTTGCTATAAAAGACTGTGCGCCCCGGATTGAAGTGGCAGTCTCCTTAGAATTTACATTTCGTCTGTACTTCTAGGACAACTGTGCTTGGCTGCAGCTAATAAACCTTGTTTTCCACGCTCAACAGAGTGTCTCATGTCTCTGTTTGACAAGGCAGGTGAACTCGGGGATTTAAGGTGTGCCCTGCGCCACCAGGCCCATAAGGCCCGGTTCTCCAATCCCCCCACCTAGGTGACTCTGTGTACCCAAACCACCCGTGGCTGCTGAGCCCCCTACGGAATCCAACTACCCCAGGTGAAATGTGCTATAATGAGGCCCATGGGAAGACACGTCAGGTGGTGGAACGTATATTTAGACTGCTGAAGTCTAGGTTTAGCTGCCTGGATAAAACCGGAGGGGCCCTGCCATACTCACCCGGCAAAGTATGCAAAATCATGGTTGCCTGCTGCATGCTCCACAACCTGGCCTTGCGCAAGGATATTCAACTGATCATGGACCCTGCAGACCAACAGGTTGCTCCGCCTCCAATCCCACCCATGTCCACTGATGAGGATAGTGGGGAGGAAGAAGGTGTGGACCAGAGGCGTCAGCTCATTGGCCGCTACTTTCCTTGAATGTGAGTAACTACGTCTTGTGCTGCTGTTCAATGCGTGATGTATGTTTACTGGTGATGGGTGGATGTGGTGCGTGAATGCTGCCTGTTCTGGTATGTTCTGTTTGCACATGGGTGTGGGACATGGTGTACATGCAATGCTCCCTGATGTGTGTCCTGTGATCCACTTACGTTGTGATGATTGTGGTTTGTGGGATGTTGCAGTACGGTGTGGTGTGATGGGTGTGATTCAATTTCCTGACCTGTGGTTGTTGTTCTCTCATTATTCCTAGGTCACTCACACAGAGCCATGATTCCGAACAACATTGATCTCTGCACCTGGTAATGACAACAACTAAGACAAACCTGTGTTTAAACATGGAGGTCACACAGCCTTGAGTGTTTCCATGGTTTTTATTTACAGGGTGTGGATTTGTGTTAGTACATATTTACAAAATGGTGGTGGAGTAGAAGAGTGAGTTGAAAGTCAGGTCAGATGATACCACTGTGTAGACACTACATTGTGTGGTGTACACCTAGTCCAACAGACTTGTGCCAATGCCTGGCAATGTGGGGCAAGATAGTTCACAGAGTGAATGCCAGGCTCAAGGAAGGGTGAAGTCAGTGCTGGCCCCTCTTCTGGTGGGTGGCTGGTGCATTGCCACTGCTCTGTCCTGGATCCAGCCTTGGACGGCCCCTCCGTCTCCGAGCCGGAGAGGACCCAGCTATGGGGGCAGGTTGTTCGGGGGTCACCTCTCTGTCAGTGGCCTCAGGTGATGGTGGTGGTGGTGGTGTCCTGTCCCGCTGGCCACTTGGGGGAGGGGGAGGTGGTGTGTTGAGGGATTACCACTCCCTCCAAACAGATGTTTGCTGCGCCATGAGATTCACCATTTGTCCCATACGGTTGTCCATGGACCTCAAAAGCTGGCGGGTCTCAAGTGAGTCTTGGCGCGCCTGATCCGCCTGTGCCTGCACTCTTGAAATGGCATCCTGAGTCTCAGTCCCAGGATTGGGTGGGTCTTGTCCCTCACCTTGCCTTGCACCTGCCCTCCTGTTCAAAAGCTGTGGCCTCACATGTGTCCTCACCCGTCCACTCTCCCAGCTAGCCTGTGATGTTGATGGTCCACCATCGTCCAATGGGTCAGGGAGGGTGGCACAGGCAGGAGTGGTGGTGGGGGTGGTGGTGGTGGTAGCTGCACAGGACACAATGGCAGTAGGTGCTGTGGTTCCACTGGCCAAGGTGGTGGGGGCATGGATGTCCTGGGAGCCTGATGGCCCTGGGAGTATAGGAGGACCGGCATCGCCCTCCGCACCCGAGGTGTCCAGGGAATCATCACCTGAGAGTCCATGCTGTGAGGGGGGCGAATGGTGCTGGCGGTTACTGCTTTCTCCTGCCAGTTCTCGGTCACCTGAGGGACAAGAATGTAAGAACCAATGCTGTGGACATGACAGGTTTGTTGTTGTTACATTTCACTTTTCTAGTGATTCAGGACATGGTTGTTGATGTCATCACATTGGTGTGGTACACAGTACTGGTCATTATGGTGGTGTGCAGGTGGGGAGAAAATACTTGGTATGTGTGGTGCTGTTCTGCTATTGGATGGTAACCTTGGACTCTGTGTAGTTTGGTAGTCATTTTGACATTGTTGCTGTGGCTCTGCAATGTGGACTAGGCCATGTTCACCAGGGTTGTGGACAACCTACCTTGCTACTGTACCTGGTCTAGTCATTGTCAAAAGAGGCATATGTTAGTCTTTTCGTGTGGATGGTCTACCTTGTGTTAGGGACAGGGTTTGGACATTGCATCCATGTGCCTTGTGTCAGGAAACACATTGTACTTGCTGTTGTGGGTATGTCAAGTCTCACATCATGCACAGACAGCCTACTACATGGATTGTGTGGGCTGCCACCATGTCCAAGTTTCCCCTTGCTGGTTTTTTGATGCATGCAGATGTGGCGCTTCTCTTACATGTGTCAAAGGGTTTGTTATCTGTGCGTAGTTCTGTGGACATACAGTACTTGTTTGTTGTTCGCCGAATGCAGACACAGAGTACTCACCCTGTCCCATGTTTAATTTCACATTTTAACCATGGAGTTACTACGAAGACATGTGTTGTGTTGCTCCTCGCTGCAATCATGAGGGTGGAGGGTGCACATTGGAATTTGGAGTACAGACTTCCCCCTCACACCCACCCCTCCCTGTGAAGATGTCTACCTACATGTAAGTTTGAAGAGGGAGATTCACTGGTCAGCACATGGTGGGTTACTCCATCTTGCTCTGGGATGGGACAAGGGGGCTGGCCTCTCACCCACCCCCACCCTCTCTGTAGACATGGGAGCCTGTTGGGAGTTGTGGTGCTGGCCTCTCACCCACCCCCATCCTCCCTATAGTCATGGGGGCCTGTTGGGAGTTGTAGTGCTGGCCTCTCACCCACCCCCACCCTCCCTGTAGACATGGGGGCCTTTTGGGAGTGGTAGTGATGGCCTCTCACCCACCCCCACCCTCCCTGTAGACATGGGGGCCTTTTGGGAGTGGTAGTGATGGCCTCTCACCCACCCCCACCCTCCCTGTAGACATGGGGGCCTGTTGGGAGTTGTAGTGCTGGCCTCTCACCCACCCCCACCCTCCCTGTAGACATTGGGGTCTGTTGGGAGTTGTAGTGCTGGACTCTCATCTACCCCCACCCTCCCTGTTGACATGGGGGTCTGTTGGGAGTTGTAGTGCTGGCCTCTCACCCACCCCCACCCTCCCTGTAGACATGGGGGCCTGTTGGGAGTTATGGTGTTAGCTGATTGACCACAGGCAAGCCTGGGAACGTAGGAGGCTACATTTGTGGTTGATCATGGGGGTGCATTGGAGCCATGGGCTTCACATTGGGTGACTGTGTGGTCCACATGCATGGATTGGAGCCTGGGAGATGTGTCTTAGCAGTTGTGCAAGGCAGGACATAACAGTGTGATGGTGGTCATTGGTTTGTACTTACCAGTCTCCACTCCCTCATCTATTCCTCCCAGGCTCCCAGGGTGCAGTGTGCCTAGCACGTTCTCCTCCCATTCGGTGTATGGTATTTGATCCATGGGAGTGCCACCGCCAGTGTCGTGTGCCTGCAGGTGGTTCTTGGCCCTGATGCCTTTCACCCTTGCCTTGAGGTCGTGCCACCGCCTCTGGATATCGTGTTTGGTGTGTGGCACGGTCCCTGAAGCATTCACTCTGGTCACTATCCTGTCCCACATAGTGGTTTTAGTTGCCAAGGTGGTCTGCTGCACTAGGGTAACGAACAGATGTGGGTCGACACAGATGATTTCATCCACCATGACCTTCAACTCACTCTCTGTGCACTTGGGTTTTTTCTTGGGGGCCATGGTGTGTGAGATGCAAGGTGTTGGGGGTGTGCAGGTGTGCAGGTGTGTGGTATGTAGGGATGGTGTTGTGGGGGTTGGTGTGGTGGGTGTGTTGGTGTGCAGGTTGTATGTGTGTTTGTGTGTGTCTGTTGTTTGTGATGTGTGCCTCTTTCTTGCAGCTGTGCTGTGACGCAAAGGATTGTGGTAATGGTAGTGATTCCTTTTATACTCTGTGTGGTGATTGTGTCCCAATGGTTTTTTGCAGTCAGGTGTTCTGTGGGTGTGGAGACTTGGAAGCTCTTGTTTGTGCTGGGGGTGTGGCATTGGGGCGTGTAGTTGTTGGGGATGGGTGTTCCAGGTGGGTGTGTGTCCTGTTTTTTTGGTTTACTATTTACTTCCGTCCACCATTTTTGTTTTGGTTTGACGGCAGGGGTGATGTTCGTTTGGTCCTTCCGCAGCCAAGCTCCGTTTGTCGTTGTTTTTTGTCCACGGCAGTCGTGGACGGTGGTGAGTTCCGTTGGGATGGCAAAGTTATCCTAATCATGCAGACGGTCGCTCCACAGGTCTGGCGGAGGTTGGGCCTGTTTCCGCGGGCGTGGTGTCCGCGGCGGAAGGTGTTTCTGTGGTACCGTCCATGTGCGGCGGTCTTTGGTGTGATCCGTCAGCCGCGGTTGGTGTGTGATGGCAGAAATATCCTAATCACACCAGTGGTTTATCCGCGGTGCGGTCAGGAGTATATTTGCCGTGACCATGGCAGTTGGACCCGGTTCCGTCTGCCATCGTAATCGGCCTCTTAGTTTGTAAAACCATTCTTTAATCCCTCCAAGCCATTTGACACACCCATTCATTTTGTGGAGGGTAATTAGAGCCGTTAAGCAGCTTCTAAGAGGGACTAGAGAGTTATTGACCCAGATCCTGATCCAAAAAATGAATACCCTCAGGATGGTAGAATGGGCAATGGATCTAAGGCCAAGGTCTAGTCTCAGGGGTAAAAGAGGGGTTTTCATGGGTAGATTTAAAATTATCCTAATGAACCTATTTTCTGCTAAGAGTAGATCATTTAGGTTTTCTAAGCCCCAGAGTTCCGTTCCATAGAGCGCTGCACCGAGCCCTTTTGGTCTGTGGAGTTCTATCAATGGGGATGTTGGTCTGTATGGGGAAGCTTTGACCCTCTCATTTATTGCACTATCTATGTGTTGGAGTGTTAAAGTGCTCTTTTCTATTTGGTCCGACCAAGCAGGATTTTCATTTATCCGAACCCCAAGATAGTCAAAGGATTTTACCCGCTCCAGGTTTTGGGAATTGAGAAGCACTTTCCCTTTTAATGCTTATAGGGGTTGAACACCATGTATTTGGTCTTACTGCAATTGATTACAAGCCCCCTCGAATTACAGGCCTCCACAAATCTATTGAGGAGGTTCTGGATTCCCCTAGGCGTTATTGCAATCAATAGGGTGTCATCCGCAAATAGCAAACAGGGAACAGTTCTACCTGTCATTTTAGGAGGATTTCCATCACAATTAAAAAGCTCATCTATAACTCCATTCACAAAGAGTGTGAATAGTTAGGGGCCAGGACGCATCCCTGGCGGACACCTTTTTGGATATTTATGTTGCCTGTGAGTTCTCAATTCATGTTCCATCTACACTTTGCAAAGTTGTTTACATGGAAGCGAACCAAGAAGTTGAGCAGGTATGGTGGTAGACCCATATCTCTCAGAACGGACCACAGTTGGGTTCTATTGATGGAATCAAAAGCTGTTGTTAAGTTCTTGAACACGTACAGGTGGCCTCTATTGATGACCACTTCCTTCCAAATTATCATGAGGAATCTGAGGACCTGATCTGTTGTGCTTGTGGACTCCCTGAAGCCCGCCTGAAGGTCGAAGAGTACATGGTTATTCTCCATCCATTGTTGGATTCTAACTAGTATAATCTTCCCAAAGATTTTTTGGGAGACATCAATGAGACTGATGGGTCTATAGTTTTCAGAGGAGCCCTTTTCTCCTTTCTTAAAAATGGGGATGATTTCAGTGCCCCTCCAGGAAGGTGGGACCTCTCTCCCCTAGTTAATAATACCCCCCATATTTCAGGCTCTGCTCTACACATATCTCTGGGCAGTTTGTCCAAACCAGGGTCCTTCCCTTTCTGGATTGAGTTTATGGCCAAAATAGTCTCCTCAACAGTAATGGATGTGTCCTCCATTAAGGGCAGAGAGAGCAGGGCTTCCAATAAATCTATTTTTGCTTCTTCCCCCCCTGGGCTGGATATAAACTCCCAAACTATTCCTCCCAGATTTGGGGCTGCAGATGGAAACTTTTTTCTGTTTTCAGGTTAATAGAGCCTTTGGCCATTAAGTGCAAGAATTTTTTTACTATTCCTCATCTTTGAGGCTTCCAGAAGATCTCTCCATTTGTCAGCCTCCCAGTCTTTTCCGGTGTTTTTCTGGTTACAGAGGTAATTTTTCCTACATGCTTTTATATTATCTGGGGATTTGGTCTTTACCGCCTTCATAAGGGTTTCCTTAGCCTGTCTACATGATTGGTTATACCATGGCTTGGTGTGCTTGCGTGGGAGGATATTATCATTTATTTGACATAAAAATGTCAAATATCTCTACCAATGTGACCCTCAGACCTCCATGTGCTCAGCTACTGTTGCTCTGCGTAGGGACCGATTAATGGGCCAGACAACAATTTTTACACTAAGGAAACGGCACTCCAGACTTGGGTTGTTTTTAGATTAATTTATTTCACTTAAAGCTCGAATCAACGCGTTTCAGCCTAACCTCGGCTTTGTTCATGGTAAGTGAGCCATCATTTGTTTTTACTTTATATCTCATTTCTGCCACGAGGGGGCATTATGGGATATGGAGTATACTTGCAACATACAGTTTATTTACAATTGTCAGTATTCAGATGCAACCAAGTTTATTCCATGTGGAATAAACTTAGTAGCATCTGAATACTGGATTGTGTGTCCTGAGAGCGCACTTATTTGGACTGTCACATAAGGATTGATTTTGAAGCACGCTCTGCTGGCGTGTGCGCCATCTCCAATGGGTTACAGCAATCTGGAAGAAGCAGCATTTGCGGGATATAAATGTAATTCACCAAACGCTCTCCTGCACTGTTTTTATGGCGAGAAAGAGAGCATGAACTCCAGTGGGTACAGTGCAGATTTTCTTTATTTTGCTCACATGTTCTTTCTTTATTTTGCTCACATGTTCCTAGTCATGACGCGTTTCAGTCACAAAGTGACCTTAATCACATACGGAAACGCTGTACGGGTAACCTTATATTACACACCCTCTCTGTGTCACATGATCTAACCATAAAAGAAATACATAATCCTGGTGCATGTCTGTCTACTAAAACACTTATAATTATTCAATTTCCTTCAAAGTTATTTTTAAGCATTTTATAAGGCAACCTTGTTAATACAACTGATATTTAAATAGCTTGTCACGGGTAATAAATATATAAATACACAAATGTATATATAAAATAAGTAAAAATATACATGGATTTATATATACAGTGATGATTATTGCATATTATTCTGTTTATACTATTAAAACCATGTAAAAACACCCTACATGATGCATCACCCTTGATACATTATGTGCATAGAAGGGTGAAAGAAGCCTTAAGACAGCTATTAAAATCACCAGCTCCCTAGTATAGCATGCCTTGTTTCATAAACTTGTTAATGCTATTTTATTATAGTTGTATAATATTTTTTCTCTATGTTAGTTGATGTTTTTACACTTGTTAGCTCTGTATAGAGTGCTTAAGTGCCAAAAAGTGCTATGTTCCTAATAGTGCAAATTACCTATTGAAAGTGCTGATTGTGTGCCTGAATTTACCTAAATACGTATATGTAGATATAAAATATAAATACATAAATCTGGGAGTACTACTCCTAATAAATAGATAGAACTCATATCTGTGGAAGGATGCTTGAATCAAATGGGATATCTGGAACCTGATTGAAATTCTACATTCATTGTGGTTTCTTTGGAGCTATTGTTTACTTTTAGGATGTTGTGAAATCAACAATTTCTTCCTTTATAGGAAATTGTGGAGTTCTTTTGTATTGTTAAGCCCTGCAGGTGCCTTACAATCAAACTTCCAAAATCATATGTGACTCCAGTTATCGCAGTAACCGTTCTCTGTTACCACCTCTGCAGAGAATAGGAACCGCATCCATAACAAAGTATTGCAGCTGTCTAAGGTCATTGTTGTGGTCTGAATTGAAGTGGCATGCGACTGGGTAAGCGGTGTCGTTATTGATAATAGCCCGCAAGTGCTACAATATCCTGACATGCACCTGTAGCTTCGTGCTGCCCACTTATTTCAAGCCACAGGTGCATGTCAGCACATACACTGCATACTCTGTCCTGCAGTTGTAGTTGCCTTTGATGGCAATTTCGCCCGGGCTGAAAGGTGTTGTATAGTGGGTAGTGTTTACTCCAAATTTACAGGTCCTGCAGGAAGAGCATTTAAAAAAAGTTTCTCAGGTTTGAGCCACATAGTGCTGGAGCTTAGTTCAGGGCTACTCTTGACTAGTTGAGATCTCATAGATCTAGCTCTCCTATATGTGATTGTAGGTATTTCAGGAAGTCTATTTGCCAGTACTGCATCCGTGAGTATAATTTGCCAATTGTTCTTAATGATGGACCTCACCTGCCTTTCTTGATGACTGAACCTAGTAATCAGTCTGGGAGCACCAAAATGGATTTTTTTCTGCTCTAAAGATGTAATAGGCAATTCTATGGTTTCTTTGTGTTGCTCCCCTAATCGTACCAGAGACTCCCTGGTTCTGGCTCTCACTTTTTTCTCTCAGCTTCATTCAGTGATCTTTCATTGTAACCCCTCATCTTAAATCTTTGTATTGGATCTTGTGTGCATTTATCAAGTTCAACCTCTGTGCTGGAAATACGCTTGAACCTAAGAAGTTCCCAATAGGGGATACTTCTTATAAGGTGCTTTGGGTGCGAGCTACAGGCATGCAGTGTTAAGTTGCCTGCCGTATTTTGCAGAGCAGCGCTTTTTCTAATTTGCCTTCCACCACGTACACCTTTACAACTACAAACTCAATGCTAGTTTTACTTATGTTAAATGTAAAAAATAAATTTACAGTATTCACATTTATATCTTGGATGACTTTGATAGCACTCTCCTTATCTTCTTTCCAAACAATAATAATGTTGTCTATATACCTTAGCCAATGTTTGACATACAAAGAATACATTGCTGAATGTGTTGTTCTGAGAACCTGTTCCTCCCACTAACCAACATGCAAGCAGGCATAGCTGGGGGAGAAACAGGCTTATATCGCAACACCTCTCAGCTGTCTATATAGGTCTTTCCCAAACATAAAGAAATTATTATGTAAACATCATTTTGTGAGGTCTAATAACATTTTGTTATGGTTATAGCATGTTAGGGGTCTGTTGTCCAAAAAATGATTGACAGCATCAATACCGGTGTTGTGTTCAATGATAGTATATAACGACCCAATGTCCAATGTTATGAGCAATTGGTCATCCGTCCATTCAATTTCATGTATTTTTCTAAGGAAATCACCGGTGTCTTTTACATATGTTGGAAGCCTTTTGACATGATCCAGCAAGAAGAAATCCATGTATTGTGTTATATGTTCACCTACGCTGTTATTGGCTGACATGATTGGTCTGCCAGGTACGGGTGTAGTTTTTTTGTGGTTTCTAGGTATGAAGTAGATTATTGGGAGTACTGGATACTCATTGTGTAAACATTTGTATTCATCATTTGATATCAGTCTCTCCCCTTTCCATTGTTGTAAATCTTTCTTCAATCCTTCTTTTGCTTTTTTATAGTCATTCATGCTTGTTTTTTCATAGCATTCTTGGTTATTTAATTGTCGGTGGGCTTCCAGGAGGTATTCCTTCCTGGGCCTGATCACTATGTTTCCACTCTTATCGTTCTGGTTTATAACCACTTCATGAATATTGCTGAGTTTCCTGATCAAATTAGCATATTTTATCTGATTATAGTTCTTATTGCAGTTTTTGTGCTTCATTTTATGGTACAACTTCTTAATGTCATCTGTCACCATCTCGTGAAAGATGTCAATTGCGTCTTTGGGCATAACTGGGAGGAAGGTGGATTCGGAATTAAAGAGGCTACTGCCCGCACTTTGCTGTATTATATTATGTATTATGTTTTGTAGCCTTTCTTGTGTAGACCCAGTAATTGTATTGTCTATTGTGTCCATATTTATTTCATTGCTCAGTTCCTACATGGTTTGCAAGTTGAGGCATCCGATACTTGGAGCAAGTTAGTTTTCAACTTAGCTTCTTTAGATTGATTAAAACCTTCTTTGATAGTGAAACATGTCTTTAACTTTAGTTTGCGTCTGAAGCGGAAAATATCCACCCTGCTGCGCCCATAATCAAATTTGTTTTCTAGGCAGAAAGAAAGCCATAGAGATAGCAGCTGCATTTCTGCCTTGGTCAGCATCACATTCAATTCAATTTCAATTTCAATTTCAAAAATCTTTATTCGGATTTCAAAAATCCATAAAAGCACACTTAAAAAAAAAAAAAAAAAAAAAAAAAAAACAATTTGACATTTACAATTACAACTATAAAGGTACAATAGACACTATAAAATACATTATTAGGGCATTTACTAAGTCACGCATTTCAAAAGTGCAAGAGAGGAGCAATAATCATTGATAATTCAAGGGTTTTCCATACTTCTACGTACATTAAAAATGACTTTTAAAAAACAACTTGTCCTAAATATAAGTTCATCGTCCTCCAATTTTAAAAGCATCAAATAAGACTGATTCAGGGAAATGGGTCTACGTTTTTTAAAATATGGTGCTAGGAACCATTTAATGTATTTCTTATAAAACTTGCACATGAAGAAGAAATGTAGATCATTTTGTTTGCTGGTTCCGTCACAAGGACACAGAATCTTGTCATCTACGGTGTGTCCCAGAGGAAAACAAAGTAAAAATTTTACCGTTCCTGCTTTCATTCTAAACAATAGAGATCTTTCCCAGTAGCACATTGGTAGTTTCAAATACAACGGAAATTGCTGGGTTAATAAGCCATTGTTAATATAGGACACAACGGTTTGTTTCTTCATCTCTTCTGACAATCTTTTTTCCCTGTAATTGGCATACAGTTCAAGTTGGACTACTTTTTTGTCAGTCCTCTGTATTTGAGATGGATTCTCAAAGAGGTTGCCCCTGTCTATGCTAGACAGACTCTCTTGTACGCCACGGAACCATGGGATCTTATTCCATTTATCACAAGCTAAACATTCCCTCAAAATATCATGTGTTAGGCTAGCATATTCATTTACCCAGATGGCTAACCAAAATAGTGCAGGCCTGGCTCAGCATCACATTAGAAAGGGTGGTTATCGTATTGTCATTTACTTTTGTTTCTTGCTCCATTATGGCTTTCTGGGTCTTGCACCTCCTCCTCTTGCGCCATGCTCGTCGTCTTTTTTTTCTTCATCGCCTACTAGCCTCTTTTGATTCCGAGGTCTCAGAGTCTGCCTGTGATCCAAAGATAAAAAATCCACCTCTTCCTCTAGGCTTAATTTGTTCCTTCCGGACAGTGCATTCATATAACTAGAGCCCCCGTTTTCTGATTCAGTTTCGTGTGTTAGTTAGTTGGCCTCAGATGTAGACAATGCATCATTTGCTGCCTCCCCTGCTCCTTGTGTAATGGCAATTGTAGTTGATTAGGGTGTGCTAGTGAAGCATATTTTTGGGGAATTCTCATATTTGCATGCAAAAGTAAAACTTTGACCCTGCTCATAATCGGCCTTATCTTGTGCAAATTTGTAGGCCTTGCAAATTTTTATCTCTTCCTCTTAAGCGCCAAATTGAAGTGTGTAAATGGTCTAAAACTCATATTTGTGTTAACCATATCATTGATTCTGCATTTTGACCAATTACAATTTTGAATTCATTGCAATAAATAAACAAATCAATTAGCTTATTATACATTCCATGAAGGAGACGCTTATATCAAGTCTCAGCTACGCTCCACCTACGTTGCCTTCTAGTGGATAATTGATTAAACCACTTTTTACACACAACATGTCACATGTCCATGTGAACATTCTTAAATTAGCATAATATCACCCTGGATGGGTATATGCATTATCCATATTCCATATTAAAACCATTACTCAAATCACCCTGAATGGGCTTGGATAGGTATTGTGTGTGACTTAACGCCTTCTGTCCACGTAGACATTATACATATCGCACTTTAATTTCTACCAGTTATATGTCAGAACATTATTAACGCTATGCTCAACAGTTGCTTCACAAATGTGTTTCAAGCCCCTCCCCTCCATTCAGGTCACTCAGAAACTTAGTCTGGAGCTCGATGATATAACTCAACTCAAGACGTCGTAATCTCTTTTTCCTGTCTCCTCCCCTAATATCACTGTGGATACAGTCTGGACAGAAGAACTGTAAGAGTGCCCCATCACTCCTATGATGACTTACAAAGTGGTGTGCCACTGGGTAATTTGCATCATTGTTTACAATTGCTCTTTGGTGTTCTAGGACTCTAAATTGTACCTGATGTATGGTACTGCCCACATAGGGAAAGCCTCATGGGCATTTCAAACAGGAAACCACACAAGTTTTGGTACAGGTCATGACCTTTGTGATTTTTTTTTCTTTCCCACAGCCTGGGATCGGATACGAAATTACACTTCTACAGTTAGTGCACACTGTGGACTTCCCACATAGAAAAGAACTATGTAGATCCTGTAAACTGGAGTCTGTTTTTAATGGGGGTAGATGACTTTCCACTAGATGATCTCTTATAGATCGAGATTTTCTAAATTAGATTTTTGATAATCTGGGAGTTCCCTGCCCACCACGCTATCTGATTGTAACGTTTTCCATTTTCTACACAGGATAGCTCCTATTTTTCCTGCAGCATTTGAGTAACTTGAGTAACTTGATTACCTCCCACAGACTCCAGAGGCTGCATTACGAGCAGTCATATATTTTAGAGCTTTTAAAATCGATTTTTGATCGTTTTACTATCCCTTGTGTCCGACCCCCCCCCCCCGAGCTGGATTTTGCACAAATACAGGGGCTAAATTGAAAAAACATTGCAGACTTGCACTTTAATACTCTTTCCCCGCTCCCCAGGTGGTGCTTGGCCGATCTTAGGGCTAAACTCACCGGGTCCCGGATGGTAGCAGTTTGGCGGCCATCTTGAGTAGGGCTGACATTGGTGGAGCGCTCTAGTCGCTCTATTTAAGGAGGGCTTACAGGGCAAACAGGAGATTACCTCCCACAGACTCCAGAGGCTGCATTACGAGCAGTCATATATTTTAGAGCTTTTAAAATCGATTTTTGATCGTTTTACTATCCCTTGTGTCCGACCCCCCCCCGAGCTGGATTTTGCACAAATACAGGGGCTAAATTGAAAAAACATTGCAGACTTGCACTTTAGTACTCTTTCCCCGCTCCCCAGGTGGTGCTTGGCCGATCTTAGGGCTAAACTCACCGGGTCCCGGATGGTAGCAGTTTGGCGGCCATCTTGAGTAGGGCTGCCATTGGTGGAGCGCTCTAGTCGCTCTATTTTAAACGGTCAACCATGTCTCCGCGCAGCGGACGCGTGCAGCGGACGCGCCGGACCTACGCCGGAGTCACGCCTGAGTCCAGCCCGTCTGCGCCCGTCCGTGCCTCGGACGGGCCGTCGGGCTGGACCGCAGCAGGTGAGGACAGGATAGAAAATTATAGCAGAGAGGCACTACTCGCCCTACGGCCAGCTTACAATGATTGTCACAGGTTAGACCCCGCCTCAGGGACTGGCCCAGAGTCCTGCCTACACTGTGGCCATACTTTCCTTTGGTCACAGATTATTCCCAGACCTGCATTAAATGATACTTTTAAAGGAGGTCTTCTTAATGCTAGGTCTCTACCTAGACACTCCCAGCATGTCTTCGATCTATTGGTTGAGGACAACTTGGACTGTTTATTTATTACGGAGACATGGCTAAATCCGTGCTGTGTCCCAGATATGGTACACTCCTTGCCACCAGGTTTCAGTATGCAAAGGAGAGACAGAGGAGGAGATAAACGAGGAGGAGGAATAGCTATAATTCTCAAGGAGGCATATATATGTTCGGTGATTGAACTCCCTGAATTAAAGGAGGCGGAGGGGATGGGTTTTTGCATTAAAATCAGCGAGACCATGACATTTGCGGGGGCCCTCATTTACCGACCACCTGGTACATGTAAAGACTTCCTTGAAAATATAGGAGAGGCACTGAGTCCTCTGGTGCTCAGATACTCCAACTTTACACTATTGGGAGATGTGAATATACACTTGGAGTCTACCACCGATACCGCAGCTGTCTCTTTTAAAGAATTAATGGAAGTCCTCGGACTAGAGATTGGGACAGTTCAAGCTACCCATGACGCAGGTCATGCCCTTGACTGCATAGCTACCAATCTGCAATCGCTTAAGACAAACTGCCCAATACCTCAAACATGGACAGACCATGCTCTAGTACCATTCATGTTCCCCATTCAGAGCCCTAAGGAATGTAATAGGGATTGTAAGCCTACCGGGTCAGGCTCAGGGTTTTCAGACCCCAGCACTTTCAGAGAATGGATGGTTGAATTAAAAAATATGACAGGGCGGCCAAACAGGACTCGAAAACAGAATACTAAGAAAAAATCAGCTCCATGGTACAATCAAGAATTAAAAATAGCACAGGGGGAGCTCCGTAGAGCAGAACGCAGATGGAGAAAAAACTATAGCACGGAAGAGCGGGGTAAATATAAAAGGGCTATAAGCACCTACCATGCGCGAATTAAATCAACAAAAAGGAAATTCTACGAATCTGCCATAGTTGCTGCAAAAAACAAACAAAAATGTATTTTTAACATTGTAAATGATTTTAATAAACCCACATTTTTAACACAGGAAATTCCACCCTCAAAAGACCTCTGCGAAAATATAGCTGATTATTTTGAGGACAAAGTACAGGGTCTAACCAAAGATTTTGAAATTCCCTCTCTGGAACCCAGTAGAGAAGGTGGAAGTGCTGATGAAATTGTGAACCAGTTAGCAACATTCCGCCCAATTAGCCTGGAAGAAACAAGGCAGTCAATCTTAACCACAAAATCTGGGTCCCCATTTGACCCCTGTCCCATAAGACTCCTGCATCTCATGGTAGATGAAGTAAACCCTATGATTAACGAAATCGTAAATCATTCACTTTCCACGGCCAATGTGCCACTGGAATGGAAACTTGCGGCAGTGAAACCCTTACAGAAAAAACCTCTTCCTGACCCTGCGACTCTTTCCAATCTGCGACCTATCTCACTTCTCCCAGCATTATGTAAGATCGCTGAATCACTGGTTAACAAACAGCTGACAATGTTCTTAGAAGTCAACGAGATATGGCATCCCAATCAGGCGGGGTTTAGAGCCCAGCATTCAACAGAATCGGCTCTACTGTACACGACAGATACCATTCGTACTGCCCTAGACCAAGGAAAGAAGGCCGTCCTGATTTTATTAGACCTGTCGGCGGCCTTCGACACGGTCTCTCATGCCATCCTATTAGATCGGCTAAAAACATCGGGCGTGAAGGGGACGGTACTAGAGTGGTTGGAAAACTACCTAAGGGACAGGAGACAGGTGATAACCCTGGGGGAATTTACCTCCACGGAAAAACATCAGACGATGGGAGTACCCCAGGGGTCCAGCCTCAGCCCGACATTATTCAATGTCTACACTGCGCCTCTGATTAAACTAATATCATCTTTTGGCATAGAGGTAGTAGCATATGCCGATGATACGCAGTTAATACTGGTTACGGATAGGGACAACCAGTCATGGGAAGAAACATTCAAGGAATGTTTAACTGCCACCTTTGATTGGATGCGGAAGAATCACCTAAAATGTAATACAGGAAAAACAGAGATCATTCCGCTAGGCCCAAATAATGACTTTATTCCCAGGCAATGGTGGCCAGAAAGGGCAGAAATACCGCCTCATACAACCATAGTTGCTCGGAACCTGGGGGTCACGTTTGATTCCAATCTCGCCTTCAAGCAGCAGGCAATAAAAGTGGCAGGAATGTGCTTTGGCTTAATCAAAAGCCTGAGGAAATTCTTTGATTTACTCCCTTTGGAGGCGAGGAAAACTGTTGCAGTAGCGTTGGTAACGTCGCGCTTAGATTATTGCAACAGTTTGTATGCTGGCACAAATAAAGAAGTAACTTACAGGCTTCAGCTAGTGCAAAGCGCTGCTGCCAGATTGGTGCTAAAATGGCCAAAAAGATCGTCAGCCTCAGGGGCATTAAAAGCTCTTCATTGGCTTCCCATTGTAAAAAGGATCCTGTTCAAGGTTTTGATTATAACATTTCGAGCAATGCACAAAACAGGACCATTATATCTACAGAAAAAATTCAAGAGATACTGCCCAACCAGAAGCCTACGATCATCAAATTCCAATACTCTGGTGATTCCTAGGTTTCGTTTAATAACCCGTGGAGGAAAGTCCCTGGCAGTACTGGGTGCAAAGGCTTGGAATACTCTGCCTCTTGCCCTGAGAACTCTGCATAAAGAAACAGAGTTCCGCAAAGAATTAAAAACTTGGATATTTAAACTGCAAGATAGCATGGCCAGAACTCTAGTTTGATGCTTGCCTCTGTTTTTGGTCCAACTCTGAGTCACTTTGTCATCTGGTAATTTGCCGGAGGTAGCGCCTAGATGCTCCATTGGAGCGATTGCTGCGCGATATAAATACAATTTTACATTACATTACATTTACTCGTAATCCGTTTCTGGATTACTGGATCTTTTTCTTGTCTTGGTGTATATGTTTCCTGCAGAAGAGTATGTCTCTCTTTCTCCCTGACTTTCTGTTTGGCTGTTCCTAAAGTTTTTAGTGAGTAGCCTTTAGTTTTAAAGCGTCTCACACTGTCATTCGCTGCCTCCTCATAATCTGTTTGTTGTTAGCTGTTCCTCTTTATACCGAGTAACTGCCCATAGTGGATGCTCTATATGAGGTTCGCTGGGTGGCTACTGCGTCCATGTTGAACATAGTTACGTGCCTCTATATTCCTATGTAGGCCTGTCTGGATGACATTAGAACTTACAAACACTTTCAAGTCAAGAAAATTTTCTTCACCGGTACTCATTTCCCCAGTGAAGTTGAGATTCAGTTGATTGTCGTTGAGGATGCAGATATATTCTCTTGCTGATTCCTTTGACCCTATCAAAATAATGAAGAGGTCGTCAATATATCTCCAACAGCAAACCACCTTCTCCATTCAGTCTCCTTCATCTTCAGCCCAGGCAACCTGCTTCTCCCATCAGCCCACAAACAAGCTTGCATAGCTCGTGACAAAGCAGGAGCCCATAGCCGTTCCTGTATCTGCCTGTAAATTTGGCAATGGAAAATACAAATGTTGTTATTCAGGCAAAATGTAATGAATTCTAATAACATTTCGCTATGCTCCAGGTATCGGATTGAACGGCATTTCAAAAAGTTGTTTACAGCTGCCAGACCATCATTATGCCTTATGCTGGTGTATAGATTACAAACGTCTAGCTTGATAATTTCAAAGTCTGATTACCAGCCTATACCTTGAATCTGTCTTAGAAAGTCTTTTGTATCCCTGGTATAGGAAGACAGTTGGGTAACAAAGGGGGCAAGAAAGTAATCTATAAACTTTGACATATCCTCTGACAATCCCCCTATTGATGACACGATTGGTCTCCCTGGTGGTCTCGCAGTGTCTTTATGAATGTTTGGCAAATGGTAAAAAGTCTGGATTCTCTGGTGTTTTTTCTGCAAGAACAAGAACTCCTCTTTTGACAAAATTCCTTTACCATACCATTTATCAATGACATCCGCATAATCTTGAATACTTCATAGATAGTTCTCTTCAATGGTTAAGGCATAGTTTTCTGTAGTTGTTTTAAGGCAACATTGCAGTAATTTTCTCTAGTCTGTAAGACGACATTGTCGCCTTTGTCTGACGGTTTTATTACTACCGCTGAGTCTTGTTCTAAGTTCATCAATGCCTTCCTTTTGATTAGATATAAGATTCCTATTCATCCTTTTAGTTTGTTCCTCCTCCTCAGTACGCAGGGTAAGAAGTTCTTTGTTTACAGTTTCAGAGAAAATGTCAATTGCATCAATCGGCATCTGGGACAGAACCTCGAGGATGGCTTAAAAGACTTTTCTCTCTTATTTGTGACACACCCATTTCCTGAGCTCTCATATTATTGTCTCTCTCAGGTTCTTGCTGTGTGTCCCCTCATTTCCCAACTCCTCAAGGATTGCCAGAGTGTCCAAATCGTGAATATTCATTATGTTGGGTTCCTGTGTTGCTATCGAACCACCTTGGGACAGTTGCACTGGATTTCTCAGTTTGAAAAAATTCAGTAATTTGATTTTCCTAATAAACTTAAATAAGTCTATACACGTTTGCATGTATTCGTAGTTATTTGTGGGGTAAAATGTCAGACCCAACTTCAGTGCTAATTCCATATCTGATGTCAGTACTTTTGATGTTAAGTCCATGATTGTTAAATTGTCTTCTAGGCCTTGAGATTTCTGCCCCTCGAATTCCGGGTATTCCTCCTTCCGTCTCCCTTTCCTGTGTTTCCTGCTGCCCCTTTTCTTAGTTCCCCTGTTTTTTGTTGCTGTTCCGGGGGTCTCCCCTTGCCCCCTCTCAGCCACGTTTGTCTGATGAGGTTGAATTCCTTGTGAAAAGAAGGCTGTTGTCGGTGACTTTGGCCGTACTTGTCCCCTCATCTGGCTGCTCCGCACTCGTAAATATATATATCCACAAGTTTTTGCTCGTTCTAGAACTTTCGGACCCATGGGAAAGTGGGTCACATGCATAACGGCTATAAATAATTTGCATTTTTAAGGCACCCCAGTAGTGGTGATATCACATGTGACCAAGACTGCTGGGCAGCCGAAAAGCGTTATGTGAATAAACAGTTTCCTGCTACCAAGTTGGTATGGACCTTGCTGTAACCTGAGAGCACGCCTAATGAATTTGTGGAATTCATATTTACTTTAAAACAATTAATAAACTATTAATTGTAATTTATTTTATAATTTTAAAATTAACCTGAGAGCGCGCCTAATGAATTTGTGGAATTCATATTCAGTAGGGAAAGTGATGGATAGCCGGGGGGAAAAACTTACTGTTCCCACTGCAGTGAGTGAAAAGGTAGGAAAAATGTTGGATAGTGGCAGGATAAAATGTACTTTTCCCATTCCACTCAGTGCAACAGTAGGGAAAATGTTGGATTGCAATGGTGTAACAATTAATGTTCTCCCTCCATCAGTACAAAAGTAAATACAAACAAAATGTTTACAACAAAAATATTTAAAAACAAAATTAATAAAAACATGTATAAATACATTAAAAATGTAAATACAAATGTATTTAATATAGCAAATTAAAAAATAAGATATTATAATATTAAATGTATATGACAAATACCTACAAATATTATATTAAATAAAATAAAAAAAATTCAAACAAATATATATTTTTTATTAGAAATGATTTAGAATCAAAATACAAAATACATACATTTAATTTTTTTAATTTCCTACCCTATAATACCAGACAATCCACAACACACATCTAAACTTTATGAAAAATATTACATAATTAACATACCAATTAAAACAATCTCATTAATTCGGCAACAAATTAAAACTCCTAAAAATTAATAAATGTACCACACTTTGCCCCTATAATCCCCACAAACCACTGGTAAAATGAAACTGTAAAAATAATTAATTACACAATTAAAACGTATTTTTAATAAAAACATCAATAGTATATAAAAACGAAAAAGAAAGTAAGTAAAATAAATTTACTCCCCACCCATTACCCCTATAAAAGTAAAACCCCCACACAAAAATATATAAACAATTACCCTAATTAACTATCAATTAAATAATTAACATTATTGATCAACTAATTATTAATTAAGTAAACATAAATTACTTTCCACACTTTACCACTATAAACCCCATACCCCACACCTGAAATTAATTGCACGAATTCCATATTAAATATTCAATTAATTAATCAAGAACTAATTATTAATTAATTAAAAATAAATTACTTCCCACCCTTGACCCCATAAACCCCACAATCCACACCTAAAAAAAATCACACAATAGCCATAATTAATTATCAATTAATTAGTTAATATAAATTAACAAAAAATGATTAATTAATCAAACATAAATTTCTTACCACCCTTTACCCCTATAAACCCCACAAGCCACACCTAAAATAATTATACAACTTCTATAATTAATTTTCAGTCAATTTATTAATATAAATTAACAACTAATTATTATTTAATCAAAAATAAATTACCTTTACCCATATAAAGCCCACAACCTGCACCTAATTTTATTTTATACAATTACCACGATTAATTATCAAGTATTTAATATTAATTAACAACCAATTAATAATTAATTACAAACAAATTATTTCCCACAATTAACACTATAAAAACTAAATTAAATAAATACAAAAATATCATTGATTTATTGTCATTAAATTACATCCCACCCTATTCTCCTATAAACCCACAATGAGCTACGGAACTAAAAAGCACAAATTGTAATTAAAATAAAATGAAAACTACTAAAAATATAACACATGTATTAAAAAACATAAACAATACTTATGCAAAAGAAATACATCACATACATTTAAAATATAAACTAAAATACATACCGCTAATGAAAAAAATCGATATTTTAAACAACTATATTTTTGCAAACGATATTAATGACTTCTACATTTAAAATGTCTTACTCTAAATTACACCGTGTGCTTGCTGTCGATATTTCTGAATCACGATATGTCCAACCCGATATTTGTGTAAGTCGACATTTCCTACTTGACATTCTGTCTCAACACCAACTTCTACATGAACAGGCACAGCCAGCACACGTAAGAGCGGTGGGCAGTGGGGCGGAATGGGAGGCAAGCTGACAGATGATGGGATCGGTAAAATGAAATAAATAAATAAATAAAACCACTTACCTTGCACTCGCTGCATCGCTGAGTACATTCAAAAAAGGAACCGCTGCTCTAGACTGGCAACTCGCCTCCCAATCCCACCACACAAGAAAAAAAACGTAGGTGGCACATCCTTCTCTGTTCAAGCAGCCAAACAATGGAACTCTTTACCTCCAAACATAAGGTCGATGGATAACTACCGTATCTTCAAAAGACTACTCAATAGTTTGCTCTTCCCCCCATACTCAAACATAAATATACAGCATATCATTGTGTATTTAAGCAGTTATTTGGAGTACATATGTGTACTTAGATATGTGTATTTCTTTGTATAAACGTGTATTATAATCAAGTTTATAAATATATAGATATTTGTTAGTACTGCCTAACATCTGAACATATTACTTATTGGTTATATTATTCTATGTTTAACATGTATATAGGTTACTGTATAAATAAGTACATTTTTACTATTACTATTCATCTACAATTGCATCACTACTGAATAAAAAAATGATAAGAACACATAAATTAGCTTAAAGTACAGCAACACTTGAAGAGTCTGAGTTTATTATATACAACTTAAATCTAGATATTTTACCTTACTTATATATATATGCCATCCATGTACGTGTGTATCTTTATATTTATTACTTTACTCCTAATTCTCCCATCTCCAATGCACTACCATGTATCTCACCCTATATCTCCACTCTCTGACTTATCCCAAACCTCAATATATTACTTTCTCCTAAGCACAGCCCTATCTCTCCCAATGTACCTTTTCTTAATATATCCTCTACCTCCACTCTCTGACTCCTCCCAAACCCCATTCTGCTATTATGAGTTTATGACCCCCAAAATAATGTTTGTACACTTTTTCCTCTTTTGCCCCTCCTTGCATCATTTCAAACCTCTTTTCCTATTCTGATCTCTCAAATAAGCATTCTAAACCCTTCCCTCTGATTCTTCCCCTCTCCTCTACCCAACCCATACCTCCTCCAGCTGCTATGATCTCCAAATATACACTTTCTGGACCCTCTGCTATCCTTCCTAAGAGACTCACAATGTCCGCCGCTCAAATTAATTTGATATTTCCCTATACTAATTGTCCACTAATCCTGTTTGGGTTCGGGAGTAGTGTGCTGCTCGCCGAACAGCGCATTCACACATCATCAGGGGTACAAAGTGCTATACAAATGCAAACCGTTCCCTCTTCTATCCCTCCACTACCTTTTTCAATCCAAATAACATACTCGCATGTTCACCATTCAAATTAATTTCATATTTCCCTATACTATTCACCACTAATCCTTGTTGGGTTCCGGAGTAGAGTTCTACTGGCCAAAAAGCACTTTAACACCTTGTCTGGGGTAGCAGATGCTATATAAATGCAAATGCAATTACAATTACAATTAAGATGGTTAATATTACAATGGGAAGGTCTCATCACAAGTAGTGCTTCTGTAAGGGTGGTAGGCGACAGCAGACTTAGAAACTGATTATGAATTGAGCAATATCACACTTGATAAAACCAATGTCAGGTGCGATAATTATTATCTATCGTTGTTTTGGGGGAATACAATCCAGGTTCTGGTATTTACTGGGTTTTTTTCCTCAATAACTATCATTAATTATGACCTGCCAAAATGTAACTCAGAACTCATAATTCTGATGTGTGCAGCAACAGGAGTTCTTGAAAGTATAAGAATTTATTATATATAAAGTTCGATCCCAGACCAATCTTGGCAATTGTGCAAAAGAGATAGCCACACTCCACTCAACCAAATGTCTTTTTGGAGTCAGGAGAGAGAGAGCCACCTTCTCGTCTCTGTCGCTTCTTGTGTGCCAAAGCCGGTGTGGTAGGGTACGCCTATGTTTATGGGAGGACTGGCATTGAACAAACTCAGCTTGAGTCTTATTTCTAGGATAGGGATAACTTTCTTTAGTCTGTTGGTCAAGGCCTCAACCAAGATCTTAAACTCACTATTAAACAGGAAGATTGTTTGATAGTTTCCACAGTTTGATCCTTCAATGACTTGGTAATCAATGATATATAGTTTCTGTTGAACTCATATCGTAAACCTTCGATCTGCGTGGTATCCCTAAATGTCTTCCCCAGTAAAGGAACAGTGTTTTTGGCCATTATTTTTGCAATATTCTGCAGGAAATTCATCTTTCCCTGAGGCCTTTCCAGTTAGGATTTACCTATTCAGTTCTTCTGGAAGATACATTGGTAGTTTTAGGATACCAAGATGGTCCATAAATGTCAACCTGCTACTGGACCCTTCATTACACTTGGAGCTCTATAACAAAGAGTAGAAGGCTGCACATTCTTTGTCAATTTCATTAGGATGAATAAATACAGTGTTATCTCTGTTATAAATGACCAGTGTAGCCAAATTATCTTTCCTCTGCTTTAGCCGGACGCGGCAACACTCAGTGGCAGGAGATGCTGCTAGTTGATGCGTGAGATAGCATGACTGAAACTTTTGTTTGAATTTTAAAATCGCCATTTTATAAATTGCACTCCCATTAACTCCTTACCTGCACTGTTCTCCCTGGCCCCGGTCCGACGCGGCAAGTGCCGATTGTGCAGAGGGCTTCCTGGGAGCAGAAACACACTTCCGGTTGGGCAGCACTCTAGTCTTCGCGCCTCCAACACTATTTAGTTGTCAGCTCATGCGCACGCACAGCGGACGCGACAATACTCGGTGGCAGGAGATGCTGCTAGTTGATGCGTGAGATAGCATAACTGTAACTTTTGCTTGAATTTTAAAATCACCATTTTTAAATTGCACTCTCATTAACTCCTTACCTGCACTGTTCTCCCTGGTTCTGGTCCGACGCGGCAAGTGCTGATTGTGCGAAGGGCTTCCTGGGAGCAAAAAAACAGTTTCGGTTGGGTAGCACTTTAGTCTTTGTGCCTCCAACACTATTTCGTTGACAGCTTATGTGCACGTGCAGCGGACGCGCGCAGCAGGTGCGCCGGGGGTGCACCAAAGGTGTGCCAAAGGTAACCCGTCTGCGCCCATCCGCGCCCGGCCGGGACCAGGGGCCAGATCCTCTGGCAATTTTCATAATTTTCATAATACTCATTACAGTTCCAATGCTCAGACACTGCAGAATTTAAGGGCGACCCCAGGCTCTCGATGTGCCCTGCCAACAGTCCCTCATACTGCCCTCACTGTAATTTTAAACTTCACCCTCATAATAAGGATGTCCAGGTGACCAACCCCCTATTAAAATGTTTTCTTCTAAACTTCCGCTCCCTCCCCAAGCATTCAGTTGAACTTATACTCCTTATGGAAGATCTCAAACCTGACGCCCTATTCCTGACTGAGACCTGGTTGCAGGATGATGCTGGTCCAGCTATTACCCAGATCCTAGAACTGGGGTACCTATTACATAGAGTTGACCGTAAGACCGGAAGAGTGTGGGGTCTAGCGATAATTTTTAAAGATAATTTCCGCTGTTGATCCTCAATTGAGGAGTTACCTGACTGTGAAAGTATGAATTTTTCACTAGAATTTTCATCTATGATTACCTTCTCTGGTCTGCTACTCTATCGGCTCCCTGGACCCACTGGTCAGTTTCTTAATATACTCCTGACCCTTGTCGCTGAATTAGCACTAACCCCTGCGAATTTCACAATTCTTGGGTACCTTAATATTCATCTAGATGACCCTCTTGACCATCAGGCAATAGACGTTCTATCTAATCTATCAGCTCTTCAAATTGTACAGAAGGGCTTTGCCCCCACACACATCAAGGGTCATCTCGTTGACGCTGTGCTCAGTAATGATCAGAAGTTTCTTGTGGGCACCCCTATTCCTCTCCCATGGACTGACCATTCACTTGTTCCCCTGGAATGGGAAACCATAGTCTCCCCTCATGGGCAGAGTTCTGTTCCACTGCTGGAAAGAAAATTGTCCAATCTTTCCGGCAGTTAGTGGTCTACATCGCTAACTGCCACTACCGCCACTCTTGACCCAGACACTGAAAAGGTCAACAGTTATTTCAATTCCTGGATATGTCAATCTTTAGACTCACTACTTCCAATGAAACTTGCATATAAGAAATCGAAACAAAGATTGGCACCATGGTTTTCCCCTAAATTAAGAGAACTCAAACAAGCCTATAGGAAACTAGAAAGGAGTTGGAGACAGAACCCAGAAGTTGGTAGGAAAAATATCTATAGAGGAGCAATTAGAAACTACAAGGCCGAAATCTAAACTGCACAATCCGTATTTTATGAGGGCAGGATTAGTGCGGCCGCGAGCTCACCCAAGGAGATCTTCCGGATTGCCAAATCCCTCATTAGTATCCCACAAAAATCCCCCAACCCAAAAGATCCCCAAGCTTGCTGCAACAAGCAGGCAGAATACTTCTACCAAAAAATCAGCTAATATCTCAATCCTTCACACCTTGCCAGGATGAGTCTGTAACCTTTCGCACTGAGAGCTACCATTCTGATTCACAGTGCTCTCTAACAGAGTTTCCTCTTCTTGATCAGCGTTTATTGAACACTCTACTCTCAAGGGTAACATCAGGTTCACCTACCGACCCCGCCTCTCCGCTCTATATCCGTCTAGTTATGGATGTAATCCGGCCAGTAATCCTGAATGCTCTCAATGCCGCCATCATTTCGGGAAAGGTGCCACTGGCATGGAAATGTGCCCAAGTCAGAGCATTACTGAAAAAAACGAATTTGGACACTTATAGCTTGGCCAATTATCGCCCCATCACCCTTCTTCCTTGGTTGGACAAGCTGCTTGAGAGACATGTTAATACCACCTTAGTTCACTAAGTGAAGTCCAGCAACTTACTCCATGACTCCCAGGCAGGATTTCGTCCCAAGATTGGGACAGAAACTGCTCTCTTGGCAGTGACAGAAGCGGCACGGAGGCATCTGGATCAAGCGGCACAGCAGCAATTATTTTGCTTGACCTCAGTGCCGCCTTTGATACTGTGGATCATAACATCTTGTTCACGCACCTAAAACATCTGGGTGTGACAGACCTGGCTATCACTTGGCTTCAGTCCTTTTTGAAAGATCGATTTTTCCAGGTCTCGGAGGGCGCTACCTCATCAAACCGATGGCCTCTCAGCTCTGGGGTTCCACAGGGATCTTCCCTGAGCCCCACGCTTTTTACCACCCATATGGAGCCACTGGCTGGGATAGTGCTTCCTTTCAGGATCAAATTTATTTCCTATGCAGATGACACCCAACTGGTGGTGGCGCTAAACCACCCTGAGGGGTCATCGTGCACTCTGAGCATCTGCTTAGAAGCGGTAGCCGAACGGATGGCACTATCTCACCTTAAGCTAAATGGGGACAAGACAGAACTGACATTTCTGGGTAAGTCTCCTTCACCCATCCCGGCTTTGGTGTGGCCCACCTAGCTTGACATAATGCCTGCCCAAAGGATCAGGTCAGGAGTCTAGGCGTTTGGCTTGACAGCTCATTCTGTTTTAATTACCAAACTCTCCGCTACCTGCTTCAGCCTGATGAGGATGTTGAGGAAAATTCTGCCTATACTCCCCTTTCATGCCCGAAGGATCATGGTGCAAGCCCTCATCCTGTCCTGCTTAGACTACAGGAATGTTTTGTATCTGGGCGCACCGCTGCCCACCATCAAAAAACTGCAAGTGACCAAGAACTGTGCAGCCCGCTTACTCCTGGAAATTCCTCTGAGACATTTAGCGTCGCCCGCATTGAAGAAACTTCACTGGCTGCCAATTCAGTCCAGAATACCTTTCAAGACCATGCGCCTGGCTCATAGAGCCATTTGGAAAACAGGACCTGCCATTATTCACTCCTTTGGTACCCCCTATCAACCCTCTAGAGTTCTGCGTTCTAGCACTGCCTTCCTCGCTACCACGAGGAAAGTACAGAGATCGAGATGGGGTGGTTTTTCCTTTTCCTGGAATGCCTCAATTTTTTGGAATTCCTTGCCCCCCACTCTGCGCAGCGAATCCAACCTACTGTTCTTCCGCAGACTCCTGAAAACTTTTCTTTTCCCTACCACCCATTAATTGGCTCTGTTCTCTGCCCGCCCGGTCCTAGCACTACTAGGCCTCAGGGTAGAAGTGCGCCATACAAACCCAATTTCATTTCATTTCATTTCATTATTTGGAGAGCAAGGAGCATGTCAGCTTTTTCTCCATGTTTTTAGTGCTGTCCTCTTATGCAGCAAAGGGCTTTTTCAGTCTGTTTTTTTGTTTGAATATGTTTTATTGTATTTCTTTCATGAGAATATAGGAAAGCAAGACAGTACAGTGGTAGCACAGATGAAACACATCATATCACTTCCATAATGTATACATAATCATTCAAAATAAGAAGAAAAGTAAAGATAGCATAACAAGGAAGTTATATGCAGCTGTACAAGATTACATCTCCACAACAACAGTTCGCTAGCAGTACAGGACCGCCCACTCATGACCAGCAAACTAAACCGGTAGGATGGGATACCTGTGGTGCAAAACTGACAGGTGAAAAGGGAGTGGGCGCGCCAAAGGACATATAAAGTGCAATTTGTAGGACAAATGTGGTACACCCTGGTCAATAAGGAACGTCCCCACCAAAAAGAGTGTTCCAATAAGGGAGGACAAGATGGCCAAGTTGATACGGACCTGGTCAGAAGAATCCGGTTTCTTTGATCAATTCAATTTCCGACTTTTCTCAATGGAAAGATAATTATTCACAGGTTTTTGAAAATAGGATTGGAAAAATTTAAGATTTTGTGCATTCTATTAAAGTAAAAGAGGGTGGTCCTCCAGTTAAACACAAATTAAGGAATGTTCCTTATAGTATAAGAAGTGATCTTACTGTTATGCTTAGCAAAATGCTTCATGATGGCATCATTGAACATGTTGATGCCACGCGCTGGTTATCTCCCATTGTTTTGGCTAAAAAAAGGTCTGGGGAGCTTCGCTTATGTATTGATTTAAGGTCTGTCAACAAGGTCATTTGGGTAGAGAACTATCCGTTACCTCCCATAGATGACCTCATCACTGCTGTAGGTCAGTCTAAATGGTTTTCCAAATTGGATTTACGTTCAGCATACCATCAGGTAGTTCTTGATGAACACTCTCGCCACCTCACAAGTTTTGTAAAACCTGATGGTACATTTCAATGCTGCAGGATGCTATTTGGACTTGCTTCGGCGACTTCTGTGTTTCAGAAGGTTATGATTATGATGTTTCAAAATGTTCCTAATGTCCTACTTTTCCAGGACAATATTTTAGTGCATACTATCACAGAGCTGGAACATAATCAGATCCTAGATCTTGTTTTACTAACTCTCCAGAACAATGGTGTCACCTTGAGAGAAGATAAGTATTTCTTCTCAGTAAATTTAATTTAATTTAATTGCGGGTTTATATAGCGCTAGGAATCGACTCCCGGAGGAGTATCTCCACGCTTCGACCGCTGGGGAACCCGTCCTGGCTCACCCTGAGAGATGGTCCCTGATGGGTATCTCTAAGGTGCGACCAAGCATCCCCGGCGGTCTGGGGGGGCCGTTGTGAAGATGAGGCAAGCTGATGCCCAGAGTTGCCGAGTGTGGTCTCTGACTAGAGTAGGCACCGAGGCGAGAACTATCGAGTCCGCTGACCCTGGTCCACGCCCCTGCCGCGTCGGGAATCGAACCCTGGTCCCGGGCCGTCCTCTGCTTACGGGTCTGCCGCCTCTAACCAGTGAGCCACACTTCTCCATGAGATTGAATACCTTGGTCATATGTTTACCAAAGATGGGGTCAAGCCCAGCATTGTTGAGGGCATTGTTAATGCTCCACACCCTATTGATAAAGACCAGCTGCGTTCTTTTCTGGGTCTGTGCGAATTTTATTTAAAGTTTATTAAGAACTTTTCAAGTCTGACTGAGTGTTTTAGAAATCTGTTAAAAAAGGTTCAGAATTTGTTTGGACAGCCACATGTCAGGAACATTTTGTTCTAGTTAAAGAATGTATTTTGTCTGCTCCAGCTCTCCAACCTTATGTGTAGAGTTCTGACACGTTTAGTCCTGTTGACTCTAGCGCCTATGGCATGGGTGCAGTGATATCTCAGATGGATGGTGGAAGGGAAGTTACTGTTGGGTTTGCGTCCAGGAGAATGAGAGGTGTTGAACTGAGGTATTCCGTAATAGAAAAAGAAATGCTTGCCTGTGTGTAGGGCGTTGAAAAGTTTAAATACTATGTCTGGGGAAGGAAGTTTTGCCTAAGAGCGGACTATAAACTCTTAGCAGACATTCTTTCTGGTTTCAAAATCAAGAAGTCTTCAGCCAGACTTTGCTAGGTTGTCTACCAAACTCCTTGAGTTTAATTATGCTGTCTTTCAAATAGCTGGTGGCTAGAATGTCAAGGCAGACTTTCTATCTAGACGTCCTTTAGACAATCTCCAAGTCACTTCTGACATTCCAGATAACATTGAGAAATGTATAATCACTAATGGGGATGACACTGTCATCTGTTCTGACATGTCACTTTGGCAAGATGCCCTCTCCAATGATTTCATTTCTAGGCAGGTGACGGATTGTGTTGTCAAGGGGTGGCCTAAAGAGAAATCTCTTTCTATTGACTTACAGCCATACTGGAAAATTTCCAATGAACTTTCCATTGAGAATGGTTTACTGGTCAGAGATAGCAAACTCATTCCTTCTGATGTATTCAGAGTGATGATTATGGAAATGGCTCACTCTGGTCACTTGGGCATGACTGCTACCAAGCGCAGAATTGGAAATGATTTCTGGTGGCCCAGAATGGACTGGGATATTGAAAATGTAATCAAGAATTGTACAATGTTGTTATAGTGACAAGCACCTTACAATCAGCCCTCCTATACCCAAACCTGTTCCGTGTCCACCCAGAGTTTGGCAAGGAATTTCTGTTGAATTTCTTGGTCTTTCTCACGTTTGCCCAATTGTATGAGATATTTCATTGTGCTCATTGATCACGTTTCCAGGTGGGTAGAGGTGAGAGGTGTTTCTGCTTCTAATTCCAAAGCTGTTATTCATTTTCTATAAGATGTTTTTTCTAGAGAAGGTGTACCAGAGGAGCTGTTGACTGATAATGGTGCACAATTTACTTCTGCCTCCATGCAAGAATTTCTGGCCAAACTGGGGGTGAAACATCTTTGCACTCCTCTTTATCATCCCCAATCAAATGATAAAGTGGAAAGATTTAACAGGGTTCTAGTTGAATGTGTGCAGAGTACCCTAAATAGTCATGGTGATTGTGAGATGGCTGTACGAAACATGATTTGGGGGTATAGGACCACTCATCATTCTGTTTCAGGGGCAATTCCTTGCGAGTTGATGAGGGGCAGAAAAATTTCCTCTTCTCTTTTTCCCTTTTGGAAACTCAATGTTTTCAATGGTAATTGTTCTGTTCCCTCTGAAGCCTCCAAAGCTAAGTGTGCCTCTGACAATTTCCATCGTCTTAAATATGATAAACTTTGTCAATCTAGAAAAAAAGGGTAATTAAGTTTTCTATTGGTGATTTGGTCAGAGTTAAGGATTCTTTATTACTGCAAAAAGGAACGTCAACATTCAGACAACCACAATACATTGCTGAAATTAAGAGCCATGCTGTTCGTCTTGACAATGGCCAGTGGTGGGTTATTTCTCGTCTTGCCAAGGTCAAACAGCCTGACAATTTCTCTGGTTCACAGCCTTAACTTTCCTCGCATGCCACTTCATGGAGAAGTTGCAGGGTAAGAAGAGTTCCTAGCAAATTTCGTGATTAATCACTGTTTATTCTTATTATTTTTTTTCTATTGCTTTGTTGTTTTTATTGAGAAAGGGGAGATATGTGGTGTTCCTACACTGCTGTATATTGCATTTCATGTGTCCTCCTTTTGTATTACTTGTGGTACAGAATGTTGGGATTGTTATGTCCCTCTATTTAGTGTAATGCTGTATTAAAATGTAAGGGAACAGTGGATTGGAACATCAGCTTCAGTTGGTGCTGATCCACTGGGCCCGTTAGACTTGTATGCTTTTCCTGGAATAAATACTCCTGCTTCACTCCTGATGTGTTGCACTGCATCTTTACAGGACTTCTGTTTCTAATGGTACACAATGTGAGCTTCATAACATTCACCCAATAAACCGAGCGAGCATGAAACATCTAAACTACGGACTCGAATCCTGTGTGATGAGCTTACCCTTTAATTGCTTTACTGTGTAACATAACATACTGTAACAAAACATTTGTATTTGTAAAACCCACATTCACCCAAGTGTATTATGTGCTATATTAGCCTCTGCTGCAGACCCAGTAATGCTCCCAGACATTCCCTAACGGATATTGCACGCTTCATAAATTAAACCCACAGCATAAGCATGACTACAATCGATGGACATCACAGCAGGCGGGGATGGAAATAACTGTCATTGAATTCAATGAGGACTAAGAGGGAAGTTGGGAGGAAGGGGCTGTAATAGTATTGAGTACGGGTAAAGCAGGAGGCTATGCTGGATTAGGAACAGGTAGCCAGTTTGTAAACGTAGTTTAGTGTCAGCCATGAGGCTCTGTTGGGCTGAATGTGGATCGCTTTAGCATGTATTATGTTGGCACTAGACCAGAACTGTTAAATAGTGTTGTAGCGCAACAGGTTATGCAGAGTCATATACCGCGTGTCATTTACATTGTAAACCAGTGGTGGCCTCTATAAACAAATGTTGGTTTGTCGGGTGGAGTTGCGTGAGAGGCATTGCGCGGGGTTAGAAATACAAAGTTTTTTTTTAAACGTATCTTTTGCCGCCAGCTGCCTCCAGTGTCGCATCACTTTCGCTGCTTCTCCTCTTTCTGGGTCCCAGCAGCTTCTGGAACAGACTCGTATCCAATCCCTGTGCTGCAGAGCAGCGAAGAGATTGGTCTGAGCAGGCAGGAAAGACACCCTGCTCAGACCAGGGAGTCTGTGGGGGTTTCTCCAGCCCGGCTGCTCAATGGAGCTGGGCTGGGGAAATCATAAGTACTCATGTGTGTTTTGGTCGTCCTGAGATGGCCAGCCAAAAACACAGGAGCACTTAGGGAGAGGAGTGCACGTATCACTCCTCCTCCCCCCTCCCATGCCTCAGCCCTGCCCTTCCCAACACCACTGGCTAAGAGCCGGCAAATGCAAAATAAAATGATGCAAGAACATCATTTTATTTTACGTTTGCAGGTCTGAGCCAGGCAGTGGGGCGACTCTCCTCCACCATTGCGGAGGTGCCGCCACTGTGTTACACTTCTGGCAATTCTAAGCTCAGCATATCATCTGCCTGCTAGTCTCAGAACATATGCACACCTCTTCTAATGGCCATGTATTTTTTAGAATATGGGTATGATTTAGAAACATCATCAGGTAACATAATGAAATATTTCATGTGTAGCATGCATAATAATGCTATTACTAACAAGAACTAATAGATGTCCCTTTTACTACACTGATAACAGTGTAGGAAAAGGGACATTAACAATTGAATTACAAAATGCATGCATCCTCTCAGACTGTAAGGAAAGGTTAACTGAAAGGGATAACAGAAGTTCTCAACCCTATTGGTTGAAATAAACAAGAAAATACCTCATTGGTCCTCAAATCTGCAACACTTTGGCACTACTCGTGTATTCCTCAAGTGTGTACATTTCGTTCATAGGGGCATATTACCAACAACTAGCGATAATTTTTGTCTCTAACTTGTTTAGAGACAAAAATTATCGCCGCACATCGGCGATTTTTATCGCAGATAGACCTTGCTATTAGCAAGGTTTATCGCAAATGCGATAAAAAACGGCTGCAATGCATGAATATCGCTGAAAAGTCCGCGATATTCATGCATTATCGAGCAAATGCTCTTAGCCATGTTATCCACCTCCCATTGGATAACATGGCTAAGAACTGCTCAGGGCAGGTGTTAGCTTTTGGAGATATTCGCGCTTAGCGCGAATATCTCCAAAAGTTGGTAATAGGAGATAGCGATGTTAGGGACTGTTTCCAGTCGCTAACATCTTGGCACGCCCACTTTGCATGTCATTAGTGATAAATATCACTGACATGCAAAGCGGGGCCCAAGATGGTCGCTATCTCCTATTAGCTGTCACTAACTGGTGTTAGCGACAGCTTGGTAATAGGGAGATAATTTTATCTCCGCTTTCTTGGCTTTTAAAGCCAAAAAAGCAGAGATAAACCCCCTTGATAATATGCCCCATAGTTTCTACAAATTAATCACTAACCATTAGTGTTAAGATGCAAGGAGCTAAACGGACGGGAATAAATTTATCAAACCCAAGAATTTAATCACGGCTCAGTAATAAAGATGGTGTCAGTTTAGCAGGCAGTGCAAAAAGAGTCGACCATCCTTTTGGTGAAATCTTTGCAGATACAGAATACAGCGACTTTTAAAACCTTCCGATGTATGCATGGAGTTTTGCTATGGTTCTCCTGGAAAGGTTCGGTAGTTAAGAACAGTCTGATTCACCAGACATGAAGGGATAATACAAACAAAAAAGGTTTATGTTACAACCTCATACATGTCGCATTGGAGGGGCAGGAGCAGGTCTATTGGGAGACTACTCACATTCCTCTTTCCCAGAAGCGCTCTGACTTTGAAGTAAGCCGAAGCTCCCTTGAAGACACAGATTGACATTTGACCTCTCTCACTGAATGCATAGCCAATGTGACCAGATAAGAACAGGATATAAAGGCCTGTTTACAGAAAATATGTTTGTGGAATATTACCATAAACACGGTTAAGGCTTAAGGAGGGACAACCGTACCTGGACAGCCTAAAGCAAATAAAGCCAGCAAATAAAAAGCAAGTAGGTTACAAACCAAGCAACGAGCGGAATGCATTCCTAGGTCAACTTTCTGAAAGTCCCCAAGATGTCTTTAGCAAATGCAGACAGCTGCGCTGTCTAGTAGTCTACGACCTAAAAAGGAGTGGCTGATCAGGGCAATGCATACCTACAGATAATGTAAAAAAACACAAGAGATACAATACATTTTTCGCTCTTTTGAATCGTGGAGAACTGTGAAGATCTATAGGTGGAAGGCTATCATTAAACATGTGTCTTAAAAAAAATCTTCAGATTATGAGTCAACTTTTCATTATCTTGAGAGTACATGCTCACGGAAACCAAATGTATATGACTAAATAATGCATGACTTTCCCTTTATAAGTCCTGGAACAACTCATAGAACGAACAAAATAATCAAGAAAGAGAAGGAAAAAGGTCTTTCCTGTAGAGTAATGTGGAGCTGAAAATGCAAAAAGCACGAAAATCTTAGCTTTTCACCCGATTAGAATTCGTTCAAAATATCCATCCCTGCGCCAACTGGGAGTTGATGCTTTGAAGAGGTCGCTTATTTCTTTCTTTCTTTTTTTTACACTATAGACGATGGTTCCATGTTCAATTGAGGTGCGTTTTCTGTGAAAATACGCCTTACTTTTTGAACTGTTTAAACATTTTAAAGTCAGTCATACCTGTTTTGTACTAGGAGTTTTCACCATCATTTGCAATTTTGTAAATCAACACAGTTTTATGGAAAATGAAAACAAAATTAACCACGTTTAAGACAGATGCAGCATGTGTAGCAATACCATACTTTAACATACTGTATCTAATGTGTTATTTTTATGTTAACAGAGGAGCAAGCCTAAAAAACAGATGTTTCCGTTTATTTCATTTTGTCAAAAACAACACCATAAACCTGTTTTTGCTCAGCTATCCTCCTCGGAGCAGTAATTGCAAGTCATATTCAAACTACAGCTTGATCAAATACATCAGAGTAGGGCTGGAGGCATATGGGCTGTGCTGTTGGTAATGGAGCAGGCAGACACGCTGGTAAAGATGAAAGACAGCGTTGACAGCAGCGAGACCAGAGGCCCATCATTAAGAGAAGACATACACTGAGGTACTTTGCTCTAGGTATGCTTATTGCAGATGTCAGTCTCTCGCTGCATTAATGAGGAGCGAGCTCGGTTTTAAAAATCGTGTTTTGTGTACCTGCGAAGCAATGGAAAATACCTCAACACGCGTCAGCGAAAGTATGAAAACTCAGCGCGTTATGACGCATCAAGTCAGAAAGACTAACAAGTCTTGCTGCTTGACAGCGCTCTGAAGCTCTGGCTGCTAAGCACTGTCAGAGTTTATTCTCAATGTGACTTATATTTTCCCATCGATGACAATGTGACAGCATCGTCTGCAATAACGAAACATCCATGAGCATAGTGTCCGAATCTCACAAACGAAAATAACAGCAGTGACACATGAATTGAAAGAGGTGTAGAACTAGATCAAAAATGTGGGTGGAAGGGGTATAGGGCCCGATGTAGGTCGGTCGGTAACGGCCGAAAATCGGTATTTTCGGCCGTTACCGATCGGTATACATGATTTGACATGTAGGTGCACTATTTTACCGAATCGGTAACTTTACCGAATCGGTAAAGTTACCGATTCTGTAAAATACAGAATCGGTAACTTTACCGATTCGGTAAAGTTACCGATTCGGTAAAATACCGATTCGGTAATTTTACCGATTCGGAGCCACCCATATGTAGGTGGGACTCTTCAGAGTCCCAGGAGCCTTAACGAATCGGTATTTTACCATCAAATCCTATTTGATGGTAAAATAACGATTCCGGTGTGCATGCACATGTGTGCATGCACACCTATGCCATGTGACAGGCAGACCTGCCCTTAGGGCAGGTATGCCTGCCACATGGCACCCGTGCCTGTTTTGGGGGTGCCAGAGGGTGTCAAAGTGACACCCCCTGCACCCTTGAGAAATTCGGTATTTACCGATTCGGTAAATACCGAATCGGTAATGTCCATTCATTCCTATGGGCTTCAAAGCCCATAGGAATGAATGGACATTACCGATTCGGTATTTACCGAATCGGTAAATACCGAATTCATCCGATTCGGTATTCCAGCACATCTGGAATACCTACATATCGGACCCATTGATTTACCGATTTTAAATTACCGAATCGGTAAAATTCGGTAATTTAAAATCGGTAAATCAATTTTACCTACATCGGGGCCCTAGTCTTTCAAAACTTTGCATCGTTTGCTAAGGTTGCAAAGTAAAAAATAAAGCCTCAAGAAGCAAGCATGCGAATGCATTTTACGAAGAAAAACAAGGTGATGGATGGAGTGCTGGCATTAATCTCAGCCACTGGCAATCGCTCAAGTTCGCATCTCAATCCATCATTTTTTCCCCACCATAGCACCTCTGTTTGGACCAAGCCATATGCAAATCAGTTTTGGTCTTGCTCCAATGGGAACAGTCCAGCCTGAACTGCCAAGTCAGGTCCTCCCTGAACTGGAAGACAACCAGCCTTGTTAGGGCTCATCAGCCCGATAGAGCTTTGTTCCAGTGGCACAATTAGCAGGGGACCCACGGCTGGGCATACCCGCCACACGTAGGGCAAGAAAAACAAGATTATAATTTTTAAGTCTGGTTGGCCTAAGCAAAGAAATGGTAATGGAAATCTTGAGTCATATGTTAAAGTTGTAGAAGAATTGATTGTTGATGATGGTTTGTTGTTGAGGGATGATACATGTATTCCTACCGGGCTAAAGCACATGAAGGTCACCTAGGTTGTACTATGACTAAACAAGGTATTGAAATTATTTTTGGTGGCCCTCCATAGATAGGGAGATGGATCATCTCTCCAGGGAGAGGTGTGGTGCAGCGGTCAGATGCCTGACTCCGGAGAACGAGGTTCACGGTTCGAATGCTCAGTTAGCATCATGTGACTCTGGGCAATAGCTCACTTAATCTGCCCGATGGACCCCAGCACCTTGTAACCTTAACCTGTTCGACGCTGCTGACAGAACCGTTCCGTCACTGCCCTCGGGTGGGCTGTGCTGGTGAGGGAATTGTTCCGTCACGGCCCGGCCGCCGCCCCTGCGCGGCGCTGATTTCGCGCCTGCGCGGCAGGTTTAATTAAGCGGGCGGGGCCGTGACGGAACCGTTCCGTCACAAGCACAGCTCACCCGCGAGCCGTGACGGAACGGTTCTGTCACCAGCGCGGGTGAGCCGCGCGCCCGCCCGCGACCGTTAGCGCTGCGGCGGAATAGCCGCCGCAGCGAAGGAGTTAAGGGGTGATATGTTCAAGCTTTACACATAGGAATTATTATTATTATTACAATACAATGATACTGTAAAAAATTGTAAAGCATACAGCTGCTTCCAAGGAATCCTCCAGGTGCTAGCAGCACGGTTCCAGTAACAACCAAAACCCAACAAGAAACCCAGAACGTATATCCAAAGCAGCTAGAAGGAGAGTTTTCAGGTGTTTACAAAAGATTAGTTCAGAGATGGCAGAGCAGGGGGCAATTGAGAGGGAGTTCCAGAGTTTGGTAGTCAGGAATGCAAAGGATCTCCCCTGTCAAACAGTGCCCCCTTGGCACTTGCAAAAACTATTAACACACAGGAGAGCAGACCAGGTCTAAAAATTGGTGTGTAGCTATACTGGCGAAAGTAAACCAGTTGGATGCATGTGTGGACGCATACCATTGAAAACAAAGGCCAGAAAAACTCCCATCAGACCACTCTTATGGTGGAGTTAGCGTCATGTGGGATATTGCTGATCACTCCTAATCACATTTGACCATATAGTGCCAATGTGGGAATGGATGTCAGAAAACTGGCCATGATTTCCATGATAACCATCATAAAGTGGTGTTCATAAAGTGCAGTGCTCTAGTGACAGTGAAAAATAAAACTGACTACGCAGACTCTGGGAACCATTTAAACAAAAGTCCATGTGTCAAGGGTAAAAACACGCCAAGTAGTAAGACTACCCTATGGCGCTGTGCAGAACGGTCGACATGTTTCAGCCTATGGGGCATTGCCCCGGCTTTCTTCAGGACCAAAAGTATAGAATAGCTACTGCAACTGTAAGTAGTGTATAACGTGAAAAAATAAACATATCTACCAGGAACTTTCACAGTAGAATGCCCACTGGAGGGAGAGAAGCATGTCTTCTTCCTAAAAAACAAGAATGTTTTACAATAACACAGGAAACCGCACATACATCCGCCCAGTGTACATAGACCGTACAGACAAACACACCTGCATGAATAATTTACATTCAGCATTATACAGGAAGCATAATAGCTTAATCAACCGGAGGCATTTCCTCACAGTGATACTCACCCAGCTTTGTGTGGGTGAAGACCTCACCTCACCCGGCGACCGCTCGGGAGTATGAGGCCCGCTCTATAGTGTAGGGAAAGGACACAATAAGCACACAACTCTATAGTGCCCAAGCCAATTGTTCTACACAAAAACCCAACAGACGTGTGATAGACCCCCAACTGTCAAACCATAGACTGACCCACATTCGTACTCCCGTGAGATGCTTGAAAAATACACATGCTGCGGTATTTCTCATGTCATAGGACACAGTGGAAACACTTGTGTGCCTCTAAATAGCTTCTGCAGTATTTTTCATGTCATAGGACACAGTGAAAACACTTGTGTGTGCCTCTGAATAGCTTCTGTTGAACTCCTAAAAATCCTACATAGAGTCAAAATATCTAACTGTAGGTAGGAGGTCCTAATAAGAGCCCCAAGAAATGATCCCAAGGACCCCCATAGGCAAAAACTATACTGGCAGTACACTTTAAGCCTTCTCCTCAGACACAGAGGGTTTTTCAGATGAATTCAATTCAATTCCATTCACAAATTCTTAGATAGCGCATGGCTACCAGAAGGCCTCCCAGCACTAAACAGACAATGCAGGTCACCAGTCACACCGAGGGGACTAAATCCTAAACAGCCAAGTTTCAAGTCCTTGTGGAAGGGCAGTTCAGGATCAAGTTAGCTCTAACAGAGGAGTATTCCATAGTTTAGGTGCCAGATAGGCCATAGAGCTGCACCCCCACTGGGACCTATGGATTTTAGGAACGCTCAACATGTAGACTGTAGAAGATCTCAGAAGCCTGCAGGGGATGTAAAGAGATGTCAAAGATCTTAGCATTGGGGGCCTTAACTGTGAAGTGCCCTGTGAAAAATACAAAGGACCTTAAACTGCACTTGTTGCTCCACCGGAAGCCAATGTAGCACTGCCAAAGCTTTTTTGGCAGATTGGTGTCTCACAATGTTTATAAGGGAGGTGAGCGGAAGTGTTCTGAATGACCTGCAACCTATTTACCGCATAACGAGGTTAGCCAAGATATAAGGCATTGCCTTAATCAACGCACAAGATTACAAGGGCCGAGACAATCAATCTCTTGGCTAGAAACTGAAGAAGGTTAAAGACTTTCCTCAACAGCCTTAGGACCCCAAAGCAGGTGGCAGCAAGGTTCTTTACTTGGTGGTCCATGGTGAGGCTGGAATAAAAGACACTAAGGCCAAAATTAAGGCCTTGAATTCAATTCAGCTAGTAATGGGCATTGCATGCAGTTAATGCAGATAGGCAGAAACTGACAGGCATGCCAGAATTTTCAGTATAAGTCGTTTCACTGTATTTTAAATTATCTGCAGTCAGGGCAAAAAGTAAGATGGCAGGCCCAAATATAAGCTATTCACATAATGCAGCTTGGATGTAACCAGAGAATGCACATTGCTTTATGATTAGCTTCAGGAACTAAATGGATCATTTTCCTAAGTGATTTCAAGGTGAAAAAGCAGGTAGCAGATATGGCGTTAAATCGTGAGTCAAAAGACAGATTAAAGATTTAAAACCTAAGGGCCTTATTTATGAAGGCCTTGCGTCAGTTTTGCGCCGCCGGTGCGTCACTTTTTGTGACGCACCAGCGGTGTAAAAAATGCGCCTCGTTGCGCCATATTTAAAAAGTGACGCATCTAGGTAGATGCGTCAATTTTAAACCCCTGTGCCACATTATACCTGCGTCAGGTATAATGTATGCAGAGGGGGCGTTCCCCCGCAAAAAGCCTCGTAATAGTGACGCAGTGAAATCTATGAGATTTCACTGCGTCACTTTTGGAACGATGTTGCGTCAAAATCTTGCGCCTGCCTCACAGCAGGCGTAAGACTGACGCAAGACCTTTCACATGGGGCTTTCCCCATGTGAAAGGACGCATTGCTGGAGTTGCGTCACTTTTGTGACACACTCCAGCAATGCGTCACTTTTGCGCTTACAGATACGTCAGAAATACTGACGTATCTGTAACTCCTTGCAACATGATGCGTCATACATTAAATATGACGCATCAGGAATGTCGTAAGGAGTGCGCAATGAAAAGTGGCGCATCGCTGTTTTCACGCAGCAATGCGTCACTTTTCATAAATGAGGCCCTAAAATTCTTACACATGAAGCAGGCACGGGGGGTACGGAGCTCTGAAGGCCACCAGTTATGAGAATCTGGGTAGTGAAAGTGGCAAAAGAAAAGGAATTAATTTTTTTCAGAATTCAATTTGAGACAATTGGCATTCATCCATTCCAACACCACCTTTAGAAAATGCTTGCAATACTTCAGCCCTTCCACTTCATTATTCTAGATGCGCAGAAGCAGCTGAGTATCATCATCATAGAAAATTACACGCAAACCCCTGAGGGAAAGTGTTGGATAGCGGAGGGGTAAAAATTACTATTGCAAATCCTGTGAGTGCAACAGTAGGGAAAGTGCTGGATAGCGAAGAGGTAGAAATTACTAATCCCACTCCTGTGAGTGCAGCAGTAGGGAAAGTGCTGGATAGCGGAGAGGTACAGATTACTATTCCCACTCCAGTGAGTGCAACATAAAGGGAAGTGTTGGTTAGTAGAGGGGTACAAATTACTATTGCAGCTCCAGTGAGTGCAACAATAGGGAAAGTGTTGGCTAGCAAAGGGGTAAAATCTATGATTCCAACTCCAGTGGGAGCAACAGTAGGGAAAGTGTTGGATAGCGGAGGGACAAATATTACTTTTCCCTCTCCAAAGAGTTCAACAGCAGAGAAAGTGTTGGATAACGGAGGGGGAAAATTACTATTTCCACTCCACTGAATGCAACACTAGGATAAGGGTTGGATAGCGGTGGGGTAAACATTTTTTATTCCCACTCGGTGAGTGCATTAGTAAGGAAAGTGCTGGATAGCGTAGAGGTAAAAATTACTATTCCCACTCCAGTGAGTGCAAAATTAGGGAAAGTATTGGATAGCAGAGAGACAAAAATTACTATTCACACTCAAACAATTAAAACAAAAATACAAAAGATTAAAACATTTTGAAAATCAAAAAAGATAAATAAACAATATTTATAAAATGTAAAATTAAATATATTAATATATAACAATGAACTATGTTCTAATATTGATTACAAATTACAAACAAACTACCAATAATACATAAAATAAAATAATAAATACATTTGTAAAAAATAATTATTTTAAACCAGAAAATATGTACAAAAAAATAATTAATACATAAATATATTTATTTTATTTCCTACCCTATACCACCACACCAATATTAAAGTCCTTCAACATTTTTAATTACATTTACTTCCATAATTAACATAACTAATAATCAATTAAAAAAATACTAATAATTAAAAAAACGAATAAACATTGACTACCCACACTTTAACTCTATAATATCCACAACACCCACCTAAATTAAACCATAAAATAATAAAACACAATTAAAACTCATTTTTAAATTAAAAACTATTAACAACTAATATTAAAGTAAATAAAATGTATTTACTACCTACCCTTTACACCTTTAAAAGTAAAAACAACACAAAAAAGAAACAAATCCCTAAAATAAGTGTCAAATATTTAACATTAATGAACAACTATGAGGTCTATTAGGATGGCCTGCCACACTATCGGTGCTGGGACCAGCCGCCAGTGGTGCGGCGGTCACGCACCAGCAATTAGGATGCCACAGTGGCAGTGGCAGCCCCCATCCACAATGAAATGAAATGAAATGAAAGCAAATTTATAACGCGCAGACTAAGCCCAATGGGCATCAAGGCGCCAACTCAAAATTATTTACGTGTCCCGAGAGCTGATTACTGGTAAGCTTTCTTGAAACACCATGTTTTAAGAGCCTTTTTAAAGAGGGGCAGTGAGGATAAGGACTTAAGTTCCAATGGAAGTGCATTCCAAAGACGCTGGGCAACTGTAGAGAAGGCTCTTCCTCCCCATCTGTTCTTCTTAGTCCGAGGGATCACCAAAAGATTCTGTTGTGATGAGCGTAAACATCTGCTGGGGACATAGCCGGAGAGAAGTGATCTCAGCCCCACAGATGTTCCAGCTTTCAGAGCCCTATGCACTAAACAAATGATTTTAAAGGAGATACGGTGCTCTATAGGAAGCCAGTGTAGGCTCTTTCTGGCTAGTGTCGCAGAGGAGGAGCGGGGAATATCTAGGACAAATCTTGCTGCCGCATTCTGTACTATTTGGAAGCGCTGGATTAGTCCCTTATTGATCTCTGCATACAGTGAGTTGCAGTAGTCCAATCTTGAACCAACCAACGCAACCACTGTCTGTTTCCTAGCTTGCGGGGAGAGGTAGTGCACTATTCGTCGGAGAATTTTGATGATTCCCCAGCAAGTGCCCACCGTTCTATTGACCTGAAAGGTCATTGCCAGCGAGGTATCGAAGATGACCCCTAAATTCCTAGCTGAATGAGAGGGGACCGGGCAGGTTCCCAGGGATTGCGGCCACCATTCGTTTGACCACACATCCTGGTCCCATCCGAAGATCAGCATCTCGGTCTTGTCGCCATTCAGCCTCAGGGAGTTGACTATCATCCAGTCAGAGACTGATTGCATACAACTCCTGAAGCTGGACGCAGAGGTGCTGACCGGTTGGGCCAGTGACACCATGATCTGAGTGTCATCTGCGTATGACACTACTTCCATCCCCTGCGCTTTTACTAATCTCACTAGAGGGGCCACGTAAATGTTAAATAGGGTCGGGCTTAAAGCCGACCCCTGTGGTACCCCACATTGCAAAGATGTAGCAGGGGAGAGGTATTCTCCCAGTTTGATCCTCTGTTCTCTAAGGTCTAAAAAAGAGGACAGAAGGCTCAGAGCTGGCCCCCCCACTCCTATCTCCCTCAAACGAGATGTTAGAATCGAGGGAGATAGGGTGTCGAATCCTGCGGTCAGATCGAGTAAGACCAGCAGCGTTGTCTGTCCCTGATCCACTTTCATTCTGATGTTATTTGTCACCATAGTGAGTGCAGACTCCGTGCTATGGAGTTTCCTGAACCCATGCTGGGTTTGATCTAGAAACCCAGAGGAGTCCAGGAAGGCAGACAAGTGCAGATTCAGGTGGGTCTCAAGCATTTTGGCGGGGGCAGGAAGTAAAGATATGGGTCTGAAATATTTTAAGATTGTGGGGTCAAGGGAGGGTTTTTTAAGTAGCTGCCTGACAATCGCTTTCTTCCAGACTGAAGGAAAAACCCAGTGTAACAGGGCACTATTCATTACTTCCAATAGAGGAGGAAGTAGTGTGTCCCTACACTCCTTCATCACTTTGAGAGGACATGGGTCCAGAGGGGAGGAAGATTTGGTCCTATTCAGCAATGAATTAAGATTGTCGAGTGTAATCAGTGGGAAATTAGAGAGAGTCTTGGTGGGATCTTTAGGCCAGGCTTCTAAGTTTGTGAGAGCCTGGATAGTGTGGTTCCCAAGGGATTTTTCCTGCATTTCTAGATTAGCAGAAATCGCATCGATTTTGGTATAGAAAAACGTTGAGATCTTGTCACAGAGCTCCTGAGATCCCTTCACTGGGTCTGGAACTTGTGGTGAGCAGAGGGAATCCACTACCTTGAACAACTCCTTCGATGAAGTGAGAGAAGTTGTGAGGTCAGAGAAGTATTCTTGTTTTGTCTTTATGACCGAGGCCTTATATTCACCTAACAGTCGCTTGTGAGTCTCTCTGTCCATAGTGTCCCATGTTTTCCTCCATTTTCTCTCCTGTCTCCTGCATCCCTGTCTCAACAACCTGAGAGGCTCAGTGAACCAGGGGGCGGAGGGCCTGCGCCTCGCTGAATATCGGCGTATAGCTGGAGCTAGAGCATCTCTTGCCCCAGCGATGGAGTTGGCAAGATATTGTGCTGCCTTCTCTGGGTCTGATGGCAGGGAGACAGAACTAATGAGAGGGGCCAAAGAATCATTGGTAATGTTTTTATAGTTCCTTTTGCCCTTTCCCTGAGTCTGTTCCTTCCTAGGAGGATCTGAGTGTGAGAGGGTCAGAACTAACGGTACTGCCAGATGGTCTGTCCAGACCAGCGGTTCAGGAGTCCCCGTCTTAACTCTAGGATCGTTGGAGAAAACTCCATCAAGTGTGTGGCCTGCCCGGTGAGTTGGTCCTTTTACCAGTTGAAGAAAGCCACAGGCTTCTGGAGGATCGACCAAGGAAGAGGTATCTTTAGAAGTGGAGTCATCTAAGTGAAAGTTTAAGTCCCCTAAAATAGTGAAATGGGGCTTGCCAACATATAGCTCCAGAATTCTAAACAGGTCACTGCTAAAATTGGATCTAGGGCCTGGGGGCCTATACACAAGAAGGCCCACAAAGGATGCTGATGGAGATGAGGAGATAAAGAAATGCAGGACCTGGAAGGGGTCGGATGGTACCGACAAAGCATTAATACGGCAGGTAAGATGCGACTGGTAGAGAATCGCTAATCCTCCGCCCCTTCGCTTGACTCTGTCAAATCTGTGCAGAGCAGAACCCTCTGGGATTGCCATTAAAAGGTTGTGTCCTGAAGTCTCCGAGGCCCAGGTTTCCGTGCTGAAAACCCATGCAGGCCTTCTAGACAACACAAAATCATGGAAAGCTACATTATTTTTAATTATGGATCGAGCATTGATAAGATATCCTTTCTCTGAGTGAGTACTTTTAGCCGAGGAATAGATTTTTTGAGGTGGATAATTAATCAAGGGGGAAGTATCAGGGCTCCGAGTACATGCGTTAAGTGAGGCCATGAGCAGTAGTTCCTCTGGGGTATACCTATGGTGGCATAGGGGGTCCTCCGGTTTCCAAGCCAACATTTCCTCCAAAGTGTAGGAATGTAATAACTGAGAGGAAGGATCGGGGAACCCAATGCGCAGCGAGTCCTGCAGCCCGTCCTCAGCGCGGACGGGCGCAGACGGGCTGAACTCTGGCGTAACTCCGGCGCTAATACGGCGCATCCGCTGATCGCGTCCGCTGCGCGGAGCCATAGCCTTATGTTTTTAAGCAGGTGACTCACCCAAGATGGCCGCCGCTATCACTCCGCCCGATTCCCAGGAGTCTCAGCCCTAATATCGGCCGGACACTCAGTGGGGAGGCAGCGGTGAAATTGGTAAGAGCTAACTGAAATTTTAGAAGTCACAAAATTGTGGCTGGTGGCATTGTGGCTGGTGGTGCTCACAGCACCACCCTCCACAATGCTTGGGATGCACCATGTACAATGGCATGCACAAGGTGACAGGCACCGCTCGGTACGCCCCATGTGCACCCCCCACCTCCCCAACCCTCCGGGGGCCCGCAACAGGCCCCAACATGCAGGAACCGCATGCCTTTCCATGGCGGCAACGCCGCCATAGAAAGGCACATCTCTGTCTGCATTGTAATATAGATGGTGGTGTGTTGCAGACACATCACTATATTCAGCCCCTTTTCCGCACGGTCGACTCATCAACAGGCGGAAAACCGGCGGACGGTATGGGAGGTTGGTGGGGATAAATGCCGGGCGGATCGCCACTGCACCCGCTATTGTAATAGACCCCTATATATTAATTCATTAAATACAAATTACTTCCCATCCTATGCTCCTATAACCACCACAACACACACCTAAAATTTATTCCACAATTAACATAATTATTTACCAATTAATTAATTAAATTTAACAACCAATTATTAATTCATGAATAAAAATAAATTACTTTCCCCTTTACACCTATAAACACCACAACACACACTTAAAATTAATTACACAATTACCATAATTATTACCAATTAAGTAATTAAATTTAACAACCAATTATTAATTCATGAATAAAAAATAAATTACTTCCCCTTTACACCGATAAACACCACAACACACACTTAAAATTAATTACACAATTACCATATTTATTTACCAATTAGTTGATTCAAATTAATTAACAACCAATTATTAATTATTTAATAATGAATTACTTTACACATTTAACACTATAACATCTAAAGTAAACAAATATTAATAAATAAAAAATAATCGATAAATGTAATACAATTAAATTACTTCTCATCCTATTCCTCTATAAACCCACAACCCGCTTCGGAACTAAAAACGCAGAATTCCAATAACAACTTTAGAGTAACTACTAAAAAGGTAATAGATATATTAAAAATACAAACAATTCTTATACAAAAAAATACATCACATATATATACAATATATACTAAAATACATAACATTAATAAAAAAACATTATTTTTAACAACTATATTTTGAGAAAAAATATTAAACACTTCGATATTTTTAAAATCGATATTACTTACCTTAAGTCAATATTCTTGACCATGATATTCTTGCTGTCGATATATCTTAACGACGATATTAATGACTCGATATTTGGGCAACTCTATATCTTTTACACAATATGCTGTCTCTGAACCCTCTGATAACTGGGACTCTGAGAACTGGCGCCAAGGTCTAGAAACATTCTCAAAAATTGTCAGCTGTTGTATGGGGTGATGGGTGACAATCTTAAAAGGAATCATGAAGAGGAAAAACCATATCAGCTTAAGGGCAAGACTAGTACATACATTCAGAGAGTGAGAGAAAAGTAGGTCTAAGATGTGTCCAGCTGTATTGGTGGACTCATGCATGTGTTGTTTGAGGTTGAAACCCTCTAGGGCAGTGTAAACGATTATAAAAAGCTCTAAAAGATTGTGTTGTGTTGTATATAGTAGTTCAGGTAAGTCTCTCAAGGTTTGCTCACCTCCACTTCCACTTCAGTCCATTGAGTTACCTTCCTTGCCATGGGAGAGAGATGGTGTTCTTATTGTAGGTCCTTTTAGACTTTTTCCAGCTGATTCTTATTTTGTGTTGGTCCTTGTGGACAGAAGTGAGGTTCACCAATCCTAATAATTGCATTCTAGCATATGTGATTAGTCATGTTGTGGTTTTATTGCATTGCACCACTTTCCACTAAAATAATCTCACTTTTGAGTTTTTGAGGAAAAGGAAACAAGCCACTAGTTTTGCCCCACCATGGATGTCGAAGTGAGTATGGTGAAGTGAGCTTTATGTGAATATCAGGTCTAATGTTGAGGTTGAATAGGATAAAAAAAAGGAATTATATGACAACAGGAGAAAGGTGAAAGTGTGAGATTTCATGTGGGCGATGTAGTGTGGGTGAAGAAGGGGGTCATGGAGGGAAAGTAGATCCAAAGTTTGTGGCTCTGTTTGCTATTGAAGGAACATTTGGTTAACAGGTTAGGACATCAGGTGGAAGGTGGTGGAATTGAGAGTAGTTAAAGTGTACTGTGAGGTTGGCAGGAGAAGCATTCCTGTGAAGAAATGCCTTTCTCTAGAGAGTTATACCAAGAAGTCTGTTTCTCTTTTGGATTTGAATGGCGTGGAACAGGCATGTCGACAACTGAGATGGAGTTCTCGCATTATAATCAAACTATTTAGTTTTGGATGAATTTGTTTCCACTTTTCATACTATTACCTTTTAGCCTGAACTGTACATAAGTTGCTATGGTTGATTGTTCAGGTTTTGTATTTGTTTTTTAAATATATTTTTATTACTTTCACAGTGATAAAAGTCACATACATTTTTCGATCAACATTGCGGTGGATTATACAGTACTTTGAAACCATTAGGGAAGGTAAATCAGGTATGTTCATGGTACTTCCATATGGCGCTTTCCAGTGCATTGCAGTTCCATTTCCACCAATAGGGAAACACATAGGTTACCTCTGGATATATTCCATTTGCCCCATTTTTTGTCCCATTTCATTGGACACCTTCTTGTTTTAAATACCTCCTTTTCCGCTATCATATATTTATCAAACTCTCTTACCCACGCTTGATGAGAAGGTCTATCCGCCACTCCCCACTGCTTTGCAATCTCAATCTTGACTAGAGTGTAGCCCAATGTGGGTAGTTGTTGTTCTACTTCTGTGAGGTCAGTCTATTCCCACATATTGAGAATGCCCATTTATGATGTAAGAGTGAGCCCTTTTCCCAGTGCATCCTGGATGTGACTTGTGGCCATATAGGTCGAATGACTGGGCAGTTCCAAATCATATGGTAAAAAGTTGCATCTTGCTGGTAGCCCCGGAGGCAGAACGCATCCGGCCTCGAGCCTATCTTCCCCAGTGTGACCCCTGTAAAAAAAGATCTATGCACAATTAGTTGGATTAGACAGAATCGAAGGGTGATGGCTGCCTCCCTCAGGGACATTAGTGCTGCTTGCCTGTCTTCATCATCAATGGGCCAGAGATCTATCTGCCATTTCTCTCTGAGTTTTTGGAACATATCTGGTAGGTTGTTGAGCAGGTTTCTGTAAGTTAATGATATGGCTTCGTTAAGCAGCAGCTCGTCAAGTAGCCAATCCTCCAAGGGGGACGACTCTGGTATGTTGCTCATGTCAGGAAGAGCTGTGGTAAGGGCATGTCCGATTTGCAGGTATCAAAATACCTTCGCTAGGGCCATGTCATATTTCTCTCTCAATTCCCCAAACTTAAGGATTGTGCCCTTCCTCACCAAGTGCCCTTCCTCACCAAGTCCCCTATAGTGGAATTTCCAATGGTGTCCCACTTGTCAAACCTGGGCTGGTGACATAGTAGTCCAAGTCTTTGGGTAGACCGCAGTGGTGTGGTTTTGGTGAGTACATTCGACCAACCTAACAGGGAATTTGCCTGGTGCCAAATTGCAACTGTGTGGGCTGTAGGGCAGAAATACTTTCCTTTCCGAATCTTAGAGTACAGCGCGCCCAAGTACCCCACACTCCCCATTTGATATCTGTCCAACAGATAGGCCAGATTAATAGGGGAGCGGTATACCCAGTGATTCACCACCATTAGCTGCAATGCCCAGTAATAGGGTCTCATGTCGGGGAGGGCGATGCCTCCGTCATACCACCCCTTAGTTAACTTGCTCATCGCTATACGGGGCATCCACCGTCCCATAGTAACGTCCTGACTTCACTCCCCACCCCCGAGAAATACGCATCTGGGACCCTATGAGGACAATTTTGAAGGATTTAGAGGAAATGTGGAAGGACCAGCATTTTAAAGAGAGCGGCACCGCCGACTAGAGAGAAGGGTTGGGACCCCAATGCTTAACATCCATGCTCAGCCAATCCAAAGGAGCGGCAAGATAACGTTTGTAGAAGAGTTGGGGGTATGGAGTTATGAAGACTCCCAGGTATCGAAAGCCCTCAATGGCCACCTCCACTCTGCAGCCTACGAGGAGTCGGGGAACTGGGCCCCGAAGGACAAACAATACCGACTTGCTCCAATTAATCGCATACCCTGAGTATTTCCCAAAGTTTGTAAATATGTTTAATACTCCGTGTATGAAGCAATATGGGGAGGCGAGATACAACAGGATATCATTGGCATATAATGATATTCGGTCATCATGCCCTTCCACCCATTTCAATCCTCTCAGCATAGCATCACGTCTCACCCAAGCGGCCAGCGGCTCCAACATTAAGGAAAAGCTTAGGGGGGATAGGGGACAGCCCTGCCGAGTGCCCCTTTTTTCATGAGAATATTCTAGACATGTGGTTGTTTACTCGCAGTTGGCCCGGTAGGCCCATATATAACAGCCTCACCCAGCCAAGAAATGTTGGGCCAAAGCCCAGAAGCTTCAGGAATTCAAACAGATACGGCCATTCGATTGAGTCAAACGCCATTGAGGCGTCAAGGGATAGTACCACCGCTTCTTCCTCTATAAACTCCTGGCGCCCAAGCATGTTGTGAAGGCGCCGGATATTTAGCGTTGTATTTCTCCCTGGCATGAAGCCCGATTGGTCTGGATGGACCAAAGAAGGAATGACCGCGACCAAGCGTAAGGCTTGTAATTTCGCAAGGATTTTAGCTTCTGTGTTGATTACCGAAATTGGCCGATAGGAGCCCCAGTCATTAGCGGGTTTCCCCGGCTTATGAATAACGACTATCGATGCCAGTCGCAGGTAGTGTGGCAGAATCCCCTTTTCGTAACTCTCATCATACATAGCTCGCAAATGAGGTGCCAGCTGGGAGCAACCGTTTTCAGAAATTCTATGGGTATCTAATTGGGCCCCATCGCTTTCCCCGACTGGATTTTGATTTTGGCCTTTTGGATTTCTTTGTCCGTCAAGTCTTCGTCCAGAGCATCCCTGTCAGTATCAGAGAGTGTTGGCAGATCACTATCTAAAAAGAGCTGGCAGGAGTCTTCCGCCATGTGGAAGGGGTGTAGATTCGTTCCAGGTGGTCAGCGAATGTGTCCGCTGTGTCTTTTGGATTTGTGACCTGCGTCCTGTCTTTAAGAGTCAGACTGGGCACCCATTTCTCTCCCTGTTCTCTCTTCTCCAACCATGCCAGAATGTGCCTGCTCTATCCCCCAATTCATACAGCTTATGTTATGTGTGTAAGAGTTTGGCCATCATCTGTTCCCTCACCAAAATCCTATATTCCGTTTGTTTGAGTGTCAGGCGATGCGTAGCCGCATCTGAGGGAATGTTTGATACTTTCGTCCTCCAGCTGCTGGAGTTCACTTTCTAGTTGCACTATCTGTTGCTGCTTTTTTTGGTATACCCCACTTTTAGGGCCAGGGCCTGTCCCGTCAATACAGCCTTAAAGGCTTTCCAAATGTGTAGTATTGGACCTGCATACTACCAAATGGTCTGCGCTAAGCCCACGTTCTCCTTGAAGCAGTTAACGGTCTGTGTGAGTAGCTCCTGTTTGATATCAGGGATTTTAAGCAACCATGGGCTGAGGACTATGGTGGTCTGTGGTTGGCGGCTAAAATATGTTAGTTCAACACCCACCGGGGAGTGATCAGAGATACCCCTCGGAAGGACGTGGGGATTCCGGAAGTGGCCTATGGATGCCGAGTATGTTAAGAAATAATCAATGTGGGATGAGCTCTTGTGGGCATTGAAATAGTAGGTATAGTGGGTGCCAGCCGACTGTAATGTTCACCACACATCCGCTTGTCCCATAGCTGTGGTGAACTCCTCCATAGGTGTATGGGTCATGACTCCCAAGATCAGGGTGCCAATGCGTAGGTCTGCTAATATCTTCCCAGGTCTACCAATGCCTACCTACCAAGTGCCAGCGGGAGGTATACCAAAACCACATTAAGTGCCCTCTCCTCCCATTGTGGCTCTAAAACCACAAACCTGCCCCGTGGACCCACCCATGTGCGCGTCAATGTGAGTGGCAGATTTATTTTAACACGAATACCTGTCCCACAGGACCCGAAGTGTATTCAGCGTGTATCAGTAACTTATATCCCCACCGTGTGAGGGCTTTGCATTTGTTACCCACCAATTGTGTCTCTTGTAACAGCACCAAATCAGGGGCCTGATGTTTTAGATACTGCTGCACTATACCCCATTTAATTTTGTCCCTCATCCCATTTACATTCCAAGTCAGGAGAGCAACATGTTCATATTAGCCTCCGTCATCAATGTATTGGATAAAAAGGACCGGAGCACCCAATGTCTACCCAGGGCTTGAGTCTGATATCTCGGGGGCTGGGCCACCCATGCCCTACTGCTTCCAATCAGGTATGCATATAAAACAGCACGGTTCACGATTGTCTTCCCTTTAAGGCAACTATCAATTGCTGAGATCAGATTTAACACTATATGGTATGTGACTTGTAAACTCAAACAACTGTGCATCCCCCAATCCCCCTCCCACAACTCCCACACATATCCCCTCCCTGCCCCCCTACCAGAGGATTTCAAACTATCCACACCCCAACCAGGCAGAGTGCCTGTTTCTCCCCCCACAAATACTTGTAGGTGCTGGCTGCCAGCCCCCTTCCCTCGCCTTAAGCAAACTTTACATTGTTACATTGTTAGTCAAAAATGTCTGAGGACTGGCATCCGGCCCCCACCCGCATCAGTGTTCGTCTCCGTGGCACACACCTATACTCATGCAAATGGTTCAAACCCCACCCCACGGCCTGCCATTATCCCTTAGTTAAGGTAAAACTCTTGGAGGTCCCCCATGCCCCCCACCATGCCACCCAACTGCGACCAGTTTGTGTCTGTCTCAGTTCCAAGGATCATTTTGCTCAACTGTGTGTTGTCTCTCCCAATCCTGCCTGGAATGGATTGTCACTCAGCTCCGTCCCCTGGGTGGATTTGTTCGACCTGTGTCCACCATTTCGGTCTCTACCTGGGCCTCCAACTCTGCACCATCCTTCCAACCAGTCCCAGGCGTAATCCGATGAGGAGAATAACTATGTCTCAAATTCTACATGAAACTTCGCTGGAAAAAATATGGCATATTTCACTTCCCGATCTCGGAGCTCCTTCTTCACCGTCAGAAAGCTGCGATGTTGGGCCTGGACCTTATCGATAAAGTCAGGAAATATTGTGACCACACTATTTTCCAGTTTGAGCAGGGGATTAGCCCATGCCATTTGGAGTATCATGTCTCGGTCCCTGTAGTTGAAGACACAGGCGATGAGTGGTCGTGGGGGGCCCCTGGCCTTGATCCCCCCCCCGGGACACAGTGGGCCCTCTCAATGGAAAAATAGCTCAATAGCCCTTTAGGCTGTAGGTATTTTAGGATCAGATCCTCCACATAGAAGTCCGCCGCTGGCCCTTGTGCTTGTTCCGGCACACCTAGAATGCGTATATTGTTCCTACGGGTTCTCCCTTCATATTCGTCTAATTGTTTTGCCATCACAGCGTGTTGGCCTTGAAGTTGGTTTACTTGTTGTTGGAGCTTGGAAGTATCTTTCTGTGGTACAGCTGTTGTGTCCCCCAGATCCTTTACTTCGGTGTCCATTTTACGGAACTCAGTGCAAAGAAGGGACACTTTTATATTTACTGAGTCAATGCCGGCTTCTAAGGAGGTACGTACCTCAGTGATGGCATCTATTATGTCGTGGAGCGTAAGTTCTGTTGATGTTGGGGGTTACTTTGGTTATCTGGGGCTTACATCTATACTTTGTCCTGATCCTCCCCCGCTTTATTCCAGGCGAATTTGGGTAGCTTTTTTTGGACAGAGGCTTTGGGCCCTTTGCTGCTCGCCATTATCAGTCCATGATACTGTGAATCCTGTATGCTCGCCTCGACCAGCCTCGGTAGTCTCCACCGCCTGCCCAGGAGGGATGTCTGTCCCACTAGCAGCCTGTTGGGTTTCCCTGAGACTGGTTTAGACCAAACTACAGCACCGAATCTGCCCTCCTCTCCGTGACCGATAACATCAGAATGGCTCTGGACGGAGGGGGCTCTATGATTCTGGTGCTGTTAGATTTATCCACTGCCTTTGACACGGTGTCACATGATATTCTTCTCGGTCGTCTGCGAAAGTTGGGGATAGGAGGTCTGGCTTTGTCCTGGCTTGAGAGTTTTCTCTCGGGCCGGTCACAAGGCGTCAGATTGGGCTCCCACTACTCCTTCTTTGGGGAGCTCACTAAGAGGGTACCACAAGGCTCATGTCTAAGCCCCACACTTTTTAATGTGCATGTGGCCCCCTTAGCTGGCAATGTGAGAGCGCACGGGTTCACCCTGGTGTCGTATGCCGACGACACCCAGCTTCTGTTCCCTTTTCAGACCCTCACACCTGCAATTAAAAACTCTTTTGCCGATGGTATGAGAGCGGTGTCTGATTGGATGGCCTCCAATTGTCTTCAATGCAACGTGGCCAAAACGGAGGTCATGCTGTTTGGGGAGGCCCCTCTTTTGTGGTCACCCGAATGGTGGCCACTGGATTTGGGGCCGGTGCCATCACCCAAACAGTCAGTAAAGAACCTTGGGGTGCGATTAGACCAGGCACTGTTGCTAAAAGAGCATGCAAACCAGGTAACCGGGTCCTGCTTCCGAGCCATCGGACTCTTGAGGCGTGTGTTTCCATTCCCGCCCGATAACTACAGAAAGACTCTGGTCCAGACCCTCGTGGTTAGTAGGCTGGACTACTGTAATGGCCTCTTTATATCTGTAAATGAGGAACAGCTTAGCAGATTACAGGTGGCCCAGAACACCGCGGCAAGACAGGTTCTTAATGCTCCTGCCAGATCCCCTTCGCGCCCCCTTCTTGAAAAACTCCATTGCTTGCCCGTTCGGCAGCGCATCAGATTAAAAATTTGCTGTAAATACATAAGAGCCTTTCTGGCTTGGGCCCAAAATATTTGGCTGAAAAATTCAATCCCTATAGTCCTGGCCGTCCTTTGCGTTCTAGCAATCAACTGCTGCTTCTCATGTTAGGAAGGTTAGACAAGGAGGCCGAGCACTGTCCTACAAGGACCCCAAACTCTGGAATACGCTCCCCATCACTTTGAGGAAAATTACAAATTTCCAGACTTTCAGGAAATCTCTTAAAACTCATTTGTTCTCGACATCTTAAAATAACAGTACAGCCTCTTCTATGCATGTTTCTTGGGCACCCTAGCTGAAGCACAAGCGCAGAGATACCTCTTCGAGGGTCGAGTCCTGCGCTATATAAGCAAATAAATAAATACTGATCCTCACCATCTCCAGCCTCCCTCCTTGGGATTTCTGTTTGGCTTGTGATTCATGAAGACGTCCCTTCATACGCCTAAATCCTTAGCGTACCCTCTGGTGACTGGTAGGTCTTTTTTACTGAGGGGGAAGGCTGGTATTCCCGGGGGGAACAGGGTCTGCCGAGCGAGCACCACTCCCAGGTATTAGGTTCACTGGCCAGACTCCACTGTCTTAAGTTAGACATATGAAGAGTGGAGGAGCACACCTAAATTGAACAGTGCTCACTGCTTACAGGTTATGAGTCCTGTTATATTGCAAAGTTCCACTGTACCCAGAACACTGAACCTTCCATGGGCTCCACTTGACTCTGACCCACGGGGTGTCAGTCCTTTGATGGCTGCTGGAGTGCTGCAGGCTGTACCGGCGCCCCAGTGGGGGTGGAGGGAGCCCAACCAGAATTCGTTGTCTTTAGGCCTCTACAGTGCCGCCCGCTCTTAGGCACCTGCCGGTTTTGCTGCCAAGTGCTCTGGGTACAACCAAGGAATGATGGGGCAGGGCGCCAGGCCGGCGCCGCCGTTTCCAGAATCTACCAGTGCTAGTCAGTTGGGACCAGTAGGTCTCCACCGCCGGGGGGCCTTGATTTCTACTGTCCGTGGCGCCCCGCTCTCCCCTACGCCTCCGCCCACTCACCGCTATGTTTGCAGAGGGTCCGCGACCCCAGCTCTGGTCACTCTCCGTACCGGTCTCTCAGCATTTGCTTCCCAGGAGGGCTGGAGAGTCGATGGCTGCCACGGGGGTCCCAGAGCCTCCGCCGCTGCTCACAATGATGCCACCCTGTTGACCGCCTCCCAGCCGCAGCTGATCACTTCTTACGTTTCCCTTCATGCCACAGAACTTTTCCTCGCAGCTCTAGGCGCCGATGTGTTCAGGGACCAGTAGACCTACCCAATTTAAGGTCTGTAGTCAGTAGATGTCCGGTTATGTGCATGATTAATGGTGAGGGCTCTGGAGCCTCGCTAGTGAGCCGCCATTCCTCTTGGCTGCTAGCCAAGTCCACCCGGTTTTGTATTTTTGAGATTTATTTTTGTGTTTTATTTTATGAATTGGAAATTGTAAAGGTAATGCATCCTTGAATATTATGCATCCTTAGAAAGTTTGTTTTTGAACTGTGAGTCAGTTGAGTTAGAGACTAACTGGTGCACTGTCTGCATTCTTAAATATACTTGCTCAGTTCTACTCACATTGGACGTGGAGCAAATACTAGAGTATGATACGTAGGTGGGGAAGGTCGGTAGATATGGTGGGTATGTATTAGGAGTGTGGACATTTTAAGAAAATTAGCTTATGCATATTTACGCAGAAATGTATAAAAATTACACAAAATTATGTGAAATGCAAATCTGTCATTTTCCCTACATTTTTTTGTGTAATGAGGACTCCTGTCAATTTTTTGCCCAGCTATGCATTTAACAAATGCACTGTGAACAGCCACTTGCGTTCTGTTGATCATGTGTATTCACTGTCAATTTTTTTGTAAATAGAAAATTTCATAGTAGATTTTACCACAAATTGCATTTAATTCCTCAAAGTTTGAAAACTTTGAAAAAAAGTCAAATCAAACTAGGCAGCAAAAACGCCCCCTGGTTCAACGATGATCTTAAGAAATCCAAGAAACTCTGTCGCTCCCTTGAGAATGCCTGGAAAAAAGACCCAAACACCAGCACCAGGGACGCCTTCGAAAACGCCACCCGCATATACCACCAACTGATCCGGACTGCCAAGAAAGCCGCATTCAAAGACCGACTAGACAACAACGCCCACAACAGCAAGGAATTATTCAACATCGTTAAAGAATTTACCAACCCCACTGCCAACTCCAACGACATCACTCCCTCTCAAACCCTTTGCAACTCCCTAGCTTCGTTCTTACACGACAAAATCGCAGACATTCACAACAGCTTCGACAACCAACCCGGACTCCAACCCACCCAACCTTCTGACGTACCTTCACCCCCCTTGAACATCCTTAACGACTGGAACCCAATCTCCACTGAGGACACCATCCGCCTGATGAACTCCATCCACTCAGGATCCCCCACAGACCCATGCCCTCACTACATCTTCAACAAAGCAGATTCCATTATAGCACCACACCTCCGAGACTCAACTGCTCCCTCAACTCCGCCACCTTCCCGGAAAGCTGGAAACACGCCGAACTCAGCGCCCTTCTGAAAAAACCCACAGCTGACCCCACCGAACTAAAAAACTACCGCCCAATCTCGCTCCTTCCATTCCCGGCCAAAGTCATCGAGAAAGCCGTCAACAGCCAGCTCGCCGCCTTCCTCGAAACAAACAAATCCCTTGACTCCTCACAGTCCGGCTTCCGAGCCAAACACAGCACCGAGACCGCCCTCATCGCAGAAACAGACGACATTCGAACTCTACTGGACAATGGAGACACAGTCGCCCTCATCCTCCTCGACCTCTCCGCAGCCTTCGACACAGTCTGTCATAGCACCCTGTTACAGCACCTCAGAAACATCGGAATCCAAGGAAAAGCACTGGAATGGATCACCTCGTTCCTTGCCGGAAGAACTCAGAGAGTCCGCCTCCCACCATTCAAGTCAGAGGCCACTGAAGTCATTTGCGGCGTGCCACAAGGATCTTCACTCAGCCCCACCCTCTTCAACGTATACATGAGCCCCCTCGCGGCCATCGCACGTCAACACAACCTCAACATCATCTCCTACGCTGATGACACCCAACTGATCTTCTCACTCACCAAAGACCCTAACACCGCCAAAACCAACCTACATGAAGGAATGAAAGAAGTTGCCGAGTGGATGAAACACAGCCGGCTGAAACTGAATTCAGACAAAACAGAAGTCCTTATCTTAGGTACCTCCCCCTCCGCCTGGGACGACTCTTGGTGGCCAGAGGCCCTTGGAAAAGCACCTATCCTGACGGACCACGCCCGGAACCTGGGCGTCATCCTGGACTCCTCACTCTCGATGACCAGACAAGTCAACGCCGTTTCATCATCTTGCTTCAACATTCTTCGCATGCTCAAAAAAACATTTCGCTGGATCCCCACCGAAACTAGAAAAACGGTCACCCACGCACAGGTTACAAGCCGCCTGGACTACGGAAACACCCTATACGCCGGTACCACCGCAAAACTTCAGAAAAAACTCCAACGCATCCAGAACGCATCAGCCAGACTCATACTAGACATCCCGCGTAAAGACCACATTTCTGATCACCTGAAAAACCTCCACTGGCTCCCCATCAATAAGAGGGTAACATTCCGCCTCCTAACCCACGCACACAAAGCACTTTACGAACTTGGACCCGAATGCCTCAACACACGACTTTCCTTCTACACCCCCTCCCGCCAGCTACGCTCTTCCAACCAAGCCCTTGCCGCTGTACCTCGCATCAACAAAACCACCATGGGAGGAAGATCCTTCTCCTACCTGGCGGCTAAAACCTGGAACTCACTTCCCATTCACCTTCGCCTCACTCAGAACCACCTAGCATTCAGAAAGCAACTTAAAACCTGGATATTCGACAAGTAACTCCCCACCCTTCTTCAAGCGCCTTGAGACCCTCTGGGTATGTAGCGCGCTATATAAATTATTTGACTTTGACTTTGAAAGTTGGTGTCATTTAGGGAATTTCCCGTAACAGACAACATTGCCTAGTTCCTAAAATTACAAGCATGATTTAAATTTTACTCAGGCCTATTAGTAGGTGGGAATGGTAGATATGACAGGTTTCCATAAGTTAAATTATGTAGGTAGGCATGGTAGATTTTGTAGGTTAGGTGAGTAGAGTATGGTTAGTTAGGTTTGATAGGATATAACATTTTGCCTGAAATTTAAATGTTATTGCTATTAAAGCAATTAATAGACTTCTAGCTTATAACTCATAGAATTCTTAATGAGAAACACTACAAGAGCTGTTATTAATATTGCATAATATTTTGCTTACAGTCAGTTATTTATCATATGCAATGATTAAAATTGGTTATGCTCGTTACTTGCAATTTTCAGCATAAAATATAGTGAAAGAAAAAATAATGGTTTCTTATTACAGTGTTCTGTAGGTGTTTCTCCTTACTACTACTACAAATGATAATAATAGCAATGATTTCTAAAAGCCCCTTTGCTTAAGAGGCTGCATAAGCATGGCTAAAATTTAAAAAGATGAGCGCTATGACATTAAGACAGAAAATGAAGGTTGGATTGGAAGTGCAAGATTTAAAGGGCATACACAGATAAATATTGCAAAGTAGATACTTTGGAATAAAGGGTCAGTATTTGCATTGCTCTTTAAGAAAACCTTGTGCCAGCACATCTTTACTTTAGGAATCAAAAAAGCTGTACATCCGTCAACATGTTATCATAACAGCAAAGTTAGAAAGTAAGTTTGCAAAGGAAATTAGTTTCTGGTACTGTGTCTTTATTTTATGGCAGTTGTAGGCACCTGTGAAGCAAGCAGTAAAGCCATGAATCAGCAATTAAAATCCTGTTGTACCAACAAAGTAAATATCTCATAGAACACACACTGGGTTACAAATTTAAGCAACATGTCATGCTGCATTGGCTGCATAAAAAAAGGAGTTAACGAAACCTTAATGTGAACACACTCATACAATGTAACCACACCGAAAATGCCATGGGCTTGATGGGAAATCCACCCAAGAAATGGCAATCCATGAAAAGCACATCAAAGCCAATGCCTCGACAGGGATGAACAAAACCCAACTCCCTATCATTGTTTCTTTATACTTCTTTTCGATGTATTAATCACAAGGGATTTCAAAACAGTTATCTAAAGTTGTTTGCAGTGAGACCTAAAACAACCAGTGCCAGAAAACATCGATTTTCTGGATGGCATACCCTTTTTTGTCATTTGCCTTTCAGTGGTTTCCAAAGACCTTGTAAATTTGATGCGAATCAACTTTTATAGAAAATATGAAAATTATTTAAATTTAGACAATTAATGATATATGAATAGCTCTTCCATTGAAATGAAGATGGTGGCAGCATTCTCTTTTTCACGATTCTTTAACAGGCTTCACCTGCCAAACTATCAGTGCACAAATCGTAATAAAAAATTCATATATAGGGTGAGATACAAAATTATCTCACAAACAAGTACCTTGATCTGGGATGTGTCGTCATCGACAAGGATGCACAAGTGCAGTTAGAGTGATGCTTCGGTGTTAAGCCATGCAGTAGACCAGATACGCAAATTTTCTCCACAAAACTGCGATGATGCATTAATTCTGAGTGCGAATATTGGTTCTGGAAGCAATGTGTTATGTGCCGATGGAGATGGACTGGTTCTTAGGAGGATGCGCTGGGTCCACTCCCCACAATGATGATGATGCTCTGGTTTTGAGCCAAGCAAAGGCAAAAATGCACAGGTTCCTTTGATATTGCACAGGGTCCACTCCCAGTAATGACGAGGAAACACTTGTTCCCACTCACGCAAAGATGTGCCACTTCAGATGAGGATGCATGGGTTCTGCTATCTGCAATGACGAAGAAGCACTTTATCCCACTCACACAAAGGCGTATATGTGCCGCTTCCGATGAGAATGCGTGGGTTCCGCTCCCGGGAATGACGAAGAAGCACTTGTTCCCACTCAAGCAAAGGCGAATATGTGCCGCTTCCGATGAGGATGCATGGTTTCTGGATGAAGAAGCATTTAGGCCTCACTTCCAAGGGTCCAGGACTGGAATGGTACCACTTGCCAGGGAAGACTCACAGCTTGCAGAGTCTAGGTGCAGATGCAGATGGTTCAAGTGTTTGATCTTTGAGATTTAGGAACAGGAGACAAGCCAGCAAACCCTTGGAGTCCCTTTGGGTTCAAGTGATGCAGGACCAGTCCTTCTTATCCAGGCAAGAGAACAGCAGGGCAGCGCAGCAAGGCAAGAGCACAGCAAGGGTAGAGTTCAACAAAACAGCAGGTCAGTAGCACATCAGCTTTTCTTCCTGGCAGAGAAGTCACATGTCCAGAAGTGTACTCATTTGGTAGTGCCAGAGGTTCAGCACTTATGCCCAGTGATGCCTTTTTAGTGGGGGAGACTTCAAAGAAAGCTTTGAAGTCCCCAGTTATTCTCCCTACCTGCCCAGGCTCCAGACACACTACAGGGGGTAATCAATCCTTTTTTGTGGGGACAGGACACAGCCGTTTCAGGTGTAAGTGCCAGCTCTTCCCTCCCATCCGTCAGTACCTGGGATGACAAGGAGGATAAGAGACCTGCCAACACTTCCCTTGCAAACCTATGAGTTTAGCGGTTTCAGATCAGTGGGCTTTGATGGCTCTGATCAAAATACTCCCCATGATACTGAAGTGCAGTTCAGCACACGTTTGTCAAGGCTGCTGCTTGTGGGGCCCATTTCATCCTCCCTTATTGAGGTGTCATGCACATTAAGTTGCACAGATATTAGGCCTTTAGACGTAAAGGCTCACCAGGGCTAGTGATAGGCATAGGAATGGTATTCCTATACTGATTGGGCTGAGACTAGATCTATTTGTTGATTTAGCCAAAGTTCTACCTAAGGCTGAGGTATGTTCCAAAGACCTTATTGAACGTTAAGAGCCATAAGGTATAAAAGCCATGAGTTCCTGGAACTGAAAATGACTAGCTTTATTTGATTTTCAGCTTAGCCACAAAGACCTCATCATTCATTTAAATTCTGCATTTTAATGTTTGAACTCTTTATTGCCCCATTAAAATAACAAAAATAAATCATGAGTCAACAGTGCTCTTTTTGTATATAGCAACATTTTGCAGAAACACCTGAAAATATAGAACTAACTTATTTTTTATTATGAAAAAACATGTTAATGGAATAGCCTAGAATCAAACTTTTTATGTACGTTTAGCATTTTCTATTCAAGTTTGTTTATGACACCCAAGACCCCACCACAACACCCGTCACCACTGCATGCAACCACATCACACCCCAACAGATCATGCTCAACTGGACTCCGCTCACCACAGACAATACATTCAATATGAAGAGCATCCACTCCCTACCCCATTGGAACCTTGCCCAAGAAAGAATCTTCCACAAAGCAGCACCTCCATGGCCCTGAGCTCTGCTGCCCTACCAACTACTCCTTCCAAACATCAACCCCCTGCTGAAGAAACCATCAGTCGACCCGACAAACCTCAAGAACTTCAGACCCATTTCTCTCTTCCCTTTCCCAGCCAAGGTCATCGAGAAGGACATCAATGCCCTGGGCATCTCTCAATCTTGTTTCTGAAGCAATCACAGCACAGAGACCACACTTCTTGCCGCTACCAACTATATCCGTTTCCTCCTCGACCAATGCGAAACTGCAGCCCTAATCCTGCTGGACCTCTCGCCCACCTTCTACACCCTCTTGCACCGCTCCCTAATCATGAGACTCCATGACGTTGACATCCGAGATAAGGCCCTGGGCTGGATCCACTGCTTCCATACGGGCGGAAAACAGCAAGTCAGACTGCCTCCGTTACTCTCAGTACCTACAGAGATCAGCTCAGAGTACCCTAAGGTTCCTCCCTAAGCCCCACACTCTTCCACACCTACATGGCCATCATCAGAAGCCACAGAGTCAACATCGTCTCCTACGTTAAAGACACCCAGCTGCTCCCCACTCTCACCAATGAACCCACAGCCGCCAAAATCAAATTTCACAGCTGAATGAAGGCTATTGCCATCTGGATGAAGGATAGCTGTCTTTAGCTCAACTCGGACAAAATCATAGTACTCATCCTGGGACTCACCTCCTCCGTCTGGGACAACTCTTCGAGGCCTACTGCACTAGGACCCCCCCCCCATACCCACGGACCATGCACGAAACCTCAGCACCATAATGGACTTATCACCCACAATGAACCGCCAGATCAACAATGCCGCCTCAACAGGCCTTTCTAACAGACTTCAAATCCTGCAAAATGCAGCTGCTCCACTAGTTTTCAAAATTCCAAAATATGAATCAGCTAGAGAAGCCATCAGACAATGATGTAAGTTCAAAGCCCTCTTCCTGGCATTCAAATATTTGCATGGATCAGGGCCTGAACAGTTTAAGATTAAACTGAAATGGTACATCCCGACAAGAGCATTATGTTCAGGTTCTGCCAGGAACTTGATGGTTTCCCCATTTAAAATGGCAACATGGGGAGGTAATAGCTTTTACATGACCACGGCAATGCTCTGGAATAAATTGTCACTTATTTTAAACACAGCTCCATCTTTACTTAGTTTCAGAAAAGGCCTAAAAACCTGGCTTTTTACACAGGATGAATCATCCTAGCTCGCCACTCATCGCAGTTACTCCTTCTGTTGCCCTTGTTAAGAGTCCTACATCACCAAGACGCCCTCGGGCAGGAATTGCGCTCACTAAGTTTATTTACATTACATTACATGTTTTCGCACGCTTTGCCTGCTTCGAAAGGCATTCAGATGGATTCCCATGGAATTCAGAAAGATGGTCACCAATGCACTCATCACCAGCAGACTTGACTACGGCAATGCACTCTATGCCGGCGTCACCCAGGAAAATACAAAATGCTCAAAACTTCGCAGACAGACTGGTCCTCAACATCCTATAAGGCTTCCCATTGCGCAGGACCACCATATCTAATCCACTGCCACTCATTCCATGCATCCACCAGACAAATTCACTCAACCCAACTTGTGCTTACTACCATCCCACGGACAACGGATTTACAAGACGAGAACCAGAGAAATATTCTTCTCCTACCACACTGCCAAGGCCTGAAACACCCTGCCCCTTCACCTCAAGCTATCCTCGTCGCTGATGCGATTCAGGAAGGATCGTATGACCTGGCTTTTCAACTGAACCTCCATGCCCAGCAGACCCCCTCACAGGTGAGTAGCCGGACTATACAAGATCCTGATTGATTGATTGATTGATCGATTGATTGATTGATTGATTGATTGAAGCAGCTTTGCTGAAGTCATTTGAGGCCTAGTTCAAGTAAATAGGATAGCTTACAGAATATGCATTTAAAATGCATTATTTTCATCAAAGCTTTCACGTTACTTCCTCACATTTATTTTAAACTGAGTAATTTTTTATTATTTGTAAAATCTCTCCCTCAATTCCACCATCTGATGGTTATTTTAACCATCACAATTTCATCACAAATGAATCTTTTAGAGTTCACACTCACTCTTCACTCTTTCTTTTTAAACTCTTGTTTTGCCTTACTATAGTCATTACAAAATACAAGCATGCTAATTCCCTTTTCATCTGTCTATCTTTTTCTCTGATCTTTCTTCTGTTAATACAGAATTTATACAGGTTGTAAATGGTAAACAAGGCCAGTATGCAAATCTCTAAAATTAATATTTGCTCAAATATTGCCCTAATAATCCCTTTACCAGCTTTTACAAATCAATTTCCAATAACAGAAACTCATGTGCCTACATTTTCTTAAAAGCTAGGGGCCTGATTATGATGCCCGGCGACGGGACCGCTGCCCGACATCATGGGTATCGGAAGACCACCCGTTATGCAGGCGGTTGTTGTGACCAACAAATTATGATAGGACTATCGGTGGGGAAGTCAGAAATGTTCCTTATCCATTGTGGCTTGTGCTGCAGCCCAGGTAAATGGTTGCAGCACATATCGCAATGGAAAAGGACAACATGGAAACATCCATTCATACACCATGTGGGGCATGGCACACAGTGCATGGCTGTGTGGGGGATACTACATGTGCCCCAAGGGCCACTTTTCCCTGGCCCACAATGGAGGACATTACTGTTTGGGGCCCGCAGATGCTGTTTCAAACAGCCTTTCAATGGCCGTAGGACTGCCATGAAAAGGCTGTAGGAAATGGTAATCATAATTCCAAGGACAGTGCCTGCTCAGCACCACTGCCATTAGGGGAATATGATTACAACTGCTCCCCAAATGGGATCATAGATACCGTTGGAGTCAGCGGTCTTTCCCACCCACTTTCTGTTCTGACCACTGGCATCTTAATGCAGCAGTCGGACCAAGTCCCTGACTGTTGGGCAGACCGCCACCGATGGCCTCTCGATTAGGATCAGCCCAAGACTGTAATGAGCCCCTAGATGCCTCTTACTGTTCTAATTCAGTTTCCAGGTCAGAAATAATCATTGTGAATTCCAAAAGTTTCTTAATTTCGTCAGGTATGTATGAACAACAATGCAGAACTTTCAGCATCTTGCAAACTCCACCTTTCTCTGTGAGCAAAATGTCTAAGGCTTGGTAATTTTGTAAAACCACGGATCTAATAGCCAACTAATTCTGCATTTACAGCTAATAAAGCTCCAGACGTACTGGTTGTCAATTTGTCAACAACTACCAAAGCTTTCACATTTTCTCATCATTTAACACAACTCCCACTGGTGGTATAATTGCTCACAAAATGTCTCCAACTAGTTGTGTTCCATCACCTATGCTAAGTGTGAGTCTGTGCGATGGTTTCATTGTTAACTCTTGTATACTGCATACATGATGCATTTAAGGAAACTGCAAATCTATATAGAATATCCTCTCCTAATCAGCCAGCAATTGAAAATAAGCATCCTGCACACAAAGTCAATAAACTCTAGAAATGACTGTCTCTTCTCCTTGTAAAATTTGCCATGTACCTTCCATAATTTAAAATGTGTGTTCACACCTACTAATTCCTACATGTCTACTTCTACTTTGGGTTCTTTTGTAAACACATATTTTCCCTTTTTGTCTTCTGTATGGATGGATCATTTTCTTTTTAAATTCATCTTCTTTCTTCCAAATGTTTTTCAATACAGTTTCCTATCAGTTTTTATTGTTTGAAATATTTCACACAGTAAAAACTGTGTCTAATGACATGATGAATACTTTCCCTAGGTGTCTCATTAAGCAGGTCAAATAGTTTTCATAAGACTTAGCACTATTTATAAACATGGATGGTCTAAAATGATACCAAGCTGAGTCCATTTCTTTTTCTAGTGAATGTAAATTCACGCTCTTCACTAATGGCACTCTAGAAAGGACCAAGTCATAATTTGAATAAAAACTTCAAAGTTTCTTGCCAATTTACTATGGTATTTTTTGTACACAAAGGATTTAGGTCCTATTGCCGGGACTGAGGGTGGGCTGGACCATTATAATTAAAGCAAAAATCACAGATGCCCACTCTCTCTTTGTTTGTGATACAATTATTCCATAGACCAAATAAAAAAAATCATTGAATCTGGTCAGGTACTTTTATTTATACCTATCACTTGTGTTTTTAGTAACACTTTTTGGGAGATTTTTCTTTTTGGCAAAAGAAGAATACATGTATGCAAACAAAATTTATCACTTATTTACACATATATAACCATTACATATCAAACAAGGCAAAATTTTACAACAAAATACACACAAAGCAAAAGTACATCCAAATGACATTAGACATTGTTACCAAATCAATTTCTTATTCTGAAACCATAATACAAAGCAACATCAAATGACAAGAGCAACACAACGTATGTCTGTTTTTTTGTGACACTTGATGAAATAATTAGCTCTCGTAGATGTGCTGACGCGTTTTGGGTTCAGGTAACCAGTTCTCAAACCCTCATCAGGGGTTTGTTATTTTTCTGTATAGGATGCAAGAAAACAATAAAGTTTTATTGACAACCTGTACGCCTCATGTCTACCATTCATTATTTGTAGAATCATTAAATTATACCTGTATGTTTCTGATCAGGCGGGGGATATTCTCATGTATGTCACTGAAGGCGCGCTATTTAGTGGGTCTCTGTATTGCACCTTTGTTTCTAAAAAGTGAAGCGCAAACCATGTCAGAGTGCAAGCCACAACACAACGTTTCATAGCATTCAGACACTCATGTCTTGAATTTACATACCTCCAAGTGCACCATCCAGCGCCGCTGGGAGGGGATGAAGAAGTTGTGGTCACTATTCTAGTGATCCTGTTTTAAAAAAAGAGATTCATACACAATGTTTTGTCGCCTGACTACAAAGTGAATTTTACTACGCCTTTTTTCACCGAGTATCACATACCTCATATGTGTGCCTGATTTATATACAGAGTAGCTTTATCACCCTGGCGAGTGACGATCAATAGGGCTGGAACCTATCAAAGTAAAGAACTCGTTATGGTATCAGGACCCCAAAAACGCTTGAAACAGCAAGTTTCTTCATTAAAACGCCATGTGGTGGTTATAGAAATTGGCGTACCTGTTCTATAATTGGGCAGGCAGAATAGCCTTAATAGCATGTCAGAATTGTCTAGGGTATGAAAAAACAAACCGCATGTTACAATGGCTTCATTGTGACATATTGATACAAATGGAACAATGACACTCCTTTAAGGAGATACATACAAAGTAGGACGCCTGTTCTATAATACTACCCCATGAATATATAGCACCTGTGTGAGAGTGCCTGCCATCAACACAACAATGGCGGACAGACAAAAATAGGACAGCCCCAGTCATTTATATCTTATACGCTTTTTTAACGACAAGATGGACTGCAATGAAAATTCACAACGTCGGTCCAAACCCATTAGGCAAGATCGCGGCACATCCTCCTAGTGACTCGAACTTAAATAAAGTCTAATGGCTCACAAGTATGATTTTTCCAAATAAAGCGGTGTTTTTCACCGCGATTTAAACTACATGTCCCATAAGGCATTGGTACATCAATCAGACTTTTTATGTAATCTAAGATGGCCGCCGCAGGAAGCTAGGCAAGCCAGAAGGTGTCTGATACTGGACGCGGCCAGTACACGCATTAAGGTATGCATCGCACCCCTTTTTTCAAAGGCTTTTTTCAAAGGATTGTTCATGACTCATGGAGATAGTCAGAAGTGATACTAATAGAGCGCATGTTGTTTTCCACTATGTAGTGTGCGAGAAGAAAAGCCAGTTATTGAAACGGCCCGACAGGGTCTTCGGGAAGCACGAGGGAGGACGAGCAGCCTGCCCAATTATAGAACAGGTACGCCAATTTCTATAACCACCACATGGCGTTTTAATGTAGAAACTTGCTGTTTCAAGCGTTTTTGGGGTCCTGATACCATAACAAGTTCTTTATTTTGATAGGTTCCAGCCTTATTGATCGTCACTCGCCAGGGTGATAAAGCTACTCTGTATATAAATCAGGACACACTTATGAGGTATGTGATACTCGGTGAAAAAAGGCGTAGTGAAATTCACTTTGTAGTCAGGCAACAAAACATTGTGTATGAATCTCCTTTTTTAAAACAGGATCACTAGAATAGTGACCACGACTTCTTCCTCCCCTCCCAGGGGCGCCGGATGGTGCACTTGGAGGTATGTAAATTCAAGACATGAGTGTCTGAATGCTATGAAACGTTGTGTTGTGGCCTGCACTCTGACATGGTTTGCGCTTCACTTTTTAGAAACAAATGTGCAATACAGAGACCCACTAAATAGCGCGCCTTCAGTGACATACAAGAGAATATCCCCCGCCTGATCAGAAACATACAGGTATAATTTGATGATTCTACAAATAATGAATGGTGGGCATGAGGCATACAGGTTGTCAATAAAAGTTTATTGTTTTCTTGCATCCTGTACAGAAAAATAACAAAGCCCTGATGAGGGTTTGAGAACTGGTTACTCGAACCCGAAACGCGTTGGCACATCTACGAGAGCTAATTATTTCATCAAGTGTCACAAAAAAACAGACAAACGTTGTGTTGCTCTTGTTATTTGGCGTTGCTTTGTATTATGGTTTCGGAATAAGAAATTGATTTGGTAACAATGTCTAATGTAATTTGGATGTACTTTTGCTTTGTGTGTATTTTGTTGTAAAATGTTGCCTTGTTTGATATGTAATGGTTATAAATAACTGATATATGTTGTTTGCATACATGTATTCTTCTTTTGCCAAAAAAGAAAAATCTCCCAAAAAAGTGTTACTAAAAACACAATTGATAGGTATAAATAAAAGTACCTGACCAGATTCAATGATTTTTTTTATTTGGTCTATGGAATAATTGTATCAAAAACAAAGAGAGTGTGGGCATCTGTGTGGTTTTTGCTCTAATTTACTATGGTAAGCACAATACTGCATGTTATTGCATATGACAAAAGAATATGGCGCTCCTCTGCAGCTGATGACATAAAGTGGGCACAGACATAACAATACTTAGGGGCCCATTAGTATGTTGGGTAGCCAGAAAATTTCTCCCGCCCGCATGCCAATTCCCCCCACCATATTACTATGGCGGGGGACCCAGGCGGACGGAAAGACCGTCTGCCAGTTTTCCACCCGGTCGGTGAGTAGGGGGCCCCCTGGTATTTTAAGGGGTGGTGGTGCACATGGGGGTATCTATGGTACCCCAATGCATTTGCATGTACAACCTTGTTCCTTCAAATGCACAACTTGTATTTTTGGCATTGCGGCGGGCGGTGCTATCTACACCACCCACCGCAATGTTAAAAATGCGGGAAGTGCCCGCCAGTGTGGCGGATGCATCCTAATTGTATCTGCGAGACCGCCGCATGCATTGTGGGGGGTCCCAATTCCCAGGGCTATGGCGAGCGGACAAAGTCCCCCCGCCATGCTAATGATGCCCTTAGTGCCTAGTACCTGTGTGTATTCTTGCACTACTCTAGAATAAATGTTAGTAGAGTAATCTTCTTGTTGCAACTCAAAAATGATGCCTTTATGGAAAGTCTTGAAAAATGTTGAGGGGTAGGGCTGACCACAGAGGGTGGGGCTCGTTAGATAATATCAAGGGCACTTTTTTATTAGCTCATACTCCAGAGTAAATGTGAGACATATAAAACAGTAGACACATAAAAAATTGAAAAAGACAAAAACACTACTCCCGTTGCTTGAGGTCCTCATGCTCTTGGGTCCCAATGCAACTGTGCCTTTTGCACTAATGATAGCTGCAGCCCTGCATAGTAGACTATCCCCTCTGCCTCTTTCACACCTTCCTAACCACTTCTGGCCTTCACTCCATTCTTGAAACAGATTGTCTGTCCCTTTCAGTAAAAATGACCACCCACCTGTGGCCCACCTCATCCCTAATGCACTCTCCATGTCTTATTGTAAACTGTTTGTGATGCAGTAGGCCCTTCACCCTCCTGGGCTCCAGTGCCACTTCGCTTGCTTCACTAATGATGCCTACAGCTTTGCGAAGTGGAAAGTCTTCTCTGCCCCTTATTAAAGTCTTTCTCCCATCCTCCTTTCTGCCATCTTCATGAAGCCTAATGTTAAGGTGTATCCTCTGCTGCAATTATTCCCCCTCGTGGTCCATTGATCCGATGCCAAAAATAACACAGACACAGCAAGGCTGCACTAAGCTCTAATGCAATAAAGAAGTGAGGAAAGCAGCCATAATAGGGGTTTAGTTGGACCCTCACACCCCTGGGTCCTGGTGCCACTACACCTGCAGCACCAATTGTGGCTACTCCGCTGCCGATTTTAATTGTCATTATTTGTAGGCCGACATCCAAAGCAGACTGTCTGCCACTTTGTTTTAAATAAAAGAGGTAAAATATCCACATCTCTTCCCCCATTTCTCAATGCTGAACCAAAATCCTCACAAGGAAAAGGCTTACCTCTGCGTTCTGTTAGTACCACACCCATTATTGAGGTGTAGTTGCCCATCACACCATTGTCCCATAGCCAATGGACCTGTAACGGTGGAGATGGCCTTTAAAAAAATGTGCCTGCATTTCTCAACACCTTCTTCAGGGCATCTCTCTGAAGAAGGGGGTAGCTGTCTTATTTATAAACAACAACAAAAACAATTCCATATTGCACCACCTGCTCTGAGCCATCTATTTGATGCTATCAATGAATTGCACTCCTTTCCTCTATCTCCTGCATCATTTCCCAAAAACCCCAGGGGTCCGGATGATCAGACCTCTGAATTTGACCCTTTTAGCCACCTCCCTTACAGCCTCTCAACTCGCCCGAAAGGACATCTGCATGTAAGCAGAGACCAAAGTTGGCAGAGTATATGAGGACTAAGTTGCCCATGCGTTTTTAATTTTACAAAAACTGTTCCAATACCTTTTGTTGAAAACAACCAGCCCAGATTTGTTCATGGGGACCTGGAGGAGTCACTTGAAGCATCATCATGACAAAAATGTATTATTTTCAAGAGAGAATGTTAGGATGCTGAATTTTGGAAAGTTTCCGTTCAATGGATTTATAAAAAGAATGCCCGCACTAGGCAGTCTTGTTATCTATTACTAATATGTATTCTTTGAAAGCACTTGTTTTAGCTTATAATGGGCCACTTGAATTATGAAATTCTGAAGCTGTGGCATTTATCGCACAATTATGGATTTGCCGCATTTACCACATATTACACCACTTCCAGTGTAATCTGCAGACTTTAACAAAAAGTATCAAAAGTTACTAAAAACGTGGTTACGTTTGCGCGCAGTGGAATTCCTTTGCAAATGATAAATGGTCATCTTTCATTTGCCTATTTTTTTTTTTAGTTGGTAAATTGGCACTAATGATGTGAACTATTTTCCCAAACAGTACTACCATGTGAAAAAGTATCAAAATAATGAAGTAATGCTAGCAAAAAATGTGCTGCATTATACCTCATAATTGGTCTTTTCTTTTGACATATTTTAGTAAACTCTGCCGCATAATTTGGGGGTCCTCAGCCACGATATTCCAGTGGTCCTGATCACATGCACATAATCATTGTGTGTCAGATTATCTTATACAGTGTTTAATACAATTTTAGAATAATCTCTTACATATTCACATTGCTTTTTGTTACATGCTGGGACCCTGTAGCACAATAAATACACAAGTCACTATGTTGCATTGCACCAAACACGATTCAGGTCTGTGACTTTCTGGTCTCACATACAGACATGTGCAGTGACCACATTAACCAAGTTTAATAAGTTGAAAAAGGGCATTTCCCATCAATTAGTTTAACGTGCATTTAGTTTACACCTTATTTGATACTTTTAGGTGTGTACGTTATTTTAAGTGTAGTTGCTATGTACATGGAAATACAACAGAATACTTATAGAAGCTTTTATTGTTTTTAGCCTAGCCATTGAGCCTGCCACCAGAGAGCTCTGGATCACAGCTGCCTTCCTATTTATACACTTCAATGATCATGTAAATGAAGAGAGCCTGGTAAACCTGAAAAATAAACAAGGTCACACTTCCAGGCCATCTTCATTCACAAGTACTAACTGGGGCATTTGCATCCCCCTGGGAATGCTGCCATGGATTCCCAGGGGGACGGGGCCCTAAGTTTGAAGATATCAGGTATGAAGGTTGTAGTTTCAGGTGTAGATCTAGGCTTCTCTGTTTCTGGTTTCAAATAAAACCCTATTAATGTTGTTATAATCACTAATACTATTACTTAAAATGTAATACTGTAATAAACTTGCATCAAGCTCTACCTTTGTGAATTCCCATAGAAGCCCATGTTCTGGTGTGAACATGGGTTTCATTAGTATTAGTGATTATAACAACATTAATAGGGTTTTGTTAATTCTTCAGCAGCCTTGGACCTGGGGAAATCTTTAAAAAAAATATATATATACATTTCATTTATTTGCATTTTGGCATTCAACAAAGTTTCTCAAACTTTTATTTCCTTTCAGAAATCTTTTCCGAACAGCCTTTTTCCCAAATTCCTTTTCAGTATGGTGTCATGGGGGTTCAAATAGCTCTGATCTCACAGGGAGCTAGTGTTCCACTGGCTCATTTAACACTCAATTAGTGTAGTATGCACATTCAGGTGCAGAATACCCCTGACAATGCAATCTTACTTCTATTGACCTTCTTAGGTTTTGCTGATCTTATTATGTGTCACTTAGAGTGCTTGAGTCTGTCTCCTCTGCAATTGTCGCCAGTATGCCATCAACTGACACACTGGATCTTCATTTCCTTTGACCATAATCAGTGCTTAATTTGTGCCAGTGCTTTCCGGTGCTAAGCACCGGCACCTATTTCTTCAGGGCCGGGTCTATAGCATTGAGAGCCATAGGTATGCTCCAGAGCCTGAGGAGTGTTGCAGGTGCCGACTTTTTCATGGTGAAGTTTCGAGTTAGTCAGCTGCAGAGCAAGAAGTGAGGGTGGCTGTGGTTGGAGGCATCTCCAAGGCTCTGCAGGGATAGCAGGCCTCGGCACGATGGGAACAGGCAGGCTTCGGCGCAACTCAATTACTATCCAGGGCACTCCTGGCAGGGTGAGAGGCTGAGAGCTGGTTGGTTGTCCCCATCCATGCCCCTGGCTGCAAAGGAATCTTCCGGAATAGGGAAGCAGTAGCAGTTAAGTTCAACGAGAGGACACAGAGCAAGCAGAGGAAGTGGCAGAGGATAGAAACCGTTGTGAATCCCCTAAAACCTCCTGGCAAGAGAGCGCTGGGTAAAAGGTCAGTGCAGTTGGTGAGATGGGTCCATGTTAAAATTATATACATTTTCAGTTTTCCACCCGAGGTGCCACATTGAAACTTCTTTGCTAACAAACGTGCAGATTACTGTGCTGGAGCTTATTTACGATAGGAAGATAAACGACCGTGATTAGGTTTAGCACAGGCACAAATGCCCTATTTTGGTAACGCATTAGGAAAAATTGGTGCATAGAAGAGGCAGTGATGGAGAAGAGTGCAATGAGCTAGTGGAGCGTGTTTACTTGAGCAAAAGCAAAAGAAAAACTAATCTTGCCAGCTCTTTACAAATACAAAATCAGTCTCTTCCAAGAGCCTGGTGTTCCCCCTAAAGATCTGTTTCTTAATATTTTAAAAGGAAAAAGGTGCACACAGGCCATTCCAATCCCAGAGTTTCTAACTGCCACCCCCAGCTGGTCATTCCGGGCATTCTACGAAGGGGCAGTTTGCCTTCAGTGTCAGGTAGGCACTCTGCAGGATTTGCTCGCAGTAATAAGCTCGACCTCCGGACCTCCCAAACACCCTGAACTTATATACACAGGGTATTCGAGCGATACAGTGAGGGAAAAGCCCCCAAAGGGGAAAAACTCAGGAAGGAAAAGGAAGGGACAGCAGGGAAGGGAAGCTGCAAAACAAAACACATAGATTAGTACATTTCCTTTAATCCTACTCTCAATAATTTCTCGCTAAAAGATGGGGTGTCACCTGTGCTGTCTGTAACTCTTAGTATCCAATTTTTTTTTTTAAATAACACAAGGAGCTCAGTTAGCACACACTGCATCTATCGCAAACTGCCCAATGTATGTGCTGCTAATGCAAATAACGTACCCCCAGAAGTGTGACCACTCAAAAGATAAACAACCAGTACAGTCAATCAAGTCTTGACCAATATTCAGCTTCTTAGAACAACAAAAGAAATAAGGTGATGAAAAGTAAGGAGAGGGCCTGATAAGGTTACAATGCAACCGGTACAGATTACGTCATCTACACCGGTATAGCAATAAACAATCCTCCAAGTTCCAAGTCAAAACCAAATACGGTAGGGCGTAGTGCCTTTACCACTGCTGTCCGCTTTGCCAATTGTATTCCACAAAAAGGTATTGAACCATGCGTCATGTCTTCATGACGGCAATGCGGAGGAGTCCCCCTGCACTCCACCACTCGAATCAAAACACCTAGAAACCAGGATCTAAAGCAATCAACAAGTTCCCCCTCGCACGGGAAGACAAAGGGAAGTAGCACGAAACCCACAGAATAAAAGGCTGGCTCAACAGTAAATGTTCAAGAGTGATCCACTCTTCTAACTAAACAAAATGCGCAGTGCTACGAACGTTTGTAACGATACCAATGCAGGACGCCTTGGAACTGCAGACGCTCCTCCGATAACGCTACACAGAACCTCCGGAAACGAGAGCAGCCGCTCCCGCTGACACCAACAAATCACAAGAGCTGCTCTACCGGCCAGACCGCGCTAAATCCAGTCGGCGGGCAGGGGCTCATGGGAAATGTAGTCAGAGTCTATTTACCTGGGAATTGTAGTTCAGACAGGCACATGGGCTAAACCCTGACATTCAGGCCCCATGTGGAATGTCCTCTGCCAGGGATGGTGCTTTGTGCTGGCGGAGGCAAATGTTGCATGCCGAGGACTCCAAGCTACCTTTCACTATCACTTATACTATGTGCACAAGGGGGCAGTGCCGGACCCGCACTTCACAGAACAGTGCCACGAGTGCAGGGATAGTCATTCACGCTGCAATGATGAGCATTATTAACATGCCACTGTGGCCACCACAGGAACGTGCATTCCACAAAGAGCAACGTTAATCTCTGGAACAAGCTCTGCACAGGCACAACCCTCTCCCTCCCCCTCTCAATCACACTCTTAACTCCCAGATCCCGTGACTCCTAAGTGAGGAGCTGGCATGGAGTTGTTATGATTCTGTTGTGTTGACAGGGAAGATCCTAACAAAGTATTTATTTAGGATTTTGCAGAGGACTTGCAGGGGCTGACCTTATGACTACTTTTCTTGGTTTCAAATTAACCCGGACAGGTAGGACAGGTAGGACAGGTAGGACATGTGTGGGTATACTTGGGGATGTGTTCCTGTCCCCAACAGAGTGTCTGATGTGGACAGGAACCGTATATCAGCACAGGAGTGGTGTGTTGTGTTTGTGTGCAGAGTTGTGTGATTGCGTACCTGCGGTGTTGTCCGTGACAGTGCATTATTTGCTGGTAGAGGATCAAGTACAGCACCGGAAAGGCTTGTAGAGATGGATTCATTGCGGTCTGGTCTGGGTGGAGAGGACCGGGATTCTGGTTTGGCGCTCGGCTGTTGTGCTTCTGTCGTCTCCGGTCGGGTTGTTTTTCCGCTGCAGTGTGACTGCCTTTTTGGGGCATCCTGATTTGTACGGCAGATGGGACTTCATTCCGCACTGTGGTGGGTCTCTTTTGGCTCCCACCCCCACAGTGGTGGATGGACAATGGGCTATGTTTGCCCATTGCAATATGGCGGGCGCGTGGACCGCTGCTGGAGGTCGGAAAATTACATTTTCCGCCATTGCCAGCACCCCGCCATCCTAATGAGCCCCTTTGTGTCCATTCTCAGGCAGGTGATTTCTAAGTGCATTTGTATCCTGTTTACAAGCTTCTCGTGTATCAGATGCAGTTATACTCCATATAGGTTCCCTAATACAGGCCCAGGTATATTCGTAACCCTTCACCTATATTCTTCCCTTCATTTCATACATAACAGGTTTACAGGGACTGACCTTTTACCTCAATACAACACTGCATTCATAACGCAGGTTTTCCCTAGTTTGAAATCTCATACATTATGCACGAGGATTCTTGGAAGCACAGCAGGACTCCTATCTCCTGTATAATATCTATGTACAAAGTTCATGCTTGATGTCATCCTTAGTCCGACACAGTGACACAGCGAGGGAGGACATATGGGGAGACCTATGGGTATATATACATCACATCTTGCTAAGATAGACAGAGGAGACTGAGACTTTCTGGCCGACACACTGACCAGAGAAGCTGAGGTTCCTGCATGCAGACACTCCAGCTCGCAGTGGTCTAAAACATCCCTCGTGGGGTGTCCAACTTGAGACCAGGATGGGTCCCACAGTCTCTCAGTTCAGGGAATGGGGTTGACTTTGACCTAGAGGGATTATTGGCTTAACACCTACACCCATGCTAGGTATATTTAGGTACATCTAATTAGGGAGGCATCGTAAGAGTACTCATCCTTTTATTTCATTTTTTTTTATACTTGTATGTATTCATGATTACTGCAAGATGATGTTTACAATCCTTTTACAGTTATAGTGCTGCTAATCATTTATATCTTTTACTGTCTAACAGTCGTTGCAGCTTATCTATTTTACATCAGAATAACAACTGTTCAAAAAATACTTATTGAGAACGCCCAGCCTATTTATTCTGTGTAACTCTCTAAGTCAGACTAAGTAAGCACGAGTGACTGAGCGAAAGGTAGTATATTGTTTCAACGGTCCTGAGGGATCAGGGTGGTCATGTTCGATGGTTGACAAGAACTATTCTCTCCCTGGAAAGAGGAGATTCTAGTGGCACCCTGAGTTAGCTGATATAAAAGGCCAACATACCGGTGGGGGTGTTTAGGATCAGTCTGACACTAATCCTGCAGTGCACTCTGTCTGAACACGCAGATCATGTATAATTTTATAGTAACTACGTGACAATGTCACAAGCAGATAATCATTGTATAGCATGAGAAATGAACTATAGGGCATTCTCAGAGATTCAAGATTCTTTTTAAAGATCTGATTGAAAATGGACAGGCTCTCTGTATACCCGGTATGGAACTCAGAACCATGCTAAAACTCTGTCTCTGAACACAAAGGAGTACAAGAACTGTCTGTTCTCATGCAAAGGAATACTATACATTTCCCACTAAAAGGTAGGACTGTGTATTAGGATGACAGAACTTCAGAATGAAAGGGATGAGTCCATATACACCATCAGAGAATATTGGCCCAATTCCTAGCTAGTGCACAGTGCCTCACCCAAACCCCTAACCTTCCTGGGTTGGCAGGTGATTTTGGCAGCATCAAAGATCACACTCTGATTCTTAAGGGAATTGTGGAAACAGATCTTACGCCTTTCAATGTTTACTTTTGCATGCCTATGGTAAGAGCAAGAAACACATGAATAAAGCTTTCAATATATTTATTGAAACAATTGTAGTTTTGCATAGAAAGAATGAGCTACGAATAATAGGCAGATACAACAAACCAATAAAACCAGCCCTACAAACATGGTGAAAAGAATAAACAGTCCAAACATGTTAATCTGATTTCTGTATATTTCTACCTATCACTACCCCTACCCTGGGAGCATAGTGGGTGAACCCTCTGCCTGATCTCTTGGGTTAGCCCCCATACCTGGATAAGTTAGTGAGGGAATCATCTTGAAGTGTGATTGGCAATCCTTCTCTCCAAGATGGAAGAAGATTATCAGCAGAGGTGCAACTCCAACACAGGATTAATTCCAGGACAGTCAAGACCGGAGTTTTCCTCTGACCCATAAAAAGGCAGTGCACCATTTATATGATAAAAACAATGTGTTAGAGGTACAACTCTGATGCAGTGATATTTCTAAATGTTGGAAGCTGTCTCTGAATGGGCAATGCTGGCACTAGGATGTCTTGTTCTGTGTTCCTAGCCTTGAACGGAGTATACTGATTACGTAACGAGAAAGTCTTTCTATAAACACATGTACAGCATCTTCTGAGAATTAAATTGTGAAAGCAAAACATATAAAGATAATATTGCTACAACAATGCCTGCTAAACTGTATATAATTTTTTTTTAAATCCCAAGAAGCCTTCACAACAGGAACAGAGAAGAAATCCTGCACAAGTCCAAGAAAGTGAACCATTCTGCAGGGACAGAATTTTGGGAAAATATGCTGGCAGGAATATGTTTAATGGGACAACATGGAACAACAATGCTGTTAATCTTTTGGAGGTCCTACACAATTCAATGTTTACCATTGGGCTTCTGTAAACCCATGATTGGGGAGTTGCAAGGGCTTCCAACAAATTCTCTTAAAATTCCTTTGCTCAACATGTCTTCAGATACTGGTGGTATTCCTGCAATTGTTTCTGAGCTCAATCTAGGTGGTGGTGTTCTAGGATACACAACAGTAGGTTTCACTGTAACCCTGACAGGTCCTACACTTTTATGCAGTCCGATTTCTTTTTTGTGAAATCCCAAACTTCTAGGTTCACAGTTTCAAATCAGGAGGCAATTCGTCAACTGCCCTCACTGAATGAAATCATACAGCTGTTTATTGCCAAGCCATTTTTAATTCTACATTCTCATCATGTGTTTGAAATTCAACACCACCCAGATGTACAGTAAATAGTGTGATTTAACTTGCACACTAAACTCTTCCTAACATGTTAACAGGACTTGAATCAAAAACAACAAATCTTTTCAGAGACCTTTTCTGGAACTGAATCTGTTTATATGAAACTCCTACAACTTGGATCTTTTTTCCCGAGAGGACCAGGCCTGGGACTTCTGCTGTCCAAAGAGTGGATCAGGTGGCACTGGGGTGGATCAAAAATGACGCTTTGTGGCCATTAACTTCTCTTTCTTCAAATAGTCCACTCTGGTCTATCTCCAAGACTGCGCCAAGTAAGCAATCATCCTCCCCCCTCAGGCACCATCTTTGGGAATTGTCAGAGCCAAAACTGACATTGTTCATCATTGGGAATGGCTAAAATGGGTTCTGATTCTGAAAAGGATTTTAATTTGCTTTGGCCATATAAATATTATTAAATCTAGGATTTCCTATATTCTGTGGGGCCATCTGGGCTTGTAGAACCTACACCATTGGAACTTGTTTCTACATTGGCCCTTTCATTTGCTGAATTGGTACATTCTGTATGTCTGTCTGATTTCCTCTTTGCATTTGACCATTTCCACTCTTTCTATCTGGATTAAGTATACACTACCTCTTCTAATGCCTGATTCTATTACAAAGGTGAAAAGGGATCCTTTTCTTCAGAGTAGCAACATCTACACCAGAATTATGATCAACCGGTACACCTCTGTCTTTACCCTGTGAAACATCAAACCCTCCTTGAATATTTGAGTCTGCATTCCACCCGGATTTTCTGCAATTCCCACTTCAAAGAGTGCAACAGTAAGGAAATCGTTTGATAGCGTAGGGGTAAAAATTACTATTCCCAATCCAGAGAGTGCAACAGTAGGGAAAGCTTTGGATAGTGAGAGGGTAAAAATTACTATTCCCACTCCAGAGAGTTCAACAGTACGGAAAGGGTTGGATAGCGTAGGGGTAAAAATTACTATTCCCACTCCAGTGGGTGCAACAGTAGGGTAACCGTTAGATAGCGTTGGGGTAAAGATTACTATTCCCACTCCAGTGAGTGCAACAGTAGGGAAAGTAATGATAACATTTTTAAATAAAAATGAATTAATTATCAGTACCAATAAAAAAGTAACTAAAATGAATTACCAATTTCAAAATATGTAATAATTAATTATAAATACCAAAAAATATTATTTATTAAAAAATAATTACCTATAAAAAATAAGTTAGTAACCAATTAATTTTCAATACCAAAATGAGAAGGAGTAATAAAACAATTACCAATTAATAATTCATTAACAATACATTAATTATCAATACACAAAAATAGTTTCAATAGTTACTTAATTACAATTAAATTACTTCCCACCCTATTCCCCTAAAAACCCACAACCTGCTCAAAATAATAATAAATTAATACAATTAACATAATTTTCAATTACTCAATTAATAAAAATGAATTACCAATTAATAAAAATGAATTACCATTTATTAATTAATTAGCAATCAATACCAATAAATACAAATATACTTCCTTAATTACAATTAAATTACTTCCCACCCTATACCCCTATAAACCCACAACCCGCTACAGAACTAAAACACGAAATTAAATAAAAAATGATTAATAATTCCTAAAAAGTCATATTTAATTTTTTATAATTAAATTACTTCCCACCCTATTCCCCTATAAACCCACAACCCGCTACAGAATTAAATTACGCAAAAATTGGAAAACATAAAATTAATTACTTGAAAAAATAAACATACATTACAAAAATAATATACACTTTTAACACATATACAAAACACTAAAAAAAATATTATTAAAAATTCGATATATTTCAATGCCTATATTATGTACTTCGATATTTTGACAGTCGATAATACTTACCTGCATTTCGATATTATTAACCACTTTATTATGTCCAATCGATATTATGTCAATTCTATATTTTGTCCATTCTATATTTTGTATTCGATATTGTGTCTAGTTACCGCCTACAAATGAAAGAATGTATTCAAATCAATCCACAGCACTTTTGACATTTTTAGAAATCTGTCAACTTGTGTGCATAAGGAATTGAACATTCAGCATGGATGGTACATAATAAAATTACAGGACTTCCGAGTAGCGTGTCAGTAGTGCACTGATATGAATAAAAGCTTTGACACACAATAAGAATGCAGGAATTAATAGTAGTGCACTGATATGTTTGAAGGCACTGGTATTTATAGAGTCAAAACCTAATAGCAGTGGGCAATGCCTCAGTGGGTTGGTGTAGAAGACCCTGTATGTTGACATCAGAACGCATGTGCACCAACAAGCAACTCTAGTTTGGATACGTGTTTATATCCTGCAATTTTTTCCTTTTCATTTGTCAAGTTACAGTTGTGTCAGCAGTCCCAGGCAATTTGTCACGGTGTGGCTACCGTTTACTCTCTGCCGCAGCTCTAGAGAACTGACATGTTGTGGATGCCGTCAAACACTCAACCGTCCAACACTGAACGCAGATTATTCTCGAGCGGTGATCGGAAGAGATCCCTCGTTTCTGATGACTCCTTATACGATCGGAGACACTGTGGTGAGCGTTTCTTTTAGGTAGGAGAGCAACTTTCCTTTTCCTATCGAACAGCTGACTTTGAATGCTCAGCTGAGCTCGATCTAGACATGTGGGCAGAGCGATTAGATTATTCGATGAGTGATTTGTATTGTGGAGAAGTAGAGAGCATTCCTACGCGCACAGTATTAGGAGCACTCTCACAGACTAGGGACTAATTATCTCTTGGTTATTTTCTGATTGTTTGTGGAATATAAATATCAGGACATCAACCTTGTGGCTAATCTATCCCAGCTATGAAGAACTGACAACAGCATGAAACACAAAGGCATATGAACAGAGTTGGAAAGTGACTTTCTGTGTGCCCTGTCTATTGTTACAAACAGAATTCATTGTCTGTTGACTGTGTCATTGCAGCACTTTATTTTTTTCACAAGTTAAGATAGTTTTACAGCTTATTCTATTACATACTGAATTGTTTGGGAAGATTCAAGCATTGAGTACTGTTTTAATTCATAAGGAACCAGCCCTTACCTATTTTGGTTCTTCTTTTCCAAATCTCCCTCCCCGCAGCAGCCTCCCTAACTCCCTTCGTCTAGTCTGCCCACCCTGGTCCTCTGGTGTACACAGAATCAGAGCTGCCAGAAGGTGGGCTTCTTCAGTTTGTGACACTACTGTACAGGCTTGTTTCTCAATTTTGGAAAATTATTTGTAAATGCTGCAGGATCTCCTCTGCTCCAAGGCACAAAAACATATGTTCTTCCTGGTATCTCTCTCAACTGGTAAGTTGAAGCTTCTCCTTCCTTTCAGGTAGTGGGGGTTTATTATTTGTTTCACATGCCTCTCTTTCTTTTTCTTTTCATTTTCCTTTGTGTATTTACTTTCTAATTTATCAAAGTCACTCCATTTATGAATGCATTTTACAATTTCAGTTATGCGTAATCACATTCTTGAAGAACGTAATGTCTCAAAATCTTCATCAACCAATTGTGCCCAGAAACTTTTCTGAATTGGGACCCTTTCTAAAAGATTAACTTCATATTTTCTGGCTAGTTCTGTCAATTTATCATGTGCAACTGCTGCAAGTCTAGTAATTTCTTGACACAAATATATGTCAACTCCATTTCTTGGTATTGATTCACATGTTCAAGATCTAAGCATCCTTTGATGATTTCTTTTAATTCTATTTTTAATCTTGGGACATTTAATGGTTTCTCCTTCTCTGTTTGCTGTGCAGTGAAAATCTGACATTCTGTCTTCATATTCTCGGTCATTTCTTCAAACAGTGTAGTTTCATCCTGTGTTGCTGGTTTTGAAAAACACAATCCTTCTCCCTTCTCCCAATTATTGAACTGTATACGATGGTGTCCAAGCAACATTCTCTGAATTCTGTGATGTGAGGATAATCCCTGTCACAGTGCTCCCTTAACTACAGTATTTGGAACAACATTAATCAGAGCAGTCACTGTGCATATATATAATTGGTTTGCAGTTATAATCCTAGCAACAGGTGCTGGTAGAGTTACAATAGACAATAATACCCTTAAACATCATTTCCAATTTGTTCAGGCACAACATTTGATATTGCAGGTTGTACAACAGGCTGTGTCATCTGAAATGGTCTTTCAATTTGAATCATATTTGGGTCAACAAGCTGTACCCACTGTAGCATTAGATGTCAAAGTACACTCAGCATTTCTTATAAGGGCCACATAAGGTGGTGAACGTGTGGCTATCAACGCACTCAAAATTTCATCCCCCAAATCACTCTCAGTATCTGATTTCTTTGCAGCCCCCAAACATCATTCTTTTTCAGCTTTTCAGGTTTTTCAGTAGTATTAGCTGGATACAGTCTTGTCCCCTTGACTATAGCTTTGCTCCATCTCTGTTGTTTCTCATCCCATCGAGCATCTGCGTAATTAAACAGTGCTCTTTTATTTTTATTCTGCTATTTCTCTTTCTGCTTAGCATATGCTGGTTCCTCCCAATTGTTTAATGCTACATATTGTGTGGCTCTGGTTGGTGGCTTCATCTCATATAGCTTTTCGTTCAACCTTTCAATTACTCTCATGTCAAATGTATCATATCTTGGAAACTCAAAGGACCTTCCTGTTCAGTGATCTTGTACCACTGATGAAGCCACAAACATGTATGTAACCCCATATGCCTTGCCATATTATGTGCTGGTGTACCATCAGGAGGCACCTCCTCACCTTCCTGTACCAGAGTTGTCACATCATCTCTCACAAAACTCTTAACATTTCATGATGTTGGATTATGTAACAATTAGACAACGTAATTAAAACACACAAATGTTTTGATCTATTCTGTAAATGTCAGAATTATTTTCTCCAATCCTGTTAATGCTTTAGTACTTGAAGGCTAGTTAACTAGTCTCACTTGCACAACAGTTGACTTCTAACAGTTTGGCACTCTGTGTCATCATTAACAAAGAGCAGCGCAGCAGAATACCAACCCCTCCAATCTCAGCGAGTCACACTATGAAGTATGTTATTGCTCCTTGCAGAAGTTCAACCTCCCAGTTTTCTTGTGCAACTTTAAACTAATGAAAATGAAAAGATCTTTTGTCTGCTCCACTAAAGAAAAACATAAATAATTCAACATTTGGACTAATAAGGTTTTAACACTGTGTGACATTTTCACACCAAAAAAGAATTTCACACACACATAATGAAATGTTGACCTGCAGGACATCACCGTAAACAGTGCACCTTCACCTTTTGCACAATTAGGGTCTGCCAACACCAATCAATATTAGTACATTCACAACCACTCATAATAATCTCTATCTCAATTGTGTAGTCGATAGAACCGCAAGACCTACGCCACAAATCACTAGCAGACAAGAAAACCTTATAAAGTGTATTCTACACTTGTTTCAATATACCGGGACTTAGGCTACATTGAGCCTGATAACCTCTTCAACTTCTCTACAATAAGCAATTAAACATCAATAATTCATTCAACACTATTCTGCAACACACAACAATATCAACAACAGCTACAAATACAACTGCAATGCAACCCTATTAATCCTCACACCACAAATACAGCAACCACCTTTGAAACTGCCCCTTGTCAGTCTTTAGATTCTGGGCTTTAGGCAGTAGGACTCAGGCACTACACTAACTCGGGTCATTATTTATAGCATCTCTTCTGATAACACAAACCATAACTCTGCAACCAACCCAAATGTAGCAGAAAATCAGAGGGGTTTAAAGGCACGGTTTGCCAGCATCAGGGCTAACCTCTCCGGTGCTTAATTTTGTTTTTTGGGTTTTATATAGCGCAAACTCGACCCGAAGATATCAGAGCACTTTATATGAGCACCAGTTGCTTTACAGATGGATACATTCATTTTGTTAGGCACAGGGAGATGACGTGATTTTCTCACAATCACAGGATGTTGAGCATCTCTGCTGAAACTCAAACCCCATTCCCCAGCTTCGAGGTTGACCGCTGTAGCAGTTAGGCCACATCGTATCTTTAAAATGCAATTGATCCTTGCTGCTGTTTTAGAGAAGAAAAGTGCTAAACATCATACAAAATCTATTATCAGTCAATTATGAGAGTTTGGAATGAGTTAAAGAATTTTATCAATAAATCTATTAGTAGATCATCTTTATTGCAAATCACAAATTAAATTGACATTAATCTTAATCATCGCAGGGGTACCTACGCTTCTTCTCAAGCGCCGAAAGGACAGCTAAATATGGGCACCTGAAAGGCGGTCTAGTAACATACGTAGCAACTACAAGTTTTGTTACGGTAGCAACCCTGGCAGTTAAGCTGCTTCTAGCAGCGCCGGGTTCAGGCAAAGCCGATATTGACTGCATCCTGATTAACGCCTATATCCATCGCAAAAGGGAAAAAAAAGCAGCAAAGGAACTATATAACTTTTGGAGGAATGCATCATGGGTAGATCAACAACAAAGCTTGTACTTACAGGGGATTTTAATCTCAACCTCATGGGCACATCACAAGAAGAGGCAACCATAGCTCAAAACGCTACATGGGACATACCGCCGCAAGGGAAGCTACAAACATCTAAACAAACAAAATTAGGATCCCAGACACTTGAAGAACTGGAACATTTCAATATCAGAGCTCTAAACGGCAGGCTTGTAGGTGACAGCCCGCCAGCTCCAACTTTTCATTCAACAAGAGCAAGCAGCATATTAGACTACACCTTTATTTCATTACCCCTCTTTCACTACACAACCTTGTTCCGAATAGGCAAAAAAATGACAGTGACCACAGCCCTCAAGAAATTGGCCTGGACATTGCGAGACCCACATTAGAGCAATCAAATGCACCAAAAGAGACGGTTCATACAGTCAATTTAAAAAAAATTAAATACTCGGCAGCAATGGGTGAAACTTTAATAGAAAGAGTAAAACAGCACTTTGCGGAGCGCACTGGACCAAACGAAATTGTGAAATGGGAACAATTCACAAAAACCTTGTCCAACTATGCTTCGAAGCCTAATGCACATGCAATGCTCAGCAATACGGATAACCTGTCTCGAGAGTACAGAGAAAAAATTAAGGAAAAAAATCATCGGTCTACCGTTTAATGAGAGAAATACAGCAGGAACCCAAGGAAAAAGGAAAGCAAAACCATCTACGAATACTGAAAACATCATTAATAAAGCTGAAATGGGAAGCAAACAAAACAATGGAGGACAACTTGTGGGCAAGACTCAACTCAGACATCAAACAGAATGATGGGGCAAGGTCTGGAAAACCATTAATTCCCTTACACGACCAGCAAATATTGGGGTTTCATCTAACATCACAGAGGAAACATGGGCATTCTACCTTGGCAATCATTTCAATCAAGACTTGCCCAATAACCAGGACCCATCAAAGACTAACAGGAAAACAGACTATAATGCCAACAACGCAAAATTAACGCAACTGCACAAAAATATCAAAGACAGTCATGAACTAAACAATCCCCCAAATCTGCAACATAATATCAAACGCCAAATCGAAAAAGGCAGAAGGGAAAGAGCCCCGGGTCCAAACGGGATCCTGCCAATCCTTTATAAACAAGACGTGGATAGCTGGGCAGCAGCACTCGAACCCCTTTTCCTGGAGATCAGGAACTTCAACATCTTGCCAAGTTCCTGGAAAGGCTCTATCATCGCCCCAATATACAAGGCAGGCGACAGGGCCCACCCACAAAACTACCGACTAGTGGCCCTAATTGACAATGAGGCAAAATACTTCGCAGGCATATTGCTGGAGGAGCTACAGGCATGGGCCGCAAAGAAATCTTTAATACTGGTCAATCAGATAGGCTTTGTTAAATCAGTGGGCACAATGACAAACATCCTAACTATGGGCATGCTAATAGATAAGGCAGAAACAAAAAAATGCCCCTACACCTTTGTTACATAGATTACAAAGCTGCTTTTGACCACATCAACCAGAATTTCTTATGGCCAAAACTAAACGGCTGGGGGATCTCAAAACCACTGTTGGACTTGTTAATAAATCTGCATACGGAGACTTGGGTTCAGATAAAGGTGGGGGACGGCTCACTGCTGTTGAGGCGCATACAGACCAACAAACGTCTCAAGCAGGGTTGCGTCTTGGCCCCCACTCTGTTCAACCTGTACCTAGGTGATCTGGTACCATTTCTGAACAACTGTAACTCTCATGCTCCCAAATTAGGAGGGCTGCACCTACCATGTCTCTTATATGCAGACGATATTGTCCTAATAAGTCACACCAAGGTAGGGCTTCAAAACCTTGTGAACACGATGCAGAGCTACTCCAAGTCAAACAACCTAACAATAAACCTTGAGAAAACCCAAACGATGACGATTAGCAAAAGTAAAAAGAAATCCCTTTCATGGTTCTGGAACAACTTTCGTATCAAAGACACGTCGATATACAAATACCTAGGCGTGAAGATTGACGATGGTGGTCGATTCAGTGTGCAAAGATCAATCATCAGAGGAAAAGGACTTGCACTGGCAATCTCTCTAAAAGCACTGAACAACAAACTTTCTGGCCCTTCTCTAATACCTCTGGTACAAGCTATCCGCTCCAAATTGTTGCCAACAATTACCTACGGGAGCGAGGTGCAGCGTGGCAGAGACGCAACAACACTTGATAGCACGATCATAGCTGCATATAGAATCATCTTGAGTCTTCCAAAGCGAACCTCTCTATTGCAGATTAGGCTGGAGTTTGGCATCCAACATCAGCTCCTGGCAAGACAGGGGGCCTACATTTGCGCCTGGGACAAAGTGAGGAAATCCGCACAAGGAACACTGAACGACTATCTATGGAAGGAGTTAGAGCAGCATCCAACCTCACCAGCAGCCAAGTATTTGGCAAACAGTCTTGTAAACACTGGGTTGGAACAGCTCTGGGCCACCTCCACAAATCACACAACGCTGAAAAATGTGGTCAAGAAGTCAATCAAGCAACTGTCATGGGTTCAAGACAAAGCTGACTCCTCAAAAAGAACGCACACCTGGATGATTCTGAACTCGTATTCGGCAAAAGCACCTCAGAACTATCTTGGCCTGGGCTATGCCAAAACCACCAAAATGTGCTTCCTAAGGTACCGGTTAGGTCTGCTACCCTGCATTCAGCATTTTCCACACTGGTTAAAAGAGGAAGCAGGCATGCTATGCCGGCTATGTGGCGTTGTGCAAGAGGACATGCTACACTTGCTATGCTCCTGCGAGAAACTCCTAGATGAGCGGAAACTCCTGCTGAAGCGCCATCTCATTCGATACGGGACACGCACATGAAGGAGTGCAGTTCTCACCTGTTTTTCATCTCAGGACCCCCAGCTGAGCTGCAGTCTGGTAAAATTTTTAAAGGCAGTGGAAAAAAAATGCCCAGAACCGATTTTTAAACCGCTTCTAAAATAATAACTAATTTCACAGCCAAAGTACTTTTTGCGTGACAAATGAAAGGACAATACACCTTATTATCAGCACGAATAGAACAGCAATGTCCATGTTATTTATTTTTTAAAATACATGTCTTTTTATATTCTTGTTTTTATATATTCTGCTTTTGTATTGCATTGGTTTTAATTAACTGTGCTAATAAAATACTTACTTACTTTCTTAATCATCACTATATGACAGAAATATACAATCAATATTGGTTAATCAAATCACATCATAAATGCATCTTTATTCTAAAATTAGGGTGAAAATTGAGCTAGTCAGAACCCACAGAGATTTCTTGATTGAGAGAGTGAGAAAAGCATGCAGGTTTAGCATCAATATCAAATCAAATATATCAAACTATCAATGCAAAATGTACCTTAAGGAGATGTTCAAGAAACTCAGTAGAGCCTCAAGGCAATGTGACATAAAGTCTGGGAAAGTCTCAAAAGCAAGTGGGTCAAAAATAAAAAGAAAGTGGAAGAAATGGTGGAAACCTACTCTAGGAACACTCACTATTATAGACATCACATTTTGTGAAGCTTTACAACATGTTGCATTTCTCATCTCCCATCAGCCAATCCTGGGTACAGGCTCATTCCTCGTCTTCTCACAGTAATATAATAGTCTGCAGACAGCAGTGTTAAGTCTGCAACTAATTTATAATGATTATGTGTTCATGTGGATTTTGCCTCATTCAGGCCTATTTTTCCACATACTTACTACATCTTTAACCTTTTTTATCAAGTCTTTAAACAATGGTCTATGTAGAAGTCAGAATCTGTATTAACGAAAAAGAAAACATTTTGCAGAATCACCACTGATTGGGAAAAACAAGTAGGTTAAAAAGTCAAGTTCACATTTCAAATTCTGCATTTCATTGAATGTACTCTTCATTAACCCATTAAGTGACAACAATTAATAATGAGTCAACAGTGATCTTTGTGCATATGGAAACATGTTGTGGAAATACCTGAAAAAAAATAAGTAACTTCTTATTTATTATAAAAAAAACATGTTAATAGAGAGGTCAAGAATCAAACTTTGTGTGCATTTAACATTTTCTATTCAAGTATGTTTTTCAAGCAGCATTGCATTAGTTATTTGAAGCCTAGTACAAGTAAATAGGATAGCTCACAGCTTTATGAAGGTATAAAGCTTGCAGGTTAATTCTGCACATTTATTTTAAACTGTGCGATTTTATTATTATTTTTAAAATCTCTCACTTAGCAGCAGGACACAATGTATCATTGTGGGATAGATATACAACTCTTGGCTTTAGAAACTGTCTAGCTCTGTAAGGCAATTTAAAAAACAAAAGAATCAAAGGTGGAATTCAAAGCTTTTGCACAAAAAGGAAGTGGGCCTCATGCTGAGGCAACAGTCTGCAGAAGCTGATTTTGCACTGCATGGACAGGGGATGTAGACCGCCTGAGGGGCTGTCTTGGTTCCATGGGCACAGACAGCACATCACTTCAATAAATGTTCCACAACACTAAATTTACTTCATGTCTGCTCTTCACAAATGCTGGGAATAAAGGCTAGGAAATGTACACACGTTCTAACAACGTTAAATTATGAGAGCGGATAAACTAAATTCAATGTGCTGTTGTTTAGAGCAAAAATTACTGTTCTAGTTCTGCCTTTTTTTAGCCACGTTCTTCACCTTGCTCTCTTATGAACGGTTCTTACCATTAACATTTTATAACATTGGGGCCAAACAGTGCACTTTCAACATATATTTTCTAATAATACAAAAGAACCAAAAGGCCAGGCATAAAATAGTTCTGTAATTTCATGGTGTGCCATACAAACCTGACCCTCCTCTGGTGGCGGAACGTTCAAAAACCTTACTATAATTCTGTGAAAATGAAGGAAAAAGTATAGTTTTTAGCAATATTTCTCTACGAAAATTAAAGAAAAAGCCACAAATTACACAGCACCCTGTCCTATGGACTAACTAAAGCCTACCTTGGGGTGACATATACAATTAAAAGGTGTTTCAGGCTTGGTAAGGGGGGTTAAATTCCAAGTCTACGTGACAGTTAGACACTACTTTCCGGCTGCAATGGCAGGCCTGGAAGATATTTTAAGGTGCTACTTAAATGGGTGGCACAATAAGGGCTGCAGGCCCACTGGTAGCATGTAATTTACAGGCCCTGGGTATATGGTATACCACTCTACTCTATAAGTAAATTAAATATAGCAAGGTGTATGCTAATCAGACCATGTTTAGGGGAGTGACCACAAGCCCTTTTGCACTGGCTAGCAGTAGTAAAGTGCACAGATTCCTAAAACCTACAGAAATATAAATCCAGCAAAATGGGAGGCAAGTAGGCAAAATGTTTGGGGGAAGACCGCCCTAAGGCTGACAGGTCTAACACTGGCCCTCATGGAGTGTGCAGAAACACTACGTATCTGTTCACTTTCACTTAGATATTTAGGCAGCCATATCTCAATGTGAAAGTCCAGAACAAAATGAGGAACTACTGAGAGAATTTGCCCCAGAATTACTGATTCCCCTAATCATTTTCAGGGTTCCATCTTTAAATCCTCATTAACTTTGCCTACTGAAGTTAATAGTACGCCCAGCGTAGGTAAGTGTGGAGAGAGGGAATAAAGTCAAGGAGCTCCAATCCAGGGACCTTGCAATGAGGTCCTAAAACATATTTCTAGCACCACGTGGCAAATGTCTGCAGCTGTAGATCCTCATACAGTGCTTGCAAAACCCACGTATTCAAGTCTGGCTTTTATTTCTTGTTTATTTGCTGTCCCTTGCTGTTCCTTTAGTAAAGTTAGGGATCATGTGACAAGCGCTGACTCCTCTTCAGCAGTGTGGGTAGCAGTCAAAAATAAACGTGTCATTTGATTTGTATCGTTCATAATATAAGATGCTTGCATTTTGGCACTGTGTTTTTGCTTTATGTTAATCTACCACGCTTACCTGCTTACATAAACATAGTAAAGTGTGTTCTCACAAGCAAAAGGGGGCATCGATAAGTGACCCACCCATTGAAGTGAAGCTATATAACTCATTGTAAACAGTTGAAAGTTTAATTTAGCCAGAAAAAGCCAGATTTTGTGGAAACGGTAGAAAGTCTGCAGTTTCCATTCTCCTGCTCTGTGTATTTGGCGCCGTTTAAATTACAAGTCACAGCAGGCGACCATCTCTGCAATGGAGATATGAAAGATTCTTCGCATAGGCTATCAGCTGACAAAATAAGTGAATTAAAGAGATAAGACAAACGACAGCCAATTGGCTCCATCTCTGTCCCTCGATGATGTGATCGGTTCTCGACCAGTTTTTTTTTCTCAGTTAACTTTGCTGCCGACCAGGGATTATTGCTAGGTTAATGGGCAGCGGCTAAGTGGCTCCTCTCTTTTCACACATCTCTCTTGCCCACGGATGAAAGGTTTCATTTATCAAAGGGTGAATGCTTCTGCAAACCCTGCACTGACCTAGATGCTCTGTTAAACAGGGTTTGAAAGGGCACCGCTCAAAGAATCCATTTATCAGGGCCTGTTAGTTGCAGCCGCAGTGCTGCTCAAATACTTTTAATACTTTTTTTTGCTTCCTTACTTTTAGAAATCTGGTCAAGCGCTTGAAAGATATCACGACATTCCCTTGGTGTCTTATTAATTCACAAAAACACTTCTATGCGTCAGGGGATACAGGGGCACATGTATCAAATACTGCAATTGCGATTTTTTTGAGAATCGCTATTTGAGAATAGCAAAACGAGATGTAATAACAAATTCGCAAATATTTTGCGATTCCTTCGTGTTCCTGAATTGCGACTCGCGAATTGCGAGTGGCAATTAAGGAATGGCAACCCATTAATTCCTATGTACCTAGAGACCCATAGGAATGAATGCGAAGAAAACATTCGCAATTTCCGAGTACCCATTACATACTCGCAAATTGCGAATGCAATTTCAAAGGTGCAAAGGTGTCATAAGAACACCCTGATGCGCCCCTGAAATGAGCATGTGTGCACATGTGGCGCACATACATGCCCTAAGGACATGTATGAGCGCCACATGGCACTTTGAAAAATGCCAAAAAGTACATTTTTCAAAGATATCGCGAATTACCACCAACTTCAAGTTGGTGGTAATTTGTGATTTCCTAAGGAGAAATCGTTCAACTTGGGTGCTTTTTGCATTGCATTTAAGGAATTGCAGTTTGCGATTCCTTAAATGCTTTCGCAAAATAAGGAATTGCACATTTTGCGATTCCCTATGTTACGAGGGCCTTTTGCGATGATACATCTCAAAAGGCTTTTTCCCATTCGCAAACGGACCGTTTGCGAACGGGAAATGGGCTTCATACATATCCACAGTAACTACAAGCAAGACACATATCTGCACAAGTGAAACGTGTGAATAGGCAAATTACTGCATCCAAAAATAAATGTGCCACACACCTGCAAGTGGGGCATTTAATGGTACAATGTGTGCAAATTAACCAATTTTTTTATAGAAAAATGTGTCATCACTTAAGCACAGGCAAAGAAATCACGGGAACATGAACTCACTGGCTGGCTGTTAATTTATAATGGTGCCTCACAATTTCTAGTTCTCACAAAATGCATTAATTACAAGCAGAGGCAAGACGTGTGAGGAAAGGAATCCAACATGGCTGACCAGCATGTATTTTTTTGATGGTCAGACTGCCTGAGGACAAATATAGGGGTGTGTAAAATTTGCAGAAATTGTTTTGCATAATTACGTAAAATGAGTAGAAATGATGCAGAATGTCACAAAATTCAATATTAGCACGTGGGGCCATATGTATTAAGCCTTTTTCCGGTTTGCAAATGGGTAGATTCTCAGAATTGAACCGTTTGTGAATTGGAAAAAGCCTTTTGTGATGTGATTGCAAAATAGAGATTTGGAATATTTGCGATTCACTTTTTTGCTAATGCAATGCAGTTCTGAAAGCACCAGAAATGTGCAATTTGGCCTTCAGGGATTGCAAACTACCACCAACTTCATGTTGGTGGTAATTTGCAATTTTGAGAAAAAAAGCACTTTTTTGATTTTTTGATTTTTTTAAAGTGCCATATGTCACACATACATGCCCTTAGGGCAAAATGGGCACACATGCATATTTCAGGGGTGAAACAGGGTGATGTTTTGGCACTCTTTCACTCTTAAAATTGCATTCTCAATTTGCGATTCTCTAATTGGTAATCGCAAATTGAGAATGTCTTCCCATTCATTACTAAGGGCCTCCTAGCCCATAGGAATGAATGGGAAGGTATTCCTTATTTGAAAATCTCAATTTGCGATTCGCAAATAAGGAAAATGTAGGATTCACAAAATTGTTTTCAAATCCTACTTACATTGCATTTTGTGATTCTATAATTGCGATTCGCTAAAAATTACAATTTGAGAATCGCAAAACTCTTTTTTGATACATATGGCCCCTAGTTATATATATAACGCCAGTAGGTAGTTATAGTTAGGACCTAGTTACGATAGGAAAATGGCAACATTCTATTCCCAATAACTTTGGCGCCGATTGAAGAATCTTTGCGAAATTTTCAAAACTAATTCTTTATTGATATCAGCTCCTATGTTGAAAGTTTGGGGGTGATTTTGTCAAGGGGGTCGAGAAAAAAGGGGGTCCCAAAACGTGTTTTCTCCATGTTAATTTCTATAGGAAACTTTAGACAAGGCTACAGGTCGAACGGGTGAACGGAATTACCCCAAATTTGACAGGGAGAAGGGTCTTGGTCTAGAAAGCACTCTTTTGTTTATTTGGAGTAAATTCGTTCAGTAGTTTTGGAGAAATATCGAAACTTACAGATATTGATATTTGGGAATTCTGCCATCTGATTGGAGAGCATGAGATTATGAGCAGGAACTTGCTGCTGATTGGCTGCGAGCGGTGTGAGCGGTTGCAACTAGGAAGTGTTGGACGCCATTTTGTGATTCCGTTTAAGCAAGTAAGGGTGAAAAACTGTGAAAAAAGTGGGAAAGAGAAGGATAGGTGCACTGTAACCTTTGTGGGGTGTTTAGGGTGTGCGAAGTGAAGTATTAACCCCTACCGGTGTGAAAGTGGTGGGCTATGGAAATTAAGTGAGGTATTGCCTAGAGTCTGATGCTGCTAAGGTGAGCTGGTGCGGGACTCAGGTGTGAGCTCAAATTGTGTGTCTTATGCTGTGAAGTCATGTGCTGTGGCCGCTGCACTACACTTGTGGAAGTAGTATCAGCATGTGTTTATAACTACTAGGGCAAACTACTTACACATACTGGTCTGAAAGTCCTGGGGCACAGAAAATATGTGAGTTACTGTCTAGAGTCTCATGCTGCTAAGTGGAGATGCTGTTGGACTCGGGGATGAAATCGTGAGTCCAAAATGTGTGTCATATGCTGTGAAGTCATGTGCTCTGGCCGCTGTGCCACATCTTTCCAAGTAGTGTCAGCATGTAGTTATAGCTACTTGAGTGAACTTTTGTTTCAAACATTGTAGCTTGTGTATGGTGCTCAGGGGGTGTTTTAGAGGGAGTGCGAAGGTAAATTTGCATGTATCAAATCAATTTGGTATTTGTGAATTGCTAACTACTCACTCCTACGGGTCTGATGGCGCTGGGGGCGTAAGCTGAGATGCTGACGGACTCGGGGTAAAGCCATTGAATTACTGACCCCTACTGGTCTGAAAGTGGTGGGTATGAAAATTAAGTGAGGTATTGCCTCGAGTGTCATGCTGTTAAATTGAGCTGCTGCTGGACTCGGGGATGAAACCGTGAGCCTAAATTGTGTGTGCTATGCAGTGAAGTCATGTACTCTGGGCCCTGTGCCACACGTGTTCAACTTGTATATGGTGCTTAGGTGATGTTGTATAGGGAATGCAAAGGTAAATCAATGCGATATTTGTAAAGTGCTAACTACTCACCCTGATGGGTGAGTAAAGCCGGGGATCAAAGCAATAGGTCTGTGCTGCAAAGTGAGATGGTCTGGCTGCTGCACTACAGCTGTGTGGAGAATACATTTTGGCGAGGGTCCGGGAGTTGCTATCTGGCCCTAAAATAGTGGGCCTAAGTTGTAAGTTATAGGGTGGCTCTGAAAAGAGCCTTTGTGTTCATTAGTTGGAGCTACATATAAGTGTGGATGCACAGCTTCAAGTTATTCAGGAAAACTCGGTTTCCCTGATCTATGAAGTGTACTAAATCACTTCTATATATATACGCCATATCAAAACGTATGTTGTTGTTGTAGATGGAGCCAATTTTGTGGTCTCTGGGATATGCAGACACAGCTTTGTTGACTTTCTTCCGAAATTTTTCAATCTGAGGACAAAATTGTTTGGACCATTTCCACTTCTGTCTTTGGCATATTTTGGAATATACAAAGACAGTTTGAGGCAAAAGTAACATCAATTATCCAAAGGTGTCCTTCATAAGCATTTCCAAACCTGCCCCAGTCAATGTGCCTAGGTCGTTTCCACCACAGTGCACATTCATGAGGTCAGGGTGTTGGAGTTGCAAACAGGTTTTAACCAAAGGCAATAATTGGTCTCACTTCAATCCTGTCTGTCCAAACCATTTAATGTCCACATTTTGTAAACCTAGGTCTAAGTCAATACGTCTCTGTTCTGCATACCTCTTGCACCACAAAACGTAGCTATGTCCTATGATCCACACTAGCATTTTGAAGGGATGGCTGGAAGGTAAGGAAAGATGTCTGTAGCTCCTGCAGTTCCTTCGTAGAATAAGAGATATGTTTAAAGATGGGGAACTAGTTTCTTTTCGCATACAAAATTGTACCTGATTGGGAGATGAAAAGCATTGTTTTTTTAAAAGTAGGGTGCACATTCGTTTTGTGGAAAAGCATCTTTGTGATTAGTTAAGAAAAGCAGTTTGAACGTGGAGTATGTATTATACGATAAAATTTGAACAACTCAACCACACCTGCTACTTGCATATGGAATGCAGTGTTCAACCTTAAAACAATCGCGAACTTTTAACCTGCACGTGCCGTTAAATGTTCAATAAAATGTTGCAAAAAAATATCGTTAGGTTTAAATAAATTGATGAACTTTTAACCTCCACGTGTTCTAGAATGTTTTAGAAAGTGTGTTGATAGAATAAGTTGCATTTCTGACTGCTATGTGTACTTGAATATTAATAAAATTGTTTATATGGAAAATTAGAAAGACAGTAATAGAGAGAAGTTTAGATAGCTGAAAGAATCAAGGAACTATTCGAATTTGGTCTTTATTTCCTACTGGCGGTCGGCAATGGGTAGTTATAGAGTTAGGACCGAGTTTCCATAGGAAAAGCATTTTTTGTTTTGCTTATAACTTTGGCGTCATTTATTGAATCTTCATGAAATTTTGAAAACTAATTCTTTCTTCATATCGGCTCCTATGTTGAAAGTTTGGGGGTGATTCGTCAAGGGGGGGCAGAGATAAAAGGGGGTCCCAAAACATGTTTTCTCCTTGTTAATTTCCATAGGAAAGTTTAGACAAGGCTACAGGTCGAACGAGTGAACGGAATTACCCCAAATTTGGCAGGGAGAAGAGTCTTGGTGCAGAAATAATGCTTTTGTTCATTTGGTGTGTAAATCTGTTCAGAAGTTTTTGAGAAATATGGAAATTTACAGATATTGATATTTGGGAATTCTGCCATCTGATTGGCTGAGGCATTACAAGCAGGAGTTTGCTGCTTATTGGCTGTGATGGTGTTGCAACTAGGAAGTGTTGGCCGCTATTTTATGATTCCTTTGAAGCGAGTTAGGGGGGAAAAGGGCAAAAAAGTAGGAAAGGAGGGTAGGAGCACTGTAATCTTTTTGGGGGAGTGTGAAGCGAAGTAGACACTGTTACCGGTCTGAAAGTGCAGTGTTGATCAGAGTGACATGGTGCTGATATGATATGGTGCTACACTCGGGTATGAAACCAAGAGTCTAAACCGTGATGTCATTGCTGTAAAGTCATGTGGTCTGGTGTTTGTAGCATACGTGTGCAAGTAGTGTTAGTAGGCGTCTATACCATACAGGGAGTGTTAGCGAACTACTGAACGCTACTGTGTTTTGATAGAATACCGGAAGCGGGAAGCGAAGTAGTTATGCCTACCGGTGTGAAGACTTGGAGATGAAACCGAGGTGATTGCTGTAAAAGGATGGGCCCTGGGCACTGTAGTATACCTGTGCAAGTAATGTTATTAGGCGTATACCATACAGGGAGTGGGAAGTGAACTACTGACCGGTACCATGCGTTTACACTATACTGGAAGTGGGAAGCCAAGTACTCATGCCTACCGGTGTGAAGACTCGGGGATCAAACCAAGCTGATTGCTGTGAAGTGATGTGCTCTGGGCGCTGTAGGATACTAGCCGCGGTAATATAAGTGTGTAAATAGTGTTAGTATACGTTTATAGTATTTAGAGATTGGGAAGCACACTACTCACCCCTACTAGTGTGAAGAATCGGGGATTAAATTGTGAGCCTAAATTGTGAGCTCATTGCTGTAAAGTCATGTGCTCTGGGCGCTGTAGCATACCTATGGAAGTAGTGTTATTTTGCGTTTATACAATATAGGGAGTGGGAAGCGAAATACTTACCCCTACCTGTCTCAAAACTCGTGGATGAAACCATGAGCTCATTGCTGTAAAGTCATGTGCTCTGTTTAGTATTCCAATGTAACTCATTAAGCGCTATTTGTACAGGGGAATTTAATCATATGAATCCTGTTGAAATATATAGTTGAAATACGGACATGTTGACTATAAAAAGAGAAATATATTTTTGTAATAATAGTACATGAAGTATGTCTATAATGAGGCGTGATGTTTAGTAAATTCCTGGTGAAGTAACACGTTATAATATGGCTGCCATGTTATAGAGAATTGAGGTGTTTTACTTAATGCTGAGTCCATTGTTTGTTTTCACTACCTCCATGAAGTGCATTTTAATCCAGGTAAAATGGTGGTGAAACATCGTGAACAAGGGAGCTTGTCTCCCGAAACGCGTAGATGTATCTCGTCATTAAATAAAAAGGACATTTCGTAATCTACCCTGGAGTGCCGGATGATTTATTATTGTTGAAATAAGTCTTATATCGAATATATATATATATATATATATATATATATATATATATATATATATATATATATATATATATATATATATATATATGTTTGTGTGTGTGTGTGTGTGAGCGCGTGTGTGTGTGAAATTGTGAAATGCAACATCATGTGATGAATTTTGCTTTAACAAATATAGTGCAAAATAGACAAGTGCTGTGCACAACAGCCACTTAATTTTTGATTGTTCATCTTGTTCCTGTCTGTAAGAAAGTTGGTTATTAGTTGAAAGGGGTGGGAGCCTCACTCAAAAAATGCAACAGAATCCTTGTTAGAGTGAACCACAAAAGTCACTGAATTAACCTGTGCTTAGCCAGCTGGTGGCTTGGCTCAAAGCAGTCCGAAAAAACTTAGAGGCAATGTGTGAAGTATTTAGGCAACACACAAAGAGCAATAAATGAACACACAATCCAATGAAAAGTTCCAAACCAATTTAGATAAAAAGAGTAACTTTTAGTACATTGGTGTCACCAAACAGATCATAATCCAATAAGTAGAAACAGGGATATGAGCTTTTAAAGTTTTCGGTAAAAATAGTGCCAAAGGGTACGAAGCTCCAACTGCGGTTATCTAGCCGTACTGGACCTGGACAAAGTATCACTTTCAGGCTGACCGCATTGGTATGCAGGACTGGGTTCAGCAGCTGCAAGTTCTACTTTTTACCCCTGGTGCTGTGATGTGAGGTTCTGCATTGAGATCTGCTGCGCTGCGTCAGTTGTCACTGTAGCTGCTGATCAGGAGCTGCAAGATCCCGGCATGGTCTGCCTCGCACTGTGCCAGTTCCTGTGAAACTGCCTATCAGGAGCTGCATGGTGGCACCTCTTGGGTTTCAAGACTCACTACATCAAAGGACAGCAACAGGGTTCAGGCTGGTCCAGATAGGTCCAATTCATGCTGGTCAGCTGGGCAGTTGCAGTACAGGTCTCTGAAAATTGTTGGTGTCCCTGCAGCTCAAACAGGAGGCCAGCAAACTGAACCTTGGAGTCCCTCTGGGCTGCCTGGTAGCCAATCTTCCTTTTACAGACATCAAGGCAGTCATTCAAGCAGCAGGGTGGTCCTTATGGCAGCAGGGCGGTCCTTCTTCTGAATCTTTCACAGATCCAGGAGTGTTCTGATGCATGGTTCTGAAGGTCCCCTCTTTAGTTCTGTTGCCAGTCTGTGTGGTGGAATTACCTTATCTACCCACAAAAACTGGTTCTAGTTAGTACTTCCTAGGGTCTTGGCTCCAAAATGTCTATGGTGCCCAAGGCAAGGGCAATACACAATCCCCAAAAGCAGAGCCCTTCATAATCATGTGAACCAGAATACTAACATGAAGGCCCTGTTGGTTTGGACAAGAAAATGTATTTTTAAAAGTGGTGCGTACAGAATTGTAACTTAAAATGCCGACTTCACAATTAAAGAGGAATTTAAATGACAAATCATTTGAGTGTAAACAGCTGATTAATATCTGCCCCCAAACAGAAATTATCACTTAATAAATGTAATAAGGTCATCCAGAGGTAGTCTATGGGAGAGAAATGCTTTGCAATGTAAAATTTAAACATGGCTTTACACAGCAATATATATGACGCCAAAATAAAGAACACCGAATCTTGAATGAGAAAAGACTTAGGGGCATATTATCAAGCCTGTGCGCTAAAATTATCGCCGCTTTATCGGCCGAAAACGGCCGATAAAGCGGCGACAATGGGCTTGATAATATGCTCTATCGAATTCCAATCGAAGCACATGTTAGATGTGAAGACATCTAACATGGGCTTCGATTGGAATTCCACAGAGCATATTATCAAGCCCATTATCGCCGCTTTATCGGCCGTTTTCGGCCGATAAAGCGGCGATAATTTTAGCGCGCAGGCTTGATAATATGCCCCTTGGTGAGATACGTGATATTGAACTTCAGTTATCAACGGCTTTGTCTGATGAGGCACCGATTTCAGATTTACTTAATCTTAAATTAATTGAACTCAAAGTTGCACTTAAAGATCTTCTTAGAACTAAAAGCATTAATAAATTAAAAAAATATCAGCTTGATCAGTATGAAAATGCAGATAAAATTGGTAAACTTCTGGCTTATTGAGTTGCCGAAGATCGTGCACAGAACATAGTTAAGGAAATCAAAGGAGACAATGACCAACTGGTTAGCGATTCTAAATCTAGACTGCTACAATTTGCTTCTTATTATCAAACTTTATATACTCCAGAATACGTAACCTCGGAAGATAGTGTTAAAAAATATGTAGAACTTAATATAGTGAATGTCTTAAAATTAGAACAAGCAAAACATCTAGAGGAAGACATCACAGCAAGGGAAATTAGAGAGCTATTAACTCCTTAGCAACAGGGAAAGCAGTAGGGGAGGATTCTATCCCCCTGGAATTATATAAATGCTGTGCTGAGGAATTAATACCTTTATTAATGGAAGTAATCCGGGCAATTGGTAATGGACAGCAAGCACCCAAATCTTGGAATCTAACTCAAATCATTTTTTTCTTAAAAAAGGGTAAAATACCTCAAGAGAGGGGATCATATCGACCAATCTCACTTATTAATAGCGATGCCAAAATCTTTGCTAAAATATTGGCATTAGGCTTGCGCCAGTTATGTCTCAACTAGTATCTTCCCAGCAACATGGATTCATACCAAAACGTGATACAACTGCGCACATTAATATGGCCATTTCTGCTTTTGATGCTGCATGGATACAGTCCGCCCCACTCGGTATCATTTTACTAGATGCAGAAAAAGCATTTGACCGAGTGGGGTGGGGCTTTTTATGGCCAGCCCTACAGGCATTTGGCATTAATGGTCAATTTTTGAGATGGATTCAATCACTCTATGATAACCCAATGGGTAAAATATCTTACATGGGGAAATACTCTCCTATGTTTCCAATTAAGAGGGGGACAAGACAGGGGTGTCCTTTATCACCCCTGCTCTTTGCTTTAGGTATAGAACCTTTTTTAATTGCACTCCAACGTCAGACTTTAATCAACCCATTCTTTAATGGCTTAAATAAATTAGACATCACTGTATATGCAGATGATGTAGCAGTATTCTCCTCGGATATACCACAAGCTTTGAAAGGCATCTCAATTGAAGCAGGTATATATGGATCAGTCTCTGGTTACAAACTTAACACTACTAAAACTCAAATTGTTGCGAATCATCATCTTTCTGCCTCCATTTCAGGTATCTGTGGGGTCGCAACATATCTTGGTGTTAAACTCTCCTCAGATATTGACTCTGTTGTGGCCCTGAATTATGAAGTATTATTAAAAGAGACTGCTATGCAATTTAAGAAATGGCATGAACTTCCCCTCAACATTATTGGACGTGTAAATCTAATTAAAATTAAAATTAAAATTTTGCCTAAATATCTATACATATTTCGGGCAATTCCTCTACGTGTTAATAACTCTTATACATCTGACACTTTGATATACAAGCTTATCTCCCCGAGGCAAAAAAAGATCTGCGGGCTGCGCAAAAAAAGTATTATGCAGCCATTAGATCTGCCAAGCGTAGCTATTTTACAGGACGTATTAACAAAGCGAACAACAACAGTAAGGAAATCTTTACTATTGTAAAAAGCTTTACATCTCCCTGTGCCTCTCAACCTATGTTACCTGCATCAAAGGAATGGTGTGAAGAACTATCTGAGTTCTTCATTGAAAAAATTGTTAAAATCCAGGAGGACCTGCAAAAGGTTTGTAATGGCTCCACATTACCTTTAACTACTCTGCTTCCCTCAATGCCCCCACGCACTGAGCAGCTGGCTGAATTCACCCTCCAATTAAATTCTGATATCAGCCCTACTATTGCTGCTTTAAAATCAGGATCTCCTTCTGACCCTTGCCCGGCTAGAGTATTTGCGGGCTTAGCAGAAACAGTGGGAAATGAGGTTACCCAGCTTATTAACCTCTCACTCCTTACGGCTACTGTCCCCGCTTGTTGGAAGCAAGCAAAATTGCTCCCATTGCTTAAAAAAAATGGTCTAGACCCGACCATGCCGTCCAATTTTCGGCCTATATCTCTGCTCCCAGCTCTTGCAAAAATCTGTGAAAAGACCGTCTTCAAGCAGCTGGATAAATTTGTCGAATCAACAGAGGCTCTACATCCAGCTCAGTCTGGCTTTAGGGCCACTTATAGCACCGAGACGGCCTTAGTTGAAATCTCGGAGGCCATTCGGGAGTGTCTTGACGAGGGTGGCAGAGCGGCTCTGATTTTATTGGACCTCTCTGCTGCCTTCGATACCGTGCCTCACTCCCTCCTACTCGCCAGACTAGCTGATATTGGTGTTACCGGCCCTGCACTTGATTGGCTAACTTCATTCTTAGATAACCGCACACAACAAATTTGGCTGCCTCCTTTTGCCTCCACCCCTAAATTACTTTCTACAGGTGTTCCCCAGGGGTCCATCTTAAGTCCTCTACTTTTTAATGTTTATCTTACCCCTTTGATTTACCTTGCTGAACAGTTGGGTGCAAAAATTATGGCATACGCCGACGACACGCAGCTTTTGTTTACCTGGCCCAGAGGTAATTTAGATACGTCGGTGGCCCAACATTGTTTGTCCTCTGTCTTTCAATGGTTAGCACGTGCCCAGCTGAAATGCAACGAAAGTAAATCTGAGATCTTGTTGTACGGTTCTTTCCCTGAGGACTTTAATGAGCGTCTCTGGCCAGCTGACCTACCCCCTCCAAAAGCCACATCTGGCCCAGTAAAAAACCTAGGAGTCTGGTTCAGTAAGAACCTTAAGTTTGAGGATCACATTAAGAAACTCACGGGGGTTTGTTTTGCCACCCTAAAAACTCTACGTAGGTTCTTCCCTCTCCTGCCGAAAGAAGCTAAAGAGACCGTTATTCGCGCCTTGATTCTCTCTAGGTTGGATTACGCGAATGGACTGTTTGGCGGATTACCAGCATACCTGATTCACCGCCTCCAGGTCATTCAGAACGCTGCTGCCAGGCTCTTATTCAATGTTCCTAGGCGTTCCAGTGCTCGCCCCCTGCTGTGTGCTCTCCATTGGCTTCCTGTTGCCCTTAGGATTCAGTTCAAAATCCTAGTGATGGCCTACCGAGCTATTCATCAAACTGGCCCTATCTACTTGTGGAAAAGGTTCCGTTTGTATGTCCCTAATCGCCTCTTGCGATCGGCCAACCTGTGCCAAATGTCCGTTCCCAAATTCAAATGCTGCAGACTTGGCGGCCAATCTATTTCGGTAAGAGCAGCAAAATCCTGGAACACCCTTCCCCTTCACCTAAAAACTGCTTCGACTCTCAATGTTTTTAAGAAAGGACTAAAAACTCACCTTTTTAATACAATAGTTTAAACTGTTTTTCTTATGTTCAGTTATTAGCCATTAGTCCTCTCCCAAACTGTTCTGCCTTCAGCGCGCCAGGATACTATTTTTTTAGTAATAGAGCGCGATATAAAAGCCTTTAATAATAATAATAATACACACCCATCCCGTCACAACACCTGTTGAACATGCCTGTAGCACCACTCTCTACTGTGTCGACTTACACACACGTTTCTTACAGTTCGCGCCCCCTCGGGTCCATATATTTTTTAATTTTTCCATGATTCAATCACAGAGCAATTCCGTTTTAAAGTCCATTATAATGTCCATCATACTGCCAACATAGAATTAACAGCTTCTTGCTTAAGTATAAACTGATGATCCTTACCATCATATTAGACCCTCTGGCCGGGGAACTCCGATAGTATAAAGTCTTTCACCATTTACTATGAACATGTGACCCGTCACATGATCGGAACTTTTTCAAAATAGAAAAGCGCGGCCAGATACATTTCTGAGCCGCCGCTATGCAAGACGAGTAACGGACCAAAGCGATACATCTTCCTCCCCAGGTTAGTTACCCGCTTAAATACCTCCTTGATTTTTGATGAAGCATTCTCCAGAAAGCTCGTCTAATGCTCACATTGCCTCAGGTTAACCGCATCCTTACTGTTTTTTTACAGACTCGACACAAACTTAAAGAAAGGAATGTAAGTGACACTTCCCCTTACTTCTATGTTTACCCTGGATCGCACACAATGCTTATGTTTTCGGTTTGCACTATCAATGTTTATGTTTTGATGTGAATATGTTCAACACTATTTGTTTTGAATTATTATAACAGTACCCTATTTCGTTTTTACAGTGTCAATTTCCCTGATGAAGGGCATGACCTTAAATGCCCGAAATGCATTGGATAGGATAAATGATAATGACATTGCCTGAGATATAAACGCTTAAAAAATGTGTAATGACACAGACTACGATGGAAATCAAATAAATGTGTCAATGAAATAAACCTTTTGCAAAACAACGAACCAAATTGAATGGAATTCTTTTCTTGACAGAAAGATAATGGAATGTGTGCCCAACAAGGGATGACTCTAGAGCACCTCTAGTTTCACTTCTTCTCTCATATACCCGACGCCATTGGACTCTCGGCGCCACCTTTTGGAGCACCAACAAAATTTAACCTAAAAATTCAAATCAACAAACCTTTTGAAACCAACCCGCTGTGCATCTATCCGCCAATCAATTGTACTTTCCTACCGAGTGTCCACAGGAAAGATAGCACGCATTTAACAATCACATAACCGAATTACAAAAATGAGCAACTATGAGGATATATCTGAAAGCACGGAGGCACGTGCCTCTACTTTCGCGTTTGAAACCAAGGATGCAGATCAAATCTATTCTTTAATCAGGGATGAGCTCACACAGGAAACCACGAGCCAGTCCAAAGAGCAAAGTATCAAACAATTGTTATATCTTTCAAAAAGGAAAACTAACCAACAATTGCACGCCAGTACTCTCATAAAATATCATCGCAACTCACGCATACCACGAGGCTTAAGAATCGCTCTAAAACCATCTCTGTGTAAACACTCTAAAAAGTTCCAAGAACGTTGGTATGAAATTTTGAATAAATGTTCTCTAGACCTGATCTTATTGATCATACAAGAATTATCTACAATACTAGAAGAACTGAGCACTGAAATAGAGGAAACAACATCTGACCTTTCAAAAATGATGACGGAAGAGGAATTAAAGACTACCTTAGAGGACATCAAAAATCAAATAGACCGTCACTCAAAAGAAATTAATGAACGAAAAATTCGTAAATTCAAGAGGGATACCCTGGATTACCGTTTAGGGGAAGTCTACACATGGGCTGATATCTATGCCCAGAAACGCAGGAATCGACCATATAATTCAAACACAGACACATCTTCTACCGACAGTGAGACTACACAAAAACCTCGTAAACCACAACCAAGCCGAACAACTCAAGATAAAACAGCCACAGAAGAACCCACCACTAGCAGAACCGCCGAAACAAATTCTTTTTTAGACCAGGGCCAAGCCCAAAAAGGAGACCCAGGAGAAGCACAAGAAAAGGACAAAGAAAGAGATCCACCAACCACACGGAGCACGATGGCAATTACCAAGGAGAAAGAGAAAGAGAAAAGGTCCAAAAAGAACCAGCCACAGAACAATTAGTCATAAACATCAGTGACAAAAATTTCAACTCTCATGAATTACAACTACTACAAAGGGGAACGTCCTTTGTTCCTACCACCATTACGGACAACTTGGAACTGGAAGTGAGCTTTTTTAAGCTAATGCGGAAATTGAGACTGAGACACTTTTTCGACAACACTTTACCAGATCGTCCCCAACCTGAAAAAGATCAATTACTAGGTCTACGGCCTCAAAGTTCTTTTTAAGCTCCAACTAGCCATAAGACATTGGACCTATTTGAAAACCTAGTAAAACAAGACCTTCAGAAGATCAAACATGTCAAACCAAAAAGAAGAAATATCACACAAAAGGACCTTGCCACACTGCACAAATTGGCTACTGACAACAGTATTACATTCACCAAGGCTGACAAAGGGGGAGCCATTGTCATCATGAACGCAGAGATGTATAACGCCAAAGTGATGGAACACATCACAGATATCAATACCTATAGCAAACTTGACCACAACCCAACATTGAAATATTCCAGAGTTCTCAAAACTATCATTGATGGAGCTCTAAAACAAGGTATCATTACAGACAGAACCAAGAATTTTCTAACAACATTGAATCCAAAAAGTCCAACATTACGGATGGTTCCAAAGATCCACAAAAACACCTATGACCCACAGATGCGGCCAATAGTATCAACAATAGGGAGCCTACATGAACCTATCGGTCAACTAATTGATAAATATATGCAAGAGACAGTACAATCTATGCAAACCTATGTAAAAGACACTTCGCAATTTCTGCGGAAATTACAAGAGATACCATTGAATCCCACGGAAAAATTGATCCTATGTACAGCAGATGTACGTAGTTTATACACAAGCATACCCCATGATATGGGTATCGAAGCAATGGAAAGTGCCCTCCTGAACACGGACCTAGATACAGACTTCCAGACATTTCTTATGGAACTGATGCATTTCATACTGTACCACAGTTATTTCAAAGTCAATCAATCTTGGTACCAACAGCTCACGGGCATGGCTATGGGCAATTCGACGGCACCCGTGTATGCAAATATATTCATGCAGTGGTATGAAAAACAACATATCCTCTCTAAAACAGAATGGAAAGACAATCTCAAAATGATAGTAAGATACATAGACGATTTTTTTATTATCTGGATAAATACAGAGGAGTCGCTCAATATGCAACTGACAAAATGTAATGAAATAGACCAACGGATTCAATTGACATGGGACATATCAGATACCATGGTCAACTTTTTGGATGTTAGAGTTACAATTTCATCAGAAGGATTCATGACTGACCTATATGTAAAACCTACAGATAGGAATAATATGCTTTTGTACTCAAGTTTCCATGAACCTAATCTTGTCAGGAACCTACCGTTCTCTCAAATGGCCAGAGTGAAAAGAATCACCTCGGACGACCAGACTTTGAAAATTAGACTCAAACAAATGACCAATAAATTCACCTCGAGAGGTTACCCACCAAACTTAGTAGAAGAATCCAAAACAAGAACGAAAACATTGACAGATCCAAATTACTAACCCCGAAAGTGAAAACTGAGCAAACACGCATTGTGGTCGTATCTAAATATTCTACCGCTAGCAAAAAATACAAACAAACCATCTTGAGACACTGGCCAATCTTGAACATGGAACCAGTCTTCAGACAATCATTTAATTCAACACCGATATTTGCTTTTACTAGAGCAAAAAACTTGGGGGAAATCCTTCAGAACAAACCTCCCGATAACACCTAATTTTCAGGAACTAAACCCTGTCTTAACTGTGGCAATTGCAATAGCATTATCAGAGGCAACACAATATGTCACCCCTTACAAGGATATCCCATTAAACTGAAGGTGAACGCTTCATGTGAATCCAGCAATTTGATCTATGGGATTAAATGCCCATGTGGGAAGATGTACGTGGGCAAGACGGAGCGCCGCATTAAGACACGTTTAACTGAACACAAGTCTAACATCCGCTTGAAGAACATGAAATCAGCCCTATCATCGCACTTTGTTGAATCACAACACAACGTTTCCCAAATAAAGTACATCATTCTTGAGACTGTCCAGAAAACTGAGGGGAGAGACAATACTAAATATTTACTCAGAAGAGAGAATTACTGGATCCACAAACTTTCCACCCAGAAACCGATGGGTTTAAATGAAAGAATCGAATTTTCATGTTATTTGTAACTTATTGCTCCACAGACTGCTGCTTGTGAATACTGTTGTTTGTTCACCAATACATCTGACACTTTGATATACACACCCATCCCGTCACAACACCTGTTGAACATGCCTGTAGCACCACTCTCTACTGTGTCGACTTACACACACGTTTCTTACAGTTCGCGCCCCCTCGGGTCCATATATTTTTTCATTTTTCCATGATTCAATCACAGAGCAATTCCGTTTTAAAGTCCATTATAATGTCCATCATACTGCCAACATAGAATTAACAGCTTCTTCCTTAAGTATAAACTGATGATCCTTACCATCATATTAGACCCTCTGGCCGGGGAACTCCGATAGTATAAAGTCTTTCACCATTTACTATGAACATGTGACCCGTCACATGATCAGAACTTTTTCAAAATAGAAAAGCGCGGCCAGATACATTTCTGAGCCGCCGCTATGCAAGACGAGTAACGGACCAAAGCGATACATCTTCCTCCCCTGGTTAGTTACCCGCTTAAATACCTCCTTGATTTTTGATGAAGCATTCTCCAGAAAGCTCGTTTAATGCTCACATTGCCTCAGGTTAACCGCATCCTTACTGTTTTTTTACAGACCCGACACAAACTTAAAGAAAGGAATGTAAGTGACACTTCCCCTTACTTCTATGTTTACCCTGGATCGCACACAATGCTTATGTTTTCGGTTTGCACTATCAATGTTTATGTTTTGATGTGAATATGTTCAACACTATTTGTTTTGAATTATTATAACATTACCCTATTTCGTTTTTACAGTGTCAATTTCCCTGATGAAGGGCATGACCTTAAATGCCCAAAATGCATTGGATAGGATAAATGATAATGACATTGCCTGAGATATAAATGCTTAAAAAATGTGTAATGACACAGACTACGATGGAAATCAAATAAATATGTCAATGAAATAAACCTTTTGCAAAACAACGAACCAAATTGAATGGAAGTCTTTTCTTGACAGAAAGATAATGGAATGTGTGCCCAACAAGGGATGACTCTAGAGCACCTCTAGTTTCACTTCTTCTCTCAACTAGTATCTTCCCAGCAACATGGATTCATACCAAAACGCGATACAACTGCGCACATTAATATGGCCATTTCTGCTTTTGATGCTGCACGGATACAGTCCGCTCCACTCGGTATGATTTTACTAGATGCAGAAAAAGCATTTGACCGAGTGGGGTGGGGCTTTTTATGGCCAGCCCTACAGGCATTTGGCATTAATGGTCAATTTTTGAGATGGATTCAATCACTCTATGATAACCCAATGGGTAAAATATCTTACATGGGGAAATACTCTCCTATGTTTCCAATTAAGAGGGGGACAAGACAGGGGTGTCCTTTATCACCCCTGCTCTTTGCTTTAGGTATAGAACCTTTTTTAATTGCACTCCAACGTCAGACTTTAATCAACCCATTCTTTAATGGCTTAAATAAATTAGACATCACGGTATATGCAGATGATGTAGCAGTATTCTCCTCGGATATACCACAAGCTTTGAAAGGCATCTCTATTGAAGCAGGTATATATGGATCAGTCTCTGGTTACAACCTTAACACTACTAAAACTCAAATTGTTGCGAATCATCATCTTTCTGCCTCCATTTCAGGTATCTGTGGGGTCGCAACATATCTTGGTGTTAAAGTCTCCTCAGATATTGACTCTGTTGTGGCCCTGAATTATGAAGTATTATTAAAAGAGACTGCTATGCAATTTAAGAAATGGCATAAACTTCCCCTCAACATTATTGGACGTGTAAATCTAATTAAAATTAAAATTTTGCCTAAATATCTATACATATTTCGGGCAATTCCTCTACGTGTTAATAACTCTTATTTTGTCAGATTAGAAGGGATTATTAGCAGCTTTATATGGGGATATAAAAAAGCCCGACGGGCAATCTCTTCACTTAAACTTCCTTTTAGTCAAGGAGGCTTGGCTCTCCCAGACTTTAAACTTTATTACTGGTCTGCTTTTTTAACTCGCTTTCGTAGTTTAACAATTTTGGATAAATGTTTGTATTTTCATAAATTTTTGTTAGGACAAGATGCCACTATGTTTATTTACAGATTAAATGACCCTGATTATTTTAAAAGGGTTAAATTCAAGACTATACGAGATACTGTTAATATTTGCCGCTCCATCATGATGAAATGTAATGCCTCCCATTTTCATTATAAAACACCTCTTTGGGGTAACCCAGGATTTCCTTCAATTTTTCATGAGGCAATATGCAGAATATATTTTGAATCTGGTATTAGATTACTGGGAGATTTGTATGATCATCAAGGATTTATGACATTTGAAAAATTGAAGCAGTGCTACAACTTATCTGAACTGGCTAGGTTTAAATACTATCAAATTAAGGATTATTTAGTGAAAAAATTAGAACTTAATATGATAATGGATTCGGACTTTTGGAACTGTATTTATAGAGATTCTGACCAAGCTCTGATTAGTATAGGATACAAACTATTCGCGGACTTTTGTACTAACGATATTATAAAATTAATGGAGAAATGGAATAAAAGGCTAACTGCAAATATACCACCCGATTTAATTACCTTATCTTTTAAGAGCTTAGATAGGTCAGTTCATTCTTCTAGCCTTAAATTGCAAATGTTTAAAACTATATGCCAGTTATATCATACCCCAGAGAGAATCCTTAAATGGGCAAGGAACAATAATTTTAGCGAACGCACAAAATGCCCCAAATGCGATTTAAACGGGGCTGATATCACTCACATGTTTCTATTATGTCCTATGCTTAAAGATTATTGGAATGGTATTTGTAAGGTGGTTTCGGATAGACTTAATCAACCAATTTCTTTTTCCTCAACTGATGTACTTATTGGTACATGTGTGGGTCAAAATGCATTTAATGATTTGTTGAACATTTTAATTTCGTGCGCAAGACTTATTATTGCCAGAGTTTGGATTCAGAAAAATATGCCAACCGTTATGGAATGGTGGAGCTTGGTTAAAGAAATTTATGCTATGGAGACTACTCTTGCTAATTCAAAGGGTCTTCGGGCTATACAAAAAACGGACAAAATCTGGGGAACATTTATGTCTTAAACTATTGGCATCTTTTCTTTCTTTTTTTTTTTTTTTTTTTCCTTTTCTTTGTATATGACCGTTTTTTCGCTTGTGATTATTGTAATGCCTAAATGTGACTTTTGTATATTTTTGATTTGTTTTTGGGTTTCTGTGTACTTTTGATGCAAATAAAAAATACTTGAAAAAAAAAAAGCAATGTAAAATTTAAATACACATATCCTACATTTTAAATACATTGCACCCTGCCCTATGAGCCTTTAGTTCCAACCTTGTGGGTGTTATTTTGTCAGGTAGACATGGCACTTTAAACTGCACTACAGGCTACAGTTTCAGGCCTGAGACCGGTTTTACAATGCTACTGTAGTGAGTTCCACAATGAGCACTGCAGGCCCACCTGTAGCATTTAAGTTTTCGGCCATGGGTATATGTAGAACTATTTACTAGGGACTTACACGCAAATTAAATATGCCAATTAGGTATAGGACATTTTTACCATGCTTGACGGAGCAAGCACAAGCACTTTAGAAACCGATTGGCAAGGGTAAAGTGCAGAGTCCTAAGACCAACAAAAACAAGTTCAGCGAAGTAAGGGAGTGAAGGCAAGATTTTGAAGGAATACCACGCCAGGTATGTCAGGTCTAACACTGTGCTAACATTTTGCTGCAAATATCTAAAATTCTGAGTAACAAAAGAAATGTGAAATTTGCCAAATTATGCGAGCGTAACGGAAATATTTCTCATACCTAGGCAAGACCATACATAAACAAGATCTGAATTAGACTATTGAGCATGTCTGGTGAGGTTGCATGTAAAACATACTAGAACCTAAACCCCTGATAGAGTGCATAGGTCACCCTACTCAGATTACCATATTCACCTGGGCCCTTAAACAACATATGATGAGATTTTAATCAGGTGACCTGTGCACTTACTCTAATCAGTAATTTATAATTTTAATTTAGGACCAATACCATTGACTTACCAATCCTTGTCATCGGTACCAAAAGTCCTAAGAGATAAAAAAGTTTTTAGAATAATAGGTAAAATGAGAACATTTGCACTCATAAAATAACCACAACTCGGGAAAGGTTTAAACTCTTTATCTAAAATCTTTAAAATGTCATAATCCAAGCATTGAATAATAGAAAATTCTCAATTAGGATAATAACGATTAGAATGAAAATATGAAAAGTTTTTATAAATCAGTCTTTATTCATTTGACAATAGGGTGGAAAGAGACAAGGAAACAATACAATGACGTACCCATATTGAATATTTACCTAGAATGGTGTGAAGAACTTACCCTGGCCACGGGTCAGTTTAAAGGACAGAAACCCGAAAATGTAGGCACTATAAAGGCAAGCAGGTGCAGATTGGAATCAGGACAGTTAAAGCCAAATAGGATCAGGACAGGACCACCAAGGGCTAAGACCAGCACCCACAGTTAAAGTTGCAACGTCTGCATTACTCCCTCTCTGCAGCTCCCAGTCAGAACCCAGTAAAAGTTATCGATTTCTCAGACAAAATGCATTGCCAGCACTTCAGCTCTCAAACCCTGATCTGGGTTGCGAACCTTCTGACAGAGGTCTCCGGCAGCACCTCTGCTCCCGATCACCTATTGAGTGCCTTGAGTCAGTGACAGGTCAGCTATTCGGACAAGTTGGACCAATTAACTAACTAAGCCTACCCTACTTATACTATTTTCCAGGTCAGTGTACCACCCCCCAATGTTGCAAGTGTAAGGATCCCTAATTTTGATTGGATAAAAGAATGAGGAGAGGTCATCACACCATACCAAAACGAAACTTTTTCAAATGAATATTAATGTTTGCGTTCCCGCCCATCAATTTTATTTTCCCATGTATGTTTTATTCCACCCAGCAATGAATGTTCCAATATTGGTTACATTTTAGTTCATATTTTAGATCAGCTTCCTTCACAGGGGTCAGGAGTTAAAGTTCCCAGGCGCATCTTGGTCAAGACTGTCCCTGGCACTCATTCAATGCCATAGCTCGATGGTTTTCAGACTCTGGTGCGCAGGCTCAAAGGTTTCAATATGAAGTGCAGTGGGTTTCAAAATGGAATATCGGGTACATTTCAGGCTCAGAAGCGTGATTACATGAAAAAATAGAAAAGAAACAATTTTAGACGAGACTAAATGAATGCACTGTATACTACTTATCTCTACTCTATTCCCATTACTTTATATTTTACTATTGCGTTAGTGTTAAGCAGAATGAACAACTTAGCAAAAGCAGCAGTGCAAGCTTCATACATTCTGTAACACAGAGCAGCCATCTTAGTTCTAGTGCGCAGAAGTGAAAGTTTCCCTCCAAGCCGAGAAAGACGTCATGTCACATGAGTATGACAGACGCATGCGCAGTAAGAAATCCCACGTAGCATCAGCCATATTATTGCAAGTGGATTAACATTAGTTAAAGCACATATGCAAGCTTCACTTAGATGTCGTGTAATGCAATATTATTAGGACAAACATGTTGATTAGTACATTAACGTTATGTCGAGAAGACTGATTACAAGCAAGTCACATTACAGGTGAATCCTTGCTCCATCAATCCCCTCTTTGATGATATTTTATATCATCACCAATTAAGGAAACAGATACCAACTTTTCACATTTCACCCAGCTCAATTTCTTCAAACTTTCTATTTTGTTTCTTTTCATTATTTGTGTGAAAGTTTTTCACTTTCTTGTACATATTTCCATTCAGTTCTTCTAACTCAAGTTCATCAATATTTCTCTTTTTCCATCTCTTATTTACTGTATATGTCTTGTTGTGCATCCGACATTTGCATCAAAATATTATCCCTAAAATCAGTAGGCCTATTCCCACCATTGGCATCAGTATTTTACCTACAAAACTTTTTCCTACATTAGAAAGCCAACTACCTATAGAGGAGAGACCATCAGTAACTCTCCTCCATGCACTATCAACCTCCAGTGGTTCGAGCTCTTTTTCCAAATATGTAATATTTCTTACATGCCCCTTTCAACACTTTTTTCAGGTATGCAAGTGCAACAATGTTGCGCTTTCAACATTCTACAGACTCCGCCCTCTTTTTCTAATAAGGTATCAAGAGCAAGTCGATTTTGTAAAACCATTGATCTGATCGCAACCAATTTGGTATTGACCATTAAGAACCCTCAAGCAGTATCAGTCGATAACCGATCTACTACTGTTGACAATTTGCAAATTCTTTGCGTATTCAGAGCCACTCCCACTGTAGGTATTAATGCCCTAAATATATCACCTACTATTTCTCCAAAACTAGGTCTTTTGCTATGTATTAATCCATTAGTTTCTTCACTGTTTCCAGTGATTTTGTTCCAAAATAACAGCTCCCATACCAATGAACTGGGAATTTGTAATAAGCTTTGTTTCCACTTATAAAATAAATTCCAGTAAACACAGGTTCAGTTCCATCTTTGAAACCCCAACCCCCAATTACCTTATAATTGTGCTCACATTCTCTGGAGCCAATGAATATACTGTTATAATAACTAGTTCTTTCCCTGTGGAGACAGAGTTTCCCCTTCTTTTCGAAATCCAGCAACAGAGCAGCATGAATCTTGCCATTTGAGGTGAACCCTATATTTTCAGCCCATTTATGAATTTTGTGATTCTTATCATTTGCCTTTCTTTGGAAATTCTCTCTCCTTTTCTCAACCATATTCAAATATATTTCTCTATTTCTTGTAGTAAACAGGTTAAATTATTCTTGTGTGCTTCAGCTATATCTATTGTACCTATAGTTAGAAAATATTCACCCATATAACATGTTACATCACTCTTAGTATGTACAGGATTCAGGTTATTACATATAGGAAGTTCAGAAAATATCACATCTAAAATAGAATAGCAATACTGCATAGAATAAACTAGCTAAAATACTACATGAAATTCCATATGTTAGTGGTAAATGATGGTAAGTCACACCTTCGGCTACCGAAGTAGGTAACTTCATACAAACATAGCAATCTTCTATTTCCATAGCTTCTACATAGTGTACTAATAGGTTTGCAAATACATTTAAGTGAGTTCTGTTTTTAATTCCAGTATAATGTAGTCCTTCCTCATATGATGCTTCTAAATCTACTTTCTGTTGATTAATGCTAAGTGTTTTTTCTTGTGTACCTCTTCTTCTTGGTGTATCTATTCTTCTTGGTGTATGTATCGTTTGTAGCTCATTAGTATTATTCTTCATGTCTCTACTCATTATGTAAGGAATAGTTAATGTCAGTCCTAACCATACTTTGAGTACTATCGCTATACCACATGTGCATATTCTACAGCATGTTTTTAAACAGTTTCTTTTCGGTCTTCCATTAACAGTATGATCAGCCATTTCTGACCAAGGAGACTTAACCCCTCTTTGTAGATTTTTTTTTAATGTAAAAAAATGTATATATAAATCTTTTTATTATTTTAAAACAAAGAAAGGAAATAGACATATCGGGTGCCATACATTCCGGTACAATAATGAGATGAACAAGCATAAAACAGGATATATACGAGCAATGCAAAAACAGTGGAGACGTCTACGCTTACGTTGGAGGAACAGGATGTGCAGTAGTACAATATATGATCCACGTTTAGCGCCAGTCCTCAGATCTTGTCTACCCAAAATAATCAGAATAATAACTGAAGCATGATCACCAGATATTAGAAGACGATCGAAGTCAGGATATTGCATCAACTATACTTATAAAGAAAAGTGAAAGGAAAGTGAAGAAAAAGAAATCATAAAAACAAAAGCCAGAGACAAAATAAAAAAAAACATCCCCTCACCCTGCACCCCTGCATATAGCCGTTGCCTAATGAGGTAATAGAAATTTTCAGGTAGCTAATGTGTCCCCCACTCGCACCCTATCCAATGCACCCATGTTCCATGTATGTCGTGTAACTTCTGTTCTGTACATGCTAGAAAGACGCAAATACATTTGCGTCCATCCTTAACATGTTAGCTATCCAGTCATGCAAAGAAATCCCGTTAATTAGGCTTCTAGGCATACGGTGCCAACGTCTTTACATGGTGCACTTCTGAAATTCGCACACGTTTTCTCCATGTTTCCTGGCCCAGTCGAGCTAGGCCCTTAAACCAGGCCTCTCTGCCTCATCTCTCCTGTCTCCGAAAGCTGTACGCATCCCTGACCCCTGCCTTACTTCCTGCCAGCGCAGCGGTGCCCGGCTCGGCCTGGACTACCTGCCAAATTCATGTTTTGCCTACAGTTATCTGCTCAGCCTCCTCGAAAACACATTCCAGTCTAGTGAAATAGGTAAACATATTCCCGGCTGCAGAGCAAAGGGCCCGGCCTTTTCTGTCCTCCTTGCAAGTGATTTACTGAATCCGTTACCATGGTAGGCCCATGGCTCCGCACGTTGCACCAAGACACGTATGCACGCACCAGCATTCAGTATTGGATGGCCCCTGCCCGAGAGACCTTTTACTTCAGACACTACATCCTCCAAACATAAGATACTAGATATGCTATAGGTACAGGTTGCCCTGACACTCCAGACACCAGTCTCCTCTACTAGTGCTAAAGTCAAAGCCCCCAGTTACACGTCATGCTAGTTGCGCGCGCATGCAGGTCAAGGGTTTCTGCTGATTCTGCAACTTTCCCTATGCATCCACCCACATGTGACGATTCTTGTGACGTTTCTCTGACATGTACAATGCACGCCCATGTGTACGCCCTTTTTCACGCCTCCTATTACGCACATGTGTTCTTATCTCTCTCTTTTCACCTGCTACGCCTACTGTATTGAATTCAATTGTGTCATTTTGCTATATATAATGTGTAATGTTAATAAAACGTTGAATGTCCCTTCCTGAACCTTAGAGGTGATGGAACATGATATCCCATCCTCGAGGATCATTGTCCATTAAAGCCCGTATGACTCAGATACCACGGACTCTGCCTCTCATTTGAATGAGCTGTCTTGTATTGATAATTATACGGAAAAATGCATAGGTAAATTTATTTACCACATAATTTGGCGCCCGAATAGGAACCCCCCTTCCCCACTCGCCGGTGAAGTCACGCGGCCTTTGACCCCTTCTACTGCCCCGACGGAAACCGTGCACGTTTGCGGGTTTTCCTGCTATCTTCCCTCGGGTCCACGAGGGAGACGGAGACTGCGGTCCGGCGTCCAGACGAGGCGGTGAGGAATGCGGAGGATCCCGACCAGAGCCCTAGTCGAGAGAGCAAGGTCCGAGGTGTCCGGAGGCCCACCTGTTCCGAAGCGCATGCGTGGTAGCGTGATGCGTGCCAGTCAGATGTCGTAGCAGTCCAGTCCAGTCCAGTTTCCGAGGCCTTCAGTTTCTTGCTTCCCGGTGAGTACCGTTGTTGGGAACGCATCTAGACGGGTTCATTAATTTGTGCCCGGTAAAGACAGATTTGGGTACGCAGATCTGGTCCTGACGTGTTCACTTAGGTGGATACGGTCCGACGTGTCTCTTTATGAGACCGGTCTGTACTGTTTTAGCAGTGCATCTAGTTATTCAGCATTATCTCAAGACCCCTCAGAATATGTGTTTTCTGTGTTCCAGGTAATTTCGGTCCGACATGTTTTAATGTGTTTACTGTTGTGGTATGGATGATTGTTTACTGTTTATTACAGTGTTTATTGTGTTCACGTCCGAATCACTCCAATCATGCCGCTGTTTTCAAAATTACGTCAGATAGGTACTAGGAAAGGGATACTAGAAGAAGCAGTTCCTGTCCCGCCTAGGGACACTCCAGGATATTTTATGTACCACAAACACGGCTTAGATGCTGTGTTGTATTTAGACTTATGGGTGGATTACACCAAGCATCTGGAAGAGAAGTTTAGATGGCCTGTCTCAGGGACATGGGATGCCGAATGCATCATGAGAGTAGAAGAAGCGTTATGGAAAAAGAAAGCCAGACAATCGCAGAAAGATGCCATAGAATTATGGCGTAAAGAATCGCATAGAAGAACAGAAAAAGCAATCAGAAAAACAGAGAAAAATAGAGAAGAATCCAAAAAAGCCAGAGAAAAAGAGTTACTAGAAGAAGGAGAACAGGTCAGATTAGAACAATTAGACCGCCAAAGAAATGCACTCATTACAGGCATGTATCCAGTTCTTGCCGAGGGCCTGCCCAAGGCGACCCCAGAAGTACCCCGTAACTTGCCACCACCATTGGTTCCGACTAAACTCCGTCACAAACAGACCGCAGCAGACATTTTCCTTTCCTCCTATTTAGATGATGTAGCTCCAGCATATACCCATGTACCCGTACCACCCGTTAATAATGTACAGCAGCCTGTTCCGGCTGATCAAGCCACGACCCCTCCACGTCAAGACTCGCTTCCCGCGCCTGTTGTCACTTCCCCTTCTGTTGCTGCTGCTACTGGTCCCCCTATTATTGGTCCTCACAATCCTTTTGCGACAGATACAACCCAGAGTCAGTCCCCGTTACATATCCCTCTACTACCCGCCATGACGTCAGGTCATGCCCACGCTTCTGCCTCAGGAGGTGCCGTAGGAGGTCACCTTCGCACCCCGCCACAGTTACAACGAGTGACAATGAGAGAATTAGCAACACAGCGTACTCCGAAAGCAATGACACATGAAAAACTTAGACAGTATCTTACGGATTGTAGATATGATCCAGTACCTGGCAAGAGAGGAGACATGATGTTAGCCTCGTTACGTCTACGACGTGTTACAGATTATTTGATGATATTACCAGAAATGCCAGAACATCTAGACAAAATATATCATTTCATTAGAACTGGAGAGAAACCAGAATGTATTCGTGAAGCCATGGCATATCAGAAAGTGGAGACACAAGGTTTACTATTACGATTCTTAATTAATTGTTTGATAAGGGAACAAGATCAGTCAGGTGTTGTTCAAGAAGAGATGGATGTCCTGATAAAATGGGGTCAAAATATTGCAGATTGTAAACATGATAAACAGACTTGTATAGACGCCATGTCCAGAAAGATCCGTAAAGAAATAGTAGCAATACATAACAGACGGAAGGCTGAAAAAGAAGCCGAGTCAGACAAGAATGACTCCTCGAAGGAGGAGGAAGAAGTAGAAACTCCAGTAGAGATTGAGGATAAAATAGCGTACGTAGGTAGAGTGAAACTCCCTAAACAGTATTCTTTTGATAGACCTTTTGACAGACCCATTCGTATAGAAAACAAGAAACGTTTCCTTTCCCCGATACCAGAGCAATGTTCTCTTGAACATGTATTCCAAGTCACTGATAAGATACTGAAAGAAAGAATAGGATATCATGAACTTAATACCTTACGTGATCAGGAACTAGCCCGGTCAGCAGTCCAATGGGCCGGGGATGACAGTATATATAAAGATGATTTAGTAGTGCAAACATTTTTGAGCCTTACTCCAGAAGAACAGCGACTAGCTGGTATATACATGATCCAACATCTCATTACACTATATGAAAATCAGCAATCTGATCCAGGTCCATTGTATAATCTATTGCAAGACATACTCCTGAGAAGGTGGAGAGGTCTAGGTACCGATTTAATTGATATCATTCTAGAACAACGTCATAAATACAGAACTTTCCTAACTCCACATCTTGTTTCCGTTCCACCCCCAGTAAGACAGTCATATCACCTAGATAGACAGAATCCCTTACGAGAAGTTCACCCAGTCCTGGGTACAGGGGGTACGCTTGAACGCGTATTTGTATACACTCCTTTGACTAAAATGGAATTATTGGAAATGAAGAAAATTGTACCTTGTCACGATAAAGATCCTGCAGGGTTCCACCGTGAATTAAAAGACATGTTACTTATGGGAGATTACACGTATTCCGACATTCTTAAAATGCTAAAAGTATTGTTGCCAGCAGGGATTTACGAAAAACTGAAAGAAAAAGAATGGGAGGTGGGAGATAAAAAGATTATTTGGGCTGAATTAGAAGACAAGGAAAATAGACGTACCCCAGGGTTAGGTCTTGGGGAGAAAACTAAAGCATTACCAGGATTATTAGTACAGGTTTTGCCTAGATTATTGACAGTTAAAAAGGAAGACTGGGATGCAATCTCAGCCTGCAAACAGAAACAAGACGAAGACACTAGTGATTTTTATTTCAGATTTGAGAAATGTTTCATTATTAATAGTGGCCTGAAAACAAGTAGCGAGTCATTCCCACATCTTTTTGTGACCAAATTAGTAGAGAATTCCTTACCCCAGGTTAAGAACAGAGTATTGAAAGTTGAAAGTACATGGCAAGCTAATACGCCTTCCCAAATGTTACAAATGTTACAGTACCACCAGAACAGAATTAGAGAGGAACACGATCATGAGCAGAGACGTATGAAAGACACGAAAATGAAAGTACTAGTTGCCCAGTCTGTTCCAGCAGATGGTCAGAAGAGGGGTAACACGCAGAACTCACAGACTAGTCATTCTGCAGCTCCTGTTAAAGGGAATTGCAATTACTGCAAACAGCCAGGTCACTTTATAAATGAATGTGCCGTTCTTAGACACAATATTGCTACAGGCAAAACGAAAGAAAGACCACGTCCGCCTAGACCAGAACACGTACAACAGAATATTCCACAGAATCCGCAACCTCCCCAGAATGCACAGCAACAGACAGTAGCTGTACCCCAACCCCAACCCATTGCCGCAACACAACACGTCACACAGCAAATGTACCAGTATGCACAGTCCGATTACCCCGATTATCAGCAGTACACATGAAACAGCCTAGAGAGGGAGGTTGGCTTGCCCCTTATCGAGGTTCCTGTAGATCAAGATGGTCCCTACGTACATAGTCAAGTCTTAGGGAAAGACAGAAATTTTTTGATTGACACAGGGGCGAGCAGAACTACTATTAGTCATGACGAGGTCCCAGGGGCACCCCTCTCAGGCTCACAGAATGTTTCCCTTGGATTTTCAGGAAAGCCTATTGTTAACGAAGTATCACAGCCAGTTCCCCTTGCAGTTGGTCCATTGTCCCGTACTACAGATTTATTGCTTACGAAATCATGTCCTGAAAACCTGCTTGGTATTAAGACGCTGAAAGCTCTAGGAGCTGTTATATGTTGTTCCCCAGAAGGTGTGAGATTATTCCTTCGTGATTTTAAGGGTCATTATGTGTTGAGAGATTTTGATGTAAGATTGAAAAATGTTCCGCAGCATTTATGGGCGCAAGGTCCAACTGATGTAGGTTGTATGCATATTACTCCTTATCGTGTCACACTCAAGCAAGGTGTTGTACTGCCCCGAATCCGACAATACAAATTGCCTCCCGAGGCTGTAGCAGCCTTACTGAAAATTATTGACGAACTCATTGCCCAAGGAGTAGTTGTAGAAACTGACTCCAATGTATGTAATTCTCCAATCATTCCGATTCTTAAACGAACTGACCCAAATGCACCTCCGGTCTATCGACTGGTGATCGATCTTCGAGAACTCAATAAATGTATAGTACCACAGTATCCAGTAGTCCCAGATATTTCATCAGTATTGACTGCCATTGATTCCGAAGCCGCGTTCTTTACTGTAATTGATCTGAAGAACGCCTTCTTTAGCGTCCCCATTCATCCTGATAGCCAATACCTTTTCGGATTCTGTTTAAATGGCCGAAGCTTCAAATTTGCACTTGCACCTCAAGGGTTCACGGAAAGTCCGAGTATTTACACTCAAGCATTTAAAAGACAACTAGACAGTATTCACATGCCTACTGACACTGCTCTACTACAGTATGTTGATGATCTATTGATCACAGCACGGACCGAACGTGACTGCGAGCGCGCGTCACTGACAGTCTTGTATTTTCTGGCCGAAAAGGGGCACAAAGTATCCCCTTCGAAGCTCCAATTCTGTGCCCAGCAAGTGGTATACCTTGGGCACTTGCTGTCCAAGAGGGGTAGACAGTTGACACCAGATCGTATCCAGTTAATTGCACATCTGCCACACCCCAAGACACAAAAGGAAGTATGGGCTTTTATTGGCCTCACTTTGTACTGCAGACAATGGATTCCCCAGTATGCATTTCTAGCCAAGCCACTCATACAGTTGACAACACAGGAGGCAGCGACTTCGACTGTCCTCCCTTGGACTCAGGAACATACACAAGCTTTTAATGACTTGAAGAAAGCATTATGTCAAGCACCAGTTTTAGCGACACCATGTTACAGTAAACCGTTTACACTTTTCGTCACAGAACGTGATGGCACAGCATTATCTGTTTTCACACAAGATCAAGCAGGACACCATAAGCCTTGTGCTTATTTTTCTAGTACATTGGATCCAGTAGCCCAGGCCTTGTCTGCGTGCTTGAAATCAGTTGCAGCAACAGCTCTAGCTATCAGACAAAGCGATTCGATAGTGTTAGGACATCCCTTGACAGTACAGGTTCCACATTCCGTGGAAGTACTTCTGAACCGTACCCAGACCCAGCACTTGACCATAGCACGACTGACAGGTTATGAGTTGACACTGTTCCAGCCACACATAGAAATCAGACGCTGCAACATACTTAATCCTGCCACATTGTTACCCTCGAGTACAACCGATCCAGCACCACATTACTGTGTAGAAGTCATTAATACAGTGACAAAGCCCCGACAAGACTTGACAGATGTTGCAATGACTGACCCAGACCTGACACTTTACGTGGATGGTTCATGTATGAGAACAAGCACAGGAGAGTTAGTGGCCGCATATGCAGTGACCACTGAAACTGAAGTCATAGAAACACACAGTATTGACACCCTATCTGCTCAAGCTGCAGAGCTTATTGCTCTGACTCAAGCCTGTATACTAGCCAAGAACAAGAAAGTCAACATATACACAGACTCACAGTATGCATTCGGAGTCGTTCACGACTTCGGAGTCCTTTGGGAAGAGAGAGGTTTTTTAACTTCTCACGGTACCAAAATCCAGCATGGTCCCCTTATTCAAGCCCTGTTAGAAGCAATACACTTGCCTTCAGCCATAGCCATTATGAAATGCAAAGCACATACCAAAGTCACCGACACTATTTCCCAGGGTAACGACCTGGCAGATCATACAGCCAAACTCACAGCTCAGACAGACATTCCGACTGACATGACAAAGACTGATATAACTACACTGACACATTGCCTGACAGTTAAGGATCCCACTCTAGATGTCCTCGACATACAGACACATGCCACACCAGATGAAATCAAGAAATGGACTGAACAAGGAGGGATCCAAACAGATCAGGGATGGATGACAAAGGGAAGGGCCACATGGTTCCTCCCCGACTCTATGGTTCAAGTCATAATTAACACAGCACATAGTCCAGCACACTTAGGAGAGAAAGCCATGTTAGACAGTTTACAGAATCTCTGGTACAACAAACATTTACGAGCAGCCGCAAAACAGAAAGTGCGTACTTGCATGATCTGTTGTCAGTTCAATCCAGGAAAAGGTGTCCCCGTGGAACAGGGTGGATTTCATCCTCCTGACCATCCTTTTGAAGTCCTCCAGATGGATTATACCCAGATGGACCGATGTCGAGGATTCAAGTATGTCCTCGTAGTTGTATGTGCTCTTTCCCGATGGACTGAAGCATATCCAGTCCCCGATTACACTGCTGTAACCACTGGCAAACAGCTGGTACGTGAGTTTTTCCCACGGTACGGTTTGCCCCGTGTCGTGTACTCTGATAATGGACAGCCATTCTCGTCCGAGCTTATGAAGCAGGTATCACTCCTGTTAGGTTACCAGCCAGTGGAAGTTCCATTGGGTCCGACATCCTGAAGCCGCAGGTCTCGTAGAGAGACATAATCAGACCCTGAAAACACGCCTAGCCAAGATATGTGCGGAGAAAGGTGTAGATTGGATAGTTGCCTTGCCAGTTGCACTCTTTTACATGCGAATGGTAGCTCATTCTAGGACAGGGCTATCCCCGTATGAGGTGGTCTTCGGTAGGCCTCCGAATATGTGGGGGACGCCTATGCCCCGTAAAATTACTGATGTTGACAGTTGTATGATGACAGATTACCTGGCCTCCTTGATGTCTGCACTACAATCTTGTCGTTCACAGGTCGCGGCTGCCTTTCCGGACAACACCCAAGTAAAACCGCATGAAGTCCGCCCTGGTGATCTGGTCCTCGTGAGGAACTTCGACCGGAAGAGTCCGCTGGAACCCAGATGGAAACAGCCAAAATTGGTTTTATTGTCAGCAAGGACTGCAGTCAAACTAGAAGGAAGGAAGGGATGGCTGCATTCGAGCCATGTGAAAAAAGTTCACGGACTGTGTCCAGACTCTCCGATTAAGGACTGCCCACTTTCAGAGACTGATTCTAAACTCCCCCTGCTAGAGAAAACTCCCCAAGAGGAGTACCGTACTAAGTTAAGGTCTAGTAAGTCAGACAGCGTTTAATTGTTTAAGTCCCCCTCGGGTGAAGCGGTTAGACAGGTTTCTGACATGTATAGAATAGACCCAAGTAGTCAGAGAGATAGGCGTATCGAGAAAAGAAAAAAGCACTGTAATGTTTTGCACAGCAGATGCATAATTGCCTTGATCTCGATGTTTCTTCTGAGTCTTACGATTATATGCATTAGTCTAATGTTACACATTTTCTTTCCTCTTGATTCCCTTGCACATGCTTCCTCTAATGACACTGTGGAGCACACTTTTAGTGATCTGCCCCCACATGAACTATCCTATCGTTTAGCCATGCGCAACAATACATTCATCCGTATGTTACATCATTTACACCAGACCAGCAATGCCACCAATTGCTGGGTATGTGGCCGACTCCCTCCCTATCAGAAGTACAAGGGAGTTCTGCCCCTCTTTCCCTATCCGTTCACACATAATGGTTCGTGTGGTGCATGGTTTACTTTAATGTCCTCCCTAGATAGTAAGTCCACGGTTTCCCAAGGCAATTGGATATGGGGGAACCTGAATACAGTCATGAATAAGATATGTTTCCCAGACCAAGAAGGTCTTCCCCAGAGGACAGGGACCGATCTAGAAAATGAAGTGTATGGATTAGGTAATTTTACACTTAACCTCATGATTCTGAACGTGCAGTCTGAGACTAATTCGGACTTGCCGTTTATTACAGTTTTGCCAGTGAAAGGTGAATTATGTGTCAGAAAGAATGGTTCAGTACATCTAGGACACAGTGATTGTAATACTGTTGTCGAATTCAGTGATAAAGGAAAGTCTACTTTCAAAGCTTCCCGCCACTCTTATTTCATATGTGGTCAGACAGCCTATGTACGTCTGCCATTGGATTGGGATGGGACGTGCTATATTGCGTTCCTATTGCCACCTGTTTTTCTAGCCCCGCCTGATTATCACAGAAATCCACATCTCGTCCATGTAAGACATAGAAGGGAGATCAAGATCCCAATCGTCGATCAGACTGAAACTACATTAGAACAATATATAGATTTCAATAAAGGATTCTTTCCATTCATAGGCACTGTCTCAAATAGTAAACTAATACGCAAGTTAACTAGAACCTTGGAAGCAGTAGTGAACGAAACTACTTCTGCTTTAGGCAACCTGACCGAGGAACAGTCTGCTATGAGACTTGTTGTTCTTCAAAATCGCCTTGTCCTTGACGTCATCTTGGCAGATAGGGGCGGGGCTTGTAGAGTCATCGGATCCAGTTGTTGCGTGTTTATTCGAAATAACGCGCCATCCGTGTATAAGGCCATAACTCGGCTCCATGAAATAGCTCAGCTGATACATCAGAATCCAGGCTCCTGGACTTGGTCCGGTTGGTTCTGGAGTGTAATATCCGCCTGGGGATGGAAGTTGTTGTCATTCCTAGGAATAATACTGGTCATAGTATTCAGTTGTTTTCTCTGTCTACAATGTGGGCCAGCGATTTGCGGCTTGTGCGCCACAGCTTGTATTCCCCGTCCAAGTACACGTTCCCGTTCCCGAATAAAGAAAGAAGAACAAATGATGCTTTATGAACAGATAGATGGTCTTATGAATATAGATATATCCTAAAGGGTGTAGTAGGGTCCAAGGAGGGAATGAGGTAATATAAATTTTCAGGTAGCTAATGTGTCCCCCACTCGCACCCTATCCAATGCACCCATGTTCCATGTATGTCGTGTAACTTCTGTTCTGTACATGCTAGAAAGACGCAAATACATTTGCGTCCATCCTTAACATGTTAGCTATCCAGTCATGCAAAGAAATCCCGTTAATTAGGCTTCTAGGCATACGGTGCCAACGTCTTTACATGGTGCACTTCTGAAATTCGCACACGTTTTCTCCATGTTTCCTGGCCCAGTCGAGCTAGGCCCTTAAACGAGGCCTCTCTGCCTCATCTCTCCTGTCTCCGAAAGCTGTACGCATCCCTGACCCCTGCCTTACTTCCTGCCAGCGCAGCGGTGCCCGGCTCGGCCTGGACTACCTGCCAAATTCATGTTTTGCCTACAGTTATCTGCTCAGCCTCCTCGAAAACACATTCCAGTCTAGTGAAATAGGTAAACATATTCCCGGCTGCAGAGCAAAGGGCCCGGCCTTTTCTGTCCTCCTTGCAAGTGATTTACTGAATCCGTTACCATGGTAGGCCCATGGCTCCGCACGTTGCACCAAGACACGTATGCACGCACCAGCATTCAGTATTGGATGGCCCCTGCCCGAGAGACCTTTTACTTCAGACACTACATCCTCCAAACATAAGATACTAGATATGCTATAGGTACAGGTTGCCCTGACACTCCAGACACCAGTCTCCTCTACTAGTGCTAAAGTCAAAGCCCCCAGTTGCACGTCATGCTAGTTGCGCGCACATGCAGGTCAAGGGTTTCTGCTGATTCTGCAACTTTCCCTATGCATCCACCCACATGTGACGATTCTTGTGACGTTTCTCTGACATGTACAATGCACGCCCATGTGTACGCCCTTTTTCACGCCTCCTATTACGCACATGTGTTCTTATCTCTCTCTTTTCACCTGCTACGCCTACTGTATTGAATTCAATTGTGTCATTTTGCTATATATAATGTGTAATGTTAATAAAACGTTGAATGTCCCTTCCTGAACCTTAGAGGTGATGGAACATGATATCCCATCCTCGAGGATCATTGTCCATTAAAGCCCGTATGACTCAGATACCACGGACTCTGCCTCTCATTTGAATGAGCTGTCTTGTATTGATAATTATACGGAAAAATGCATAGGTAAATTTATTTACCACACTAACCCCAACTAGCAGTGAGCCTGTCGCCCCAACTAACTAAATTCTAAAAGTAGAAAGAGAAAGTGGAGGAGGGCATATCCATACATGCCCCTGGTCCCCCCCTCCTCCCTGCCAGAACCAAGAATCCCCAGACTAATGTCCGATAATCTATGAAGCCGCATATACGTAGCGCTACAGGGGAAACTTTAAACACCGCCCAACCTCCCGAACGCATAATGATAGCAGATCCCCTGTCCAACAAGACTCGATGCTAAACCCAATCACTCAGTCCCATCCTTGACCCGTCTGATCAGACGTGCAAGCCCCTTCCGGACAAACTGTCGCCTCAACAGGATAGTCAGAACACGAAAAAGATGTATCAAATTTCAAATCGAGATGTAGCGGAGAGATGAAAGCGCTGAGAACACCATCAAGACCAAAAACTCTCCCCGCCATTATTTACTCTCAGCTTCGTTTCGTCCGCCATCTTAGTGTTGTCGATATACGGGGGGAGACACGGTTTCCAGCCAGCAATAGTTCCCATCAAAAGACCCCGGAAAGGGAACACCTAGCAGTCTTTCCTTGATCAGCAACGATCGTAGGCCAGACAATCTATTCACAGCTTCGAGCACGCTTCTATCGACCAAAACATTGGTCTGAGGCTCCAACACCGCCCACAGTATGGGGTATGCGTCTTCCAACAACGTGGCCATTTTGGGGGTCTCGAGTCGTTTCATTACATATAGTGGAGTAGGGTCCGGTCCACCCTGCCCGATTTCAGACAAACGCTCCATCATTTTGTGAATGCGGGCTTCAACACGATCATGAAGTGACTCAATGGCTGCCAACACAGTTCGTAGTGAAAGTTCACTCTCAGTCCATTCTACCACTCCTCGGTCGATCTTAGTCGTGTTCACGTCCCCAGAGAGCCCGGTCCCTCCGGGGGGAACTGATAGATGTGGAGCAGACAGCGGCAGAAGGGGACTTATCGATAGGTTCAATATCAATCCGGACTCAGCTACCGCCAGCGGAGATCTCAACCCAGCGAACACCGGTGGGACCAGATCGGGTCACCGGGCCAGGGACCCCCGCCCACCGCTTCAGGAGTGCATCGTCACCCTCCTTCGATGTTACCAACTCAGCCAATCGGCGTGAACTTCGGTCCACAAAACTTCCACTTCGGGAGACCGGACCCCGTCTCACGACCACAGCCGATGTTGTTCAACTGCGACCATGCTGGGTCAGTACTCGAGACCCCAGCTTCCAAGCTGGTCTAGGCCGCAAACTGCCACACGACGTAACTTTGTCCACCAAACCAGTAGAAATCTCGGGATTACACCATTAAGTTGTAGTTCGGTTCACACACACGGAGGCAGGGCGCAAAATCAGGATAAATGACAGGATCATCTGGCAGGAGTCGGAGGTCGGCAGAGCCGGGAGCTTACGCGGCCATCTTGTTTGCTAGCGTAGCCCCCCCCCCATCTTTGTAGCTTTTACACAGTCTTTTACCCTGTGAAATTTTCAAGTTGGTCTCACTTCTCCGTCAGTCTAATCAGCAATCAATTCATCATCACTTTCGTCACTTATTTCCAAGTTTTCGAAATCTTCAAGAATGATGTAAGCCCATTCAGGGCCTCTGAATTAATTATTCAGTCTTTTCAGTTGTGGACTTCTCCTTCTCAGTTGTACTGTATATTATTCAGCTTGACTTGTTATTTCATTTACTTGTTATGGTTCTTCATTTACTGTCTGTAGATGAAGTTTCAGCCTTTTTACAAACGTAGGCCACTTGTCTCCTTTTCTGAGTCTTTTTGCTGGCACTGTGCTCTGGCCTTCTTCCACTGTTCTCTTATTTTCATTCTGTTGTGGCACATCTATTTCAATGCTGTCTTCTGTATCCCTTTCTATCTGACTAGGTCCAGGTCTTATTTCTGTTTCTTCTGCCTGGCTACTAATCTGGCCTTGTTCAGGTATCTGCTGAATTTGACTTTGATATTATTCACCTTCTTCTTCCTGAACACATTTTTCTACTCCTCTCTGGCTCTGCTCAAGCTCTTTGAACCCTAGATTTTTTTCTGCCTGAGCTCTCGCCCTATTACCTATCTGTCCCTCCTCAGACTCAAGAGTTCTTGGTGGAGTGTCATTTGTCCGAGTATTCTGATCTTTCCTTATCTGTTCCTCCTCAGAATTACTACTGGCTTAGATTTCTGTAATGTGAGTATGTTCTTCTAAATCTATCTCGTCCTCACTAGCACTCTGATGGTCTCAATAAATATGACTTCTGGTTCTCACGTATTCTGCAGGTATCTCAACTACTGGAATCCAATCATCTTGACTGGTGCTTGGTTGTTCCTGTTCGGCTACTTCAGGATCGATATCTTGAGACCCCTCAGCTGCACAAACTTCAGCTTTAGTTTCATCAGGTTCAGTCACTCTTTTTGTGTGACTGGCATAGATCCACTGTTGAACTCCTTCGCACTTTACAGCTGTGGTGGTAAGCAGAATTACTTGTCGTGGTTTTCCCCACCACGGTGCAAGGCAAGATTTTCGAGTGTGTTTCTTTAGGATGTATGGCGTTACAACACATACTTTTACCACGCATACCATTACAACGCGGTTTTTACAACGCATACCATTACAACGCATAGCGCTTTGGGGCGCTGGATAGTGAATAGTTTAATTTACTATTCCAACTCCAGTCCCAGTGGACACTAGGGAAGGTGTTGGATAGTAAATTAAACTTATTCCCTATCCTAGAGCGCCCCCCCCAGCGCAATGCGTTGTAATGGTTTGCGTTGTAATGACTGCGTTGTAATGGTAGTGCTTGGTAAAAGATTTGTTGTAAGGGTTGTATACCGTTTCTTTAGCACTACCCAGTCACCTGGGTTCAGGTCATGTGCTGGAGGTGCTTGTCTGGCAACAGCGTCTTCCCCAACCTGGTGAGAGATAGAACGCACTTGGTCAGACAGTTCTTTGCAGTACTCCAGTACTAAATCATCAGATATATTTATTTGCTTGTGTCCTGGCACCCATGCTTGCCTCATTGCTCTTCCCATTAGTATTTCATGAGGACTCAAGCCTGTGTTCCGGTCTGGAATACTTCTGTGTCCCATCAGAACAAGAGGTAAAGCATCTGGCCACTTTAATCAGGTAGATTTTTACATCTTTCCCAATCTCGACTTGATTGTGCCATTTAGATGTTCTACCACTCCAGAAGCCTCTGGGGGGTATGCACAGTGCAGCTTTTGCTTAATGTTAAATGCTTCACAGATTAGGCCAATTATTTCATTATTATAATGACATCCTCAGTCTGATTCATTTGTTACTGGAAAACCGAATCTGGGTATCGGTTCTCTGAGTAGGAGTTTGACTACAGTGATGCTATCATTTTTACGTGTGGGGTAAGCTTCCACACATTTTTAAAATAGGCAGACAATGACAAGAATGTATTTTAGTCCTCGACAAGGGGGTAACTGAATGAAATGAATCTGCAATCGTATGAGGGGACCCTCTGCCTTCCCAATCTATCCTGGTAACACTACAGTTTTCTTTCCAGGATTCATTTGTTGACAAATTAAAAATCTATGGCAAAGTGCTTCTGCTATGTTCCTGAATTTGGCATTGAACTACGACTGCCTGAACAGACGTATCATGGCATCTCTCCCCAAATGGGAATCTCCGTGGAACATACTAGCCATTGGAGCAAGCAAACAGTCTGGTAACACAGGCCGACCATCAAGGTAAACAATGACACCATCTTCAACCCTTCTTTGACAACCTATCTTTCTCCACTCTTCCTTTTCTTTTGGTTCTGCTTCATTTTGCAAGTCTCTCACTTCTTCTGATGTTCTCACACCTTCAAGCAACATAAGTTGGCAGCTTTTTCCACTCACTTCAATTTTCTTGTTTACAGCCATTGTAAATTTGGCAAAATGTTGGGCTAACTTGTCAGCATATCGATTACCAGCTGTCACTTTGTCATTTCCAGATTGGTGAGCAGCGCACTTGACCACTGCCACTTCTTTTGGCAATTGGATTGCTTCAAGCAAATCTTTTACATAATGACCATTTTTAATAGGAGTACCTGAAGAAGTCAGAAACTCCCTTTGCATCCATAATTGGCCAAAGTCGTGCACAACCCCGTAACCATGTGTAAATAGTTACTTTCCAATTTTTCCCAAATTTGCAAGCTTTTGTTAATGCAACCAATTTGGCTACTTGTGCAGACTTGACACCAGGAAAATGGGATGCTTCAATTGGACCCCCCACCCCCTCCAACGTGCACACTGCATAGGCAGCACTCAAACCTCCTTCCTCATGTCTCATGCATGAACCATCTACAAATAGTTCATATTCAGAATCAATTAATGGCTCTTCTCTTATGTCAGGACGTGGTTTTGTACTGTATTCAGTCAGGTCGATACAATCATTTTCGACTTCTCCCTTCACTTCTGCAAAGTGTGACTCAGATAGCAGTGTTGCTGGGTTCAGAATATTACACATAGCAATGGTTACATTTCCCGTACCTACAAGGATTCGCTCATACCTAGTCAGCCGACTAGGAGTTAGATGCTGAGTCTTGGTCCTTGTTAAGAAAATCACAACTGCGTGTGGAACATACACTGTCACTGGATGCCCCATAACAATGGACTCACTTTGCTCAAGGTTCATGCAGGTTGCAGCTACTGCTTTCAGGCATGGAGAAGCGTGGCTCAATGGTTAGAGTGGCAGACCCTGATGCAGGGGTCTGGCCTGGGACCAGGGTTCAATTCCTGCCTCGGCGGCTCTTGGACTCAATCCCCCCGGACCTGATAATTCTTGCCTTGGTGCCTAATCTAATGATGGGCACCACTCTATGACTCTGGGCAGTAGCTTGCTTAATCTTCACAATGGCCCCAGCAGCGCTTGGATGCCTGGCTTTCCCTTGGGGCTGCCCAGGAGTGGACATCTCACAGGAAAGCCAGGAAGGGTTCCACAGTGGTATGAATACAGCGCTATGAGACCTCTGGGTAGAAGGCGCTATATAACTACAAACACATTACATCCTGGCAATGCAGATGCCACTGGGTCTAGTGTAGAAGAAAAATATGCCACAGGGGGTCTCATCAGACCATGAGTTTGGGTCAAAACTGAAAGCTCACAATTATCTTGTGTGTCACAGAATAGTGCAAAATCTTTTGAATAGTCAGGCATCCCTAATGCTGGAGCTGTACACAGACATTCTCGTAATTTCAAAAAAGCAGTCATGCTTTTGTCATCCCATTCTACTGGGTCTTTTGCTCTTTTCTTTGTCATTGGTATTAATGGCTTTGCTAGAACTGCAAATCCCACAATCCACTGCCTGCAGTAACCTACAACTCCAAGAAACATCCTGATCTCCTTTTGAGTTTGAGGTAGATTCATGTTTTTGATTATTCTGATCCTTTCTGAGGTGACCCTTCTGACCCCTCTTTCTATCTGGTGCCCCAGATATTTCACTGACGTGGTACAAAAATGTAATTTCTCAGGTGACACTTTATGCCCTCCTTTACCCAAATGATTCAGTAAAGCAATGGTATCAACAACACATTCATTTCGAGTTTTAGGCGCCACCAATAGGTCGTCTATATACTGGACCAGGACTGACTGTCTGGGCAGCACCAAAGACTCAAGGCACTTTTTCAAAATCTGATTAAAAATCGATGGACTCTCTGTATACCCCTGAGGAACGCGGTTCCAGATGTACACATGACTGTTGAATTCGAAAGAAAAAATAAATTTGCCATCAGGATGCAATGGAATCGAGAAAAATGTGTGACACAATTTGATTACGGTGAACTATCCAGCTTCCCACAGTATCTGATACAGAATCACTGCAGGATTTGGCACAACTGGACAGCAATGGACAACAGTCTTATTAATCTTGCGGAGGTCTTGTACGACCTTATACTTGCCACGTGGCTTCTTTATGCCAATTATGGGCGAATTACATGGACCGCGCATTATTTCTTGTAAAATGCCTGCTTCAACCAAACGCTTTATTTCTGCTGCAACACCTGTTTTTATTTCTGGGCTCATTTTGTACTGTGGAGTATTTGGGAAAACTGCACCTTCTTTTACTGTCACTTTTATTGGATCGACATTTGCCATTAATCCTACATCTTTTCTGGTAAAATCCCATAAATTAGTATTTACAGTCTGTTGTAACTCTTCTGGTAAGTCTTCTATACTTAACTTTTTATTCTCTGTTTCTTGTTTTGCTAACATTAGTTTATAAACTCTGTCTTCTTCTGGGGTTTGAATTTCAACACCACTCGGGGTGCAAAAGATGGTGCAATTCATTTTGCACAACAAGTCTCTACCTAACAGGTTCACTGGACTTGAATCACAAACAACAAATCTATGCATTTCTTTAAAATTGCCTATTCTAACTTCCATTGGTTCTGTGACTGGGGTACTAATTTGTTTATTAGAAACGCCCACTACTTGGATCGCTTCTCCTGCGAGGGGTAGGTTTGGAACGTCTGCTGTTCTCACAGTAGAACGGGTAGCACCTGTGTCCAATAGAAAGGTGACATCATTTCCTTCAACCTTTCCTTCAATGTATGGACCTGACTGATCTAACGGCAAGCAGGTGCCAAGTACGCAATCCTCGTCCTCCCCTCTCAGGCACCGTCAGTATGTGTCCTCACTGAAAACGTATCACTGAAAAGAAATTTTGATGTTGCTGTGTCTCTCCTCTCACTTCCCTCCCAATATGTGGTATCCACACTCTGGTGTGCTTTGCTCTTCAAATTTGGCATAGGTGCAAGGGGTAACTGGTTTTGTATTACCTGCTGGTGTTGTTTCCGTGGAACCTCATTCTGCGTCTGTGGATTTAAATCATTAGTTTGCATGTTACCGTTTTGCACATTCATTCTTCCAGTGCCCAAACTTGCTACGCCCATGACCGGGAATCTTCTTATTGGCTTCTTCTCTATTGAATTTTCCCCTTGGTTTACCCCCATTACCATCACTTTGGTTATTGGTTATTTGGCTCAATTGAAGCTCCTGTTGCTCTGCTAATTTCACTTGTGCCCACATTACTTTTTCCTTTAAATATTTTCGTTTATTGTCGACTTCATCTTCGCAATATTTTGCATATTTAAGGATTTCATCAATCGGCTTGGCCTGCCAGCAAATTTTATGGTCCTTGATCCATTCTGGCCTTAATCCTGACACAAATTAAATGAAATGCATCACATCTTTCATATCGATAATATCCAATCCACTATACTGTTTGAATATTTGTAAGAGACGTTCATAATATGCATGCACAGATTCATCTTTATTCTGAGTGGTTCTATCTATCCTAGTCCTAGTCCAATCTGTCTTTTTTGCAGGCACCTTCCCTTTGAGGTACAGTATTACTTGATTGTACTTCTTCATCACCTCATCAGAAGGTGCCCCTGTCTTCGGATCTCTAGGATGCTCATCACTAGGCAAATCAATAGCAATTTTACCTCCTGTCCACAAATCTAGAGGAACAACAATGTCAAATAGTCCATCTATATCTTTCAAAAGACATTTCGATACCTTCACAAATCTCTCAACTTGTCTGTACCACTCTACAGGTTTCTCGCGAAGTTTGGGGAAGTCATTTGTAAATGACAAAATATCCCTTCGGGACCATGGGATATGTACATAACCTCCACCTGGTACCTGTCTCATGGGTAATAACCTTTCCACTTTGTCTGTTTCTTTTAACACATATTCGGATGCAATTTGTTTCGATTGGGCTTCTTCTTTTTTCTTTGCCCACCTAGTTTTCCATTTTTCTATGTCACCCCATTTTTGCAATAATGTCATAAGCTCCCTGATCTGTATCTTTCTACCTGACACATTCATATTTTCCAAATATTGTCAGAAAATTCAGCTCAATATGGTTTCTGTAATACTTCAGATTTTTCAATGTCAATTCCCATGTTAGCTGCCATATCCATTGACTTTTCATGTAACACTCTTGTAGTATTTCTAGTAATACTTTTGCATATGAACAACAATTCATCTTCACTGAATGTATTTAATCTGTCCAATCCCACATTTCCAGCCATCATTTCTTCTAATTCAACTCTTAATTTAAATATGTCCAATAGTTTTGGCTGTGATTTTGGTTTCTCTATTTCTCGTGTCCATCTCTCTATTTCATCTGGGGTTACTACTGTGGCATTTCTTGTACATGGGGATGTCTCCATTTGTACTTCTCTAGAATTTATAGGAGTGGTTTTCCTGACTGGGTCACCCACAGGTTCTCTTATGGGCAAATCCATCAAGGAAATCACTGATTCACATTCACTTGCTTGATCATCAACTATTAAGGGTTCTTTCCTTGGTTGAACTACAGGTGTAGCCTGAACAGGAGTTTTAGGACTAGCCTGCTTATCTCCGTACAAAGGAACAACTGGGCCAATAGTTACCGGAATTGATAGGGCTTCAGGACTTGTATTTAATTGGGAAATGTTCTGAATCAACTCACTTCTTTGTTTATTTACTGCTTCTCTTTCCCTGTCTTGTAGTACTTTCTTCAACGAAGTCTCATGTACCACTTGTGGAATCAGAGGTGGTTTCAGAAACGGAGTATTTGGATTAATTATGATTGGTTCCTTATTATAAGGTGGTGGATTTTTCATTAATAAATCCTCCAATTAATCATGATCTGATTCACCACTAATCATCAAATGTTTTGTTTTCCCAATCCTTTTACTCCCTGTAGGTTCTTCGAAAGTTATTACAGGATATAATCCTTCCACTAACATGGACTGTCTCCATTGTTTCATTTGTTGGTCTCTTGTCTCTTTTGGAAATCTAGGATAAAACGTACTCCAATTCCTGATACTTCTGGGTCTATCTCGCGCGAATGCCTCATCAGTTTCCCATTCTTCCAATGCCTCATACTACGTTAATATAGGTCTGGGATCTAATTCATTCATGCGAGTTCTCAAATTGTACAAAACTCTGCCATTAAACGTACCATTTTCTGGAAATGCTAAACCACCATCATCTTTTGTGTACTCCATCCAATTCTCTAACCACACACAAGTGTGATAGCCCCTTTCAACTATCATGTATTATGCGGGCATGTTTGGTGGTGGAATAATAATCCCTTCTCTTGTTTAAATTGCTTTATCTTTTTTGAAATAATTCTCAATTCTTTTAATGAATGACATCTTTCTTTTCTCTCCGTACATGATATAAGGTCTTCCTCTTATAAACTGTTCTTGTGCAAACCCTAGATATTTCCTATTGGGTCTACCTCCTACAAGCGGACCTAGGTGCCACATATAATTTAAACGTAAACCTGTTTAGGATGACTCTCAATTTGTTAACAAAATTACTTCCAATACCAGCACGTCTCTTTAATTTTCAGTGACCAATCAAAATTTAGAATTCAAATAAATTCAACCAATGGTTGCGACGTTTTTTCTCATGAGACTACTTCTCACGCTCCTGTACTCACCCCTCCTTTACAATTACTATCTCAGTTACACACCCGCTGTCTCAACCAATACCAGCGCGGCACTGAGTGACATCAGCGCAGCTCCACGACTGACTCCCTCCTTTGCAAGGTAATTCGAAACTTAATTTCTTTCTCTTTTAATGCAGATTTTATTATTCAAGAATGTAAAAACATTCACCACTGTACCTGAGTGACTAAATCAAAGGAAAGATATAGTTCACACACTACGAGTAAATCCCTTCCCCTTACGCTTCATATACTATGAATAGAGCCCTTCCCTCTACCCTTCACGCAAGCATTAGAGAACCTGCTACTCCTTTAGACTCATCCCTTCTGGGATATACTAAGGCCAAAGTTTCACCAGCAAACCCATTTGCTATCAATCAAGCTCAGACGAACCTGCTACTTCTTCCATGTGACCCTTTCTAGGTGATATCACACAAAAAGTTTTGCTAGCGAACCCTTTGCTATCATTTATTCACACATTCATATAGAAAATCCCCAAAATAGTGCTTCCGGTTTTACCTAACCATGCACTTATCTCCTAGAGGTAAGTGACCTCACTACAGTGTGGCTTCCATTTATCACCTGCTATTCAGCCCCGGGGATTCCAGACAAACCATATAACAGGTACAAACAATTTTTGGTAATACATAAATCAATACAATCAATAATACGATTTCAAATATGCAAAAATATTTTTCATTAACCAGCTAACTATAACTACATACCTATCTTAACTAAACCCTAACCTTACCTCTGCTACCAAAAGAAATACTGATATAGCGCGCAGGTCACCCGACTCAGATTACCATATTCACCTGGGCCCTTAACCACTTCGATGCTAATGACAAGGGTAACTCGTCATGCACTGCCCATTCATTTCAATGGAAATCTCATTATATGAGGAGCCTTCCCTTAGCATCCAAGTGGTTAAACAACATATGATGAGATTTTAATCAGGTGACCTGTGCACTTTCTCTAATCAGTGATTTATAATTTTAATTTAGGACCTATACCATTGACTTACCAATCCTTGTCATCGGTACCGAAAGTCCTAAGGGATCAAAAGATGTTAGAATAATAGGTAAAATAAGAACATTTGCACTCATAAAATAACCACAACTCGGGAAAGGTTTAAACTCTTTATCTAAAATCTTTAAAATGTCATAATCCAAGCATTGAATAATAGAAAATTCTCAATTAGGAAAATAACGATTAGAATGAAAGTATGCAAAGTTTTTATAAAGCAGTCTTTAGGCATTTGACAAGAGGGTGGGAAGAGAGAAGGAAAGAATACAATGACGTAGCCACATTGAATATTTACCTAGAATGGTGTGAAGAACTAACCCTGGCCACGGGTCAGTTTAAAGGAGAGAACCCTAAAAATGCAGGCACCATGAAGGCAAGCAGGTGCAGATCGGAATCAGGACTGGTAAAGCCAAATTGGATCAGGACAGGACCACCAAGGGCTAAGACCAGAACCCGCAGTTAAAGTTGCAACGCTCGCGTTACTCCCTCTCTGCAGCTAACAGCCAGAACCCGGTAAAAGTTATTGATTTCTCTGACAAAGTGCTTAGCCAGCACTTTAGCTCTCAATCCCCAATCTGGGTTTCGAACCTTCTGACAGAGTGCTCCGCCAGCACCTCTGCTCCCAATCACCTATTGAGTGCGTTGGGTCAGTGACAGGTCAGCTATTCTGACAAGTCGGACAAATTAACTAACTAAGCTTACCCTAGTTATACTATTTTCCAGGTCAGTGTACCACCCCCCAATGTTGCAACTGTAAGGATCCCCGATTTTAATTGGGCAAAAGAATGAGGAGAGGTCATCACGCCATACTAAAATGAAACTTATTAGAATTAATATTAATGTTTGTGTTCCCGCCCATCAATTCTATTTTCCCATATATGTTTTATTCCACCCAGCAATGAATGTTCCAATATTGGTTACATTTTAGTTCATATTTTAGATCAGCTTCCTTCACAGGGGTCAGGAGTTGAAGTTCCCAGGCGCATCTTGGTCAAGACTGTCCCTGGCACTCATTCAATGCCATGATTCAATGGTTTTCAGACTCTAGAGCACAGGCTCAAAGGTTTTAATATGGAGTGCAGTGGGTTTCAAAATGGAGTATCGGGTACATTTCAGGCTCAGATGCGTGATTACATGAAAGAATAGAAAATAAACAATTTTACAACAAGACTAAATTAATGCACTGTATACCACTTATCTCCTCACTATTCCCATTACTTTATATTTAACTATTGCGTTAGTGTTAAGCAGAATGAACAACTTAGCAAAAGCAGCAGTGCAATCTTCATGCATGTTGTAACACAGAGCAGCCATCTTAGTTCTAGTGTGCAGAAGCGAACGTTTCCCTCCAAGCCGAGAAAGACGTCATGTCACATGAGTATGACAGACGCATGCGCAGTAAGAAATCCCGCGTAGCAGCGGCCATATTATTGCAAGCGGATTAACATTAGTAAAAGCATACATGCAAGCTTCACTTAGATGTCGTGTAATGCAATATTAATAGGACAAACATGTTACTTAGTACATTAACGTTATGTCGAGAAGACTGATTACAAGCAAGTCACATTACGGGTGAATCCTTGCTCCATCACCCCTTTATCAAGAAACAGAACTGCCATCACTAACTTGCCCCACACATCAATATAGTGCAGAAGCGGCATGCTAGGCAAAGAATAGTATATCAGTTCTGTGCTGTGGCATATTTCTCAAGCCCCCTATAATTCTGACATTGTGATTTGTAACCAACACAAACATCTAATTTTCAGTCCTACTAGGGTCCACAACATGCTCATGAAAGTCAAAGTTGCAGGCTTCTTCCATGAAAGTTGCAACATCAGTTATACACCGTTTGTTCCAGAGCTCCAGGAAGGAATATACAGATATTTTTAACTTGTTGAAACCTATGACTGTAAGTTCTTTGGTTGCTTCTTGGTATGTCTGAAAATGTGGATGGGGATGTCACTGTGCATCTGAATACCGACCTTTAACATACTTTCATGCAGTGAGTATACACTGCAGCTGTATCTTTTGACAGCCTTTCATAACTCTGATACTCAAAGAGAACCCGTCTGAGACCTTTAATGTTTCTTTGTTAAATGTGTATATTATTATTTATTTGAAAGAAAATAGTTTCTCTATCTGAAATGTAGTACACCATTGAGCTAAGACAGCACATTAAATCTAGGCTTTCATTGATCATAATAACCAGGTAGGTTGGGGGGTTGGGAAAAGTAGTCTTGCTGCCGCAAGGTGATTGCTCTTTCTTCTGCTCTGGTTTGGGTGGTAAATTTGTATAAAAGAAACAAGAGATCACGAGTAGCTATTTCGCTCTGTGATTGGTGGTGAGAAAGCTTCTAGAACACATATAAAACAACTACATAAAGGTACGAAGTGATTTCACCAATGACACAAGAATGGGTTTTGTGTGTATATGCTCACTCAGTTATGTGCAAAAGAGCTTATGAATTATGTGCCTTAATGATAGAGGAATGTACACACGTGTGCACACCCACATCTATGCTGACGTGTTATGCATGTGAGCATCTTTGTTCAGGAGCATTAATTGTCTTTGGCGTGCCCTTAGGCTGAATGGCACTCACGCCTGGTGGAATGCTGGACTTGTAACTATACATGTACTGAAGTGTGGCTCACTGGTTAGAGGAGGCAGAGTGGAGAAGTGTGGCTCACTGGTTAGAGGAGGCAGACCTGGAAGAAGAGGTCAGCCCGGGACCAGGGTTCAATTCCCGGCTCGGCGGGGTCTTGAGTCCTAAAATGTCCATGTACTCGACAATTCTCGCTCCGGTGCCTACTCGATTCATGGGTTCACACTCTGCGACTCTGGGCAATAGCTTGCTTAATCTCCACAACAGCCCCTCGCAGCGGGATGCCTGGCTTTCACCTTGCGGATACCCTGCCGGGGTTATCTCACAGGGGAATACCAGGACGGGTTCCCTAAGCAAGCGCTTAGAAACCACTCGGTGATTTGCGCTATATAAATTCCTGTACATTTACTGTCCTCACAACATTTGCTATAATATCATCAATAGATAAAAGGATTTGGATGTACATTATAGAGAAATGTCTTGCTTAAAAGTACCAGTTACTGTTGATCGCTATTTAATGCTGCGTTTTGGCATAGAATGGGAGTCTGAAATTACTGCTATTTGTCATGATTCTTCCTGGTTTCTTCATAATTGTGCCCTAGTCAGTACTGTATTGAGAACTGTGATTTATGTTTATTAGATTAGACAAGTATGATTCATATGTGGCGTTCATCGAAGCAGTACAAACATCATATAGCATAGAATACTAATAATATTAGTTGTTTCATCAAAGGCAGTCAAGTCTAACAATAGTAGGTGGCATTTTTAAAAAGGAGCAAGCTGTTGTGTCAGAGTGAACAAGTGAATTACTATTATAGTGCCAAAGGTATATCCATTGCATCTTAATTGTAACATGTAATGCTTTTCCCGGCGTAAAATAAAATTATACTCACTCACACAGATGTGCCATCAATGCCCTTTAAAGTACATTCCTTTCATATTTCAAAAAGTTAGCTTAAGCCCTTGTTGAGCATAATGTTTTTCAATTTAATGCAGGCTAATGATAAGAATTGACTAAAGTTAGCAGATAATGGTCACATCTCCTGAATTGGAGGGAGTCAAAAAACAAACTTCTGAAGGGCATTGCACAAATCAAGTCATTCTACACAATCAAAAGCCTTTTCTGCATCCAGGGAGATCACCAAGGCTTCCTGGTCGAAGGAAGCAGAGTGTGAGAAGTTAGCCTGGCTTATGATGTCCACTAGTTCTAGTGGGCGCCTTGCGCCAGTCTAATCGACCCTTAATGATGATGGTGTAAAGTCAACCATATAGAAAGCTATCCTAGGGGTAGCAATGGCCAGCAGTCATCAAGCTAAGACTTCAGTTGGCGAGTTAAGCAAGTTGTTTTACCAATTATAATCCCTTGAGTACCAAATGAAAGCACACCACACAAGGTATATACACAAGTATATATGTATTTATTCTAAACACAACCCCTCTGTACTATTTATGAGGTCAGAGGTAAAAATACAATACAAGTTACTTAATTAGCATACGATAAGTTGCACAGTATACGTTTTGCCCTAGGGGCCCACAAACCATATACAAAAATAGTGCTATAAGAACCACGTGAGAATGAGAAAGCAGGGCTGGGGCCTGTGGAATCGCTGGGGCTACTCTAAACAACCAAAGGTTAGGAAGTAGGAGGCCCCATCGGGAGACGTGTGCAATGTCTAAACACAGCCACGGTTTAACATTGACTTTCCATGGGAAACAAACAAGTTATAATTTTACAATTTAAGGATACTTCCGAAATACCCTCGAGACTACCAGAGTGTTCGTGTTACCTCACCCACTTAAGCCGGATGCATAGGTGTCTTTTGGTGTCGGGTTTCGTCGTCGATTTCAATGGAGAGCTGCAAAGAAGTGCTGCAGACGACCAGAGGAAAAATGTCTGGGGGATCCAAGGGTTGATCGAAGATCTGAAGAACCTGAAAGCAGAAGGGACAGGGTCTGGGTCACTTGCAGTGACCAGGATAGTGATGGAAAGCTGCCAGCTAATGTTGGGTGATTTCAGGTGAAAATGTGAATTTTTTCTCTTCAGCCACGAGGACCAGGAGGTGTCGATGACAACCAGGAGCTGGATTCGAGCATTCCCACTAGTTGACTGCGGTGTTGGTATCTGAATTGAACCCTACAAGCCTTGGCAAACGCAACCCATGCAGGATGCCAAGATTGGCTTTGGTGCAGACCAGCAAGGCCTGTGGCATTTCTCCTTTGTAGAGATGCTGGAGCAAGCCGGGAGCACCCAGGAAAACAAGTTAGATTCAAAAGAAAGTCTTCAGGGGGTTCACTAGCCAATGGACTAGGAACCACAAAGACATGTCAAGCTGAAATGCAAACGCAAGGCCCACAGGACACTTGTGGAGTGGGGGCCTCTTAGCTTTGGAGCAAATGGTGCTCTGGTCTGGGGTTTCAAGCACCCCAATGCACGACTTTAAGATACCTCGTGAAGTGAGTGCATCTTGCAAAATACAGGATGTCCAGGAGTTCCGGTCCCACGTCGCTCGTATCAGCCAGTGGTCTCAGCTTTGCTGTGAACAAAGGTCCGGGTCAGAGATGTCTGGAAGTCTGATTCCTGTATTCGGGATCCAGCGGGAGCCCCGAAAATGCAGACCAGCAAAGTTGCTGTTGGTGCCTATTTGAACAGGGTGGTCACTCCTTGACCACAAGGGAGATGCCTTCCATCTTCCAGTCGAAATGGAATGGCGAAGGTCCAGGATTTTTGTTTCAGCGTTTCGTCCAGGGTAAGCTAAAGTCCTAAGTACTGTGTTCCTATACTTATACTAAGTTTAGGGGCTGGACTACCTTTAAGGTCCCTCCTATGGGTGGACCAGAGAAGGGGGTGGTTACACCCCTTTCCCTTTTTCCAGTTTTGCGCTAGAGCTGGGGCAGAGTGCCCCAGCAACTTGTTTGAACAGGGAAATGCATGGAGCACCTACTGTGCCCAAGGCAGTGTCTGGAAAGCATTCACTGAATGCATCCCCCCTGCCCCAAAACACAAAACCCTGTCTGGGGAGGTGCCAGCACCTCGCTGGACAGGAAACCAAATATCCAGGCCTCCCCTGCTGAAGTTTCATCAAGCCTAGCTCAGAAGCGGTCGCTCCTCACGCTGCTCCCTGCTGAAAGAAGTGGTGTCGTAGCGCTTCTGCCAGACTGATCATTGCCATTAATTCGAAATGCGCACTGCTCGCTCTGCTTACTGTATTTAATTATTGTGCCTGAATCGCACTGCTCGCTCTGCTTACTGTATTTAATTATTGTGTCTGATGATATCGACATCGTAGCGCTATACTGGTAGACTGCTCTGCATTTATTTTGCAACTGTGCACTGCTCGCTTTGCCTGCTTTCGCTATTTGTGCCTGATTATGCCGGTGCCACTGCCCATTTAATAGCGATTTCAGGTGGTGCCCCAATCTCGTCCTGTTTCGCTTTTGGGCTTGCTGCCATTTTGTTGTTTGTTGTTGTGCCTCCCAGCCCGGCTCTCCACCCCGCTCCCGCCTCCCAGCTGCTCCTCCCTTGCCCCTCCCTCTATACTATCCACTTATGACAGATGCTTTTGCGTGCAGCGATCACGCGCAGCAATCGCGCCCCATGCGCACCGAAGGTGCGCCAAAGGTAAGCCCGTTTACGCCCGTCCGTGCCTGGACTGCGCCCAGCGCCAGACCCCCTGGTCCCTGCAAAATCGACTCCACCCGCATAACGTACGACGCCGCTACCCTCTCAGCACTTAACCCCGGCCAAATCCCAAACTGCTACCAAGCCGCTCCAAGACACACCCATGGACCCTTCACCTGCCGCTCCTGCAAGTTCGACAGCATCAGGACCCACACCAAATCCAGTAACTCCAATCAGAGCTCCGACACTAACCACCTGAAATGCATCCTACTCAACACCTGTTCGGTCCACAGACACGCCATTAACCTTTGGAACCTCCTCGACACTACATCGCTGGACGTCGCCTTCCTTACAGAAACCTGGATGAACACCTCATCAGCTCCCGACATCGCCATAGCCATCCCGGACGGCTACAAGATCATCCGAAAGGACCGCACCAACCAAACAGGAGGAGGCATCGCCATCGTCCATAAGAACACCATCCGCATCACGACCGGTTCCGATGACAATCTCGCTACCGCCGAACACCTTCACTTTCAGATCCACACCGACCCCAAGACCACACTCAGAGGCACCCTCATCTACAGACCACCAGGACCCCGCACACATGTCAGCGTAGACATCACTGACTTCATCAGCCCACACGCCCTCCCCTCCGAGGACTACATTCTACTGGGAGACCTCAACTTCCACCTGGAAAAGAAAAACGACAGCAACACCACCACCCTTCTGGACAACCTGGCCAACCTCGGACTCAAACAACTTGTTGATACCCCCACCCACTATGCCGGGCACACACTCAACCCAATCTTCACCTCCAGTAAGCACATCTCCTTCAACCACACCACCGCTCTCCATTGGACGGACCACAGCTGCGTTCACTTCAACTACAAAAAGACCACAACCTCCCAAAACCAGATCCCCGAAGAAACTGGAACAAAATTACCACCGACCAGCTCTTCACATCGCTCCACCAAATTCCTCCTGCTAAATCATTGGACCCAAACCAAGCAGCCACCAACCTCACACAATGGATCACCCACAGCGCCAACGAACTAGCACCCTTGAAAAACCATCATATCAAGCAAGGTAGCAAAAAGGCCCCCTGGTTCAACGATTACCTTAAGAAATCCAAGAAGTTCTGTTGCACCCTCGAGAAAGCCTGGAGTAAAAACCCAACCACTGACAACCTGACCACCTTCAAGAACGCCACCCGCAAACACCACCAACTGATCCGATCCACCAAGAAATCAGCATTCAAGGATTGACTTGACAACAACGCCCACAACAGCAAGGAACTATTCAACATCGTCAAAGAATTTACCAACCCCACCGCCGGCACCAACGACATCACTCCCTCCCAAGACCTCTGCGACTCCCTAGCCTCATTTTTCCACAACAAAATCGCCGACATACATAACAGCTTTGAAAACCAGTCCGGAGACCAGTCCACTCCACCCACCTCCGAACCAAAACCCCCCTCTAACAAACTTTGCGCCTGGAACCCAATTACCACTGAAGACACCATCTGCCTGATGAACTCCATCCACTCAGGATCGCCAACCGACCCATGTCCCCACCACATCTTCAACAAAGCAGACTCCATCATCGCACCCCATCTCCGAGACGTCATCAACTGCTCCCTCAACTCCGCTACCTTCCCGGAAAGCTGGAAACATGCGGAACTCAGCGCCCTTCTGAAGAAACCCACAGCAGACCCCACTGAACTTAAGAACTACTGCCCCATCTTGCTCCTCCTATTCCCTGCCAAAGTCATTGAGAAAACAGTCAACAGTCAGCTCGCCGCCTTCCTCGAATCTAACAAATCCCTCGACCCCTCACAGTCCGGCTTCCGAGCCAAACACAGCACCAAAACCGCCCTCATCACAGCAACAGACGACATTTGAACACTACTGGACAACGGAGAAACAGTTGCCCTCATCCTACTTGACCACTCTGCAGCCTTCGACACAGTCTGTCATAGCACCCTCATACAACGCCTCAGCAACGTCGGAATACAAGGAAAAGCATTGGACTGGATCATCTTGTTCCTCGCCGGAAGAACCCAGAGAGTCAACCTCCCCCCTTTTAGATCAGAGGCCACCGAAGTCATCTGCGGCGTACCACAAGGATCATCACTCAGTCCCACCCTCTTCAACGTATACATGAGTCCCCTCGCATCCATCGCGCGCCAACACAACCTCAACATCATCTCCTACGCAGACGACACCCAGCTGATCCTCTCCCTCACCAAAGACCCAAACACTTCCAAAACCAACTTACACGAAGGAATGAAAGATGTAGCCGAGTGGATGAAGAACAGCCGTTTAAAACTGAACTCGGACAAAACAGAAGTCCTCATCTTAGGCTCATCCCCCTCTGCTTGGGACGACTCATGGTGGCCACCGGCCCTGGGAACCGCACTCATACCAACGGACCACACACGTAACCTGGCCTTCATCCTGGACTCCTCCCTCTCGATGACCAGACGAGTCAACGCCGTCTCATCATCATGCTTCAACATCCTACGCATGCTCAAAAAAATCTTCCGTTGGATCCCCACCGAAACAAGAAAAACGGTCACCCACGCACTGGTCACAAGCCGACTGGATTACGGAAACACCCTTTACGCCAGAACCACAGCCAAACTACAGAAAAAACTCCAATGCATCCAAAACGCCTCAGCCAGACTCATACTAGACATCCCCCGCCAAGATCACATTTCCGGTCACCTGAAAGACCTCCACTGGCTCCCCGTTAACAAGAGAATAACGTTCCGTCTCCTCACCCACGCACACAAAGCCCTCTACGACCTAGGACCCGAATGCCTCAACACGCGCCTGTCCTTTTACACCCCCACCCGACAACTACGATCATCCAATCAAGCCCTCGCCGCAATTCCGCGCATCCATAGATCCACCATGGGGGGTAGATCCTTCTCCTTCTTAGCGGCCAAGACTTGGAATTCTCTCCCCACCCACCTCCGCCTTACACAGAACCACCTCTCCTTCAGAAAGCAACTAAAAACTTGGATATTCGATCAGTAAAGTACCCACCTCCCTCTAGCGCCTTTAGACCGTCTGGGTGAGTAGTGCAATATACAAATTTTGAACTTGAACTTGAACTTGAACTCGTGTCTGTGGCAGCAGCATCCATTTTGTGATGCTGAGGCACTATTTAACTTTAACCGGGTGTACCAGTAACTAAATGTCTTCTCCCTCTAGAAGGGTAGAATGCTACCCCCGCCACCAGAACTGGCGGGGGGGGGGGAGTATTCCAAAGTGTTTGACACCTCACACAGCATGTTTTGATAAAGCCAAACCAAAGTTAGCATTGACCGCGAGGATTATAATGCACTTAAGAGTAAATGGTATGGCTATATCATAGAACAGCTATAAGGAGATTGTTCCGAAAACTGCAGAGGGGCTCAGCTCATGCTAGGGCACCCTCTCACATAAAACCAAGCACTCTACCTCCAGGATTGTCGAGGCCTGCCATAGGAGTGACTTATATGGGTATATGTGTCTATACATGTATATAGATATAGGTATACTATATCTAAGTAAGGGGTGATTGCACAACCTTACCCAGGCTGTATGAACAGACCTGTGGTGTCAGTTTGGAAGGAAAACCAGGGGTGGCACAATACATGCTGCAGCCCCTGGTAGGCCTAGGGTGCACCTATGCCCTGGGTACCTATGGTACACTATACAGGGACTCAAAAGGGTGATCCAGTACCCAATCTGGTATGTACCTTAAGTACATGGAGTCCATTTTATAGAAAAAGCAGACAGACTGGAGCCCTGAATAGCAGGGTACCAGGCCAGCTAAGTCGAAAACCAGGAAAACACCAGGCAAAAAGTAGGGGTAACCATATAGTCAGATATTCACCTTCCTACACAACCTCCCCCCAAACGAAAGGAGATAAGGCTATCCTTGTCCAGGTAAGCCTATATTGACTAAGTGGCCATATAAGGAAGTACCTGCAGTAGCATGGTTACCCCCTGTCTTATGGTCCACTAAGCCATCCCTCACCCTGAGAGTATCAGAGGGTCTCCACCATAGGGAATCTCTCCCTGGGGGGTGTTTTGGTAAAGTAAAAGGCTGGTGCTGGGATGGAGTACTGAAGTGAGGACCTACTAAGGTTGGGCTCAGCTTCCTCCAATCACTATCCACCATGCATGCCTTTCTTTCCTGACTGAGTTGCACTGTGCTCTCAGGGTCAACCTCTGGCTGCCTACAGCTGTAGGCTGGGTCCCTTTTGTTGGACCACTGGAGGGACAGGTCAAGTTTGGGGCCACTGGATCCCAGGTTTATCTGTGCCCAACAGAGTCCATCTGGGGGAGGTTCTTACACAAGAGTAAGGGAGATCGCTCAGAGGGTTGAGGAAATTTTACCTGGCTAGGGCTACTAGACTGGGTGCCCCTAATATACTGATGGGGTGTTCCTCTGGACAGGGGGCCCTTTGGGGTCCACTGACCTCCTTGACCTCTGCAGCCCTGGGCTGACTGAGGCAGGGTAGAGAGGGGAAGGTTACCTACTGCAGACTGGGTACCACCTTGGAAGGGTCCACTGACATCAGGGGGTCTGTCAGGCCAGGCCTGACTACCTATGGGGCAGTTCCTTTACAAGTGGTAGTGTCAGTTCCCTGGGGAGGCTGACCCTCACCTAAAGTCTGGTGGGAGGGAGACTTTTCTTCCTCCCCAATGCTCTCTGTCTGAGTGGAGTGATCCATAGTTTCAGGCTTCACAACACTAACATCTGTCTGGGTTTGGACTGTGACCATTACAGCCCTACCAACCTTTTCAGGAAGGCCTACCATTTTGAAATGGTTTCTTTTTCTATCTCAGCCCAGGCTGAGATCTCAAGATCATTGCCCAGTAAACAATCTTCAGGCACGTTTGTAGACTCTGCCACTCTCTTTGGGCCAGTGACACCTCCCCAGCTGAGATTTATTACTGCCATGGCATGATCTGACCTGACTCCATCAATATTGGTCACCTGGTATGTGAACCCAGGTAACAGCTGTTCTGAGGGCACTAGTTTCTCTGTCACCATGGTGATACTAGCCCCTGTGTCCCTATAGGCCACAGCTGTCTGACCATTGATGTGGGGCTTCTGTCTGTACTTGCCCAAGGTATTGGGACAAGCAGTGAAGTTGGCAAACCTCATGCCACCATTACAGACTAGAGTTGCTGTAGTAGGGAACCTGGTTAGGCCAGAGTCCACCTGAGTTCCCCAAGAATACCCAACCAAAGTTTTGGGGGCACTCCCACCACCTGGGAGACTACTACTAGTAGTAACAGGAGGTGTTGGAGTATTACTTGGAGGAATATTTTCCTTATTGATGGCTTTTGGGCAACTGCTGTTAGTTTTCCAGTGGCCAGGTTGCTTACATATATGGCAATAAGGTTTCTTAACAGTAGAGGAAGGAGTTTGGGACCCACCCCCTCAGAGGATTTTTATGGCCCTGTTATGGATTTATCTTTGGATGTATCCCCACCTTACTCTTGTGGTTTGGTAGAATCTTTCTTCTGGTCACCACCCTGATTTTTAGGCCTTACCCTGGTTCTGACCCATTTGTCTGCCTTCTTTCTCAAATCTTGGGGAGAGATCAGATCAGAGTCCACCAGGGGCTGGTGTAGAAGCTCGTTTTGACAATTATTAAGGATCTGCTCCCTCATAATCAAATTATACAATCCTGTAAAGTCTTGTACCTTGCTGCCCAGTAAGCAGCCCTCCAGAGCCTTAGTAGCACAATCTACAAAATCAGTCCAGTCCTGAGTCTGTGTCTTCTGGGTGTCTCTGAACAGCAACCTGTACTGTTCAGTGGTTAAGCCAAACCCATCTATCAGAGCACTCTTCAGAACTTTGTAGTTGTCAGCATCCTCTTCTTTAACAGTGAGGAGCTTGTCTCTACTTTTGTCTGAAAAGGAGAGTCACAAAATTGCTGCCCACTGACTTTGGGGTACCTGGGGTACTTTGCAGGCCCTCACCAAAGCAGTTATCCACTTATGTATGCCATCCCCAATCTGATGGGGAGGGACAATATTGTTCAGGGTTCTATGGTAATGAGACCTTTCCCTACCACTAAGGTTGTTGCTGCCACCAGTGGGCTCTAGCCCAAACAATTTCTTCTCTCTTTCAAGAGCCAGGGTCTCTTTGGCAAGAGCAATTTCTTGCCTCTTGATCCTAAGCTTGACTTCTTTCATTCTAGCTTTGTGCACTCTTCTCTGAGGGGAAGTATTTCTCCATTGAACATAGGCAGAGGACCCTACTGTTGAGTCAGAATGTCCAGATTCATCTGAAAGAGATCTGTTTCTTCTGGGCACATCATTAGGTCTACGTGGAGCGATAGAGGGAGGCCCTCTTAGGCCCTCTCCACTCTCAGGTAGTCCTGTGTTTTCCAGGTTAGGTTCATCAACCTCATTCTGGTCTGCATCCTCATCATCTTCAGAGTCCTGGTGGGGAGCCCCACTAGAATCCTCTTCTGATGAAGGATGGCCTCCCTCCCTACTACCATGTGCCTCTGGGTCTGGTGCTTTTCTAAGTCATCTGCCACTAAAAGATTTACTAGGTGCTTGGTGGTTGGACTCTGTCCTTGTCTTAACTTTCTGATAGCACACAAGCTTCTCAAATCTTGAAAAGTGAAAGTGTCATTCTTAGTTATCTGCACATGGCTGACATCTGGCAGAGAGGCACTACCTCCTGCTTTTAAAGACATGACTAATGCGGTGTGGTGTGTGCACCTACCTACACTACTTGTTTTCCTATTAGAACCTCTCTAGAAGTTGTAGTCAGGGTGTGCTAAGCCCTTACCACCTACAACTGCTAAATTTAGTAGAACTTATGTATTATAAGACTTGATTCATATGTACCTACAGGTACCTTGATGTGATTTTTCAAATGATATTCTCAAGATTATTTGGTAAAACAATGCAAGCTCTTCTCCCATCCGCTGCACACCAAGGCGAAAAGTTAGCCTGGCATATGATGTCCACTAGTTCTAGTGGGCACCTTGCACCAGTCTAATCAACCCTTATTGATGATGGTTGTACAGTATACCTTATAGAAAGCTATCCTAGGGGTAGCAATGGCCAGCAGTCTACAGGCTAAGACTTCAGTATGCGAGTTAAGCAAGTTGTTTTACCAATTGTAATCCCTTGAGTACCAAATGAAAGCACACCACACAAGGTATATAATAAATATATATGTATTTATTCTAAACACAACCCCTCTGCACTCTTTATGAGGTCAGAGGTAAAAGTACAATAGAAGTTACTTAACTAGCATACGATAAGTTGCACAGTATACAATTTGCCCTAGGGGCCTCACAAACCATATACTAAAATAGTGGTATAAGAACCATGTGAGAATTTTAAAGAAGGACTTGGGCCTGTGGAATCACTGGGGCTACTCTAAACAACCAAAGGTTAGGAAGTAGGAGGCCCACGGGAGACGCGTGCAGTGTCTAAACACAGCCGCGGGTTACCATTGACTTTCTATGGGAAACGAACAAGTTACTATTTCACAATTTAAGGATACTTCCGAATGGACTACGATGGAACCCTTTTAGACTTAGACACTAGGAGGGCCAATACCCTTGAGACTACCAGAGTACTTGTGTTACCTCACCCACGGAAGCCGGGTGCATAGGTGTCTTTTGGTGTCAGGTTTCGTCGTTGATTTCAATGGAGAGCTGCAAACTGCTGCAGGCGACCAGAGGAAAAATGTCCGGGGGGGGATCCAAGGGTGGATTGAAGATCTGAAGAACCTGAAAGCAGAAGGAACAGAGTCTGGGTCCCTTGCCAGAGACCAGGATGGCGATGGAAAGCTGCCAGCCAATGTTGGGTCATTTCAGGTGAAAAGGTGAAGTTTGCCTTCTCAGCCACGAGGACCAGGAGTTGTCGACGACAACCAGGAGCTGGATTCGAGCTGTCCCACAAAGGATATAGTTGACTGCAGTGTTGGTATCCAGATTGGACCCAACAAGCCTTGGCAAACGCAACCCAAGCAGGATGTCACGATTGGCTTCGGTCAGGCCAGCAAGGTCTGTGGCGCTTCTACGTTGTAGGGAAGCTGAAGAAAGCCTGTAGCAACTAGGAAAGTAAGTTAGATTCAAAAGAAAGTCTTTGGGGGGCTCACTAGCCAGGACTAGGAACCACGAAGACGCGTCAAGGTGAAATGTAAAAGCGGGGCCCACAGGACACCTGTAGAGTGGGGGCCTCTGAGCTTTGGTGCAAATGGTGCTCAGGTCTAGGGCTTTAAGCACCCTAATGCAAAACTTGGAGATACCTCGTGAAGTGGGTGCAGCTTGCAAAATGCAGGATGTCCATGAGTTCCGGTCCCCCGTCTCTCATGTCTGCTATGGGTCTCAGCTTTGCTGTGTGCAAAGGTCAGGGTCAGAGATGTCTGAAAGACTGTTTCCTGTGTCACAGATTGTTCGGTAGCCTCAAAAATGCAGACTGGCAAAGTTGCTTTTGGTGCCTGTTTGAACAGGGTGGTCACTCCTTGACCACAAGAGAAATGTCTTTCATCTTCCAGTTGAAATGGAATGTCGAAGGTCCTGGATTTATGTTTCAGAGCTTTGTCCAAGGTAATCTAAAGTCCTAGAAACTGGGTTCCTACATTTATACTAAGTTTAGGGGCTGGACCACCTTTAAGGTCCCTCCTATGGGTGGACCTGAGAAAGGGGTGGTTACACCCCTTTCCTTTTGTCCAGTTTCACGCTAGAGCTGGGGCAGAGTGTCCCAGCAACCTGTTTGAACTGGGAAATGCATGGAGCACCTAGTGTGCCTCAGGCAGTGTCTGGAAAGCATTCACTGAATGCAGCCCTCGCTGCCCCAATACACAAAACCCTGTCTGGGGAGGTGCCAGCACCTCGCTGGACAGGAAACCTATTGTCCAGGCCTCACCTGCCAGAGTTTCGTCCAGCAGCAGGAGGACAGACTCATGTCTGTGGCAGCAGCATCCATTTTGTGATGCTAGGGCCCTGTTTAACTTGAACTTGGTGTACCAGTAACTACATGTCTTCTCCCGCTAGAACGGTAGAATGCTACCCCCACCACCAGAACAGTCGGGGGGGGGGTAGTATTCCAAAGTGTTTGACACCTTACACGATATGCTTTGATGAAGCCAAACCAAAGTTAGCAATAACTGCGAGAATTATAATGCACTTAAGAGTATATGGTATGGCTAGATCATAGAACAGCTATAAAGAGATGGTTCGAAAAGCTGCAGAGGGGTCATCTCATGCTAGGGCACCCTCTCACATAAAACCAAGCACTCTACCTCCAGGATTGTAGAGGTCTGCTATAGGAGTGAATTATAGTTGAATATGTGTCTATATATGTATATAGATATAGGTATACTATATCTAAGTAAGGGGTGATTACACCACCTTACCCAGGCTGTATGAACAGACCTGTGTTGTCAGTTTGGAAGGCAAACCAGGGGCGGCACAATACATGCTGCAGCCCCTGGTAGGCCTAGGGTGCACCTATGCCCTAAGTACCTATGGTACACTATACATGGGCTCACAAGGGTGACCCAGTATCCAATCTGGTATGTACCTAACGTACATGGAGTCCATTTTATAGAGAAAGCAGATAGACTGGGGCCCTGAATAGCAGATCCCAGGCCAACTCAGTCGAAAACCAGCAAAACACCAGGCAAAAAGTGGGGTAACCATATAGTCAGATATCCACCTTTCTACACAGAGGCTCATAACAAGTGTTTGTAGATTATTCCTGGATCAATGTCCTGGCAAATACCCAAACTGTAATCACAGGATGAGAGAGGGGATGACTTTACCCAGTCTGGTTGCTAAAATTTTGGCTAGGAACTTGATGTTGGAGTTAATCAAAGATATAAGCCTATAACTAGGCCAGGGCGGTAAATTCCGTTCTGCTCGCAGAATTTGCGGAATTTGGGTAATTTCGCGTTCTGCGGAGAACACAAAATTGCCCAAAATTCCGCGTTCTGCAACTGCGAAATTGTTTGCTTGTTCACGTTCTAAAATGCTTGTTTGCGAGATATTCTCCCCGAGCACGCAAACAGCGATTGCGAACTGTAAAAAAGCATTGCGAACAAGCAATTCTGAGTGTTCGCGGAATTTCGGCGTGTTCGCTGAGTTTTTTTACCGTTTCGCAGAGATTTGCGAATCGCGATTACGCAAATTACGCCCACCCCTACCTATAACTCATGCAATCCAAGGGATCTTTGCCGTCCTTCAGCAGCAGGGTGATTTCAGCTTTGTTAAAGATGGCGCCTATGGAATTGGTGGTTTAGTCCTCCTTAATGACCCCGTATAGCATTTGTGTGACCTGGAACTTACAGATTTTATACAATTTCCCCAAATCCCATCCTCTCCCGGGGATTTGCAGGTGGGTAGATTGACTATTGCCTCACTGATCTCCTCCAGGGTGACTCACCCTTAAGGAGTGCCTGACCTTCAGCTGAGAGAATAGATATGGGCAGGGTACCCTGGAAAATATCCTCTTCATCACTGTTGGGAGAGGTTGAGGCAGAGTAAAGGGTTTTGTAACAGGAGGCACAATCCTCCATGTTACCTTCTGGGTGCATCCAATGGCTCCCATGTGTGCCATTATTAGCCAGTATCGCTATTTGGGCCTCCCCTTGTCGAAGTTGGAAGAACATCAACCTTTCTGCTTTTTTCCCTTCTACATAGTGTCACCACTTGAGTTTCTGCAGTGCTTTTTCAACAACTGAAGGGTAGTGCTCACTAAAAGCAATTTTTTTCTATGGCAGTTTATGACAGAAGAGGATGCATTATAGGCAGTCATGGATCGGGCAACAGACTCATCCAGATACCTCCTTTAGACCTGAGCTTTGTTTTATTTCATGGGATACAGCAAAGGGTTCACCCAAATGTAGTCACTGGGACCTGGGTAATATCAGTACTGAGAAAAGGGGGGTCCCAGTAATCAGGAACAAACTGAAACAATTAAATAACAATAGAAAAACTTAATTGGCCTGCATTGTTGTTTATTCACAATGTAGGTATATGTTAGTCATCATCAAATTAAATACAAAATCACAAAATATTCATAGTGCCCCTGGAGGGAGGGAAGTGATATAGTGCAGGGTGGTGTAGGAATAGAATAGTGACAATGTAAAAACCGGCCAAAAGGCCTCACTGTACTACGTATCAAAATCAGACATAGACACGGAGAAGGACCATTGGTTCAATACATCATTAAATAAAGATCATGCTCCACATATCACATTTAATGACTGAATAATGGGGTGAAGCTGAATACAGATGAAAGCTGTCGACGTTTCGACCCTCTAATAACTGCAGACGTTAGTGGTACCCTTGCTTCGGGGTCTTCATCAGGGCGGGGCGGGGCAGGCAACCAATTTAATGAGCAATAAATTTATATTTAATTTAGATGGGGTGCATAAGTCAAAATGTATCTACCAATGATAAAGCACACCAAAATGGCAAACAAGACATGCCAAGGGTTGCTCGTCTCCAAGATGGATGATGGACTGGAGAATAATTTCAAAGAGAGAATTGCTTCAAGTCCTACGGGTGGGAAAAATATTGTTTGGGACCCACGCGGTGTAGATTACTTCCAGTAATGGCAAATAATAGAAAATGATCAAAATGCACTTACTTAAAGTAGTGATGTAAGGTGGCCCTCAAGTCTGGGAATAAAAGGGAAGGCAACACATCGTTAATCAAGGGAGCCACCAGATAGGTGGAGTAATTAAACCACATGCACAGGTAGAGCGAATAACTTACAGGGATTAGCGTTGATGGAGCCGCTCAAGTTAGGGGCAGAGTCCGGTGAACCCGTAGCGCGTTGTCGCGTCGTCGGGTATATCCCGTCTGGTGGAGAGAGATTTCAGGAAAGTGTTATATCGAACCGGGGGTGACGATAACAAAGGGGGGGAGCGCAATAGCATAATTGAGCAGAATTTACCGGGGGCAGAGTGAATCTGTCTGACTACCGACTCGCATGCTGTTATGGCGGTCGACTAGTTCCTGTTTAGCGGGTAACCAAGGCAACCCGACCACGTGACCTCTGATGGTACGTGTGGCCATAGTAGAAAGACTATGTATGTGCACTGGTGGAACAAATCGCCTGGTTGAAAAGTGATCTGATAAATTCACCGAAAGCACATTGATCACATTAATAAAATGTCCGTTGTGCAGATATATAATTGGGCATATTATTATTGTAAATTAATTAACAATTAGAACCTGGGCAATACATAGGTCAACATTCAGTAGTGAGTTTCATGAAAACAATGTATCATTGCATAAAGATAATATTGTTATGAAAATATATTAAATGTCATATAAACAATGTGGCGTACCTATCAAATGACGGTAAAGGCCACGTCAGACGGACATGATTGTAACTTCTGAATATTGATGGGACAACCAAGAGTTTCGAAGTGAATACAAAGTCAGATGCGAATATATATATATTAATGTGAAAATATATTGAATGTCATATGAATAATGTGGCGTATATGTCGAACGACGGTAAAGGCCACGACAGACAGACATGATTATAGCTTTTGAATTTTAATGGGACAACAGAGTGTTGCGAAGTGGATACAAAGTCAGATACGAATATGCATACATATAAGTCCATATATAATGAAAGTTATTGGAGATATCACAGTACGGCATACCTGTCATATGACGATAAAGGCCGGACAAAACCAATACAAAACCAGCATTAGCAATTATCTAGATGTTGGTGACCAGGGGTACAGCAGGGATGGCTTTGAAAGTGTGCACATTAATTCAGGGTAGCTAATTGTGAAAAGGAGCTGTCAATTTCATTCAGGCCATTCTGGATGGAGTCAAAATAAAGCATCCACTTTAACTCCCGTATATTTAAGATGTTGGTAATGCTACCACCTCGGGGTCCCAGGGTTGCTTTCTCTAGAATCACCCATTTGAAGCTGTCAGGGGAATGCGAAGCAGATTTGAAATGTTCGACAAGCGGTGCACCCTGTACTTCACATCGAATACGACTTGTGTGCTGAAGGATCCTTACTTTAGCCTTCTGTTGAGTCTGGCCAATGTAAATCTGATTACAAGGACACACTATTGCATATATTATATTCGGTGTGTTGCAGTTAGTGTGTGATTTTAATTGCACTTTACGTTGATTGTGTTCAAATTCCTTGGTTTGCACCTCAGTGCTACAGACCTTGCAATGTCCACATCTAAAGTGGCCCAATATAGGTGGAAGATTCCACATGGTTTTGATAGTAGGTTCCTCCTTTGATTGTAAAAGGGATCTCACAACATGGTCTCTAACACTCTTAGCTTTTCTGAAAGCATGTAGTGGTGTGTTGTCTTGACCCACATCAGCTGAAATCAGTTTCCAGTGTTGATTGACAACACGTTTTATTTTGTTGCTTTTAGTTGAAAATGTGGTAACACACACAATTCTTCCTTCTTGCTGGTCTGTTCTGTCCTTAGGAGTCAGTAGATGCTCACGGGGATAAAACCAGGCTCTTTTAACAAGTCTTCTCGGGTATCCACGCTGTTGAAGACGGTTAGAGAGATCTTCGGACTCCTCAATGTAGTCGTCCTCATTGGAGCAGTTCCTACGGATCTGTAAGAACTGCCCAAAGGGCAAGTTGTCTCGAAGGGCTCGGGGGTGGTGGCTGTTATATTGCAAGAGTGAGTTTCTCTCGGCCGGTTTATGATATAGTGTGGTTTGTAGGATGCCAGAATTCTAATAAATGGTGATATCCAAAAAGTCCACTTTTTGGTTGTCTGAATGAATCGTAAATTTCAGGTGGGGGGATTGTTGGTTTAGCCAGGAGTGAAAGGACACGAGTTCATTCGAATCTCCATCCCAAATCAATAGGATATCGTCGATATATCTCATCCAGAGACCGAGTCGGTCTCTGAATGGATTGAAGCTGTTCAGAACCACCCCCTCCTCAAATGTTGACATATATATAATAGCCTCATCAGGAGCGAATGGAGCCCCCATTGCTACTCCCTTGGTCTGGAGGAAGAACTGATTTTTTAAAATAAAAAAGTTTTTCGTTATTGCTATCCTAAGTAAGGCTACAATGAATTCAGTGGGAACTGCCATAGGTGCCGGTCGCTGTTGAAGAGATCTAGTAACCACAGCCAAAGCCTCCCGCCGGGGCTATTATTGTCCAGGACGTCTCCAAATATGCCCCGCTGGGGCTATTGTTGTCCAGGATGTCTCCAAATATGAATCTGAGTAGTCTTTCTACTATGGCCACACGTACCGTCAGAGGTCACGTGGCCGGGATGCCTTGGTTACCCGCTACACAGGAACTAGCCGACCGCCATTACTGCACGCGAGTCGTGAGTCAGACAGATTCACTCTGCCCTCGGTAAGTTCTGCTCAATTAAGCTATTGCGCTCCCCCCCCGGTTCGATATAACACTCTTCTGAAATCTCTCTCCACCAGACGGTATATTCCCGATATAACACTTTCCTGAAATCTCTCTCCACCAGACGGTATATTCCCGACAACGCGACAACGCGCTACAGGTTCACCGGACTCTGCCCCTAACCTGAGCGGCTCCATCAATGCTAATCCCTGTAAGTTATTCGCTCTACCTGTGCATGCAGTTTAATTACTCCACCTATCTGGTGGCTCCCTTGATTAACAATGTGTTGCCTTCCCTTTTATTCCTAGACTTGAGGGCCGCCTTACGTCACTAATTTATGTAAGTGCATTTATAATTTTCTATTATTTGCCATTACTGGACGTAATCTACACCGGGTGGGTCTTAAACAATATTTTTCCCACCCGTAGGACTTGAAGCAATTCTCTCTTTGAAATTATTCTCCAGTCCATCATCCATCTTGGAGACGAGCAACCCTTGGTATGTCTTGTTTGCCATTTTGGTGTGCTTTATCATTCGTAGATAAATTTTAACTTATGCACCCCATCTAAATTAAATATACATTTATTGTTCATTAAAAAGGTCGCCTGCCCCGCCCCCGTCCTGATGAAGACCCCAAAGCAAGGGTACCACTAACGCCTGCAATTATTAGAGGGTCGAAACGTCGACAGCTTTCATCTGTATTCAGCTTCACCCCATTATTCAGTCATTAATTGTGATATGAGGAGCATGATCTTTATTTAATGATATATTGAACCAATGGTCCTTCTCAGTGTCTATGTCTGATTTTGATACATAGTACAGTGAGGCCTCTTGGCCGGTTTTTATATTGTCACTATTCTGTTCCTACACCACCCTGCACTATATCACTTCCCTCCCTCCCAGGGGCACTATGAATATTTTGTGATTTTGTATTTAAATTGATGATGACTAACATATACCTACATTGTAAATAACAACAATGCAGGCCAATTAAGTTTTTCTATTGCTATTTAATTGTTTCAGTTTGTTACTGATTACTGGGACCCCCATTTTCTCTGTATTGTTATATTTCATGCCAGTCTCCCTCTTAAGGAGCCCACTCCAGATGGCCGTCCCCGCTGCCCATTTGGTCTGGGGAGAGACTACCAAATGGGCATTGTCAGACTGGTACATCCAGAAGTGAGAGTTCAGGAGACGTTTGACATCTTGGGCCTTATAGTTGGCTATATTCATCTGCCAGCACCTCCCTGGGGCTGGTTGATATACCAGATGGTTGGTGAGAGGAATTAGGCAATGATCTGAGATCCAGCAGCCAGAATAGAAGCTTTGAACGCATAATGTAGCAGGGGTTCTGCTTGAGGAAAGATGTGCCATGTGCCCAGCCTGTGGCATTGTCTGTGCCTGGAGGGCCAGTATGGTCCAAAGTGGAGTCAAGGGCAATATTCTAGTCCCCACCCATTACAACCCTCGTGTCCTCGAATTCCGTGAGGAGCCGTGAGATGTATGTCAAGAAGCGGTTTTTAGATTGAGCCCACTTTGAATGTGTGCCCTACTGTTTTGATTTTGGCGAAGATGAAGTTGTCCTCCGGATCCATCTAAGTCTGAAGTGCTTTGTATGAAAACCTTTGCTAATGAGGATGGCGAGCCCAGGCTTCTTTTTTGGTGCATTGGGGGGAGAGCCAGTAACATCCCAGGGGCCGTCGGGCAACAGTGGTAGTTCCTCTTTAGCTTATCCGCCTCCAGCGGTGAGGTGCTCGGTGCAGACGGCCCCTGGTCCTGAAGTTCCGACAGCACCAGGGTCCTGCATGATGAGTTGAGCCCTGCAGCACCAATGGTTCTAGTGTGGGTTGGGAGCAGGCCGGAGCACTTTGGTGGGCATAAAGGAGCCTGGGCAACTGGGCAGCACACCGGCACTGTTGAAAGAATCCCTGAAGCAAAGCAGATCTCTGTGTATTCGCACCTGGCAGGAATGGGGAGACTGGGCATTTTGCAGGTACCAAACCACCTGCAGGTAGTAAGTTCCTTTTGCCTGGAGAAGGGCTAAACAAGGGTTGAGGAACATTAGGCCTGCTCGCACCCAACAGTTTCCAAATCAGTGGCAAGCAGTAGCTGCAGGGTGTCAGAGATGGGTCATCCAGGCTGCATGGGTGATTTCGTCATGGCAGGGCTTCAGGAGGACAATGGGTGGCCCCCAAGAAGTCCAAGTTTGGCAAGAGGTTCTATGCCTCAGGACAGAGGGCCTTAGGCAGCCTCTCTCGCCAAGAGGGGATTTCAGTATTCTATGGAGGATCACTTGGGAATGGCACCGGGTTAGAGGCACATGAAAGAGGTTGGAAGGGCTATGCTTAGATGGGAGTGCATTTGAAGGGACCCAGATGAGGTGAAGGTGTAAATTATGCCTTTGCAGGCAGTGGAGTTGAAAATAATGGAGCCCAGAGAGTGGTGCGCTAGGAGGGTGTGGCAGAGGGCCACAGAAAACATGAGGTATGGAAGGACGGAGGTGAAGAACTGGATAACGATAGGGGAGAGCTTCCTCTTTGGGTGAGTAAGGCTCAGACACAGGTCCGGTGGACAGAGGGGATGCAGACAGTGAAGTGAGTGTCTGAGTTTGAGCACATTCAGAAGGTGTGGTCGGAATCATGGGAATGGTTCTTTACTGCACAAAGGCCTGGGGAAGCAAGTTGCCAGGGTAGTGGGGAGGAGATGCACAGGTCCCGTTAACAAGGACCGTAGGCCCCAGTGGAGCTGAGTGAAGGCAGGCGGTGCTCTGGGCATTCGGGGGTCCGAGTTTGGGTTGCTCACAGGTGGGGCAGAACGAAGGAGGGGTATTACCAAGATGACTTTTACATGGTAGGCCGGGCAATTGACAAAGGGAGTTCTGGGGGAAAAGTGTGTGGCTGGAAAAAAACATCAGAGGTAGTAGCGGACAGATTTGTGGCGTTGACATTTTTGTTGATTGAGTTGGAGGGAATGGGGTCCTGGGTCCCAGGCAAAAAGTTGGGGGTTCTGAACAGTTTACAAGTTGAGGTGTTGCAGAGGGAGGAGTGTGAGCTGCAGTTGTTTCAGAGAGAAGTCTAGCACTTGAACTTTCCGTGCTAGGCAGTCTTTTTGCAGGAGCATTGCATTTGCAATGCAGGGGCTTTGAAGCCACATCACGGGATATGCTAACACTACCTGGCTTTGTATAATGGGGTGATCAGAATGCCCTAATAACATGAAAATTGGAACCATACTCTGACGTTCCCAACGTGGGGGTTTGGGATGTATTGGGCTTTGCAATGATGTGATGAGAACTGTCCCATCAAATTGGAAGGCCAGGAGCTAAAATATTGCATTCATGGAGTTTGTTCCTTTACTGTTGCCAGTATGACTGTGGGGAGATGAGCTTTGTAATATGTGAATGATATTTGTGTCGGACAACATGGAGGTAGTGCAGGTGGTGAACAGGATGACGGCATCAGATTCGTGGGTTTTGAGAGAGTTGGAGCTCATGTGTTTTGAAACAAATATTCTGTTTTAGGCAAGGCACATTGCCAGTTTGGACAGTGAGATAGCTGATGCACTCTCTCATTCACAGTGCGCAAGATTCCATGGTTTAGACGTGGGAGCAGCGAAGGTTGGCCTCAGCATACCAAATTACTTGTGGGACATCTAGCTGTGAAGGCGTATTTATAGGTGGAACATTCTGTAGTGGATTCTACACGAAGGGTGTACAGACACAGATGGAAAGAGTTCTAGGCTTCCAGAGCAAGGCAACAAGTCAATGACAGGGGTCACTAGGTGAAGAGGCAGAAAGATGTGGTGTAGTTTGTTCTGGGTCAGATAGAGAGGGGTTCATTATCTGTGACAATGGCTAAAATTACCTTCTGTCTGTGATGAGGTGGGGATATCAAGGTGGAGATGGGTTGGAGGCTGCTATATGGCTCATTGAGGTTGCATGGCTGGATGCCAATGCTCAGTAGACCAATCTCTAATTGAGTACTCAGGGCGTTCTTGTGGAAGGTGAGATTTGTGTGCGCTATTACTCAGAGTGCCTTTTGCACTCATGTTTTTTAGGGCCTTTAGTGCGGCGAAACTGGCTGGGAAAGAGGAGTTCCGGGAATCAGGATAAAAAACATCAGATGGGTGTAGGTGGTTGTGAAAGTATGGCTGGGGAAGCCCAAGACAAACCAGAAGAGGAGAGGAGTGTGCTTGGGGCAATTGGGCAAGGTGGGAGTATGCCAGTGGGTGCAGCAGCAAGGTTTCTTAGTGCTAAGGAGATATAATACAGACCAGGCTTTTTGGCACAAGGACTGCTCCGCAGCAAGAAAAACACATGGTTTGGTAGTCCTACCAAAATGCTTGAGGGAATCAGGCCACCTTACCATGAGATTTGACATTCATTCCTTCTGTATAGGTGCGCCCTCTGGAAGTTTATGAGGTTTTGCATTAATTCCTCCTGTATAGGTGCAGCCTCGGAGAGTTTCAGGTTGGCGAATGGGGGTAAACAGGCTGAAGGTTCTGTGTAGATGGATGAGCAGCTGTATGTGGTGTTATGTTCGGTACAGACTGGGCTAACAGGGATTTGCTTTGTGTGTCACGTACTCCCTTTCTGGTATTTCCCCAGTGGAAAATATGGATTTGAGACCATACCTTGGTGAAGTGGGCCAGGGCACTGACCAAACTGCAGTTTGGAGGTAACGAGCTGGGACTGAATAGGAAGAGTGGTATAGGGCCTTGGTGGCATGCTTTGGGGGCAATTGGTACCAGCTTTGTAGAAGCACAAGGCAAAAGATAGCAAGCACCATGTGGTGGTGAAACACCTGGGGGAGAATTATTTGGTGCACTCCAGGGGCCTGGAGCTGATAAAGTCCATGAAGCGGGTCTTGAAGAGGCCTAGGGTCCGCTGGGTGAAAACAGATGTGTTCTGGTACACAGCTGCTGCCCAGGAGGCACAGAAGCCAGGTGCGATCAACATGGCCAGAAAAGAGTAACACAGGGAGTTGGTGGGTTTCTGCAAGGTCAAGGGGCTTTGGGTAATATCACACAAGATCATCGTTTTCGAGTCCCTGTCCTTCTTCCACTAGAAGGGTACTTCTGTTAGAGCAGGGAAATAATTTATATCTGGAAGGACTGATCATACCCATGTTTGATGCTTTCTTTATAAATTGTGACCAGTTTTCTTTTCCCTTTAATAAGACATATCAGTTTATTGTGTGACATATAAGAGTACAGCATAAATTAGTTTGATCCTTTTATTGAAGATTTCTGTTAGTGGATTGTATGTAGATTCTAGTATTATTATGCATTTAAGGAGAAATGTTAAGTTAGCAGGATTGTGGGTGTTAAGCTTACAGTTGAGACATTTAACACTAATGAGTCAGAGTCAGAGTCAAAAATACTTTATTCGATTAATTTAAAATCATAAAAGTATACTACACATACAAATATACACATATCGTCAATTCAATTCATTATAGAGCAATTGCTGGGAAGTAATTATTTAAAAACAAGTAAGAAACAATTAAGTAAGAAACAATTAAAAATCATTAAAAACTTCATTTTTTCATAACATCTCATATTAACAGAAGTTATCTATAATTTCGATTTACAGGGTTATTTAATTCCTTATAATCCAAAATCGGCTACTCTTGAAGAATAAAATTATGCTAAACTTGTGTACATTCCATCATTGGGGTTCTCATCAGTCTATTCCGTCTAGCACGTATAGATGTTACCAAAAAATTTGCAACCCCAAACATCACTATAGGGGACACCATAAGTTGTAAGAACATCAAAGCAGGTTTCACCTGCTTAAATCCCTTGCCCCTCAAAAGTGGTATAATATATTTCTTTCTGCCCTCTTCAAAAAAAGGGCAAAAAAATATTAAATGTATCAAGTCTTGATCCGAGAAGCTGTCACATTTACATGGATCATTTTCCCTTGGTTTACACCATTTCGTATATTCACCCAGTAAGAAATGCACCTGATTAAAACAAAATTTCGTTATAAGCCATCGGTGGTAAGGTCTATTCACGATTGTCTGGTAGGGTTGTATTGTCATAGTGGATACCAATGAATAATGTGCCCTTACTGTTGATTTCTCGATTTCCTGGGCTTCACGGTAAAGTTTTCTGCTATCCGTGAAGTGTACTTTTACCCAGGAGATGTCATCTTTACTCAGGCTTTCGGGATTATAATAAAGTTCAGGCCGGCCTAATTGTGTGGCAGTAGCTTTAATATGTGTCAGCCATTGTATATCTTTTGCTCTGTCTCGCCCCATACAATCGCTAATAATTTTATGGTTTAATGTTAAACTTGGGTTCAGCCATATTTTCATCCAGAGGAGTAATGGGGCCATTTTAAGTGTGTCCTCAATATAGCCTATCCCAAGTTCTGTATGTACTGTGAAGGATGGGGTAGAGTGTGGTAAGCCCAATAGTAGACGCAGAAATTTGTTCTCCTCTTTCTGTATTAGGGTAGGATCTTTAAAACCCCATATCGCAGCACCATACCTTGCTAGAGCCAATGTTTTAGCTCTATGCAAGGTCAATATGGCTTCTATGGGTTTCCCTCCCAACCTTTTCGCAAAACCCAGTATGGCAGCCGATGATCTTCGCACTGCCATCGCTTTGGTTGCAATCTGGGGGGTCCAGGAGCCCATGTCATCGAATATTACTCCCAGATAGGTGAATATTTTTACTTTTGACAACACTACGCCATTACAGCGTAGGGTTTTCGTATTTTTCTTCCCTTTCCCCAGTGACATGACATGTGATTTTTCCATGTTCACTACCAGATCTAACTTCTGCATAAAGGCCCCAAAAGAATCAAGGAGCTGCTGTAAGCCGTTTGGGGTTCTAGAGATTAGGACCGCGTCATCGGCATATAACAGGACAGGTAGTGGAATCCCTCCCATGCTAGGTATATCTGGAGTGACTGTAGATAGAGTTTTGTTCAGTGAGTTGATATACAAGGAGAACAGCATGGGGGCCAGAATGCACCCCTGGCGCACACCTCTGACTGATCTAAACCCAGCAGTACATTTCCCGTCCGGTGTCATACGCACTGATGCTCTCAGGTCTCTATGTAGGTATGCTAAAAAGTTTACAAGTCCCCGGTCCATACCCAACTCCAAAAGCATTGTCCACAGCTTCGACCTATTAACTAGGTCGAAGGCTGTGGACAGGTCCATAAAAGCCAAATGGATCGACCCCCTGGAGGCAACAGTATATTTACTGACGGTCAGGTACAAATTAAGGCACTGATCTACCGTGCCTCTCCCAGTTCTAAATCCGTATTGGGCGTTACACAAGATTTCATTATCTTTTTCCCACTTACTAATTTTTTCTAGGATAACCTTACCTAATATCTTGAAAGACGAGTCAATCAATGATATCGGTCTGTAACACCTTGGGTCTCCCCTTTGGCCTTTTTTAAAAACGGGGATTATAATGGAGTGGGACCAGGAGAAAAGTATACTAAAATTGTCCATACATGCTAAATTAAAAACATTTGCAAGGACTACAGACCATATGTGGGAATGTGCCTTATACATGTCTGCAGGGACCCCGTCCAGGCCAGGGGCCTTACCACCCACAGTATCTTCTATGGCTTTTTGCACTTCCTTCACCGAAAATCTCAGCGGGATCTCTGAGGTCATAGGTTCTGTAGGGGTGAATGGATGTATAGCGATGTTACTGCCATAGATAGTCTCGAAATGGTCCAGCCATTGCTTCTCTGTAATGTTGACCTCCAGCACCTCATTTTCCCTACCATTAAACAGAGGCGTGTTCACTATGGACCAGAACTTTGCACTATCCCTCAGGGTTGATCTATCATAGAGTGACTCCCAGGCCTTTGCCTTAATTTCTTTCTTAAGTTCCTCAACCGTTATTTTATACATCTTCCTCAATCTAGTCACTTCTAAGGTGTCTCGCGGTGTACTTTTCAGAGCGTCTAGCAGGGTTTTATGGGCCTTTGAGCACTCCGTATTAAACCAACCGTGCACTTTGCGAGGCTTATGGTTTGGTTTACACGAAAGTGACTGTGCTGCATTTTTACATATTATTTCAAAGGCATTTTTGATATTCCCTCCAACAGTCAGTGGGTCTCTACAAATGCTTATTTCTGTTCCCACTTTTCCACATAGTTCATTAAAAAAGTCATCAGGAATAATCTTAGACCATTTAACCCGTCTACCCTGGTCATGGGCCCAATCTTTTATAGGATAATTAGGTTGGGTTTCATTATTTATTATGGTTGGGTTGCTGGTAATTAATTCCATAATTACCGGGTTAATGTCGCTGAATGTCGACTGTAGTGCATTATAAAAGATAACATTCTTAAGCATGCTTGGTGACACAAAGATAAAATCTATTATTGTATTACTGCCCCTCGCACTATATGTTGCCACTCTATCTTTGGGGTTTACAAATTCTGGTTCTGTAAGATCTATATCTATCAGAAGTTCTTCTAGGGCACCCCCTTTAGCCGAGTGTTCAAAGTGCGAATGGGTCAAATAATCATCTTCCAAGCAGGCTCCATACTGACAATTCAACTCGCATAAGTGTGTGTTAAAATCGCCCAAAAGTATAAAATGAACAAAAGTAGATTGACCCTCTTTATACTCATTTAAAAATGTAGTCAGCATTACAATATTCTCACTGCCATGTGTACCGTCTATAGCATTATAGAAATTAACATATAGAATTTTTTCTCCGGTGCACATGGATACCTCCAGGGCTAAACAGGTAGGTGAATTTGCATTTAATACTTTCATCGTCCCCATATGACTCACTGAGATTAAGAACCCTAGCCCTCCCTTGTTTCTCCCTATGTGTGACTCTTGGGCTGGTACAAAGTGGGATGCATAACCTTCTACCCAGAAATTACATTCGGTGTCCCAAGTTTCCTGTAACACAACCACATCATACTGTTTTATAGTCTCTAGCCATAATATATCTTCCCTTTTAGATCGGAGACCAGCAATGTTCCAGGTCATTATTTTCAGGTTTCTCCCTTCTGCCGGCAATTTATTGGGGGTTGCACAAATCTGTTCCTCCTCCCTCTCTTGGTAAGACAGTCAGTTGTTCTCATCAAGGTCTGATAAGGCTGCAAATCTATTTGTCAGTTCCAGGTTAGTAACAGTATCAACAGTACGTTTTTTGGTGTAATTCATTTGGAAACTTGGTGGCTGTGTTGCCCAGGTAGCTAGGCGAGTGTTATGTCTTGGGATATTAGTTCCTGCATTCGTATTCTGCAGGAGAGTTTGTTGCTGTGGACGGGGATAAAAGAAACCCAGAGGGACTGCTCGAATTTGTTCCGGTGTTATATTGGTCGCATCCCAGAATTGCCTAGTACAAACGTGAGGTTTGTTGAAATTTATTATGACACAGTCATCAGGGAAGCATTTTCCTGTGGATCCCAGCCAAGCGACTCTTCTTGCCGTGCTTATAGATGATGAAACATCCCTTGGACCTGAGCAGTTTGTGTCGCTCCATCTCTTTATATTTTCCATTAGGGTGCCCTGGGTTTCTATCTCTCCAGGTTTGAGTATCGGGACATTGACCAATACAGCCACAAAAGGTGTAGCCTCTGGTGGTAAATTGGCCAAAGGTTTTGGACGTTGTCCATTTCCAGGGCCTTGGCTAGTTCCTTTAGGTAGACCCTCTTCATTGAGATTAACTCTTTTATTGTACTGAAGATTAGACGTGTTCTGGAAAGGTATATGTGGTACTTTATCAGATTTTTTGGTTTTAGTTATAGTGTCCAGAATTGGTATTTGAGGTAAAGGGGAGAAATGTGAAATTATTGGGTCACTGTTTTTTGTCACTTCCATTGGTTGAGCTTGTTGAATTAGAGTCTGCCGTGGCTCCAGGGATAAATGCTCCTTGACCTTTTTGATTAACAGTGTATTCATTCTATCACATCTGCCCAATATATCAGAGACACACAGCCATATTCATCAATCTCCCGTTTTGCGAGGCCCTAATAGCGAATTATAGCGATTCGCTATTAAGGACTCACAAAACGGGATTCATGTAGGATTAGCAAAAATGATTGCGATTCCTACTGATTCCTTATTTGCGATTAGCAAATTGCTAATCGCAAATAAGGAAAAACTCCCCATTCATTCCTATGGGCCAAAAGGCCCATAGGAATGAATGGGGAGTGTTCCTTATTTGCGATTAGCAATTTGCTAATCGCAAATAAGATTGCGATTTGAAGGGTGCCAGGGGTGTCCAAAGGACACCCTGTAGCACCCCTCAATTGCACATTTGAACAGGTGTTGCGCACACACATGTCCAGAGGACATGTGTGTGTGTAACATGCAAAAGAAAAAAATGCACTAAAGTGCTTTTTACTCTTTTTTCGCAATTTACCACAAAGTCAGATTTCGTGGTAAATTGCGACCAAATATTGCGAATTCGCAATTTCAAATTGGGTGATGAATTGGATTTAAGGAATCTCTATTAGAGATTCCTTAAATCCAATTCCTCGCAAATATGCGATTTCGGTAATAGCGATTTTTGCATTTGGGATGATGAATCCCAAATGCAAAAATCGCACTCGCAAACGGCCAGATTCTCAGAATCTGGCCATTTGCGAGCGCTATTCATGTTGATGAATATGGCTGACAGTCTTTTAGCGTTTCCACGATATCATTGGAGATCTTAATCAATGTTGTTTCAATGGTGTCTGTTATGACCCTTTCAATCATTTCCTTTATCGTGCTTTCAAACTTAGTTGGAGGTTGCCGTGGTGTTCTTTTATGTCTATTTTGCTGGGATTGGATTTTATGTTTTTTTCCTATCCTTCTGGCCTTTTGCATATTTTGTACTTCCCCCTCCTCAGATTGGTCGTGCTCATTCAAATCTGTGTCTACTTTGGGGTCTTCTTGACCTGTTATATTTTGATGCTCATGTACAATATCGTTTACAGTAACAATATTAATCTTGGGTTCTAGAGGTATCGGTTGTTTCAAGAGTATAGGAGACTCTACAGGGTTTACGGATGCACTATCCAGCCCGAGTTCCCGTTCTTTCTCAGCAATTTCTTTATTTAGCTTCCCCACCGCTGATGTTAGATAAGTCATAATATTTTCAGAAGCATTAGATTTTCGTGCAATTTTAACTTTACTAGTGCCCCCTGTAATTGAGGTCTGTAGCTTTCTCTTACCCATTCTGGAGGCACAAGTTTTAGGGACGTGGCCTGTCCTGTCCTCTGTCGTCCCCTGACCGCCACAGACGGCCCGACCTCTGCCCGGGCTCAGCCCGGCGGCGACCGCACGCGTCCGCGACGCGGAGGAAGTTGCTGCCTTTTGTGCGCCTTAAGGCGCAGGAAACAGGAAGTGGCCGATGTTGTCCCGGGGCAAGCTGGGAACTGTGGTCCACCCGCTCTGCGGCCGGGCGATGTGGACTGCTCAGCGGCGGGGGCGACCACAGCGTCAGGGACCCAGCGGCGCGGCGGTGTCCTGGTAAGTCTGTGCCGCGGCCCTTCCTTGTGTCAGCAAACACTTGTTGCACCCCCGCTCCTCAGTGGGAGCTGCTGCCTTTTGTGCGCCTCCAGGTGCAGGAAAAAGGAAGTGGTCGATGTTGTCCCGGGGCAAGCTGGGAACTGTGGTCCGCCCCGCTCTGCGGCCGGGCGATGTGGACTGCTCGGTGGCGGGGGCGACCACAGCGTCAGGGACCCAGCGGCGCGGCGGTGTCCTGGTAAGTCTGTGCGGCGACCCTCCTTGTGTCAGCAAACACTAATGAGAAAGTTGTTGTTCTGCATATTTCTCTCCACTGCAGGTGCAGACCATAAGCATAATTATTTTGTAAAAAGCACATTGTATTTCCGAAATAGTGAAGCGCAAAAGAATCTGGCAACCTCAATATTTTTAATGAAGAACAAAGGGAGTGTTACCATTTGGTTCTTCAGAGCAAGGGAGGAATCCAAGGTCCCTTTTGAAGCAGAGACTGAAATACAGGAGTAGTGTTGAAGGAACCAAATTCATTTCTGGGAACTTGAGGAATACTGTGATGCATTTGTGGTCATGTTTCTGGAATGTTCTCTTTGCATTTTAATTAATGAACCCACCTTGGGGTTTAGTCTTCCCTTTAGACTTGGAGAAGTGCAGACCTCGCTTGACATCCCTGATTGTGTGGCTTTATGCTATACATGATTCCTTACCTAAAATACTTTTACAGAGTTTCTGATGCAGACATCTTTATTGCTTCCTTGATTCAATTGGTTTCCCCCTATCTTTAGTTTAGTATAGGGCTTAGTAGATATTAGAAATCCTCTCAATGTATGGGGAGAAGTATTGAAACCATTTGTCTAGTCTTCAAACTCTTTGTCTTATTATTTGAATTGCTACAACAGAAATCCTTATAGGTTCTTTGCTGATGAGGACCCATATTATACAACATTTTGGTCTTCCTTCGATGATTTTGCACTTCTACAGCATATTCTTGAGATTTTTTCATGTTGCTCTGGCTTTGAGTTTGTAATAAACCTTCTAAACTTCACTTAAGTTATTGACTTAAACGTTTATTGTATGGTCTTAATGATCACATTGTACCTGGAGATGTAATTTGTTGTTAACCCCTTTTCCTCTCAGACCACTATCAAGGTCTATTGACTGGAGTTAACTTGGAAGAAATGCCCCAGAAAATTCTCAGATGGTAACATACTGAGGATGGTTAGTACCTGAAGCAGAGGGGTTGGAAGATTTTTACTTTAGATTAGTTCAGACTCAATCTCAGGTGTTTGTATGAATTGTGTGGTGTCTTGTAGTGATTGTGTGATATGATGTGATAATGTTTTAGATGACGGAATGAGTGTAGCTCTTATTGTACAGATGTTGTTATAAGGTCCAATGTGACCTAAGATCCCAGGATGATATTAAAAAGTGTAGAAGACACTTTATTGTAATTGTCTGATGAGGTTTTGTAGGGTTTGTTGTGAGACATCATCAACAGCCCAAAAGTGATAGGGATGTTTATATTTTGTGTGAAAGTGAGGTATGATTAGTGTGGCTGGACTGATCAGGGTGATTCCCCGCAGGAAACGGTTTCATTTGAATGTATGTTGTGTTACTTTTGCATGATTCATTTCTGGTGATTCTTTAGTAAAGTCGACAATTGTTATTTATTGCTATTGCATTATATAAAGCTGCAAGTTTATTGCTAAAGCGAGTGCGTGCATGGACATTTTAATGAAGGGTGAGCTGCTGCGAGGAGTGAGATTGTCATCACATTGTGGAAAGCCATTCTGTTCTTGGCTGTCTATGTCAAGAGGTGAAACGCTATTATTGGTTGATGATTTGGAATGAAACTTTTGGGCACAATATTGATTTTTGTGTTGATACGAACAATTGAAAATGAAACACTTCAAAGTTGTTTGAGATTTGTTTAGAGGAGATGTTTAAATACCTCATAGAGGGGGCGAGAAGCCCCACCCAAAGACACTGCAGGTCATTATATGGTGATAAATGTAAGTTTGTACACATGTATTTGGCTAGAACAATGGCATAAGATCACTGAGAAAGTAGGTGCACTTGTATTTCCACGTTATTTTACATTTAATTTAAGAATTGTTGAACATTTTAAGAGAATTCTATATGAGATGAAACCAAACGTACTCCTACACAACTTGAAGTGCTTAACACTTTGGAGCATACAACTCACGCAGGAGAAAAAGAGATATTAGGGATGAGTGAAAAAGGCAGTGCATTCTTATGCCAATGCAAGGTATGATGCACAGTAGACAAGGTAGAGAACTGACTTGCTAGAAGGATTGAAATGATTACAAAGTCGAGAAGTGGAAAAGAGACCGAAAAAAGAAAGAAGTATACAACAAGATTATCCAGAGAGAAAGATGAAAACAGTGATAGTGATACAAGTTATTGTCTTTTAGATGTATTAATGTCAGAGCGACCACCTCCGTATAATGAGATCCGAACAGAAGGGGGTGGGAGCAAATTTGTGGGTGGGAATATTGGATCTCCTTCTGCACCCGTGTGTACGAGCCTTAATACAATAGTGATTTCTCCTGTTAAGAAGGATCAGAGCGTGATGGGGACCATTCCAATCACAATATGGTAGGCAGGACTTTGGAGACTTGCGTTCCTGGGTCCTCCATTGGTTGTGCATTCCCAGTGTTACTTACATCTTTTAGGTAATTCCTGGGTTTACCAGATTTGGGTTCATTTACCCGGCAACCACCTTTAAATTTATAAATAGTAACACACCCAAAATTAAGCTAATATCTAAATCCCCTGAGCTACATCCCGATCTTAATGTCCGGGAATTGAACGATATTTTGAAAGTTCTTAATGCTATATTGAATGAGAGTGGGAGTACAAAAGTAATTCAGGGAACTCTTCAGTCCACTTTGAAAGTAAATTTGGTGGACGTAGGGAAATTGAAGTTAAGATTTGATTAAATGATAAGTGGTTATCTTGCATTGGATCGAATAGAAACTTATCAAGAGGGTGAACTTTTGTTCATGAGAAAAGATGTTACTAGGAGAGCAAGACAATATATATATATTTATCTGAATTAGCTAAGAAATATGAGGTAGATTTGGAGCGGACATAGGCTTAAGGAAGAGCCACTGACTCGTATACATTGACCGTTATTAGAACACATGAGAATACCAGATATAAAAATGCAAACTCAGGAATTAATCCACAGCATCCAAATTTGGAATGAATTAGAGAAGTTGGTAGTTAAATGGTGGAAAAGAATGACTCCTAAGAAAACGATGGTAGAGCTGTCTCCTCCTAGAGGAGGGGGAGGGGCAGGAGCTACAAGCTTCCCTTTAAGAAAGGTGCCTTCTGGAGGTTACATATATGTACCTTGGCATAGGAGTCATCTTGCGCCATTTACAAATTAATTCTCCAAACTAAGAAAGAAGGCTGTGGAGTGTTACAAACAAGATGAGCGGTTTGTGAAAATGTCAAACATTTTGCGGACTGCTTTGAGTATCTTGTTTGATATTGTGGTCCCATGTGATTGTGGACAGGTGTGTAAAATAGCCCGAGAGAGAGCTGACAAGAGATCCTACAACTAATGGTCCTTCAGCTATAGTAATGAGGAAGTATGACCAGGTGATGATGTGGTTGAAGTCTAAGGTGCCACCCTAAGATATTGACTGGGTCAAGATTGATCGAATGACCCAGGACCGAAAGCGACAATTCATGCATCCTGTGAGAGATTGTTACAAGCATTCAAACAATATAGTTGAATGGAAACATTGGAGCCTAAAGATATGGGACATTTTGTGTCCAGGTTTGACATAGGAATGAGGCCTGAGATTGGCATGATGATTCAACAACATTTGATTTGTTGGCAGAATAAGTCGGTTGGACGAGATTTTGCAATATGCTAAATATTGCAATGATGAGTTTGATATGAGGCAGAAAATGTTAAAGGAAAAATTTATGGTGGTACAAATAAAGGCTGTTCAGAGAGGAATTTGAAACTCACCATTTGTAGAGAATGCTCCTCCAATGCACTGAGTGTATCAACAGGGAGCTTCGGTGATGCAGGTTGGAGGTGGATTTCAGTCACAAGGTAGAGGTCGGGGTATTCCTATTGATCTGAGTACTGGAATTGATGTGGCTACTTTGAAAGAGTCTAACCCATGCCACTATTGCAATAGGTAGAAGCATTGGAAGCAAGAATGTCGTCTTAATCCAGAGAATCAGGGTCAAAATCCAGGGTTTGTACCACCCGAGAACAGTGCTTCCATGCAACGACAGAATGTACAGAGACCAAGATCTCAGAATTTTAATGTGCTGCAAGCCCTAGTGATGCAGGCTCTCCAACCCTGATGCCACAGCAAACTGCTAATTTTCCTCAAACCAGGACCTGAATTTGAATCAAAATGCATTTAAGAGTAATAATCCTTACAAGCAATTTCCCATGTTTGAGATGAATGAAAATGTCAGCATTGATCAGTCTTCCTGATGGTGCATGATGGGGTAGGAAGATTGCATGCTTGGCGCAAGCTTGGAGGATGATCAGAGTGGCCAGTTTATTAATGCTGAGATAAATGGCTATGATATACAATTTGTGGTTTGTGAGTTTGTTGGGACATGATTTGTTGTGCAATCCGAATTGCACTGTATAATGTGCTCTGAAAGGAATACGGCTACAAATGCATGATAAGGACATTGCCTTAAAGCTGGCAAATCAGAATCTGAATATTGGAATGTATCCAATGATGACGGCAGCAGACTTACTTTTAGATCTAAGAGGTTCAGTGAGAACAGACAGATGTCATTTTTCAGGAAAGGACAATGGACTAATTTCGGAGTTGAGCCACTCCACGTACAGATAAAACCAAATGTGGAATATCCCAGAACACCATAGTATAATTTAACCCCTGAAATGATTGCTGTAATAACTTCAGTGATTGAGAAAATATTGCAACAAGGAATATTGAAGGAGATTATGTGGAGTCCATGTAGCTCACCCATTATGGGCCTGCAGAAGTCTTGCAGTAGTACTGCATAGTGCAGGACCTTTGCAAAATTAATAATATTGTAATTCCCTGTTGTCCAGTGGTACTGAATATGGTTTCAAATTCCATGTGAGGCTGAGTGGTTTACTGTTATTGATTTGTGGCAGGTGTTGTCCATTCCTTTGCATAAGGACAGTCAGTTCCTCTTTGCAGTCAGGCTTGGCAACCATGTTATGGCTGGTGCCAAGTCCCACAGGGGTATACGAAAAGTTCTTCCATTTTTAATCAGATCCTAAAGAAGAATTTGGAGACCCTTTTCATGCCTTGTAACTCTGTCTAAGTCCAGTATACTGCCGACTTGCTGGTTACGTCAAATACTCGTTGGGCATGAAAAACATACATATTGCTTTGCTAAACCACTTAGCCTAGAATGGATATACGGTGTCCTAGAATAAGTTGCAGTATTGTTTGAGAGAAGTCCTGTATCTTAGTCATCATATCGATAAAGGTGCGAGAAGGGTAAAAGAAGAGAGAATTTCGATGATCATGCAAATTAATCCGCCAATAGCACAGAAAGTAGTCAAGATATTTTGGGAAATGGTGGGCTACTGTCATTTATGAATACTCAATTTTTCTCCAGTGGAAAAGCTTTTACAAAGGCTGACACACAAGGATGTGTTGCATCCGGTGCTTTGGGATGATAATTGTTTTTTCCCTTCCTAAAGTTGAGAGAAAGTCTGAGCCACACCCCGGCACTAGGAATGCCTGATTACAACAAAGTGTTCTCGATTTTCTGCAGTGAAAGAGATTGCCACACTCTTCTAATGTTAATACAGAACCATGGGGTGCCCGTAGACCAGTTGCTTACCTCTCAGCCACATTAGAACCAGAGGCTGCTGCACTGCCTGTTTGCCTTAAAGCATTGGCAGCAACAGGTGTCAGTCTCAAAAGGTTCAAAAGTATAGTGATTGGTCACCCCTTATCTGTGTATGTTCCTCATTTTGCTGAAAGTTATTTAAATACAAAGAGGACACAGCACCTTCCAAAAAATCACCTGACCCGGCATGAGCAAATCATACTGGCAGTCATGAACATGTCCCTAAAGAGGTGTTCTCTTTTGAATTCTGCCACTTTACTACCCCTTTCTGAGAACAATAATGAAGATGGTGAATTGGAGCATGACGGAATCGATGTCACTGAACTATGCACCAAGCCAAAACCAGATATTCACGATGAACCACTTCCTGAATCTTATTACATATTGTTTATGGATGCTTCGTGTTTATTAGACCACAAAGTAAATCTGAGAGTTGCTTATGGTGGGATGTATGATGTTACAACGCATACTTTTACAACGCATACCTTTACAACACATTTTTTACAATGCAACAACCATTACAACGCATTCCATTACAACGCATGCCATTACAACAAATTTTTAAAAACTACCTTTACAACGCATTGCATTTCATCGCATACTAACTTTACAATGCATACCATTACAACGCATAACATTACATTCCATGGTAAGTATTGGATAGTGTAGGGGTAAAAATTTCTATTCTAACTCCAGGGGGCTGCAACAGTAGGGTAAGTGTTTGATAGTGTAGGGGTAAAAATTACTATTTTAACTCCAGGGGGTGCAATAGTAGGGTAAGAGTTGGATAGTGTAGGGGTAAAAATTACTATTCTAACTCCAGGGGGTGCAACAGTAGGGTAAATGTTGGATATTGTAGGGGTAAAAATTACAATTCTAACTCCAGGGGGTGCAACAGTAGGGTAAGTGTTGGATAACTAGGGTACTATGTGTTGTAATGCTATGCGTTGTAATGGTATGCGTTGTAATGACATGCGTTGTAGTGGTATGCGTTGTAGTGTCATGCGTTGTAATGGTTACGTTGTAATGGCATGCGTTGTAATGGATGTTGCGTTGTAAAGGTTTTGTTGTAATGGTAGTGCATTGTAAAAGTTGAGTTGTAAAGGTTGATTCCCCTTCAGGTGTAGTGAAAGCTGAGTGACTACTAGGAATAGTCTCTGAACAAGTGATTGAATTGATTGCTCTTACTCTGGCATGACACAGTTCAGATCAATTACAGTAAGTACAGCTTTGGTGTGGTGCACACCTTTGGACAGTTATGGTCCCAGAGGGGATTTTTGATGTCATCAGGATCCCCCATACATTATGGTGAGCAGGTGAGGAAAGTGTTAGAGCTTTTGCAATTACCTGTGCAAGTTGGAGTCGTGAAATGTTCCACACATTTCAAGGGAGATAACTATGTGGCATTCGACAACAGATATGCGGGCACAGTCTCAAGGTGCAGTGCTTTAAATGCTTGTACATTTTATGTTGAGTATGTTAATGAAGGATTATAAGAGACCAATTAGAACCTTTTGCTCACAGAAGCTGATACTTGGGAGGAAGTTAAGAGATTACATGAGCAGCAGAGTTAAGTAAATGCAGGTTGTGTTCAAAGAGATAAGGATTCAATATGGGTTACAGGAGATGGCAGACCAGTGTTGCCAAACAGTTTGTTGCCGCCAATGACTAGATATTGCCATGGTCCAACTCATGTAAAAAGAGATGCCATGGTCATATTGTTTTTCCAAACATGGTTTAATCCCAGGTTCAGGTTTATGGCGGAAGTCTTCTGCCATAGATGTGCTGTGTGCTGAGGTTAAGTTGTTTTTCGACTTTGCTTCGTATCCAGCCGCCATTTTGTATTTAACCGCCATTTTGTGTTGCCTCACTCAGGCAGCACGGCGGACGTGGTGAACGAGATGTTTTTGCTTTTGCAGCTGGTACGTGTCCTTCCCGTTAAAGAATAACTTCTGCCTATGTTTATGAAACCGTTGTCAGGGTCTCCCGAGTTTCGTAAATCCATGTCTAGACTGATTAATCCATGTCTTACTGCACTGTTTGGGTCCCACCATTTTTCTTGACTTTATCTTGTTTAACTGCCCTTCGCTATTCTCTTTGTGTGTTCTCTTGTTACATAGACTGTCCTTTAAAGCATTCAACATGTTCTACCACCTGCAAAATTGAATTACGGGCACTAGTGTTGATTAACCTGAAGGGAGGAGAGCACACAAGGTCTGAAAGGAGGGTGTGTTTTAGACATTCGATAACTTGTGTTTGAACTATTCCTATTCGTCAGTTTTTGTATGTTTTGGGAGTTGGCATTGTAAACTTGTGTACTATATTAGTCTGTGCGCGACAGAATGAAGTGGCAGTCTCCTGATAACATACCCGTTGGTGTACTTACAGGACCACTGTTCTTAGCTGCAGCTAATAAATCTGCTTTTCTATGCCTAACAGAGCGTCACGTGTCTCTGTCTGCCATAGCAGGTGAACCCGGAGATCTTAGGCGTGCCCTGCGCCACCTGGCCCATAAGGTCAGGTTCTCCAATTGGCGGCCCAACTTGTGGGCGACTTCAGCGGTAGTAGTTTTGCCCGAAGGTCGTGAGGAGGTTCGCAAGAAAATTCCGGAGGATTTCGTGAGCGACCCCTGTATGTCGAAGGTCTTTTGAGGCGCGGCTACTCCTTCCCGACGGCTGCTGACGACTGCTGCCCTGACTGTCGCCCTGCTTTGGCCCCCTGGTGATGATTAGTATTGCGAGACGCTAGACGGACATCTGTTGACTTGAGAAAACATTCAGTTAAGTATTCGTGGGTAGCGCCCACCCTTTAGTTTTTTGGTTTTTTGTTATTCGATTAGTGCACTAACCGAAGCCAAGGGGTAAGTACGTTTGTGCTGTGACTATATTGTCTATATCCCTTGACGTTTGTAAGTAGTCCAGTTCGTTACGAAATGCCTGGATTTAGTAAGTTTAGGAAATGTTGTTGTTTTGGTTGTATTAGGGATTCCCGGCTAGAGGATTCTTGTCCGATTCCTCCGGTTGGAACTCCCACTTATGAGCTCTAACATGGTTTAGGTTCTATTATTTTTAATGAAACATGGATTAGGTATACTAAAAAGCATGGTGTTTTACGTTGGCCACAAAATGGCACCTTTGAGCCTGCTATACTAAACAATTTGGAAACGATTCTATTTAAGAGAAAAGCCCGGCCGGCAATGTTTGACTCTTTCCTCCTCTGGCGTAAAGAATCTAAACAGAAAGAAATTAAGCAAATGAAGAAAGACAAGAAAGAGCAGGATAGGACGATTTTACAGGCTGCCCAACAGTTTAAAGATGACGAGGCAAATCAGATGGTTGAGGTTTCGGAGAGACAGCATCGTATAGCAATAGACAGATGCTATCCCATACTACCTACTGCTTCAAAGAGTAAGGGTCCTGACGAAGATTCTTTTGTGTCCCACCTCTTGACGTTACCTCCACCTTATGTGTTAGGCGCTAATGCACCTCCATTACAACCTGTTTGGAAATCTAGCTGTTCTGGTTCCTGCACAGTTGCCTCTTCCTGTGATTCCACCTCCACCCCCTTTGCCACCGACTTCTGTTCCCCAAATTCCTGTGCCTCGGTTTCCTTTACCCTCTGTTGCTACGGGTTCTTCTCCCGCTGTACAGAATACGTTGTCTCCTGTTTTATTGTCAGATTCCCCTACAGCTCGACATCGTTTAGTTGAAACTGTTTCTGGTCTTTTGTCACCTTTTCTTGGATCTCTTTTCTTTTCTCCTGCTTCATCTCGAAGACAATGTCGTAGTCAGATCCCAGATTTGGAAGAATGGACTAAGTTAGATTCTCTTGCTCGTAATTGGATTACAAGTAGTATACAGTAGTGTGCGCGATATTTTAGACACATTTCTGCAATGGAATGCGCCTACGCAGAGGTATGTCTTTAATATTATGTGCAACACTCTTATCAAAGGATGGGAAGATATGGATTATGATTCACATCCTCAGGGTTTATTCGAGATACGGGATCAATTTGATAAGGGACTTATTGTAGGTCCTGATGTAGAATCTGCTGTTCAGAAGCTTGTTACTTTCCGATCTTCCTTCTTTTCTCAAACTTCTCTTGAGCCTAATTCTGCGGTTCATTGTAAAATGGCACAATATCCCATGCGAGAAGTTCCTCCAATATGGAGAGAGGCAAACCCAAACGCGAATCCAGCTGTCCCTGCTCATTTTCAGCGCATATGGGTACATGATCCTTGGAAAAGATCTGAAGTGTTGGCACTTAAGCAGTCCTTAGCGGACCCTCGTAAGAATCCTGCTGGGTATTATAAAGAATTGTCTCACTGTTAATGCATGTATTATGAATTTGGTAGATATTGATTTGCTTATGGGAAATGTAGTCCCACAAGCTCTATGGGCTAAAATTCGTAGACAAGATCATGATTAAGCTTTAGGTGGTAATTGGGCTGCTATTGCGGCCGCAGATACAGCACAAGTAGGTGGTGCCAAACCTGACGATCTGATTACGGAGTTGCCCGGTAGAATAATAGATCTCATGAAAACGATGATGCCTGCTGTACGCGTTAACTGGGGTAAGTTAGCAGCGTGCAAACAAAAAGTCGATGAAAGTGTCTCTGATTTCTTTACTCGTTTTGAAGAGACTTTCATCGACCATAGTGGTCAAGATATGAGTACTGAAGGTGGACAGCGAATATTTGTAGATAAATTCGTTTTTAATTTGCTTCCAGAACTATCGCATAAATTGAAACAATCTGAGAGTGCATGGGCTGTTTCCTCAACTGCCCAGATATTAGCTACTGCTCAATATTATGAGAATAGGGATAAGGAAGACAAGGAGAAAGCGGAGAAGAAAACAAAAGAATTAAAAACGAAGGTTCTTCTGCAACAGGCTTATCCTCCTCGTTCTGCTCAGCCCCAATTTCAACAGCCCCCACAGTTTCAGAAGCTGTTGCAAAAACCTGAGTCTCCAGCTCCGCGATTTCCATTGGGTCCTAATAAATGTGCTTACTTTAAAGAGGAAGGTCATTTTAAGATTAGTTGCCCGATTCTGTTACAACATTATGGCGGATCACAGACACGGGGTCATGGAGATTCTCGGTCAGTGTCCAGAGGTAGAGGGCGTGGTGCGTGGTCTCAGGAACGACGTCTCTCTCCCCCTCAGGACTCTACAAATTATTTTGACCAGCGGAATTCTCAGTCTGCACAGTATTAAAATGATGATTATTGTGCAGATGGTGAGAATGCTGATTTCCTCACTGTCTAGGACAGCCATAGACAGAGTAAGGGAGTCGTATCAGTTCCAATGGATCAGGATGGACCTTATGTTAATGTTGTAACATTGGGTGATACAGAACCATTTCTTTTGGATTCTGGTGCAATGAGAAGTTCTATTATGCACTCTAAACTCCCTGGGGCACCTTTGTCTGGCTTAACAAATGTTTCAGTAGGATTCTCTGGTGCCCCAGTTAGTAACCCTGTTTCTTGTCCATTGCCTATTTCCATTGGTCCGTATGATTTAGAAGTTCCACTTCTTTTGACGACGGGTTGCGGAGAGAATTTATTGGGTTTGGATTTATTGAAACATCTGCATGCCACATTGTATTGCTCGCCATCTGGTGTACATCTTACTTTAGGTGCTAAATTGACTTCTCCGATGTACGTATCTAAAGACCAACTGCCGCTCGAACTACTTTCGCTCCCTGCTACGCTTTGGGCTATGGGTCCGAATGATGTTGGTTTGCTTCAAATTCCACGTTATGTGATTACTGTGAAGCCTGATGTTAAGTTACCACACATTCCACAATATAAAATATCTAACGATGGTGAAAGAGCGCTGTTGGCTATTGTTCATGACCTAGTTGAGAAGGGTGTGGTCGAGGAGACCAGAGGCAATGTTTGTAACAGTCCCGTTTGCCCGTTCTAAAGCGTACTCATCCTTCTCAGCCACCTGTGTACCATTTTGTGATAGACCTCCGGAGGTCAACAAAATTGTTGTTCCTCAGTTTCCTGTTGTCTCAGATATCACTGCCTTGCTTACTATGATTCTTGCTTCGGCAGCTTGGTTTTCGGTCATTGATCTCAAAAATGCTTTCTTTAGCATTCCCATTGCTGAGGAAAGTAGGGATCTCTTTGGTTTCTCTCTTGGAGGCCGAAGTTTTCGATTTAAGCGTGCACCTCAGGGCTATTGTGAGAGTCCCTCCATCTATAGTCAAGCCTTGAAGTCTCAGCTTGACACCTGTTCTTTGCCATCTGGTGCTACTCTGATCCAATATATGGATGATTTATTAGTGGCTGCTGATTTGGAAGATGTCTGTAAAATGCGACTGTGTCACTTCTGCGACATTTGTCTGATCTACATCACAAAGTGTCGCTTTCTAAGTTACAATATTGCTGGCAAGAAGTTACCTATTTAGGTCATCTCTTGTCGAAGGAGGGAAGACGATTGACCCCAGAACGTATTCAAGCAATTGCACAAATGTCTGTACCATCCACACAAAGAGAGGTGTGTGCTTTTTTAGGCATTACCTCTCATTGAAGACAATGGATTCCAAACTTCTCCCTACTAGCGAAACCTTTGTTGGCACTCACTCTGAAAGATACGCCCCAACCGTTTCCTTGGACTGATGAATGTCAAAAGAGTTTTTCTGATTTACGTACTGCTTTTTGTTCGGCTCCTGTGTTGGGTACCCCGGATTACAGTAAACCCTTTACACTTTATGTTCATGAGAAGGAAGGTTGTGCATTATCAGTTCTGACACAGCAATTTGGAGGCAAACAAAGGCCATGTGCCTATTTTTCGGCAACGTTAGATCCAGTTGCTAAAGCATTACCCAGCTGTCTTAGAGCAACAGCGGCAGCAGCGATTTCTATTCGTCAATCTGCTGGATTGGTGTTGGATCATACTCTTAATGTTATGGTGCCACACGCAGTAGATACTCTCTTGAATAGGACGAAAACCCAGCACTTAACGAGTGCTTGTTTGTCAGGATATGAGTTGACGTTGTTAGCAAGTCATATACATATCAGGAGATGTAATGTTCTGAATCCAGCAACATTGTTGCCTATCTTGGATGAGAATAATTTACAAGATCAGCATGATTGTTTTCTTCGTATGGAAGAAGAAAAAACTAAAGGTCGAGTCGATTTGAAAGATACACCACTTACGGATCCGGATGGGATCTTGTGGGTGGATGGGTCTTGCTTTAAGCTTCCTAATGGCGAGACGACAGCAGCTTACCCTGTAACAACTTTACATACGATAGTGGAAAGTGCACGCATTTCACAGAATTCAGCGCAAGCTGCAGAGTTGATTGCATTGACAAGAGCATGTGTGTTGGCGAAACGAAAAAGAGTGACGGTTTACACAGATAGTCAATACGCATTTGGCGTTGCCCACAGTTTCGGCCGTTTGTGGAGAGAGAGAGGATTCTTTACCTCCCACGGCACTAAAATACAGCATGGTCAGTTGGTGAGTGACCTTCTTGAATCACTTACCTTGCCCACTCAAATAGCGATTGTGAAGTGTAGTGTGCATCAAAAGATTACTGATGACGTGGGTCAGGGAAATGCATTTGCGAATGAAATAGCGAAAGAAACGGCACGGAATGTTGAGGGTCGAGTGTATGTTGCAGGACCGGCAAATTGGGTCCCAGAGGCTGGTATGTGTGAGGACACAGTAAAAAGCATGAAAATGATTCAGAAAGAAGCAACTGAGAAATAATTGATCAAGTGGAAAGAAAGTACGGGATGTTGGCTACGATGGGATGTTGGACGGAATTGTCAGAGCATCAGCGATGGTTGTTACCAGATGCGTATGTATTACCTGTGGTCACTATGGCTCATGGACCAGCCCATATTAATGCAAGGGGTATATGTAAACTCCTAGCTCCAGTATGGCAAAATGAAAATATTCCTAAATGTGCAGAAAATATAGTGAAGCATTGTATTGTTTGCTTGATGCATAATCCAGGAAAGGGAACTCCAACTCCAGCAGGTCACTTTGCTCCCCCTACGTATCCTTTTGAGGTACTACAAATAGACTACATCCATATGGAGCGTTTCAATAATCTTAAGTATGTCCTGGTGGTGGTTTGTGCCTTTTCCATATGGATAGAGGCCTACCCCCTAAAGGACAATACTGCTTTGTCTACTGCCAAAGTCCTTCTAAAAGAGTTTTTCCCGAGGTTTGGTTTGCCACGCAGTCTGGAGTGACAATGGGAGTGAATTTGTAGGTCAGATCATGCAGAAAGTATGTGTGGGTCTTGGTATTAGACAGAAATTTCATGCGGCAAACCATCCTCAGCCAGCAGGTTTGGTAGAGTGTTATAATGGCACTCTCAAACTTAAGTTAGCAAAGATTCAGACTAGTACAGGACTTTCCTGGCCTGATGCCTTGGCCTTGGCACTTCTCTCAACAAGAACGACTGTCCATTCTCGTTTGGGGCTTAGCCCATACGAGATTGTTTTCGGGCGCCCTGCTAATGTTTGGGGAGTCCCTCGCCCCAAAAAGTACTCAGCCATTCCGTATCCATTGTTGGTTGACTATTTGCACGACCTCACCACTAAATTGCGTGTTATTCGTCAACAGGTCCAAAACGCTTTGCCGGAGGCCTCCTCAGATCCAGGACACTCCATCCAACCCGGTGACTGGGTGTGTCTGAAAAACTTCCAGAGTAAGAAAAACCCGGAACCTCGTTGGGGGCCGCCGAGACAAGTCCTAATCACCACCCGTACAGCAGTGAAGGTCGTCGGAAAATGAAACTGGATCCACAGCGTGCACTGTAAGCAGGTACCATTGCCTTTACCTTACGACCAGTGGGTCCGAGAAGGAGTTGGTGACAATGAGTTTGAAAAGGTACCTAGATTCGTACCTTTCAGCAGTGCACGCCTGGATTGGACTAGTTCCGAGAAAGAGGACAATGATGTTTTGCAGGAAGCTGTACCTCCACACCTACGATTGAACACATCGGATCCAGAGACTTTATTTAAAGACGAGAGGATACCTGGCAAGACACGATACAACCTGAGAGAAAGGTTGCCTGAGAACAATTAAAGTTGTGCTTTATAATTCTTGCCTTGTGTTAAAAAGTGAAAGATTCCTTTTCCACTATCCATCAAGTTGCAGGGTCACGGTAGGAGTCTTAGGCTGTGACCTAAATAGTGACTAGGTCAACAGGACTTGCAGTGTCATAGGACGGCTAACAACCACAGCTAAGTGAGTAAGGAAGATTATCGTGAGCAACGCCTTTAGAGTAATGGATAGCGCAGGAAAAGAGAATGATGTCAAAATTATGAAAAGCAATTATTATAAGAAATTATTATTCAGTCGTTGTGGCATAGCATTATGTATTTCAGTATGTTTATGCAGTTTATTAGCATGTGTAGGATGGATTGTACACAGTATGCAGCCAACACCTGTCCCTACTTCTACTTCTTTGATTCCCTCTACTACTATTTCTCCACATAAATTTTATGCACTCCCAGACCATGAGCAGATGAGAAGAATGGAGAATTTTAACAATTCCTTTATCCAACTCTTGCATCAACATCAATTGGTAGTCAATACTACTGATTGTTGGGTTTGTGGGCTCATAACACATAATACAGAGAGAGGGATGCCGTATTTAGTTCTTCCATTTACGTACAAAGGTTCTGCCTGGGCTTATCTGGCTATGTTTTCTAATGCATACCAGAACCTACTCCGATATCCTCCCGGTGGGTCCTATAATGGTGGAGTGGATTTCAGTCATAGCTCTTTGATCAAGGGAATAGTGACAATGGCAAAAATAGCTGATATTATCAAGATTCCCAAAGATGAACAGAGAGCATATGATGGATGGAACGTGACCCGGTATGTCACTAGTCTCACTGATAAGATTAAACAGAAGAAATTTGCACCAATTTGGGTTTTACCCCAGAAAGGTAATCTGTGTTTACAAATAAATGGCCAGAATACCAAAGTTAAGCTAGAAAGGAGTAATTGTTCTCACAATAAGCGTCTATACACCCTTGACTCCTTCACCATTAGTTCCATCACAAGGCACATACTTTATCTGTCATGATAAAGCTTATACATGGTTTCCCACACATTTCTCGGGGACATGTTATATAGCTTTCCTTCTCCCTCCGACATATACTGCTAATGCAGACCACCATAGAAAGAGATTGGGTAGAGGGGTTATGGATGCGGAAGACACGGCCGGACAAGAAGGAGGAGATTTCCTGAAAGGAATTCTTCCTTTTTGGGGTCCAATGGCAAATAGTAGGAACATCAGACGCCTAGTTCGTGTGGTCGATGCTACCATAAATATAACTTCTGGAGCATTGAATAATTTGACAGCTGAACTTCAGGCGGAACGCCTTATGACTTTGCAGAACCGAATGATTCTAGACATTGTCTTGGCTGATAGAGGCGGAGTCTGTAAATTGATTGGGTCTAGTTGCTGTTCCAGATAATGCCCCTACAGAATACCAAGCCATCACTAAGCTACATGTCATCTCCGAGTCCATTCATCAGGGCACTGGAGATTGGTCTGTGATGGGATGGTTTTGGGGACTACTGTCCACATGGGGATGGAAGGTGTTAACTTTCCTTGGAGCGATTCTGGCAATCATCTTTTCCTGTTGTCTCTGTTTACAGTGCGGTCCAGCTATTTGCGGACTTTGTGCCACTGTGTGTGTTTCTAAGCCAGTAACACGGGAAACAGAGAACATCAGAATGATGTTGAAGCAACACCTCAAAGACCTCATGACCATCGATATCGATTCAGACTAACATGAGTCTTTTGTGCTTTGCCTGAGTATGGCAAAAGGAGGGTCTGAGGTTATGTGGTTTTCGACTTCGCTTCGTATCCAGCCGCCATTTTGCACTTAACCACCATTTTGTGTTGCCTCACTCAGGCAGCATGGCGGACGTGGTGAACGCAATGTTTTTTCTTCTGCAGCTGCTACGTGTCCTTCCCGTTAAAGAATAACTTCTGCCTATGTTTATGAAACCGATGTCAGGGTCTCCCGAGTTTCGTAAATCCATGTCTAGACTGATTAATCCATGTCTTACTCCACTGTTTGGGTCCCACCATTCTTCTTGACTTTATCTTGTTTAACTGGCCTTCGCTATTCTCTTTGTGTGTTCTCTTGTTATATAGACTGTCCTTTAAAGCATTCAACATGTTCTACCACCTGCAAAATTAAATTACGGGCACTAGTGTTGATTAACCTGAAGGGAGGAGAGCACACAGGGTCTGAAGGGAGGGTGTGTTTTAGACATTCGATAACTTGTGTTCGAACTATTCCTATTCGTCAGTTTTGTATGTTTTGGGAGTTGGCATTGTAAACTTGTGTACTATAATAGTCTGTGCGCCACGGAATGAAGTGGCAGTCTACTGATAACATACCCGTTGGTGTACTTACAGGACCACTGTGCTTAGCTGCAGCTAATAAATCTGCTTTTCGACGCCTAACAGAGTGTCACGTGTCTCTGTCTGCCAAAGCAGGTGAACCTGGAGATCTTAGGGTTGCCCTGCACCGCCTGGCCCGTATGGTCAGGTTCTCCAGTGTCAACAGAACAATGTAGGGAAAAGAACTGCTGTGACATTGAGCCACATAGAGAGGGCAGGTGATTCTTTCAACAGGATACAAATGGACTTTACTAAGATGCTTGGAAGGGGCCGAGGTACATCTTGGTTGTTGTGTGCATATTTTCATGATGGGTTGAGGCATATCTCACAAGCAGTAATGATAGTCTTACAGTAACAAAGCTGTTGTTGAGGGAGTTGATAGCAAGGAGCAGCTTCCTGACGTCTTTAGAACTAAGTGCTGAGGATGCTGTGTGATGCCTTGCAAGTTGAAGAGAGGCTGCATTGTAGTTACCAACCTGAGGCTTCAAGTCTGTTGGAGCAAGTCAAAAAGGACGCTGAAATCAAGACTTGCCAAAGTGTGGGCTTGTACGTCTTTGAAATGGGCAGATGATCTATCGTTGGTGTTGATGAGTCTGCGCAGTACACACAATCATAGAACAGACTGTCCCACATAAGATCATCATGGGATGGGCAATGAGATTGTTGACTGTACCTAAAAACATGCTTGTGAAGATTACTGATGATCTGATATTAGATTACTGCAAAGGATTGGCTGATGTGGTGTGTTCTGCGTCTCATCAGGTTGAAGCTACTACACCCGCCACATCAGGATCAGTGCTGCAACCTAAGTCCCAGAGCTTGGATAGTTTTAAAGAAGCATGTATGGAAGTCCTGCTTTAAGCCTTGTTAGCGAGGGCCCTACCAAGTCATACTTGTAATTACAACAGCTGTGAAGTGCAGAGGTCTCCCAAATTGGATCCATGGCGCCCCCACTCACAAGGTTCCACGTCCCCTTGAATAAATAACAGCACTTCTCCCAGAAGAGCCAGTGGTGGTCCAGAGACCATGGGATACGGTTAGTCAAGAGAAGGGGAACAATAAGAAACTAAAATAGCACTTGATCAGCCTTAGGATGGTTCTGCTGAGTTGGATGATGAAACTGGCGAAAGAGAGGCTAATTTAGTGGTTGTAACAGAAATAGACTTGGACCCTGATGAAGGGCCTAGTACTAGCCTCAAGGGGCAGCAGAAGAACACTGACCGAGAAGACACGAGAGAGGGAGACTGACCCCACAAGGAGAAAGTGATCTCCCAGATATCCCAGAGGATATAGAAGATTCAGACCTGAGTGAAGGGGGAGAAAAGAAAGCACTCAGGAGGTTGAAGCAAGCAAGAGTGCCCTGCCAGAGGTACCTATCCCCTGACTGTATATACTTTATTGCAACTGAATGGAAGAACAAGTTCCAGAAATGTTGGGATCATTGTGAAAGTTCAATTGAAACTTTGGGAACTTAATCTCCAGTTTAATTTTAGCTTTAAAATTCTTTTGTTAACAAGACTGAGTGCCTTGAGACATTGTATCTTAGATGTGGCAGAAGCTCATTTTTTTGCATGCTAAGTGCTTCCAGTGCTAGTTGATGAACTGAAGCATTTCATACTGGGACTGATAGTGAGAACTGCTCATTATCGAAGACATTTTATAGACTTTGTAGGGAAGAAACAGAAGTCTCAAGGGGACTAAAGGAGCCTATGGTTGTCCAGGGATAAGAAATACTCACAAAGATTTTTGTATACATCTTGTTGCATCTCATTTGAAATTGGTTTTGCTGTTTGCACAGGTGGAAAATGACAGAGAAGTCTCTGCAGCTGCTATGTTTCACACAAGGATTAGATTCCAATGAAGGATGGAAGCCAATAATAATACTAGTAGGTGTATATACATCATAGAACGCACACTAATGGCATTAATTGTAGTGTTAGTTTTAGTGCGTATAGGGCTCTATTCAGCTACAGATAGCTAAGTGGAATTTAAGACCACTTTTGCTCCTACCATGCCACATTCTTCTGATTGTAGTATGCAGTTGTCGGGGGTTCAGAAATTACACACAGATGTGTCAAGAGGGGATTATCCCTCTAATGTTTATTTTGTGTTTTTATGTTTAGACTCAGTTGCCTGCTTCTGCTTCAGATGGAATTATGTATCACCATCTCCCTCTGACATATGGTATTTCTTATAGTCTTTATTAAGTATATTTTAGGAAGAAGGTAGTTTTCAATATTTTTATGTAGTTCTCCCACAAGTTCCCCTAATCAAAAATGCATATAAGAATCCCTTGATCTCGCCTTGATTTCAGTAATTTCCTGTACCTTGGAGCACCGGAGTATAGTCTGCAATAACTTCAGCGTACTCAAAACTGAGCAGCTCGCACTTTGCTTGGAATTCCACGCAGAATCTCGATAAAACCAGGTCTAAGAGCTCTGCACTGGCTCCCCATTAGGGAGAGAGTTATGTTTAAATCTATGTGTATTGCTCATCAAGCTTTTTGGAAATCTGGCCCAGAAATCACCACTCCCTGATCCTACCCTATCAACCTAACAAACTACTCCGCTCCTCAAATGCCTTTGTGGCCAAAGTCCCTAGGATTCAGAGAGCTAGAGCAGGAGGCCGATCTTTTGCCTACAATGCTACCAAGCTGTGGAACACCCTCCCTTTTCATTTGAGAACTAATTCCAACCTGTTGAGCTTTCGTAAACAGTTTAAGACCTTTCTTTTCAATTACATTTTGACCATCTTTGGGTCGTCTCTCTGGAAGACACGGTTCTAGTCCTAGCGCCTGGATGCCTCAGGGCAGCTGTAGCGCTCAATAAAACCCCCTTTCATTTCATTTCATTTTATTGGTGCAGAGATTACAGGCAAATACTCTGTATCTTATAAGTCATTGGACACTGCAAATGCACACAGGCATAATTTGACCTGTTTGTGTCTGATGTGTAAAATACATTTTTAGATTTGGTGGAGGATAGATGGAGAGACCTTTTTTGACGTTCTGATGGTGATGACCCCTTTGCCATATTTACAATGCAGCGTTAAGCCACTTAAAGAGGCTTAAAGCGGGCGGGCAATAGGTGTTGCAGGGGGGGCGTTCCGATGCAACACCCATTGCTTTTTTATGCTGCCCCCTATTTATTAGGCTGGCATAAATATGAGGCAGTTCCAAAAATAGGATATTGGAACACCTGGTCTTAAACTGGCGAAAAAAGGAGAAATTATTCATTTCTCCTGGTTTTTGCTGTTTTTATGTATGCTGCACTGTGCAGCACACATAGAAAGAGCAAATAACCAAGGTGTCCCTTCCTGCACATAAACAGTTATTAAATCATACAAAGTTGCAACTTCTATATGTGCTGCATACTGCAGAGCACATAGAAGTTACACATCACAATTAGTGATTGTTTATGTGCAGGAAGGGACACCTTTCTGCCCATGATCAATCATTCCCTGCAACACAGGCATCCTTGCACTCTGGTGCAAGGATGCCTTATGTTGGTGCTAGGCAGCTAAATGTCGTGCCAGTACTAGGGAAAACGCAGGGGTGTGCCATATTATTGTAAATATGGTGCATCCGTGCATTTTCAGAATGTTGGAGTGCAGCGTATAATTGTGGCATAACATGTGCTCCACCATTCTGCTGTAATTATACTCCTTAAGTCTCAAACTGGAACTGAAAAGGATCTAAAAAATCGCAAGTGGAGTAGTGAAGAAATTGAGCATCAAGAAAAGGGAAATTTACCATCTTAGTTTCAGATTAGAAATACAAAGGAAAGTTGTGTATACATGTTGATCAGAGTTATATAGATCCATTGTTTCTAGGGGAAAGCGATTGTTAACATACTTTGGAAGCAAGAGGAAAGAAGTCTCATTTTCTGGAGGGACAGGATCCTGTGATTCCTGGAGGTTATTTTATTTGTGGATAAAATGCATATTTCAAATTACCATATCGATAGCATGGTACCTGTTATCCTGGTATATTTTTCAAGAAGATTTATCTTGTGTAACATTTGAATGATCCTGTATTGGAAAAGATCCAGAATAAATGAGGGATTAGTGCTGCAGAAGTAGTAGGAGATATCTTTGGTGCCATAATCCCATCTGTAGGGGTAAATCTGCATGAACTGAAAATTAGACAACTGTCTGCAATAGACGACAGATGGGCTACTAGTAGTGCAAATTCCTACTACTTGTAAATACTGGGATGGTTGTAATTAGGTCTATAGTTTTACAAAACAGACTTGCGTTACACCTTTTATTCGCAAAGAAGGGCAGAGTCTGTTGGATCCTCAAAGTTAAGCAATGCTGTACTTTTATCCCAGACGAAAGTAAAGACGTGACAAAATATATTACGAATATATCTGGGTTGACGAAGGATTTGAAAGATTTGGAAACTACAGGTGCTGGGGAAGCAATTGGAAATGGGTTTGCTTCGATAGGCTGATAGTGTAGAAGTCTGGGAAGTGGAATTTTGAGCACCATTTTGAAACCTCTTTTGATAATCGCCCTTTGTACAATATTCCTATTTGTGACCTTCAAAGGATATTGCTATGAACAAGCTAGACAGGGAGTGAAGAGGAAGAGAGCAGATGTGTGAGTTAGAAGAAGGTCAGAGGAAATATTATGATGATGATGATGTTAAGCATCTAGAGGAGTCTAGATGAAAGATGGTCAAGACCCCTGTCTTGATTGGTCTAATCTAATAATGATCGGATTCTAATCTGTGATGGCTTGATGGCCATCAGAGGTGGTATTGGAGTAGCATAATTTTGACTCAACCTTTTTTCTCTTGGCTAGACCACATATATAAATGTACACATGCGACACAATAATACTAATGAGATGTGGTGCACTAAAAGTATTGAATGTGCATTCACTGTGGGTTTTGGATATGTATGTGTGTGTGCATATTAACGTTCTTCCTTTACAGAAACATCTTGATAGCTGATATTAATCTCCTATCGGTAAGGTGGAGTGATAAAATGCATTTAATGCAGCGCGTTTACTAGGGATTAGTGGGAATGAATCATACCTATGTTTAAAGCTTTCTTTATAAATTATGGAGAGTTGTTGCTTAATAAGACATGCATCACTTTATTTTGCCCCACTTAAGAATACAGTATAAATTAGTTTGGTTATTTTATTAAAAATTTCAGTTAGTGCATTATATGTAGGTTGTAGAATTAATATGCACTTAAGGAGAAATGTTAATTTGGCATGATTGTAGTCCTTTAGTTTACAGTTGAGAGTTTTAACACTAACTAGAAAGCTGTTTTTCTGCATGTTGTTCTCCACTGCAAGTGCAGATCAAAGCCTTCATTAGTTAGTAAAAACACATTGCATTTCTGAGATAGTGAGGTGAAGAAGAAGTTGGCAAGGTCAAATATTTTTAATGAAGAACAAAGGAAGTGTTACCGGTTGGTACTATCAGACGAAGGAAGCCGAGACTGGAATATGGGAGTAGTGTTGAAGGCGCCAAATTTATTTCTGGGAACTGAAAAGATAATGTGATGTGTATGAGGTCATGTTGCTTGAATATTCTTTGTGCATTTACTTTAGTGAACTCACCTTCAGGTTTAGATTCCATTTAGACTTGGAGAAGTACGTACATCTCTTGACATCTCTGATTGTGCGGCTTCATGCTATACATGAATCCTTACCTAAAGAACCTCTACAGAGATTCTGATGCTGACACCTTTCTTGCACCCTTATAGGATTTCCCCTGTCTTTAGTTTAGTGCAGTGCTTAGTAGATGTTGCAAACCCTCTCAGTGTATGAGAAGAACGTTTGCAACCAGTTGTCTAGTCATCAAATGCTTTTCCTTGTTCTTTGCATTTCTGCAATGGAAATCTTATATGTTCTTTGCTGTTTGACCAATATTATACCACACTTTGGTCTTCCTTTGATAATTTTGTAATTCTGCAGCATGTTCTTAAATTTTATATAAACCAGTCTGGCTTTGTGTATGTACTAAACCTTTATAAATTCAAGTTACTGACTCAGACTTATATTGTGTTTTCTAAATGATCACATTGTACCTGGAGAATTAAAATGGTGCTAATTCCTTTTCCTTTGAGGCTACTATCAAGGTCTATTGACCAGAGTTAAATTGGAAGAAACAGCCCAGAGCATTCTTAGATATAAGCTACGGTTTACATGGGTTGCTTTACTGCTCAAAACATGCTAAACCCCTTGCGTGAGACAAGAACATATAACATGCAGAAAGAGAGGTTAAAAACAATACTACTGGCTGCGTAATATGCACTGTATGTTTAAGCTTTCCATTTGTCAGTCTAACGTTTCCTTTTCTTTGCCTTTGCTAATTCTTCTCAGTATCCCTTTTGCTTTGTTTCAATCTAGAAACAGATTCGTTTTCTGCAGTTTTTACTGTTGTCTTTGTGCGGGACATGTGTTTGAGTATCTACATGTGTAAAATGTTTCTTTTCTTTCTGTTGAAAATCTATTTTATCAACTTTTTGTCTTTTTTTTACTATTTGCGTTGCTTGTTTCATTGCTTGGGCTTCAGTTTGTGCCATGCGTCGGATTATTTGTAGATTGCATATTTTTCCAGCATTTGTTTTCTAAATTCTAAGAAATTACATCCTTGATTAATTCTTATTCTTATCAGCACTTTATTGTTAAATTTCTCAAATCCACAGAACATTACTACTTTGTGCAATCTCTTTACATACTTATCAGGAGTTGTGTCCTCTTCTTGAAAGTCCATTCTAAAATTATGTATTTCAAAATCTAAATTTGTTTGTGAATCAACTCATTCATTTAAACATTTGGGGCTAGATTTATAAAAGGGTTTTACCCATTCTGTGTCTATGGGAAAATGTGTTCATATACATGGCCCTTGATGCAGAAAGTTTACAATCAAGTCTTCAACTTCTTACCTACTAAGGGCCAGATGTACAACCATTAAGTTTAGCGAGCCGCACAATGTCTCAGACACTGTTTAAGATTCCCAATGGGGTCGCAAATTGCATGCCTCATGAATATTAATGATGCTGTCGGAATTTGCGACCCCATGGGAATGTCTAGCACTCCCAGGTATGGTGGCCTGCTGGGATCAGCAGACCACCATGTCTGTGACTGCTTTTTTAATAAAGCAGTTTTTGTTTGAAAATGCAGCCTGTTTCCCTTAAAGGAAAATAGGATGCATTTATTAAAAATAAAAAGGTTTCAGTTTCATTTTTTAAGGGCAGGCATCGGTGCAATTGATTGCACCCATGTGGCCCTTCAGCCACGTCGCCACATTGCACACATCTTCTGCAACAGACACAGATGGTATTCCATCAATGTTCAAGCAGTCTGTGATGCCAGTGGAAGGTTCATCAATGTGCATGCAGTGTTCCCAGGCAGTACACATGACAGCTTCATATTCCGCATGTCACCTCTTGCTCGGCGAATGGCTGCTGGAGAATTTGGTAACATGTGGCTACTGTGTAAGTACCAAGCAGTGAAAATGAGTGATATGCATCATTGAAATGTCTGAATGCCCCCCAATAGTAACGATTGTACAATAAAAAACATGGCCCAACAGACACTGTATGTACAAACGTATAGATCATGTTCTGTGAAAGTCAAAGAATGAAATGTTAACAACTGCCCTTTCTTCCCTCCTCAGGCGACGCTGGGTATGCACTCTCTCCACATCTCCTCACCCCTTACAGGCATGCTAACACTGTACCTCAGCATAGGTACAATAGGGCACACATACGTACTCGAGCCTTCATCAAGCGCACTTTTGGTCTGTTGAAGTCGCGATTCAGATGTCTCGACCGTACAGGGGGTGTGCTTCTGTACTCCCCAGTAGTCGTGTGCAAGATCATACTAGCCTGTTGTGTTTTGCACAACATTGCTCTAATGCATGGCTTACACATGCCTCTCGAACCTCGACTAGCTCTGAATGTGGGAGCCCGGGCTATTGCACATGACCGACGTCAGGGCATGCAAGTCCGTGATCAGCTCGTTGCCATGTATTTCGCATGAGCAACCTGTAGTGGCACGGACAACATGTGGTTTGCTGTCTGTTGTCAATTATGAAATGTGGACAGACACAACAGTGTCCATAAACCCCACCCTGAGACGACTTTGCAAACCACAGTAACTGCATGCAAATCACAGCTGCTTACAGAAGTCAAAAGGTGGATTGTGCCTCAGGTCATGTGCCCATGTCAGCGAGCAGCGTAGTGGACATCCCTTAAACAAACTATTCACGCTGATGACAAACAATACATGTCCTGAGAGACATACCTGGGCCTCATAAGGATGGGTCACCAAATCACAAAAGGTTGTATACTCAGGCCTATGATCACAACAGAATTGACTCCCCCACAAATGATGGGCCCAGAATGTGAGTGATGATGTCATGGGAGAATCATCACCATGGGTCAGATTTACAATAAGAGTTGCATCTCTGCATATCAGCAGGGATGCCCCAGTAATTGTGCCTCACAGCAGACATCCCTTGCGCCATCATGGATGTGCCGCATTTACAAAGCTGTGCGCTGTGGGACAAGTATAGACAGAAGCGTGAAGCATATGCTGTCATAAAGGTGAAGCACCACTGGATTTGGGTCGCAAGCGCAACGCAGCTCCAGCAAGGCAAGCGGCGAGCCGATGCCTAACATGCTGCATCAATCCTTAGGCCTCCTACAAGCAGGCGCAGGGTTGTGACGCAGCATGGCCATGAAAATGACTGAGTTAAATCTTGTACATTTCACGCTGCCACTGTTCGGAGACGTTTGTGTGCTAGAACGCCCCCCCTGTGCAGGAACGCACAACTGCGGTGCAGGGCCTTACAATATGACATATATTAACAGATGCGTCACGTTGAAGATACCCCACAGCATGGAGGTGGCATAGCGGCGCTGCCCCACAAAAGTGACACTACTGTGGCGCCATTGGGGCACACAGGGCTTGTATAGCTGCCCCCATCTGTATCTGACATATCCACACTTCTCCACACCAATGTTACATAACACTTCATTCAACTCCGATACTGAGTACTCAATATGAACTACACGTCCCATAATGCAAAGTATGGGAATAGGAAAGTGGGATGGATGTTGTGTCAGCCCCCTACCCCCTGTCAGTACAGAAATGACATGAAATGATCTGTTCCCCCTTTTGATACATATACATGAATCACACCTGCATTGTCATTTCACTTTCCCCTACATCAGAACAACAGGATGGCAGTGGATTTGTTTACTGAATGTGGATGGCCCAGGATGAATACAAAATGGCTGCAAAATACTTCCTGTGATGTATTTCCTGTCACCCACTACCTGTATAACATTTCCTGTATGATATAATGTGTTCCGGGTCATTTTCGGAAGTTACAGCGCAAAATCGTTATTTCCGGTGTCGTATCGTAATGCGCGTGCGCGTAAATGACGCCCCGGAACCGGAAACTACGATTTCCGGCCGTAAATTACGAAAATAAACTAGAACACATCATTTCATATTGGCAAGGTAATACATGAAGTGGGAGACAGGAAATACATCACAGGAAGTAGTTGGCAGCCATTTTGTGGTCATTCTGAGTCATCCTCTATCACTGATCAGATCCTCAGGCATCCTGCTGCTCTCATCTGACCTATTTCCCCAGAAGCCCCCCTTTCTCAGACAGGGAATTGGACATCTTGGTGGAGGGGGTTCTGGAGAAATTCCCTCAGCTATATGGGGACCCTGAGCACCAGCTGAGCACTGCAGCCCGGGGCAGGCTATGGGCCAACATCGCCAAGCGCTGCAGTGCAGTGGGAGTGTTCACCAGGAGGGGTAGGGCATGCCGCAAGCGCTGGGAGGACCTGAAGCGGTGGGCCCTTCACAAGGCTACGGAGCTGGCTGGCCTGTACTCCCAGCACCATGTACATCGTCCTCACCTCTCACCACTGGGGTGAGAGGGTCCTGCGAGCAGCTTGGCCGACCCTCCATGCTCAGCTGGAGGAGCACGAGCAGCATGGACCTAGTAAGTGCATCATATGCAATATGAGTCTGGGAGTATGATGTGAGTGAAACAGTGCTGTACCATTGTGTGTCCCATGCCTCCATTAGCCAATTCCATGTCCAAGCAGCAGTCACCAAGTTTCAAGAGGCACACTGTGGCATATGGAATATACAGGCCAGAGTGCATTTTGGGAGTTGTAGTTTTCTCATGACAACTGGGTAAATGAGCCACACTCATGCATTCATATTGAATTCTGCTCTGCCAGCACCACTGCAATTGAACCAAGTCAATCATAACGGATGTGTGCATTGGATGAGCGATGGTACAGAGACTGTCCAGTCTGCATATGGCAGGCCATAGGGGATTGGATGTTGTGATTAGCATTGCACCTGTAAAGTTGTGTTCCAATTGAGACAGATCATCATGTGCCTTGGAGTCAAGGCAGATTCTGAGATCCTTGCATCACTTACAAGTTTTCATAGGTTTGCAAGGTGTGTCCACTGTCAGACGTCTCCCCCTCAGTGGCCTGTATGACATTTTACATGTACAGGTAGCTGTCACAACCCGCCACCACTGTTCAGCGGTGTACTGTACTACCTTTTAAGTCAAGTAAGCCACTATGTGGCACTGGATTGTCCGCAGATGTGTGGGGACATCAAAAGGCTAGACACACAATGTAGCTAGAGAAGTACTCCAGACCCCACGTGGATGTGTGACCCACATTTGTCTTGTCCCATACAATGCTACAAAGCAGATGACACTTGTCCAGACGTTAAATAGCTGCAAATCCATATCAATGGCCAATATCTATTATATCTGGACTCTTCATGTTCTGCTCTGATGGACTTGTAGTAGAACTGGCACATGCAGCAGTGACATGACACACAGATCACAACAATGCCAATGTTGAAGTTTGGATAATGCAGTTGCGCAAGCCACAATAATACACATGAGATGTCCATGTCAAACTCAAATCAGTATATGACAGTGTGCATACATATAATGTAAGTGCATGGACAGAATGGGGGTTGGGAGCACCCTGCCTCACAGTCCCAGCACGGTTTGTCCGTTTGCATCCTGGTAAATGCAGTACACATTTCAAACTTACTTTGGAATAATCTGGAGTCATACACCAAATTTGCTGCTGACTTTGCTATATATTTCTAAACACGTGTTCCTGGAATGAGCGCTTCATCAGTAGAGAGCAGCAGTTTCAGAGAGCAAAGTAAATCATCTGGGTTTGCTGTGTACCTGTGAGTCTTACTGTAACCTGTGAGGAACTTGGCAGCATTCCCAGCAAACCCAGATGATTCAGGAGTTAGTTAGTACTGTAAACAGCATTTACCCGGATGCAAAGGGCCAAACTGTGCTGGGACTGTGAGGCAGTGTGCTCCCAACCACCATTAAGTCCATAAGGACTGATGGGCAGATCAACAAGGCACTTGTGCCTCTTTGCACCGCCATTGGGTCACTTTAGTGACACAACGGCGGAGCACACAAAGCGCCATGCTGCTGGATTTTTACAACGTGACGCATACGGTGCAGGATCACATCCTAAAAGGGGCGGAGTGAAACTACAAGATTACACTTAGTCACTATTAGGGCCAAGCAGAGTCAAATCTACGCACCTGCTTGAAGCAGGTGTAAGGATTGCCGCAACATGTTAGCGATCGTGCACCCCCGAGCCTTGCTGGAGGCAGCTGCGCACTTGCCACGCCACTCCAGCAAAGCCTGGCTATTCCACTGGGGATGCATCACACATCTGCCAACCCAAGCACCACGGTATGCCGCTTTGTACATGCGGTCCATCAGGGGTGATGCATGGGTGGGCTGATGCGTTGCAACTCATCAGACACACCTCTGCTGATTAGCGGAGATGCGCCAGAAGCTGTAAATCAGCCCCTGATAACTGTACAGTGTGATCAGAGGCAAACAAAATCGGACCTAGGCTATTCTATGTATGTGTAGCGTCATGCATGGAACAACCACCACATCAGGATTTTGCTTACACTTCTGCAGGCACAGTTGGTGAGACAGGAGATCCGCAGGAACCACTCCGGAGAAGGAGACCATCAGTTCGGCGGCGGCTAAACCCTCTTTCCACCAGCGATGAAGGAGAGGAGGAGGAGGAGGAGGAGGAGGGGCCCTCAACATCTGCACACCAGGGGGTTTCACCCACCCGGGATGAAGAAGAACACTACACTGGTACTATGTCCCGGGTGGAGGCTGTGGATATTGAAGGGGGGTGGGGGTGAAGGACCGGACACCTCAGACCATGATGTGGGATATAGCCACTCACCCACACATACATCACCAGTGGGTCACGAAGAGGTGTCCCCAGGGCAGGCCAGCGTTCAATCTGGGCCTGCCATCTGCCCCTCTCTACCTCTAGAGTCCTTCATGCCATCGGGGGCTCCAGCTCCATCCCCTGATACCTGTCCCCCTGGTTGTAGCGGCCAAGCCGAACCTGTCCTCTCCGGACCTGAGGCACCACATCGCTTCTGTTCCCCCCCGTGCCGGTGCTGTTCCTCCTGTGGCTGTGCCAGGGGACTTGAGTTGGATGGTCGAGGGTCAACATGACATGTCCACTCGCATCTTGCTACAGGTCTGTCTGGAGATACGCTCGATGCGAGCGGACATAGTCCGATCTATGGACAACCTCGGCACCCAAGTCCAGTCCCTTAAAGCGGACCTAGTCCGATCTATGGACAATCTTGGCACCCAAGTCCAGTCCCTGAACACAGCCATTACGTCTTTCAACTCCCAAGTGCCTTCCCATACCACCGTCAATGTGTCCCCCTGTCCATTGCCCCACACTGTTTCCCCCCATACTCCTCGTGTGTCACGTTCCCATGTGGTGCCTGTTCCTGCATCAGCCAGCCTTGTGGATGTGTCCGACCCTCAGGATCTAAACATTGTGGTCCTGGAGGATGACCAGAAAGACACTTGACTGTTGGACTGAGACATTGTTTTGGACGAAGATTTCTTTTTCCCCTTGTGAATAGACTGGTTCCCATGACGCTACCTGACGTATTATATTTGTTTTGCCCCACCCAAATCCAAGTTCCCTTCTCCTTCTGCATTAACATCATCATTTGTTTTGCTTTCTCCCTTCCAAACGGACAGTTTGTTTGTGTTCCTACATAAATAACTTTGCAGAATTATACTTTGTCTGACTAGTTTGACTTCATTTTGAATGTCTGTTCCCAAATATAGACACATATGCTATGCACATTACAACGTGTTGCTATTATGTGTTACACTTGTAACTGTTTGAACCAAATGGAACTACGACTCCGCACTCAAGTGTTTTTGACGGTATAAATTTGTTTGAGCCAGATTTCTGGAGTGTGATTGGTGCTTGATGTGAGTACCCTTCTGAGTCACAGGGTCAAGTATAAATGTCGATGCGTGTTTCTTGAACCTCAAGATTCACTTTCACATCCGCACTCTCTTTACTTTCATATAAGGGTGAACATAGTTAATCCATTAGTTATTCGAAAAAAACTTTTTCCACTCGGTTATTCATCTGTTCATTTCATTTAATTATCATGAAATTCTCAGTATTCAATTTTCTTATTCCTTAAGTTGTTCAAAGATTATCATCAATTTTTACATTGCCCGATGCATTTCGAGCTACACAGCTCTTCCTCAGGGGACTTTTTTATCTGAAAAAAAATACGTTCCTTTACTAATAATGTACCAGGCATGATTAAAGCAAACAATTCATTTAAGTAAGCAAACAATTCATTCAAGTAACCATGTTGCAATTATATCGTATTCATCACATTCCCTATGCGTGAAAAACGTCCGATAACTTAAGCTGGTGTGTCACCTTATAACCCTGTCATTTAAAAATGATTGCGCGCTAGTATAGGTAAAACTTCCATATGACTAACCTGTACCCTTGTGGTTGTAAGCTGGTCTGTGAGCTGTAACGAAAATTACAAAGTGGACAAAGCTTGTAACCTGGACCGAGATAAACGTGTTAAACGTGTGATGCAGGTAAGAGACGGATAGAATACCCCGGGGGGTGGGAAGAATACGCCTGCATCACACGTTTAACACGTTTATCTCGGTCCAGGTTACAAGCTTTGTCCACTTTGTAATTTTCGTTACAGCTCACAGACCAGCTTACAACCACAAGGGTACAGGTTAGTCATATGGAAGTTTTACCTACACAAGCGCGCAATCATTTTTAAATGACAGGGTTATAAGGTGACACACCAGCTTAAGTTATCGCACGTTTTTCACGGAGAGGGAATGTGATGAATACAATATAATTGCAACATGGTTACTTGAATGAATTGTTTGCTTACTTGAATGAATTGTTTGCTTTAATCATGCCTGGTACATTATTAGTAAAGGAACGTATTTTTTGTCAGATAAAAAAGTCCCCTGAGGAAGAGCTGTGTAGCTCGAAATGCATCGGGCAATGTAAAAATTGATGATAATCTTTGAACAACTTAAGGAATAAGAAAATTGAATACTGAGAATTTCATGATAATTAAATGAAATGAACAGATGAATAACCGAGTGGAAAAAGTTTTTTTCGAATAACTAATGGATTAACTATGTTCACCCTTATATGAAAGTAAAGAGAGTGCGGATGTGAAAGTGAATCTTGAGGTTCAAGAAACACGCATCGACACTTGTAACTGTCTCACACACACACACACATGCCTACATTGTCAGAAGGAACATGGTACACAACAGGATATTACTTTAGTAGATATTTATTGTCAGAATACTCCTAAGGAGCCCAAAACAAATTGGCCATGTCAATGGCGATCTAGTCTGCGTTTCCGCAATAGTGGGGGGGAGGAACGCGGTGAGGGCTGAGGTTGAGGTTGTCGCCTTCGTGTCTGTGGGTGTTGTCCAGGCTGATCAAGAGGTGCAGGTGCCGATGGTGTCTGCACATTAGGTGTCTATGGCTGTACAAGTGCGGGTTGTTCAGGTGGTTGAAGTGACTGTGCAGAGGTTGGTGGTGTTTGGACAGGTAGTGGAGGTGGTGGGAGTGACAGTCCAGTGGTTGGTAGTGGTTGGGCTGGTAGTGGGGGTGGTGGGAGTGACAGTCCAGTGGTTGTTAGTGGTTGGGAAGGTAGTGGGGGTGGTGGGAGTGGTGGGAGTGACAGTCCACTGGTTAGTAGTGGTTGGGCAGGTAGTGGGGGTGGTGGGAGTGACAATTCAGAGGTTTGTGGTGTTTGGGCAGGTAGTGGGGGTGGTGGGAGTGACAATTCAGAGGTTTGTGGTGTATGGGTAGGTAGTGGGGGTGGGGGGAGTGACAATTCAGAGGTTTGTGGTGTTTGGGCAGGTAGTGGGGGTGGTGGGAGTGACAATTCAGAGGTTAGTGGTGTTTGGGCAGGTAGTGGGGGTGGTGGGAGTGACAATTCAGAGGTTAGTGGTGTTTGGGCAGGTAGTGGGGGTGGTGGGTGTGCCTGTTCAGGGTGCTGGTGTGTTTGTGTACCTTGTCTGTGGAGCTGTGCAGTTGGTGTTACAGGTGTGGGGATGTGCTGTCCTACAGGCCGACATGATTGTTCCCCTCCCTGCATTGGCTGTGAAGGTAGACTTTGGATCACTCTCACCAAACCCTCCATCCTCTTCATGGCCAAGGCATGGCGTCTTGTACTCTCTTCCCTTTGGATGGATATCAGAGCTGTCATATTTCTAGACATTTCCTGCCAAGTGCTATCCATCCTATCCAAAGCTTGGCCCACCCTGTCCACCACCTGAGGGAATTGGGCCATGTCCTGCAGGGATCCAGAAATGTCTGACAGGGTTGTCCCTATGGCCCGAATGTCCTGCCTCACATCTGCCTGCTGTCGGAAGAAGTCCTGCTCCCACTGGCCACCATCGTCATGTGCAGGCCCCCTCTGCTGGTGTCTGCCAGGGATGAGATGAGCAGGTCCAACAACAGGGGGGTGGCAGGTAGAAGTCTGTGGGCAGGAAAAGGGTGCCCAGGGGATACCTGGTCCACAACAGGGCTGGTACTTCCCACAGATGATGGAGAGGGTAGCAGGGATACACTGCGTAGGGAAGAGTGGGTAGGGGAACCACCATGTCAGTCCCGGACGTGAGGGCTGTGAGTGAGTGATGTCTGTGAGTGAATGTGGGGGAGCCGTGGCTGGTTTGATTTATGCTGTGGTATTGATGGTTTGAGAGGAGGCAGACGGGCGTTGCTTGTCAGAGGATGTGAGGCCGTGATGTCAGTATCATCATCCCCGGAGTACATTGAAATGTACTCATCATCCTTCTCAAAGTAATCTTCCTCTTGACCTTGATCCTCCTCCTCTTGGGCATGAGTTGCAGCTGACATTGCTGCCTGGAGGATCAGGGGATTCTCCCTTCGGATTGCCAGTCGGCCAGCACTGGTTGTCGGTCTGTCAGCCTTTCCCTCAGCATCATCTGAAACACAGAGGTTGCAACTGTATTGGTGATTGACCAGGTATTACATGTGCAGCAACACCAGGGTTGTATTTACTGCACTTTGCATCAGCAGATTAGGTTCATGTGATCAGGTTAGGGTACCACCAGAAATGGCCGCTCACACCATAGCACTGAGGTGTAACACGGAGATCTACATGATACTAGCAAACTCACCAGCTCCAGCCACAACTCTCTGTCCCTTTGCATTCCCTCCTGGTGTATCCTGCTGCACCTGTCTCATCATAGTTGTTGTAGACATAGCTGTAGAGGGTAAAACTACATTCTCAGCGATCTGCCTCACCAAATGACAGACATGCATATGTGTCACTCCTGGTCTGTAATTCACTTTGTAATCAACAACTGATGATTCCATGTAGAAGTGGATCTCAATCTCTGTCATGGCTTTGTAATCTAAGCTGTTGACACTCCTCATGCCCGATTTACCTGAGGGACTGGTGCGCGACGGTTTCACAGTTGCAGCCAGGATGTCATGCATCCCCCGGGATGGTGTCCGCTGCAGTGGTCTCATCCTGTCAGCACCTGTGATGAGAAATACATGTCCATATTTTTGTACAACAGATTGTAGCTATGAGATCAAATTACATTCTCATTAGTCATTTGTGGATAATCAAGGATGATGTGCAGCATGTGTGGCTCATTGATTTAACATGTGGGCACCTACTCACAAGCAGCCTTTGCAAGCTTACAGCCATGCAGCACTGACATCAATAGGATGACACATCAACTGACGAACTTGTATGAGAAGGTTACTGATTTCACCCTTACCATTGTGACTGATTTTTTTTCATGGGTGTAATGTTGTCTGTTGACAAGTCAAAAAAGGAGTTCATGTGTGAGATGTGCAGTTGTCAGGGGCCTGATGTTGCCCATTTGTGCTTCCCTACCCATGAGGTCACACAGCTCATATTTGAATGAGAAAACACAGATTACTAATGTCCATCCTTTGAGTGTTCTTTGTTCCCATGCTTCATTTCCAACATCATGGTACTACTTACCTGACAACGGATGGTGTCTTGTGCAGCAAACATCCAAACCTCATATTTCATACACTCACCTATACATGTGATTATGGTAGAAGGGAGGCAAGCAGAAGACAACATTTGGTTTAGATAAAACATTGCAGATGAGGTGAGAAGCTTTGAATCTTCCCACCTGCACTGGATTATCCTGTTGCTCTTCAGCCAAATCATTTTGCAGGTGTAACCGCATGAAGATTTACCTTAGCAGCCCCTACACCCATCTCACAGCTACACAACTGGCACCAGTGTGTGCCTCAGCCATACCAATTGCATACTGATTTGACCATGTTAATTTTGCTAGGGATTTAGCATATCATTAAATTGCAAGCCTGTTGTGTTGTGGACGTTTCTCATGACACATTGTTCTATTGTATGTCTATTGTACACACACTTGGCATACATTTTGTGTCAGCATCTCATTTGCCACCAGGGTCTGATTGGCCATGTGTTCAAATGCCCTATGTGAGCATATTGTGATGCAGGACAACAGTGTTGTACAATACATACGGTGGAGGTGAAAGACACAATTAATAAGCATTCAGCAAGCTTGACTTACCGTGGCCCAGCACCGGAGCAGTATGTTGTCCCTGGACAGATGTCAAGTCCAACCTAGTAGCAGAAGTCAGTGGGCATCTTGGGTCCTGGGAGGACCGCATTGTACCTACAATGATAAGTTTGTTTCACAACTTTACATTCCTGCTGCCACATGTGATGCATTCAATTTCTGGCACAGAACGGGCACTAGCAGTCATGGTCACCACCGTTGCAGAAGTGTGTCATACATTATGTAATGAGTGATCCCACATATAACTTAAATTGGGCCCACTACCTTGATGCTACCTATATCACAATGACATGCCTACAAATGCAGAGGTAAAGTCCACTATCGTGTTTTGTTGGTGTCCTGAAATTATCCATCCAATGTACGCAGTACATGATCAGCTGTGTGGACTGTGCTGAATAAAGTATGTATGAAAGATTAGAAGTTGGACAGTGTATGCATAGTCAATACTACAGAGACTGGTTTCATCTCTGTTTGGTCTTCATTTCCGTATCGGTGCAAATGCTATTTCTTTATTAGGTCTACAAACACTATTACAATATGGTGTGTACACCCTTTTGACTTGTTGTGGCCCTCGATTACAGGATTGCTTTCCCTGTTCTGGGTCTGTTGGTGTAATACATGTTGTGTACCACATTTACAAGGGTATGATGAGGCTAGACATTTTATAATTTGTCTTTCACTGTTCACAAATGTCATATTTTAAAGGTGAATGTCCATTGACAACTCCAATTGTAATGCAGCAAATTTAGCATAAATGGTTGACTTACATAGCTGAGCACTATTTGTCCCTCTGTCGTCTTCTGACGATGCATGCATTTTGACCATCTCCTGTCCACTTTGACTTACCAGTTAGTGTGGTTGACATACCTTCCTCGGTACGTTGCCGATTCCTCCTATGCGATGCGGTGACCTCTGCTACTGCAGTTGTCTGTGCTCTGGCTGGATGTGTCAATGGGTGAGAAGAGAGAAAAGTAGACAAATGGGAAATGTGCTTGTGTAACGTTTCGGGGATTTGCCCATATCTTCTGTGTGGTAACAGTATTGCGCAGAACTGCCGCAGAGGGGCAGGTAGGAGCAGTGGTGTGTTGGGGATGTAATGGCGTGGCAGAGTGGAAATTGGACAACAGGATATGTGTTGGACATATTTACATCAGAGGATACTCTCCCCATCTGCTTTGTGATTTAGGCTGGCACAGGGTGATGTACTTTTTGGAGTTTTTGTGGCAGGTTTACAACCCCCTAGAAAATGAATTTGCACTGTTGTTGCATCACTTTGGTGACACAACGGTGGTGTACAACAGACAACACATTTAGGATTATTTGCAACGTGGCGCTACTATGGTGAATCGTCATGTTGTAAGGCCCTGCGCATCGTCAACTTGGAGGTAGGCAGGGTGTGCACTCCTTTGGGATATGCCATGTCCAAGTAAGTCAGTGTAATCTACATGATTTAACAGTATCACTTATCAGAGGCCGCTGCGACGCAACCTTACGCCAGCTTGAAGCAGATGTAAGGAGTGACGCAGCACGTTAGGTATGGGCAGTGCAAGGACATTGATGGAGTTGCAATGCTCTTGCGACACAACTTCAGCAAAGCCCCCCCTAGACACCATCAGATTCAACACACATCTGTCTATCCCTGCACCACAGTGCACCACCATATGTATACGACACATCCGTGTTTGCGCAAGGGTTGAATTGCATGTCACATTGGTACTGGCGCTTCCCTGCTAATGTTTGTCTTTAGCTAATTTATTTATTTAACTTATTTTTAAATTTCCATTTGTCATTGCACATTTTCAGTCATTATGTACAGTTATTGAATTAGCTGGGTTGTGTATGTATGGCATCAGTTCTGTGCACATGTTTTTAATAGGGTGGGGGGTGTGATGACCACGGCAGACGACAGACGACGGACACTAGGACCCTGTGGGTCACAGGGTGGTGACCAGGTCACCGGACACTACTTCCTGTGGAGGGACAGGAAAGGACATTCTAGAGCAGGACGAAGACGAGGACGGACGTGCCCTGACGGACGGACATGATGAGCAAATAAAGAAGTACCTTCCCACACGATCTGTGTCCTGTGTGGTTCCTGCATGCTGCGCACCGCAATACATGACATCTGGCGACGAAGGTGGTGGGAAACGGTGACACCACTGCATTCGAAAGCGCACGAGACCACGGGATCAGCATAGCGGACGCTGCTGACTCAAGGAGCTACACGGGAGCCCACCCCGATAAGCGTCCAACAAAAAGAAGCAACAACGTGCGGTAAGAGGAGCCACGGGGAGCAGCGGCAGCGCCGGAGAGAGAAAGAAGATCGCGCTAATAAAGTCGAGCGCGTAATATCGCGAGAGCGGTCAAATCTCGGCGGCCATACTGGAATCAGGCAGAAAGGACCAATAGAAATGCGGCCACAGCAAGTCGGCCATTTTAAGGTCAGGCGAAAGCGAGATTTCGATCACGAAATCTCGCGAGAAGCAAGGCGGACATTTTGTGGGGGACAAAAGTAAAAAAGTGCAATAGAAACAAAGGGCAGCCATCAGAAAGGCAGGCAAAAAACGAAAAAGAGCACCAAAGAGACTGAAAAAGGAACAACACTGTCACCATAAGACAAAAGTATAAAAGAGAGAAATAAAGAGGAAAAACATCAAAATAAAATAGCTCGAAATAGAAGAGTTTGAAAAAAAAAAAAGGGAGACAAAGGTGCAAAGAGAAATGCCAGAAACAAAGTCACAGAGTGCACAATACCGCAGACCGGTGCCTTTCACTGTATCGGAGCCACAAGTGGGCATCCGGTGGGAAAAATGGATCATAAAATTTGAACGATACATGAAGGCGACCGACGTGGTGGACGAAAAAAAACTAGATCTATTCCTAAACCTAGTGGGGGATGAGGTGGATGACCTCCTCATAACACTGCCACAGAGTGAATTAGAAACCTACGAGAAACTAATAAAATGTCTAACGGCCAAGTTCGACCCCCAAAGAAACGTCGACTTTGAGAGATATTCTTTTCACATGGCATATCAGCAGCCGGAAGAGTCAATGGATGATTTTGCAACAAGGCTGAGAAAGCTAGTAGCACATTGCGAATTTGAAAAATACGACAATGAACAGGCACTTCGCCTCAAACTGATAGAAGGCTGCCGAGACACGGAATTTCGCACAAGACTACTAAAAGAACCGATCACCCTAGAAAAAATACTAGATCTAGCGAGGGCAGAAGCAAGAGCAATGATACAAGCGAAACAGATGGACCGAAAGGGAGAACAAATACATAGAATGTCAGACACAAGCAAGAAAGGGAACTGGAAAGGAGGACACAAGGAACAAGCGGCGAAGAAACAAAGTTCCCAATGCTACAGGTGCGGCCTGGAATTCCCTCACAGAGGACCATGCCCAGCATTCGGTCAAACATGCAGAAAATGCAACAGAAGCAACCATTTTGCTACCATGTGCCAAGGTGGACAATTCAAAAATGAACGTGGCAGGCCCGGAAGGCCAAGAACAGCAACAACAAGACATGTACGGCACATGGAGGCGACGGAGAGTAGCTCATCTGGGGAGTCAGGAGGAGAAGAGGAAGAGGAAGAAACAACAAGAAAAGTAGAACGCCTACATCTCATGACCACAGACGAAGGACATGAAGAGGAACACATCAGGCTAATAGACAGGAAGTCAATAAAGAAGACGGATTGGGTGACCATTGAAGTAGGGCCCCATCAAACAGAATTTGTACTGGACAGCGGAGCCATGTGCAACATCATGTGTGCCACAGAATATGATAAGATGAAGAAGAAGCCACCGCTACAACCATCAAGCGTAAGAGTATTTACGTGGGGTACACAAAATCCTGTAACAAATATGGGAAAATTCACGGACACCATGACGCACAAGGGCAAGACTGTCATAGAAGAAATACATGTGTTACGAGGAGACATTCCCGCACCGTGTCTACTAAGCAATGTAACAGCAAAACTAATGGGCCTACTGAAAATGATGTATCACATGTCAGAAAAGGAGAGCATACTACAGGAATTCCCAAAACTAACGGAAGGACTAGGAAAGCTGAAAGGAAGACAAATAACACTGCACATAAATGAAGCTGTCAGGCCAGTCGCACAACACCACCGAAGAGTACCAATACATCTACAACCTCAAGTGGAGGAAGAAATAAAGGCCCTACTAGCACAGGACATCATTGAGCCAGCAGAAGGACCAACGCCATGGGTGTCCCCAATAGTGGCTGTATCAAAGAAAGACACCACACAGATAAGAATCTGTGTGGACATGAGAATACCAAACACAGCCATCGAAAGAGAAAGACATCCAGGGCCACATCTGGACGACATGATAAGCTGCCTGACAGGAATGACATTTTTTTCCAAACTAGACCTGTGCAAGGGATACCATCAATTGGAGCTGGACGAGCAGTCCAGATACATAACGACATTCTCAACGCACCTAGGATTATTTCGCTACAAAAGGCTGAGTTTTGGAATATCTTCAGCAGCAGAAATATTTCAAGAAACGATCAGGCAGATAATAAGACCGATAACAAACAGTCTGAACTACAGCGATGACATTCTGGTCTTTGGGAAGTCAGATGGAGAACATGACACGGCACTGAGGGAAGTGTGCTCACGGTTAGTAGAGGTGGGCCTGACAGTAAACGAGAAGAAATGTGAACTGGGAAGGGAAGAATTAGTGTTCTTCGGACACATATTCTCACGGAAAGGAATGAGGCCAGACCGGAGTAAGATAGACACGCTTGAAAAAACGAGTGAACCAAAAGACGTCGCTGACGTGCGCTCGTTTCTTGGCCTTGCCAGCTACTGCGCGAGGTACATAAAAGACTTCGCGATGGTGAGCACACCATTGAGAGAACTGACAAAACAAGGACACCCATTCAAATGGACCACAGAGTGTACAAAAGCGTTTGAAGAAATAAGAGCGTCAGTGACGGCAGTAGACCACCTAGCATACTTCGACCCGAACTTATGCACTGAACTAACAGTAGACGCCAGCCCGGTAGGTCTTGGCGTAATACTAGCACAACACAAACCTGGGAAAGATTCACCTCAACAGATAGTAGCATACGGAAGTAAGAGACTGTCAGATGTCGAGAGAGCATACTCTCAACCAGAGAAGGAGAGCTTGGCAGTAGTATGGGCATGTGAGCACTACCACATGTTCATATATGGAAAACCGTTCACAATAGTGACAGACCACCAAGCGCTAGTGACTATCTATGGCAACCCAAACGCGAAAATACCACCAAGAATAGAAAGGTGGGGAATCAGGCTGATGGACTATAACTTCAAAATAATACACAAACCAGGCAAAGATCAAAACCCAGCCGATTACATGTCGCGGCACCCGCTCCCATATCGGAACGGTGGTACCACAATGGCAGAAGAATACCTGAACTTCATCGTGAAACAAAACACTCCAGCGTCAATAACAAGTGAAGAACTGGAGCGAGAGACAAAAAGAGATCCGACAATGAAGACAATAGGAACGATAGTGAGGCTACAGAGATGGAGACATATTAATAGCAACACCGTCACAGAAGAAGGGGTCGACAAAGAAGAACTGCTGGCGTTCAAAAAGATAGGCGAAGAGCTGTCGGAGACAGAGAACGGAGTCCTGATGAGAGGGTCAAGGATTGTAATACCACATCGACTAAGGAAGAGAACAGTTAAGATAGCGCATGAGTCACACAGAGGAATGGTAGCGACAAAGAAGATGTTGAGAGAAAGAGTGTGGTTCCCAGGACTAGACAGCATGGCGGAGGAAGAAGTGTCACAATGTCACACTTGTCAAGTAACAGGATCGTCTAGTAAGCCCACACCGTTGAAGATGTCGGAATTGCCATTGGCAGTATGGACCGAACTAGCAGCGGACTTCTATGGGCCACTGGAGACTGGAAAGTACCTGCTGGTAGTAATTGACGAATTTTCGAGATTTCCAATAGTGAGGGAAGTGTCATCGACATCGGCAAGTGCCACCTTACCAGTGTTAGACGACATATTTGCTGCCTGGGGCTCACCACAAACACTGAAAACAGACAATGGTCCTCCATTCTCAGGAGAAGAATTCCGCAGGTTCATGGACTACCTGGGGATCAAACACAGGAAAATAACTCCCCTGTGGCCACAGGCCAACGGAATGGCAGAACGATTTATGGGGACCATCAAAAGAGCCATCCAGCGAGCAAAATTGACACAGATCTCAATTAAACAAGCGCTTTGTCAAGTGCTACGAGATTATAGGAACACCCCTCACAGCACCACGGGCAGGTGCCCAGCAGAACTGGTGTTAGGAAGAGCAAGCAAAACAAGGCTACCACAGAAAGAGGCCATAGCAGACACCAGCAGACGAGAGATCGCAGAAAGAGACAACAAAGAGAAAAAGAAAATGAAAGAATGTGCTGACAAAAAGAGAAATGCAGCTGAACACCAACTAAAGGAAGGAGACTTAGTAATAGTGAAGCAAACACAGCAAAGGAAATCTGACAGCCCCTTTTCAAAAGATCCGCTGGTAGTGACTGGAGTAAAAGGGTCAATGGTGACCGCAGTCTTAGATCATCGGAAAATAACAAGAAACAGCTCACACTTCAAGGAGTTCAAGATGGAAGAAGGGGAAAGAGCGATAACGACACCGGAAGTGGAAGAAAGAGAGCAAGGAACAAACGGAGAAGTGACAACACACAAAGAAGAAGGTGGAGGACAAGAACAGAGCGGAGAACAAAGACCAAGAAGAGAGTGCAAAAAGACAAAGAGACTGATAGAAGAAATGTAGAGACTCTCTCTCTCTCTCTCTCTCCCTCTCTCTCTCTCTCTCTCATAAGCTCTTCATAGTGTGGACAGTATACCAAGAATTTGTGCATGTGGAAAAGTCTTTGTTGTGACAGGGGGGGAGATGTGATGACCACGACAGACGACAGACGCCGGACACTAGGACCCTGTGGGTCACAGGGTGGTGACCAGGTCACCGGACACTACTTCCTGTGGAGGGACAGGAAAGCACATTCTAGAGCAGGACGAAGACGAGGACGGATGTGCCCTGACGGACGGATATGATGAGCAAATAAAGAAGTACCGTCCCACACGATCTGTGTCCTGTGTGGTTCCTGCATGCTGCGCACCGCAATACATGACAGGGGGGTATTAGCCTTATCTGATGCAAAGGTTTCTGGGACTTGTGGTGCTACATAGTGGGTGATACATGTGTCTCTGACTAACCAACCGGGCACTAGCTTATGCCGATGATGTAGCCGTGCTCTCCCCAAGACCGGCTTCGGCAATGCCTGAGATCGAACATTTGGCAGTGGTATATGGCTCAGTATCCGGGTATAAATTAAATACTGCTAAGACCCAGATATTATGTGTCAAAATTAAGTATTTCTTAGAAACCCGGGTTCTAACAGAGGTTACATATTTAGGGGTACGGATCAAGGCCTCGCCTGCGGCTACAGTAGAATCTAATTTGCAGAAATTACTTAGCGGTATTCGTAAACAACTGGATCAATTCGAATGTCTTCATTTAACGCTTGTAGGCAGGTGTAACACCTTGAAAATGATGGTATTACCTAAGATTTTATATTTCTATCGATGTATGCCATTGGGGATCCCCCTGGCATATATTGCACAACTCCAGGCGATCTGTATGAAATTTTTATGGGTTCAGGGAAAGGAACGACGCGCAAAATAAATAAATAAAAATGGTATTGCCAAGGGCTGTTGGAGGTTGGTCGGTACCTGATTTTCTTTTATATTATTATGCCTGCATGCTCTCCCGTATGAATATTCTGCTTACAGGGGTAGGACCTATGGAGCGAGCATTGCAGCCATTAATATATGCTTTGTTAATGGGCTCAGAAGCCAGGAATCGTCTTTTTCTTAATACGGAATGGAACTATTACAAGCATACCAGATTTAAGGTGGTGGCTGCTGCCTTTAAAGTGTGGAAGGTAATTAAAAATTACTATAAAATTGAAAAGACCTCTTTATATACCCCATTGATTGTCCTGATTTTCCACCCCAGTATATGCTGGGATAGGATAGTGGTGGGTTGGCGAACAAGAGGCTTAATCATAGTTGGGGATTTGTATACAAGAGATGGTTTAAAGTCATTCAGCCAGTTAAAGGAGCAATACCAACTCCCAACTACACTTTTTTTTAAATATTTGCAAATCCGTGAGTACCTAATGAAAATTAATATAAGAACGACACCTAACCCACTTATTGAGGCTAATAAGAAAGGTGCTCAGATTGGAGTACTTTATAATCTAATGATAAAGGCTAAGCCTAACGACTTGGAAGCACAAGTGTGTAAATGGGAGAGTAGGTTAGGCAGTCAAGTAATTCCGCTTGAGAGGTCAATAGAATTATCCGGACGAATACTTATGTCTGCTAACCTAGTAATGCAACATTGTAAAACCTTGTTTTATCTGTATCGTACTCCAGACAAAATCTCAAAGTGGGGGGGAGACCCAGAAGTAAAATGTTTCAGATGCGGTGCCCATCAGGCGGATGTAATGCATATATTTAGCACATGTGTAAAATTAGGGGAGTTGTTTGGACATGTAAATAAGTTCTTATCTGAGATTTTGAGTACTCCTCTTCAGTTATCTTTAATGCAAATTTTGTTGGGTACTGACACTGGGGGTGTCCGAATCGACCCCATGGATAACACCGATTATCTGATTTTTTTGGCAACAGCGGTTCTAAGACTCTGTATTGCTTCTTGTAGGTTACAAACTGACCCCCCCCCCCCCTCATTTGAAGCCTGGCGAACTCGGTTTTTATTTACTTATAATATGGAATATTAATTGTGTGCTATTAAGGGAAGGCGGAAAAAGGCCCTGGGGCAGCAAATATGGGGACCGGTCAGAGCATATATGCAGGCAGAAGATTGATTTATCCTGACAGTCTTTGTCCCTTGTTTAATATTCACAATTGTATTTCTTTTCTATTTTATAATGTACAAAACACTTGATTTATTGAGAGTTTGTTATGCTGTTGATTGATGACCAGACCAGGTTTTTGTACATGCCTATTCTCTTTTCTGCCTTACTTAATTCTTACTGTTCCTTTTGTATTTTCTTTTATGAAAAGAATATCTACACTGCCCTTGTAACCCCACAACAGCGTGATGATAAGTTATATGCTGTATTTTGTATTCGTAATCTATACCTTAATCCAAAAATTAAAAAATTATTAAAAGAAAATAAAAGAAAACCATATATTTATAAACACTTTGGATAATTTCCATGAACACTTTGACAGTGTAACACAGACAATCTCTTCATGCACTTTTTCTTTTCATTCCACTTACCTGGTACCACGTAGCAGACATCACTGACAGGCAGCCCATGGACCAAGTGGGGGTGTATAGTTGTGAGGATATCCTACTCCAGTGGTGTGAGCTGCAGGCAGGGTCCAGGGCACGCAGCAGGGAGGATTCTGCTCAGTTCTATCCTGGAGTATTTCTCCTTGACCCTCTGCCTTTCGTCCTGCCATTTTTTTTTAATGTCCTGCACTGTGTGCCTGTCCTCCCCCAGGGCTGAGACAGCAGTGGCTATCTGCTGCCATAGTTCTTGCTTCTGTGCCCCACTGGTGCAGTAAGGTGGTAGCCCATATAGGCGCTTGTGGTGCCTGACTATGTATTCCACTAGCATGGTGGTCTCCTCAGCTGTGAAGTTTTTTTCCCTTCTCATCTCCATGTTATGTGGCACTGGAAGCGTTGTAGTAACAGTCTCTCTGTGGCCAAACCTGTTCCTTCACTGTGTGCTGCTTTTATGTGTTTTGTGGTACTGGTCAATTAGTGTTAATTGGCTTCAGCCGGAGCTTGGTGGGGGATGGTAGGCAGTGGCAGCATACACCATGGCAAAATGGAGCTGTTGGCTGGGATTGGCTGCTGTGTGTCAGCTGATCCATGTTGGGGGATGGGTGAACCATGGCCAGGTGTTTACCCTTGGCTAACATGACTAACAGCCTGTAATCGTAAATTACGGCCCGTAATCGTAAATTACGGCCCGTAATCGTAAATTACGGTCCGTAATTGGATTCACCGATGTTTCGCCGTAAAGTCTGCCAAAGTGCCGTAAAATCCGGCCCGGTGGCGGAAATTACGGCCCGGCGGCGGACGTAAAGTTAGTAGTCGTAAAGTGATTCTGTGAATCCCGAAAGTAGTAAGTTCATTCTGTGGATCCCGAAAGTAGTAAGTGCATTCTGTGAATACCAAATAGTAGTAAGTGCATTCTGTGAATACCAAATTGTAGTAAGTTTAGGATTTAGGGCCCGATGTAGGTAAATGCCATTTACCGATTTTAAAATACCGAATCCTACCGATTCGGTATTTCAAAATCGGTAAATGGTATGTAGGTCCCAACATCTGGATTCGTTACCGAATCCTTAACAATTCTTTAATTACCGATTCGGTAAATACCGAATCGGTAATGCCCATTCATTCCTATGGGCTTTGAAGCCCATAGGAATGATTAGGCATTACCGATTCGGTATTTACCGAATCGGTAATTAAAGAATTCACAAGGGTGCAGGGGGTGTCACTTTGACACCCTCTGGCACCCCCAAAACAGGCACAGGTGCCATGTGGCAGGCATACCTGCCCTAAGGGCAGGTCTGCCTGTCACATGACATAGGTGTGCATGCACACATGTGCATGCACAACGGAATCGGTATTTTACCATGGATTTGTATTCCATGGTAAAATACCGATTCTGTAAGCCATGTGCAGAAGGTACATTGCCTACCTACATAGCATTTTCGGTAATTTTACAGAATCGGTAAATATTACCGAATCGGTAATTATTTTACCGATTCGGTACATATTACCGAATCGGTACATTTACCGATTCGGTAATGATACCGATTCGGTAAAATTACCGAAAATGTGCCCCTACATCTCGGTAGCCCTTCACCGATCGGAAACGGCCAAAAATCGGTATTTTCGGCCGTTTCCGACCGGTAAAGGGCTACCTACATCGGGCCCTTAGTCTTAAGTTCATTCTGTGAATATGGCCCTCTACCTTTAACAAGATACTCTAAAGAAATGCTTAAATCTCCTTCTCCATTTTTCCCCATCTCTGGGCAATTGTTTTTTGATAGATTATTTGTGTGGTTTCTACTGTTGAAGTTTCGTCTTCATGTTTTATGCTCAATGAAACAAATAACTCAAGATTTGTTTGAAATGTTGATTAATATTCCTTGTTTTTATATAAATAAATTCAAATGTTTATGTGTACAATCGATATTGCCTGACTTCAAAATGGCTTCCTCCATAGAAACCTATTATAACACGATGGCTGTTAAGATTTGTGTGACCTTGCTTTATTCTGCCTCCTTACAAGATGGCTGCCTGTGATGACATTTATAGTCTTGTGTTATTTACTTTAGACATGTGTGCTCTGTTTCTTTGATTACTTTCAGTTAGGAGTATTTCATTGATTTGTTCTGGCTAAAAGAGAGTTGGTTACTTTGAACTTCTTGAAGAGAATAATCACAGTTATAATTACACCAAATATCATGATAAACAAAGATTAATGATTTTTAGGAATGGATAAAGGAGTTTTATTCCAGTGTACACTATGGGAATAATTACGATGATGGGTGGACGTGAGTCGTCTCGGGACTGACTGACCTCCGGTTGGCGGTTCCAACACTGCAATTACAATGCAACTGCACATGATGTGTTGCAAGCTCCCATTTCTCTACAGGAGCTTGTGCTGCAGTCGGAAACTGGCCACAGCACAAGCTCTCATGGAGAAATGGGAGCTTCTGTTAATCCCTGCACCTCACCGTGCATGCCACACGGTGCAGAGATTAACAGAGGGACACCACAGGTGCCCACCCATTGCCCCAACCGGAGGCCACTGTGGGATCTGGCCCTGCTATGGGCCCCCAAAGTTGCTTTCCGAGAGGCTTTTCAAGTCTGACAGCCCAATGTGAAAAGCCTGTCAGAAGCCGACATTATAACTTCAATGGTGGAAACACCATCCATGGGGGATTATGAAATGTTTCTGACTGGCTGACTGGCTCTTTGAGCCCACTGGAAGAAAGTCTGAAAGACCAGCTGGTTTACACTCCAACCGCCTACATTATAATTGGGTAATCGGACTGTAAACCTACCATGTCGGTCAGTAAGCCACTGGCGAGCGGTCGGAAGCTTACTGACCTACATCGTAATCGGCCCCTATATTAGGATTAGTGAACCCTGATAGACTGTGGAATAAAAAAGATGTGGTGCTGTAGTAATCATACTAATTCTTTCTTAGATTGTAGAGTTTGAAAAGACTTCACCGCCATGATGACTGTAAGAAATTGGTTTACTGGTTGAGGGGCGTTAAAGTCTAGCTCAGGTAGCAACCACAATCAATGTCAGAGTGAACCATAAAAGTCACAACATTAATTTGTGCCTATTCTTCTGGTAGTTTAGTTCAAAAGCAGTCAAGCTTAACATAGAAGCAACGTGTAAAGTATTTATGCCGCACACAAACACCAATAAAGTGAAAACACAACAAAAGAAAAATTATTTAGCGAAGTTCTTGCTTAATACTTCGTTCTCAAAAAGTAAACATATTTTGACAAACAGCTACCATCCTGCACTGAAATATCTGAAGCTCATGCTTCAATTCCCTAATGAAATGATTCACAATAAATGGATAATTTGGAGGGTCGCAACATTGAAATAGTTATTTTCATTACCAAATAAGAGTGAGAAAAAAACAAAATGTTACACTTCCAGCGTAGACTACCTAAGTTAAAACTTCATTAAAATATTTTAGCGACTAAAATGCTGCTCAGATGTTTTAATAAGAGTCAATTACAAAGGCGGTCTGATTAGAATTGTATATTCATTTCTATTCATACATGGGCATTTTTTCTACTGTCTACTTCGTTTACTACCAATTTGCTCCTTTTGAATGTAATCAAATAACCAGACAGGCCATGGTCCACAAGGATGTAGCCAGATGAACCCCACTACTTTCCAACCATCTCTGAAAACATCTTTGACAAAGCCAATAGCCTAGACATGAGTAAAGGTTAACTAATGATTCACAATCGCTGCACATGTACGCTGCAAGGAAATGAGTAAATAAGCCACAGCCATCATTCTACGTGATATGTGCATGTGAAACAAAACACCTGGAAATTTATCTGAGTGAGTGTAAGCACTAACCCCCAATCAGGCCATTTCCTCCACTGATCACTGCGTCCTCTGCTGACTGGAAGAGTAGGCAGGTATATCGGAGGGACAAACGGAAACTCTAAATCATGCCAGCCCCCTCTAATCCTTGATGCTATGTTGTTCCGTCTGAAATTGGACTTCAGCTTAGAGACAAAGTGGAACTGGAGATCTAGCAGGAGGCAAGTCAGGCGGAAGAGCCTGCATGTTCCTGATCCCAGGACACCACCGCACGGCCACCAGCTGCAGCGTGTGCCCTCTTCCCGCTGCTGCACTCAGCCTCGCTGAGCCTGCCGCCACGACCCCGCCTCCCGCTGCCCTAGCGGGATCACATCCTCTGCCTGACTGTTGTTGTGTTAATCTGTTTTTCTCTCCAGTGCTCTCTGTGATTTTTCGTGCTCATTGTATTTTTGCTCCAGTGTTCTCTGTTACTTCTCGCCCCCTGTGCCTGTGATTTGCACTTTTTCCCCTGTTGTTGTTCTCCCTGTGCCCCTGTGCCCCCCGCCCGCTTCCCGCCGCCATACTCGCGGCCACGCCCCCTTTTCTTTCTGTACCCTCCCCGCTCCTGCCTCCCAGCTCCTCCCTCCCTCCCACTTCGCCATTAATGGCGACCGGGCTTACGCGCAGCGTGCACGCGCGCGGACGGCACAAAAGGTAAACCCGTCTGCGCCCGTCCGCGCCTGGACCGCGCCCAGTGCCAGGACCCCTGGCCCCCGCAGTCACCAGCCCACCCGCCGGACCTACGACGCCACCGAACTGTAGCGCACTCAACGCCGGTAGAATCCCGGGCTGCTATCGAGCCACCCCGAGACGCACCCACGGACCCTTCTGCTGCCACTCGTGCAAGTTCACCTGCATTCGGACCTGCACCACACCAGCACCAGCCAAGCCGAACTCCAGCAGCAACCACCTCAGGTGCATCTTGCTCAACACCCGCTCCATCCACAGACACACCGTCGAGCTCTGGAACCTGATCGACACCACAGCCCCAGACGTCGCCTTCCTCACGGAAACCTGGATGAACGCCTCCTCAGCGCCCAACATCGCCATCGCCATCCCGGACGGCTACAAGATCATACAGAGGGACCGCATCAACCAGACAGGAGGAGGCATCGCCATCGTCCACAGGAACACCATCCGCATCACGACCAACACCGACGACACCCTCGCACCCGCTGAACACCTGCCCTTCCAGATCCACATCAACCCCAAGACCACCGTCCACCGCACCCTCATCTACAGACGCCCGGGACCACGCACACAATTCAGCGAAGACATCGCCGACTTCATCAGCCCGCACGCCCTCCCCTCCGCTGACTACATCCTCCTCGGGGACCTCAACTTCCACCTGGAGAACAACAACGACCGCAACACCACCACCCTGCTGAACAACCTCACCAACCTCGGTCTCAAGCAACTGGTGACCACCCCCACCCACTTAGCATTTAGCAAGGACATCGCCTTCAGCCATACCACCGGACTCCACTGGACGGACCACAGCTGCGTCCACTTCAGCTTCAGAAGGACCACGATCCACCACCACTTGCAACAGGTTGCAAGCAGAAGCTGGAGCAAGATCACAGCCGACCAGCTCGCGACCTCCCTGAGCATGAACCCTCCCACCAGCGCAACAAACCCAAGCCAGGCAGCCACCAACCTCGAGAAGTGGATCAGCAACTGCACAGACGACCTCGCCCCTCTGAAGACAACGCCTATCAGACCCGGCAGCAAGAAAGCCCCATGGTTCACCGACGAACTCAAGAGCTCCAAGAAGAACTGCCGAGCCCTCGTGAAAGCCTGGCACAGAGACCCAACACCGAACAACATGACTGCCCTCAAATTCGCCACCAGAAAACACCACCAACTGATCCACTCCACCAAGAAAACTGCATTCAAGGAATGACTGGACAACAACGCACACAACAGCAAGGAACTCTTCAACATCGTTAAAGAGCTCTCCAACCCCAACGCCGGAAACAACGACCTCTGCAACTCCCTTGCCCCCTACTTCCACAACAAGATCGCGGACATACACAACAGCTTCAGCTCTCAACCAACGCACGCCACGACTGAACCACCGCCCCCCACCACCACCCTCCGCGCCTGGACCCCAATCAGCAGCGAAGACACCATTCGCACGATGAACTCCATCCACTCCGGATCTCCGACCGACCCCTGCCCACACCACGTCTTCAACAAGGCCGACGCTGTCATCGCACCCCACCTGCAGGACATCATCAACACCTCCTTCGACACCGCCACCTTCCCGGAGAGCTGGAAGCACGCCGAACTCAGCGCTCTACTAAAGAAGCCATCAGCCGACCCCACCGACCTCAAGAACTACCGCCCCATCTCGCTGCTCCCGTTTCCTGCTAAAGTCATGGAGAAGACCGCCAAGCAGCTGGCCGCCTTCCTCGAGACGAACGGATCCCTCGGCCTCTCGCAGTCTGGCTTTTGGGCCAACCACAGCACCGAGACCGCCCTGATCGCAGCTACCGATGACATTCGAGCCCTGCTCGACAATGGAGAAACAGCGGCCCTCATCCTCCTAGACCTCTCCGCGGCCTTCGACACTGTCTGCCACCGTACCCTAGTACAGCGCCTCAGCAACGTCGGAATCCAGGAGAAGGCACTAGAATGGATCACCTCGTTCCTCGCTGGAAGGACACAGAGAGTCCGCCTCCCCCCGTTCAGATCAGAAGCCACCGAAGTCATCTGCGGCATTCCTCAAGGCTCCTCGCTCAGCCCAGCCCTCTTCAACGTCTACATGAACCCCCTCGGAGACATCACACACCAACACAACCTCAACATCATCTCCTATGCCGACAACACCCAGCTGATCCTCTCCCTCACCAACGACCCCGCCACCGCCAGAACCAACCTACACGAAGGGATGACAGACGTAGCCAAGTGGATGATGAGCAGCCGCCTGAAACTGAACTCGGACAAGACGGAAGTCCTCATCCTGGGATCTTCACCCTCCGCCTGGGATGACTCCTGGTGGCCCCCCGCCCTAGGCAGCGCACCCAAACCAACAGACCACGCACGCAACCTGGGCTTCATCCTGGACTCCTCCCTCTCCATGACCAGACAAGTCAACGCCGTCTCATCGTCGTGCTTCAACATCCTGCGCATGCTACGTAAGATCTTCCGGTGGATCCCCACCGAGACCAGGAAGACGGTCACCCAGGCCCTCGTCACCAGCCGTCTGGACTACGGCAACTCCCTCTATGCCGGAACCACAGCCAAACTCTAGAAGAGACTCCAGCAGATCCAGAACGCCTCAGCACGACTCATCCTGGACATCCCCCGTCGCAGCCACATCTCCGGACACCTGAGAGATCTGCACTGGCTCCCGGTCAACAAGAGAATCACCTTCCGTCTCTTCACCCACGCACACAAAGCCCTGCACAACCAAGGACCAGCATACCTCAACAGCCGCCTCAACTTCTACGCTCCCACACGCCATCTCCGATCGACCAGCCACGCCCTCGCCGCCGTCCCCCGGATCCGAAGAGCCACCACAGGAGGAAGGTCCTTCTCCTACCTGGCCGCCAAGAGTTTGAACTCCCTCCTGACCCACCTTCGCCTGACCCAGGATCACCTCGCCTTCAGGAAGCAGCTCAAGACCTGGCTGTTCGAGCTGTAGCGGACCCCCCTCCCCTAGCGCCTTGAGACCCTCCGGGTAAGTAGTGCGCTATATAAATGCTGTGATTGATTTATTGATTGAGTGTATTGTACGAAATTGTTAATGGTTGTTAGTGTGAGTAGGCATGTGTTAATGGTGGGCGTTGTTTAAAGTCTAGAAATGCAAATGATTCACCAAAGCCTAATATCTGCCACTTTGGGTATGATTTACAACTTTTTGGCATAATGATGGCTCAAAACTAACACATAGTAGCGTTCCTGTAGCCAGTCTTGTACATAATAGATGCTGATTCATGAAATATTTTGCCCCGATAACAAATAGCACAGTGCAGCAGAGGCGAGATTTCTGGCACTGGAATTACCAAATGCATCCAGTAATGTCCATCCCCACTATGCTATTGTAAGCATTATCAACTAGTGTGGGACATAGTTTTACCGGGTCCATTACTGCACAATTATTAAATTTCTGGTCATGTTTCCCGGCACAAAGTGTGCCTACTTTCAGATTACAAAGTACAATTGCCCCTAAAGGAATTATTTTTACTGTCTTGTTATTTTGAAATTACGTCACAAACGTGATCATTAATTACATGTCTCCAATATACGAAACTAGCAAGCTGAATGTTTAAAACAAAATAATTGCATTCACAAACATATTCAAAAAAGATGCCTGAGGGATAATATGTGCTGACTTTGGACTTTTTATATGATATTATCACCACTGTCTTTCAACACACGAGCATGTACAATTCTTGTAACTTATGTACTGCATAATCCCACGAACTCAATGTAATTGAGCACAGCATCGAGGTATGAGCTTGTAGGATTTTTTTACTACTGCTGTCTATGATTTGTGATTGTGAGATTTGATGTTTGATTTTTCATCCCTGTCCTTTCCAAGAAGATTCTCTGTCATTCCACTTGTCTGACAATTTTCCTGGAATGAACAAGATGTTAAAAAGAAGTGAAGCTGTGAAAACATTTTGAAACATGACAGGTCATGTGATAATGTAAAATCACATTTATACTGCCTCCATAAGTGTGTAGCCAATTTACATTGAAAAAGCTATAAAAAGATCGCCTAATCCCCGCTTTTTCAAGGTTTTCTTGTGTTGGTGAGACCCAACAATCTTGGGGATAAACGGGTTTGCTTGACACACGTAACAATATATCATTACTACCCGCTCAGGTTCTCTGCTTTTTGGTAAAATTATGAGAACATGTAGCTAAAAGCGCTGTGTTAAACCCACTGTGGGAAGTACACACCCCTTCAAAATAGGTCAAGCTCTCTCTTCATGTCCAGTTTGTTATTACAAACGTTTGTAAACTAGCCTTTAAGAGATGCCTTGTCCACATGTTTAAGTAGATGAAGCAAAGCTGAGTGAATTGTAACTTCAAAGAGACTGAGGTGTTACTGTTTGAACAGGATGCAGAGGACTGGTACAAGGACTTGTGGCCTCAGGAGCTATTCCCTGCTCCTGAGCCTCCAACAGTAGCTAAAAATCTGTGAGGTGAAGTTGATAATACATTACCTTTCCACCTCTGGATTCTGTCTGTAGTGGACATATTTCTCTAATCCAGTCTCTGAGGAAGTCACTAAAGGTCAGATTTTCAAAGAAGTCATGGTACGCAGCGCAACAGCCAAAAATGCTGTGCTGCGTTGCGTGACAGGGAGTGAGCAGGAGAGCGCCATATCTACAGAGATATGTCTCTCTCCTCCCCTCTCCCTAGTGCCAACGCGGATTTCAGATGCCGAACACCACCCCCCACACACACACACCTTTGCGCCTTAGTTCAAGTGTGTGTTTGTGAGTCTAGCATTGGTTTTGTACTGGAAGGGCACCCTTCCAATACATAATACTATGCTTAGACTTAAGTTAAAACGTTTCCTACTTTGTATGTGTGCTGTACAGTACAGCATGCATGCACAGTAGGAAAAGAAAGGAGATATAAAAGCATTTAGCTGTTTAACGCCTCCTTGTAAAATGTGTTAACTTCTGGCGCTTAACCCTGTCTACTATTGTTTGCAGATAAGGTTTTGCATCAAAAGACATGGGTGGTCGCTTGAGAATGCCCATGTACCCCATGTAATGCCACTTGCCTGTTACTTTTAGGGTAACTTAGAAAAAACATTTTGTGCTGGTTAGCGTGACGTTTGTGACCCTAACCCAGCACAAAATGTTCGTAAATCTACTCCTAAATTTCCCCCCAATGTCAATTGGAAAAACAATTGAGCATGCAACAATAACATTGAGGATCGACTTAGCTATTGTCCTGTATTTAGGGCTTCCAGACTATTTAGTTGACCCACTGTAGATAGTGCATAATTCTGCAGGTAGGCTGATCCTACAGAGCTCCTGCAGACAACCCGTAGCCCGCCACCCTAAAAAGTTGGACTGGTTGCCGGTAAGGAAATAGATCCTCTTCAAAGCACTGCTAATAGCCCATCGTGCCTTTTTACGGATGTACTATGAAATCCCTCAGTAGCAGGCTTAGGCATTACAGCCGGCAAGATCAGTGCGAGCATCAGATGCTCTCTTGCAGAAGACTCCCAGGGTTAGGCAGCTGATCCCTCAAGTGCTTAGCCTCTGGGATCTGGAATGGTCGTCCGTTTCTTTGCCTCGCACAGCCATGGAACGTCACTTTAAGCCACAGCTCAAAACATGGTTATTTAGTGATTAAGGCTTGGATTTTCCTGTGCTTCGCAGTTTGCTTCTAACTCCAGGATGACCTGCGAGCTGCTGCGTATTTTATACATTTGATTTGATAGAAAGCAAGTTTGAGATTTTTTCTATTTTTGTCTGGAAAACTTCAGTTATGCCTTTGCTCCCTTGCAGGAAAGGAGTAATGCTTGAGTTATTTGCCAATGTTGCTGTTTAATACATATTAAAAATTGGCTTGAGGTTTACAAATATTTGTATTCAGCTTTTATACTCTGAGAGATAGATGAGATAATCTTGAGCATCAGAGTTATTCTTAAGATTCTCTAATAGAATTTGTAAACCAGGGTGCTGCTGGCACTGTCCTACAGCCAAATAGAGGTTTAATTAAATAGAACAGTATCATCTAGCGTGAGCAATATTCATAACTGGATTGTTGGCCACTAAAATCAGGATTATTGTTATCTGCTAATTTTAAAGTAAACAGCCGGATTTTTAACTCTCAGAAGCAAAAAAGCGAAATGCTCCTTTCCAGCACCCTTTTTCACACAAAACACATAACTATATGTAAGTTCATACAAAAAACAAATTTGTCACCAGCAGGAGGGATTCCATCACCGCCACTGCAGGCAGCCGAGTTCACAAGCCAAACCACTGCCAACCACAGATGCGCTCCTCCAGCGAAATGATCAATGGCCTGAAGGAAGTCAGGGAGAACCATAACTGGTAGAAAAACAGAAGGGCATTTTAATGAAGCTGGGCACCCTGGAGGCTGTAAGAAATGTGGTTATTTGTTGGCTGGGGTGTGAGCCCTGTTCAAGCAGCAACTACAATACTAATCATGGTAAGGGACAAGCAAACCTCAAATTAACGTGTGCTCAAGGTAGCTTTGCACAGAGTAGTCTGGCTTGGCTTAAATTAGGGGCAACACATAAAGTATTTGTGCAAAACTTCAAAAAGTAGTAAAGTGAAAACAACACGCAAAAGTTATCCCACACCAAGTTAGAAAAATAGAGTAAACTTTTCAATAACTAAAAAAGACCAAAATGACAAGAATCCAATCAGTAGAACCGGACATATTTAATTTGAAAGATTTCAGTAAAAATAGCACCATAAAGCACCAAGGCCCACATGCATCAACAATGCTGTTTGCGATTTCTTATTAACGAAAAATAAGGATTCGCTAATAAGGAATAGAAAAAGGCTATGCATGAAGAAATCTCTAAAAAAATTGCGTTTTATTAATATTCCTTAATTGTGACTGGCAAATTGAGAGTCACAATTAAGGAATACCTCCCCTTTCATTCTTATGGGCCTAGAGGCCCATAGGAATGAATGGGAAACATTCTCAATTTGCGAATCGCAATTAGCGAATCGCAAATTGAGAATGCAATCTCAAGGGTGCATGGGTGTCCAAAGGACACCTTGTTGCACCCCTAAAATTGATCTGTGCACATATGTTGTGCACACACAAGGGCGTGTGGGTGCGCAACATGAAACTTAGAAAAATGCACAAAAGTGAATTTTTCAAAGTTTTTATAAATGACCATGACGTTGAACTTCATGGTAATTTGCTACTCCTATTAGCAAAATCACAATTTTTTTTACTTTGATGGATTGCATTTAAGGAATCTCAATTTGGGATTCCTTAAATGCAATCGCAATTTAAGGAATCTCAATTTAGAGATTCCTTAAATTGCGATTTTTGCATTTGGGATGATGCATCTCAAATGCAAAAATACCGGTCGCAGAGGGGCAGATTCTGAGAATCTGCCCGTTTGCGACCGTTTTTTAGCTTGATGCATGTGGCTGCAAGTGTCTACTGTGGATATTTGGTCAGACTGGACTGGGACAAAGTGACAACAGGCCCACCGTGATGAAGCATTGCCGCAGTTAAGCCCACTGAACAAAGTACCTTAAATACAGGTTTGAGGAGCGAAGGTAATGGTAAAAATGCGTCATGCTGTTTGGTTTGTTGATTAAAGGCTTCCTATCAGTACCCCGTTGTGTCCCTGGATTTGCTTGTGTGAAGGTGATCGTGTGGCATATATATACCCACAAAAAAGGATGTTTTCAAACTGCTATGCCATGTGAATCAGGCAGTCTTTTCCAATAGGTCCATGGCTCTGCCTTTCATGCAGGTGGATTTTGGTCAGGGCTGTTGTCTAGTGCTGGGATATTCCTGTGGGGATGAATGTTCACTCTACAAATGTTGTAATAAATAAACAAATTACTGCCATTGACAATGGCAACAAATCAAATACTGAGACCTCTGGGTTGAAGCTATTTGTAGACCTTAGTATTATGTACGTCCAAGATGTTCGCAGCTGGATGTCATTTCTCCATAGTGAACATCCCAACTGTTGCATGATGGTGAAAGTCCCAGAAAGCATCATCAGCGATGTGACCAGCAGTTAGCTACCGTCTCACTCTCATGAAAGAAAGCCAGTGCGCAATGATGGACATGTAATCTGTTTCTTGAATACTGGGCACATATCCATCATGAGGTGGACGGACTGAACAGTACTCTTCTTCGTAGTGTTGTCAACCAATTGCAGCACTTGATAATGTAGCACTGGCACAGCAATAATGGTAATATTGGTCCGGGTTCGCACATTCCAATTCTTGTAAGGTTCAATAGGGCCCATGCACAAGTTTTAATTTTAGTTTCACCTTTACACTTCAAATATTTTCGAAACTGTGACTTTTTATATGCCTTGAAGTTGCACAATAAAATCCTTAGAAGTTTTTCTGCTTTGCAGCACATTTCTTAGTGAGCATTTTATTATGTCATTCATACATTCCGTCCAAGGCTAAGGAACACTGAAAGTGATGCACTTGCATTTAGTTATCCGGTTGGGGATATTTCTGAGTCGTAAGACAAACAATCACATACGCGCTGCATCTCTGACACAGTGAGACTGGAACAGTGCTTTTATTATACAAACCACCTCTGAACTAAACTCAGCAGAGAAACACTTCTATGGATTATCCTGGAAGGCTGTGACTGAGATGCAGCCCTGCTGACTCTAATCTCCATCCTGCAGAGGATGGTAGCCTGCTCTACACCAGATCGGCTTCCTGATACTTCACACATAGGTATGGGGGTTGGGTTGTTTCAAAAGATCTGGCAGAGGGTACTCCCATTATGCTGTCGATAGTGTAGGTAGAATTAGGTATAAGTATAAATATAAATATAATCATAATCACACTGTGATGTTATAATGGTTGAACTGTTATCTTTTTAATCAGTCTTGTAATGTTGATTACAATCCTTTGTTTCATCCTACTAATAATTGCAGATCCCGATTTTTCACAAGAATATAATTGCAACAATAAATGTTTGAAAAGCCAATGCATTCCTTTCTTGTGTCGCCCTTTGGGCATCTCTGAGTAACAATGAAAGGGTAGATCTGTTTCCACGATTTCCTTGGGGAATTAGAGTGGTCATGTTCTGAGATTGCACATACCATCTGGTACCCTGGAAGCTTAGGGGTTTCCATGGGGCATGGTGAGCTAGCTAGGACTTAGGCCAACATACTCTGATGATTTGTGTGGACTCAGTCCTCATATTCTGACGGACGGTTGGTTATGTTGTCTGGATACACAGTCCTACTTGAATCATTGGAACTGTATGACACAATATTGGGCAGAGGGTCTCCTTTGACAAATTAAAAAAGAAGGATGTCAAGGACCAACATTGTGGCAGATTTCTGTTGTATACATTGACTTTCTCATAGTTTCGGTGTTACAACGACTCCTTGGTGAACATGATAGCTGGCTGATATGACTAATGTCTTTGTGATACTTCTAATATTGAACTACGGAGGGCAGCTAGACTGCCTAGGCACTTTGGGATTACTCCATCTGCCTGTCCCTTGTTCCATTTTAACGTTGCTGCAGGTTATGACTGTACATTATAAGTGAAAGTCACAGGGCTCCAGCCCATGAAGTTGACATTCTCCTCTTCTTTCTAACCACCACCTCCTTCTACCAGTTGACTGACTCCTTCATTCTCACCACCACAAGCTATGTTTTTGAATTGCTCTACTCACGCTGATTTTACAGATGGGCCAGTTGGCCCACCAGTACTATAAAGTCCAGCTGATTTACCCAAACAAAACCGTTTTTTTGCAAATAGATCAATCTCAGGTGGCATGGGTGTAAAGAAGTCCCGAACTGAGGTGAAGAGTTATCTTATGGTGCCTGAAGAACTCTTTGAAGTGTTGCTAGGCAATGGTGTTTGCCTTTCTCTAGGGCAGGCTGTGACTGAGGTAGAGGTGATAGTTCCTCCATATTTTTGGATCTTGAAAAGATGGAAGCAGGTGTGTCAAGGGAACACATGACTAAGAGCTGGTTTAACTAAGACTGGGTCACCATTGGATCCTTGTTGGCAGCCTGCTTCCATGTGAAAGGGGACTTGTTGGCTCCAGATTTGTCTAAATTATGCAAAAAAGCAATTACTAAGACTTCCTGTCCCCCAGGGGGGCGGAGCTTGCTCGAGACCAAGATGGACGCTTGAATCTCGGGCTCTGCTACACCGGCCAATTATCCTGCAATAATCTGTCAACCTGACACCACAGAAATGACCGCCTGTTCGAGATTTGGCCGCCGGAAAGCATCCGCAGCCCAGCGACTTAACCCTGACCCCCCAGCCCTAGGGAAAACAGAGATACGGGCATGATACGCGGGCGAGGCACTGGGCCGCAAAGCCCCGGGCTGGAGCGCTGGCAGAGGCGGGGTCACGTCAGTGTACATGCTGCACGGGGCTCCAGCTTTTGCCCCGTCTCCCGAGCCTGGGGAATTCGGTCCCTGTCGGAATCAGCGCGGACCAGAAAAGACACTGGAGGTGCTGAGGAGTGCCTATTGGGGCTGCGCCAGCTCGACTGTACCGCAGGACACAGGGTTACCCAGCTGCGACACCGGTGTGCGGCCCGAGGTGCTGCATATGCTGCTCGTGCGACGTTGCATCCGTCCTACCATGGGCGCTGTGAGCAGCAGTGAGTGGGGGTGACACCTGCCGCAATCACCCAGGAGATAGCGGCTGATGATCTGTGCGGTGGGCACGGGCGGGGCTGACCGGCTGTGTAGGGCTGCCATTTTGTGTGGTCCCGGGAGCGCACTGTGGAGCAGCAGCAATGCGGGAGGAGATCTAAGACTGTGGATAGATGCCGCGCTTGGAGTACTGAAGCTGGCAGTGAGACCCAGAGAGATACCGCACTGGGAGAAACAAAGGCAAGGTGATTGGGTCCCTGGGGATGCAGCAGTGCTGTAACTAGTTGGGCGTGTTGGGGCAAGACCCGGCTGGAGGCTCGCCCCTGCAGAGGATCTATAGCTGGCCACACTGCCGGGCAGGATATTAATGTGTTACGGAGTGTATAGCCAGGGGTGAGTAGCGTGGACTGCACGAGGGGCTCTCCTGGGGTGCTAAAACTGAGCCGAAGCAGGAGATTGCATCTAAAGCTTTCAGTGACATTGCGTGGAAAGACGAATATCTGCGGCAGGGCGGCTGGAAGTCATCGGGGGTACACGCACGGCCAGGAGAAATACCCCATGGTTGGGAAGACGGAATCCACCTTGATGATGGCTCATATTCCCAGACAGAGAGCCTAACGGGTGAGGGCAGCTTCAGAAGAGGTAACCATCTGTTTTGCCACTACTGGACCACTAACTGCAGGGGCGCTGAAGACTGAACTAGGAAAGTGACCACACAAGGAGACTACAATGGGCAGGATGGATAGGACACAACCCAAGCTAACTTTTGAACAAAAACGCTCTAAATCTCTTGACACAGCGACGGAGGAAACCAGTAGGACTTCTGTCCCCATAGAAGATGAGACGGACATCCTGAGCATGCTGCAGTCTATGGAAAAAGGATTGCAGGATGGCATCACCTCCTAGGGCACGAAGAAAGGCACCCTCTCATACCGGATGGACAGGATGGGGGGATGACAAAAAAACACGCGGAGCGGTTAGACATGTCTGAACGGCGACTCACAGAGGTCGAGGAGGCGCAAAAGGTGTTACAAAATACACTTGACTCCGACCACAAACAGCTTAGAAGGGTTATCTGTGTTTTGCAAGATAAAGCAGATGATTTGGAAGCCCGCTCAAGACGCTGCAATCAACAAATAATGGGCCTGCCAGGGACAAAGCAAACAGGCAACTTGGAACATTTTGTGGAGAAGCTGTTGGTTAACCTCCTAGGTGCCGAGGTCTTTTCAAACATTTTTGTAGTGGAGAGGGCACACCGCTCCTTAGGACCCCGACCGCAGCCAGGGTCCCCACCACGCCCGATCATAGCTAAACTGTTAAATAACCGGGACAGAGAAGCAGCTTTGAGGGCAGCAAGGGAGAAGCAAGTTCTGGCATATGTAGGTTCGACCATCTCGCTTTACCCGGATGGCGGATGCATAGAAAAATTCATAAAACACTTTCTATTAATCAGAAAAGAGGAGGTACAAAACAAAGAGTTAATTCCGCAACAGTCAGAATTATCCTAGATTACTGTATATTGTACTTCTCCCCTTGTTTTGTGCCTCCTCTTTTCTGATTATTAGAAAGTGTTTTATGAATTTTTGTATGCAAATTATTCCTTCCTGTATATTGTCTGTGTTCCCAATTTTAATTTTAATTATGTTTCAATTTTAATTGTTCTTTTGATATGTATGAATAAACTATGTAGGCTGAGTTTACTAGCTTTTTATAGTTTTTATTGTTATTATTAATTTTTGCATTGCTTCTATTGTTGGGTCTCTTTGTTGTATGAATATTTGTCTATGTGTATGAGACAATTGGTGTGTTTTATATAAGGTGACCAGCTATATATTCGCAATCGGATGGCAGTTCCATGGTTACATATCAACATATATACATACAAAAATATCCAAGGGTCTAAAGGATACAGCTATGAATGATATAAAAACCTGAACAGACTTAGATGTATGTGTTGGCTACCTTTATAAGAGTTACTCCTGCTGGAAATAATTCTTAATTTAACGGATTCCCATCACTCACCCTTGGGTGACCTGCTTCATCATCTGGGTCTCCATTCAAGTCACACTGGTGACACTAGGGACTACAACCTCTTCAGAAGGATGAGGGAGCCTGAGGAAGTTTTTCATAGGTCGCTACCTATGCTAACAGATGAGAGCAAAATAGTTCTTTAAATGTAATGTAAAGGCCATGGAACTGAGGTTAGATGCCATAGTAATGTATCCCAGTGAGGTATCAATGTCCCACACCAGACACCAAAATAGATGTTAGCGAGGAATTGATTTATCTTATCATTATTCCAAACCCCACACTTAAAGGTTCATTTTTCCTGCAGTGATGTTTTGTCTGCTGCAGAGGGTGCCGGGCACTGCACACTTTTATGTATGTATTATTTAGAGTTAGATATAGGGTTATGGCAACAGAGGGTTCTCAACCTCTGTTTCATGTTAGTGGCAGCAACAAGGTATCGCTGTCTCTATTTTGTAATAAACCGTTTCTTTTTTTTAAACCTAGTATATATTCTTTTGCAACCAAGAGACCTTCGTTAGAAAGAACTATGGGTAGAGTATGGAGTGATCGGGTATAGCAGACTACATTTCCTAACACTACTGCGTCGCGTTGTGTGACGTATGGATGTCATACTCTGCAGCGCGACGCGTTATGATTGTAGACACTTACGCCGAATGGTAGATAAGATGGCGGTGTCTGGTGAGTCGGTTCCTCCCCAGATGGCGTGGATGCCGGTCAGAGGTACCGACTGGAAGGTGAGCGGGCCAAGATACTTGTGAAGATACCACGCAGGCTCTAGACATACAGGGGAAGTTCTGGCACTTATTTGACATTGTTTACAGTAGTTGGTGTTCCAAACTAACTATTAGGATCCTGTAGTGGTCACGGAAGACTAAGTTACTACTAGGTCAGAGTGTGATAAATAATGGTCATTGAGAACTCAGGTGGGGCTGCCGTGGTTATAAATATACTGCTAAGTCAGGACATATGAGAAAACTCTAACAGTGTGCAAGCTTGTATTGATGAACGCATTATGCAGTTTGCACGACAGGAAAAATCAGGATCTTGCTTTCAAATGTTCACTTAAGTCATGAGCATTTGCGATCCTTTACCTTTAGAGTTGATACTCGTTAAGGGGAAACTCTTATGACATAATAGATAATGGACATCAGGAATGAAATTGACACCTATAGATCTGTGGCCTTAAGCCCTAAGATGCTAGATTTTTGTGTATCAGTGCTAGTTTGATATTTGATGGGATGGCCTCAAGTTCCTTAATGGATTGACATGTACGGTCTGGCTACACTGGAATCCACGAGTGTGGTGATCAGACAAGACATATACTATATAGGTGTTAGTGAATGTTCAACATCACACCCTGTATTGATCTGTTTTTAAGATCTTTTAATTATTGTGGGTTGGTCGCGTATGTGTAGCTGTTGTGATACAGAGTGAACTTTCAGAATGTTTGGGATGGTAGAGACCCATTAAAAATTTGGTACCCCCTTTTTTTCCCGTAGAGCGCTGCCTCCGTATTCCCTGAGCCGCAGTTAGGTGAGGTGGGACATCCTCCTCTCGCATTTCGGGTAAGGACTAAAATGCGTATACTCAATTAAGAGAATGTGTGGAGAATTAAGATTTTATTCCTACTATGTGAACATTTGTTTTGCTGTGAATGGGTGTAATTCTGGACACATTTAGATAGTTGTGGTTATCTACCTTTACTTTCTCACAGAAACCGTGAGCTCCACGGGAAATGCTGAGGAAGGCAAACACAAGCCTGAATACAGGTCATTAGGTTGTATTCGTTCCAACCTTCTCTAGTGTTTCTTCTAAATAGTCTTACATTGTAGTTAGTTTTCACATATATGCAGTAGCAATCAAGTAGTGGTCCTGAAGAAGGCATGGGACTGAACATGGTCCGTAGGTGCTGAAACATGTTGACCCTTTAGCTTTGAATAGACAGCTATTTGTTAAAACTGTCATCTTGCACTGTTTTTAGGTTTTGTTTGTGGGAGACAATAATAAAAATAGGGTTCTCCCATGGATCAATTTTAAATTCACTATTGTTTTTCTTTTGTGTGCACTGCATGTATCCCTTTTTTCCCCATTACATATAAAGAACTATTTTGCTCTCATCTGTTAGCATAGGTAGCGACCTATAAAAAACATCCTCGGGCTCCCTTATCCTTCTGAAGAGGTTGCAGCCCTTAGTGTCACCAGTGTGACTTGAATGAGGAGACCCAGATGATGAAGCATGTCACCTAAGGGTAAGTGATGGGAATCCGTTAAATTGAGAATTATTTCCAGCAGGAGTAACTCTCATAAAGGTAGCCAACACATACATCTAGGTCTGTTCAGGTTGTTATATCATTCATAGCTGTATCCTTTAGACCCTTAGACATTTTTGGATGTATAGATGTTGTATCGGGGCTACATATCCAGGCTTGGTCTCTAAACATTGCCTCAGACCCTCCTTTAAAGTGTATGTATATTGTTACACGTCAACATACACAGTCAACATACACAGTGAGGGTCCAGACAGCAGCAGGTGGTGCGGCCATCACTCTGTTGGTTATATTTTGGGTTTTTTTGTGCAAAAGCAATATTCATTGATCAGCCGAAGACACGCCCCAAGTAGTAGAGAGTGTCAACATTATCACATTTGATGCTGCCCTGACTCCGGGATGTGGGCGATAATGCTGTGTATAGTGCTCTGGTTTTATTAGCTGCTGGCCCCAGGGTTATTAACGCGGTTATTCTTGCCCGAGCAGACAGATTTATTCGTACTGCTCCTATGCCATTGAAGCGATTACATCAGGTATTACCCCCTGTAACGATCGCCCCATTTTGGGCCAAATCAAGCCTTTGGATTCAGTCCTACCTTTGAGACAGCATTGCGCTCCATCCCTAAGCGCCCCACCCTTGACTACATTCATTGGCCAGTCACTTGTACCAGTTAACCCGGCTGGGTTCACTGTGAATACTTTTAATCCACCTTCACGCACAGGGTTGACACAGTACACCGCACGTGACCTTCACTGTATAAAGCAGATGTCCCCCTACCATTGGTCCTGATTAGACCCTCTATTCACCACAGGGTCGAAACGCCGTTGATGATAAAAAGGAAATTGAACCTTGCAAACAGCACTTATGATTGTGTAAAGTGTTTGCATATCTCTCTTGTACATATTCAGAATGGTCGCTTTCCTTGAAACAATAATTGCACAGAAACCTTGTAAATACAGTCACTGGTAATCACTCAATTGTTCTTTTGGTTCTTCATATATACACTGGGGACACTTTTTGCACTGAAATATTCTTGTAAATGTATATATCTTGATTTATTTATATAAATATAATTGCATTATCAGAATACTTCGTTGTGAGCCTCCTTTTCTCTCTTTGACATCCCATATAACCCTTGTTTATTATTGCTATTATGCTCTAATGCAGTGGTCTCCAAACCGGTCCTGGAGGGCCGGATCCATGCCAGATCTTTTGGATATCCCCATTGAGATACATGTAGTAATTTAAAAAATCTGGCATGGATCCGGCCCTCCAGGACCGGTTTGGAGACCCCTGCTCTAATGTTACCATACAAAGTGATTATATTACTCCACTGGAACCACTGTTTCCTATAAAAAGGCCCCAGGGTTGTAGACGTATGGCTGTGTATCTCAGTGACAATTTTTTTACAATAAAAACTGTTTAAAACTAAAAAATAAAAAAAGACTACCGGTTCCCAGTCATGGAAGGGAGGTCAAATCCTCCCTATTTTAAAGAAATCTAATGCTGATCTGGAACAACTGTCTAATTATAGGCCCATCTCACGTCTGCCAATCATTGCGAAAATAAGTGAAAAAGCAATAAACAGCCAGTTGGTTAAATACATGGAAAACAATGAGCTACTGGATATAGCTCAGGTTGGGTTTTGGACCCTACACTGCATTGAAACTGCTCTTGTAACTGTGTTGGACAATAGGATTGTGTTGGACAAGGGTCTTAATGCAGCACTAGTCCTTTTGGATCTTAGAACTAATTTTGACACTGTTTCTCATCCAACTTTTCTAATTAGAATACAATCCCTCAAAATTAAAGGAAATGCCTTGGGTTGCTTGTCCTCATTTCCAAGTAACTGAGTGTCAGCGTGACCTCCCATTGTTCTAAACAGAGCTTTAGCATGTGGAGTGTCAAAAGCTCAACTTTGTTTAATCTTTATATTTCCCCTGTGGCAAATCTGATTCAGAACTTTGAGCTATTATTAATATCTTATCCATATAACAAGCAGATAGTGATTTCAATTATTGATGAACTAATTTTGGACCCAAAAAATATTCCATTCAGGAAGTCAATAACTGGATTTGCAGAAATACACTAAAATTAAACGGTGACAAAACTGAATTATTGAGTTTTTGTCCTTATCCATTTCAAAGACCCCAAATTGGTGGCTGGTGGATTTGGGAGAAGCACTTACGAAGAATCCCTTGAGTTATAATGAACTCCGATTACCAACTTTCTCAGGTATCAACAACCTGCTTCCTTCATCCAAAAGTGTTACGAAAACATTTCTATTATTACCCAAGTAACTCACAAACCAATAGTGTAAGTGTTATCATTTTGGACTACTGAAATGTCTAATGCCTGGGACTGTGTGCAAAAGCACTGCAAAGATGTCAACATGTTCAAACTCGGGTCATTAAGGTAATAACTAAATGATTCAGCATCACCCACTATGAAAGAAGAACACTAGTTGCTGATAAGTTAAAAAGTAAATTTAACCCTGCCTGTTTAACTTATCAAGCCTTCTTTCAAACTGGCCCAATAAGTTTTTCTGAGAAATTACATCAGTATATCCAATGAAAGACTTTGACGTCACGATTTGCCTTGTGCTTAGCCGCTTCACACTTTAATTTGGAAAGGAAAGGCATCAGAAAAGGCTTAAAAAATAATTGGAAGTTCCAAATGCTTTTAAAAATGCATCTGTTTCAAATTATATAACTTCTCTTGCATCCTTATCAGCTATTTTCCTTAGTGTCTGCACACTCTTGAGTCGAGTATAAAGTTTGTGCCTTAGAAATATTTTTACTTAATTATTTAATTAATTCCTTCATCATTGAGTAGAGGTGAGCTGCACGTCCTCGTTGCCACGCTACACGCTAACTTTCACTGGCTTATCCTCACATTCCTTACTTCCAACTCTTTTGGAAACGTTCCTATTCCCACATCTCTTATGGCAGGTCTCGTTTGGGTTTGCATCTGCATCCAGATCATCAGTAGGCAGGCTTGGAGATGACTGTGTGCGTGTGCTCTTTTTTTCCCTGCCAAAGACTATGAAGCCGATGGGTACAACAGAAGACCACAATAACATCCTACTATGCAGCAAGCGCAACTTCCTGCTCTGGTCCTACTTCCGGAAGATCAGACGTTGAAGGCCGTGGTCCCTGTGGTTGACTTTCATGTGAAGATTCCGTTTGCAGCTAGGACAATTCATTTCAGACTCACAGGCTTTGTTTTGGTGGTGGCGCAGTTGATACAAGCCTCTTCCTGCCAAGAGGAGAATGAAGCAAGCATGGTATATTGCCACAAAATAATAAGGAGGTCTTGACATCAGCAGTAGCCCTGGCAACAGACTTTTTCTCCTCACTGGCCCCTTTCTCGGTAGGAAACTCCTTCTTTGGGACCATCTTCTTTACTTGTTATAGGTGTTAACACTGAGAACAAGCAGAGACTCTTAGCAGAGGAGTCTGTGGTGTTGTTGTCAGCTAATTTGTAGACTTTTCTCAGTCTCAGTATTGTGCATGACTTGAAATCTCCTGTACATGCAGGCAACATAAATGAAGCAGAAAACCAGTGAGACATGGTCAATCTAGTCAATGTAATATATATCATCATCATAATCATCAGAAATGCTTAATAGTAAAGTACCCATGCAGGAACTTTTTTTGCAAGCCATTACGCAGGAAAAGCTAACCTGGTAACTCTCTGTGACCGATGAGGACTTTACATGAGGTAGAGTGGACAGAAACATGCAATAAATTAATTAAATATTTGCTGGCGCCCTCCCCATTGCCCATTTTAGGTGTGGCGGGCAGGCAAATATCAAATAATATAACTACATAATTGTTGGTGTCTCTCAAGGGCCCAAGAGGATTCTGTGAGATGGGGGGGGTAGGCACAAATAGAATACATTTATTAAATAATTACAGGTGCCACTCCAGGGCCCACGTGGGCCCGATGGGAGGCAGAAGGGCAGGCAAAAGTAGAAAAAAACAACGAAATAATTGCTGCAGTTCCTCCAGGGCCATATGGACACTATGGGATGCAGGAACAGGCAAATCCAAATTATTGAATTCAATAATAGCAGAGACTATGGGCAGTGAAGGGCAGGCGAAATTGACAAATGAATTAAATTATTTCTGGTGTCCCTCCAGGGCTCATGGGGACCCTATTGGAGACGTAGCGGGAACAGGCAAAATTCAAACAACAGAATTAAAATTAGCTGGTGTCTGTCCAGGGCCCATGGGAAGTGGGGAAAAGCTGAGAAACAGTTCTGTCATGTTAGCCCCCATTCCTGCGTGACTTCTATGCATAGATTCTTGCCAGTATTAGAAATTCAATTTTCTGGAAATATCTGCATGGAATTCCTCATTAATCATAATTGAGGCCTTAGTGGTACTCATTTTATTAACCTTAACTAGATGAAAAGAGATTAGATTTTTTGACGTCCAAGTTGCATATACATTTTCAAAATATAAAAATGAATCCACAATTCTGTGTTAAAATCTATGTCTGCTGACCCAAGTATAGAGTGATACGACTGGTGTTGAAGATGCCCACTGCAGATATATTGTGTATTTTGCAGGCATACGTTTCCATAGTGATCAGGTAGCTCAGATTGCTTAGGCGAATGACATCAAGTCTGTGCCAGAGTACTGTCCTAAAATGTAGGTCACAACTTTAAGTACTAGTTAGAGCTCAGTGAGCTGATACATTTGCGGCAGAGATCTTGGTGTTACATGCAAGTCATCAATTCCTAGCCTGATAAATTAGTGAGGTGGGCTATGCCCATGCTACGTAGACCTACATTTAATGTACGAGGGGATATGTATAAATCATAGACATGCTAACCCAAAACCCATTCTTATGATGATGCTAAAACAGAGTGTATTGAATAGGGTCTTGCTAACACATATTACTTTCCAGGAAACAATTCTGTTTTTTGCATGGGTTATATACATGATCGTTATTAGAATAAGTATACCCCTAGACTTACCTTATATTCCTTGCAATGTGCATTCAGTTGCTATGTAATTTCCTCTGCACACTCTGAAGATAGGACGTAGCATATGTTTTTGCACTTTCTGCTTCCGCCAATTATTGTTCCATACACATTTGTTCACTTTTATGTGGGCTGTTGTTTGCCTTTGGGAGAAGTTTGATAAACAAAATCAGTTTAATATCATTAATTGTGACATGGTCTATATGTGAAATATGATAAACTGCATTGTGGCCAGAGTCATGGCTCAATACACGTTACAGTTTCAAGCCTAGTAAGACCCAGTTTCAGCTGTTCTACCGTACATTCATTATAAATCCAGTATATTCTGCGTCTATTCTTAAATTTCTAGGCTGCCTATTTCACCACATTACAGCATATTTGAACCCCATACTCCGTCATTCCAGGTTTGCATTTAAACAACTTCCTTTACAGATATGACTTTTGCACAACATAAACTAGATCTAACCCTTTCCTGAACATGGGAATTTCTTAGTATGGAATAGCGCTTTATCGAACTATAAAGTCTGAGCATTTTATTGGCCTGCTGTGAGTTACATATGTAGAGTTAAAGAGCAGCGATACCATGGGGGGGAGTAGTATGTGTGCCAAAAGAAGATGGCTGCCTTTATCTGAAGCTCTATGGTAGATCAGAATATTTTATTGAAAATGAGGTGAAACATCGCAAAAAGGGTCCACAGTAATAAAGGCGGGTTACCTGCGCTGACTTTAAGGGAGGGTCTTTTCTATCCAATAAAGCAAGTCTCCTGCAGATGGCGGTGCACTGTGCTCTGCTTTCTCTCATTGTGCCCGCCATTTTGAGCCTCTGGGGGTATGATGCAATTAGGGCTGGCTTGTGTTCTGTTCTAGATATTCGTTTATGACTTCTTTTGGGAATTTGTGACATCATTTAGCTGCTTCAAAACATGTAATGCCCAAATCGGTGCACATGGTATGTGTAATATATATATATTTTTTTTTTTTTTACAACAATTTAGAAAATCAATGCACAGGTTTTCCACGTCAAGGGTTTGTGGTATCTAAGGAGTCAAGAAACTTCTTTTTATAGTTTTTTCACTATAGTACGATACAGTTTCCTCTGCCATAAATTTGGAGAACTTGAAGAACATCTTCTCTATGGGAAAGAGAAGAAAGTTGAAATTAAACAGCACACCTTCTGCACCACAGATTTTGAAAGATGAATCTCTAATGCCCTCATTATTAGAATCACATAACATGAGGAATAAACAAGATACTCTGAAAAGTTTTGTTAAAATCCTCAATTTTGACTACTACATGTACAAAAACATCTACAAACACCAACTCTTCAGCAAAGAAATAAAAATGAACCCTCATTTCAACAAAAAATCCCTACCTCTATATCTATGAAATTACTTCTATATTGAAACAAAACACTCAAACCTTATACATAAGAGACCACTAAAGTATTTCTGAACATAATAAATAGCAGATCTCGGAGGGGGCGGAGCTAGCAGGCGTCCATGCCAGACGTGTGAGCGTTGAGCTCCTCGCCTTAGCCCCGTGAACATCCGACAAACCTATCCTTTTAACACCTTGCCGGCGCTGCAAAGTGTCCCGGACCAGTGGTCTGAGCCCCGCCGAGGTAGCGGTCGTTGGTCCGGCAGAGACGCGGTGAGGGAGAGCTACGCTGGGGACGAGACGGTACTGGAGCGGACTAGGCCGCGATCCCCGGCCTCTCCTGGGAGACTGCCTGGGCTGCGTCACACGACGTGCGGCTAACGGCGCAGAAGAGACACCGGCCCCCCTCCCGTCAGCGACCACACACTGGATCCCGGTGAGCGTTGCTCTGCCCGAGCACTGGGCGACGCAGGAGTACACCGGCCCCCTCGCTCGTGGAGCCGGGGAAGGGGACACTGCATCGGTCCTGGTGGACTTACGGCCGGATGAGGGGTCTTCCTTGGCGCCCTGTCTCACGGCTGCTGATACCGCGTAATTGCCGTGCCCCGGCCCCACAGCGCAGACGGAGGGCGGAGAGGCTGGTGGAGCGCTGCACACCGGGGAGATGGTGTGACGACCTCCCTGTGGAAGAGTGCCCGGAGTGGTGAACTGAACGGCTGATCCTCGCTGTGGCGGCCCTGTCCGCAGTGTTGTGCGCCCGACCGCCATTTTGGAGGTAACCCTGACTGCGCCATAGCTTGCTCCTCGGTGGATATCTGCCGCTACCTGTTCCACCTGCCCATTGACAACCTGTGAACGGCGCGATCAGTGTGACGGTGCGTGCCAGCTGAATGAGCACCAGAAACGCCATGGGGAAGGGGGACAAGAACCAACCCAAGCTATCTTTTGAGCAGAGGAAAACGAAGGGCGCTGAGGGCCCGGGCCCGGACGCCTCGCCGAGGCCATCCGCCTCAGAGCACGCCTTATGTGAGGAAATACGTGGCATGCTGGGGGTCATGGAAAAAGGATTGCAGGACAGTATGACGTCTATTGGTTCAAAGATAGACGCACTGACGTACCGTATGTCCGAGAGGGTGGACAAACACGCGGAGCGGCTGGATATGACGGAGAGACGCCTGACGGAGGCAGAGGAGGCCCAGATGGAGTGGGACAAGGATCGCAAGCAGTTTGGGAGGTTGCTCCAAGTCATTCAAGACAAAACCGAAGATTTTGAAGCGCGCTCGCGGCGCTCCAACCTACGCATCACGGGTGTGGCGGAGTCCACCAGCACTGGCAAGATGGAAGTATTCATTGAGAAGCTGCTTCGAACTCTTCTGGGTGAGGATGTCTTTTCCCCCATGTTTATAGTCGAGAGGGCGCACCGTACCCTGGGGCCAAAACCGCAACCAGGCCTCGCCCCGAGGCCGATCATTGCGAAGTTGCTAAACTACAGAGACAGGGATCTGGCGCTCCGGCTGGCTAGAGAGAAGGGAGAGCTGCAATTTGAGGGTATGAATGTCTCCCTGTACCCGGACTTTACCGCGAGGGTGCAGGAGGAGAGGAAACGTTTCGCCCCGTATAAGAAGCAACTGCGGGACCTTGGGCTGGACTATGCCATGTTATACCCTGCCAGGCTCCGTATCAATCGGCAGGGACATTCTCACTTTTTTACAGACCCGGCGGAACTTAAAAAGTCCCTGAAGGAATGGTCGAAAGAACAACGAAACTGCCGTAGGAGCCCGCGAGAAGACGCTGCTGAGGTAACACCGCTGGACGAACAGGAATGAAAGGGAGCACAGGGGTAGGTGGGGGCTCTTGAGGCCCTGTTTCCCCCTGAATACCGGACGGTTGGTGCGGGCCCCATTGACTGAATGCTTGGGGTGAGACTTTCAGTGCTGCCTTACACTCAGGTTAGTTTATATTTAGAGACAATGTGACTCAGGTGCTGCTAGTTACTGGTGTTTGCGGCATCGGCTCACCATTACACGGGGTTCCCCATTGGGTCCGGGGCAGACTGTGCCGGCGGGGGTGTGAATTGCCTTGCGGGGCGGAGGTGGGGAGGTAACGAAAACTTTGGGCACTAGTTTCACTTAGTGCGGTTGAGTATAGCGGAGTGCCTCCGCCCCTGCGCTTCTGGCACTCGGCTCCCTAGGGAGCCCCTTGGGGTTTGTAGAGTCTGTTGGGGATCAGGGAGGGATGGAGGGAGGAGTCGGGGACTGTCTGACCGGGTTGGGGAAGGTCGACTGTGGGAGGGTGGGTGGTAACGTTTTTCTTCCTATACTAGGAGTGTTGTGTTTGACAGTTTGGGGTAGAGGAGGGGAGGGAACGTTGAGTGGATTGTCCGGTGGGAGAATGTCTGCCTTGGGATGCTTGCCGCCTAGGGCGGGTGATTGGTTGCTAGCGTGCCGTAATACTTACCAGCAGTCACGAGGGGTAGTTTTTGTCACGGGGAGTGTTACCAAAGCTGCCAGTAGAGAAAAAATGATGCAGGGACTATGGTGGGGTCTAATGTTGCCATGAGTGATCCTGGCTGTACACAGCATACCCTGAAGCTGATGACATGGAACGTGCGGGGACTGAATGACCACCGCAAACTGAGAAAGGTACTTAGTTATCTACACCGTCACCGGGTCGACCTGGCTCTCTTACAAGAGACTCACCTGCCCACTCACAGTAAGATGTTACAATCACGGGGACTAGCGGGACATATAGTGGCGTCTGGCTTCACGACACATTCCCGGGGGGTACTGACCTGGGTTAGCCCCGCCTCACAGTTGAAATTGATCCCTGTTGTGGCTGACGCTGAGGGTAGATATGTCCTGGCGAGATGCGTGGGTAGAGGGCTGGATGTGCTGGTAGTGAACGTTTATGGTCCCAACTATGACAACCCCGACTTCTATGCAGCTTTGGCAGCTCAGTGTAGGGCACACTCACATCCTGGGATGTTATGGGGGGGTGATTTCAACTTTGTCTTCGACCCGGAGCGAGACCGCTCCTCTGGCCCGACCCGTAGACCAGTCGCCTCAGCTGCCTATATGAGGGCTGAACTAGTCAAACTTGACCTGGTGGATGTTTGGAGGGACAAACACCCCATGAAAGGGGGATACACACATTACTCTGCGTACCACAACGTACATACTAGAATAGATTATTGGCTAGCGACCCCGACTATCCTGAGCAGAGTAGGCACCTGCGAGGTTCTCCCGCGCACACTCTCGGACCATTCCCCCATTCTGCTGAGTCTCTCCACCGTTAGGAAGGGGATCCTGGCCTTTACCTGGAGGTTCCCTCCCTTCGCCTTGCTAGATGATGTCTTTCGGGGCGAGTTGGCGGAAGACATAGAACAGTTTTTTGACCACAATTTGGGCTCTGTGGATGATTTCCCCACGGTCTGGGAGGCATTCAAAGTGTTTATCAGGGGCATGGCTATGTCAAAACACTCCAGTGTGTTGCGCACCATTAGGCGAGAGCTAGCAGCGTTAGAGACCAAACTAGCGGACCTGGAGAATCGCCAACTTCGGGACGATGGCCCTGGGGTAGACTCGGAGTTCGCCCCTTTACTTTCGGAGTACCAGGCACTAGCGGACAGGGAGGTCCTCTATATGGGGAAATACACCACGGCCCGGGTTTACGGAGAGGGAGATAGACCTGGCGCCCTTTTGGCCCGCATGGTTAAAGGCTCCAGGCGACCTTTGGTTATAGACGAACTAAGTTCCCCGGAGTGCGGGGTGGTGACTGATGAGGAGCAAATCCTGGAGACTTTCCGGCGATACTACTCCGATCTATACCAGTCCAAAACCCGAGGGGTCGAGAGGGAAATGGACGACTATCTAGATCATATCGCCATGCCGTTTCTCCGGAACTCGGACAGGGAATTCTTGATGGCCCCCTTCCACGGGGACGAAATTCTTGAGGCCCTTGCTGGCATGAGGGCGGGGAGCGCCCCGGGCTCTGACGGGCTCACGGTGGGCTTTTATAAGGCCTACAAGGACATCCTGCTCCCGCACCTGATCACCCTCTTTGACGTGATCTGTGAAGACGGGGAGATGCCTCGTACTATGCGCGAGGCGTTGCTGGTCACCGTCCCAAAGCCAGGGAAACCTTCGGAACTCTGCAGCTCGTACAGACCTCTAAGTCTGCTTAATGTGGACGCCAAGATCTACGCCAAAGTACTGGCCAATCGGCTGGCTCTCTTGGTCCCGGAGCTGGTGGCGCCTGAACAGTCGGGATTCGTTCCATGCAGGAACCTCACGTATAACATCCGCACTCTGCTGGGGGCGATGCAGCATGTCCGCCAGGAGAATAAGGCGCTGGCGATTTTCCTAGATATGGAAAAGGCATTCGACTCTGTCGAATGGCCATTTATGATTAGAGTGCTCCGGAAGCTGGGCCTGGGCGAACTGTTTTTATAGAGAATCGGTGCTTTATACCACCGCCCAACAGCCAGACTGAGACTGGGAGACAGGGTGTCGGAACCGATCCACATCTGCAGAGGGACCAGGCAAGGCTGCCCTCTTTCGCCTCTGCTTTATGCTCTGGTGGCGGAACCCCTGGCCTGTGCAATGCGGGAGTACCACAGCCTAGAGGGGATCAGCTTTCCCACTTATAAAATCGGGATATCGACATATGCTGATGACACGTTGCTATATGTACTTGAACCGGAGTCTAATCTGTCTTCGATTCTCAGGGAAGTGGTCCGCTTTGGCTCACTCTCGGGTCTACGGGTGAACTGGGATAAATCTATCACTTTCCCGCTCACTCCAGTGACACACCCCTTCGATATGGAATATCCCCTGCGTTGGTCCACGGACTCGGTCCGGTATCTGGGTATTCAGCTGCACACTGACCCGGAGGTCCTGGTCCGGGATAATTACGGAGTGGCCTTTAATAAACTGGTGGACGATGTGGACAATTGGTGCAAACTCCCGTTATCACTTCTGGGCAGGATTGCCATCATGAAAATGATCGTTCTGCCCCGGTTCTTATTTCTGTTTGTAAATCTCCCAGTTGTGCTCTCGAAGGCCTTCTTCAAACAACTTACTCAAGTCCTGACTCGACTGGCCTGGGGAGGCAAATCACCCAGAATGCAGTGGGCGACTCTCATTCTCCCCTGTGAAATGGGGGGTCTGGGTGCCCCGGACCTGGAGCGCTACTACCGAGTGTCGCAGGCAGCTCATCTGCACTCGTGGGTACATGGCAACGCGCGCACGCCGCACCTAATACTAGAAAAACTTTTCGCGGACCCGCTCCCCCTGCCGGCCACGATCTGCCTTCCGGTCACTCGACTGACCGGACAACTGGACTCCCTTAAGGCGACTAACCACGTGTGGCACGCCCTGGCGCGTGCACGGGATAGCACTATGTTGTATTCTCCCCTGATGCCACCAGACTGGGCACTCTGGTTGAAGCCCTTGAGAGAGAAGGGAGTGGTGGAGGCCCTTCGCTCCCTCGGAGTTGCGAAAATGGAGGACCTGTTTGCCGAGGGCACTTTAAAATCCTGGGACCAGGTAGCCCACACGGCACCTAACCCCTCCTTACTTCAGAAATTCCAGTATCACAGGCTGCGCTCGGCGTGCCGGGAGGTTCTGGGCTCAGCTCTGGAAGAGCCCGCAGAGATCCCTGAATTGACCTATATTATCAAAACTAAGTCGTCTGCTAAGTTGCTTTCCCAGGTTAATAAACTGGGGGTGACGCACCAGGTCCTGCAGCACTCTAAGGCTAGAACGGCATGGCAGGAAGATCTGCAGTCCCCCGTGGACGATAGCATGTGGCGTTACTGCTGCTCCAGCACACGTAAGATCTCTCTCAATGGCAGGCATAGGTTGGTGCACTTTAAATTCCTCCAGCGGGTGTACTACACCCCTGAACGGCTACACCGATACGGCCTCCGACCGACGGCGGAGTGTGAGCGTTGTCGCACTCCGGTGGCTGATTTCTTCCACATGGCGTGGCTCTGCCCTGGGATACAGGCGTTTTGGAGGGAGGTATTCACAGACCTTGATCGGATACTGGAGACGGAACTGCCCCGAGTCCCGGAACTGGCATTGCTGGGCTACTCTAAGCCGCTCCCTCCGTCCCAACGCCGGCTGGCTGACATGGCGTTGTTGATGGCCAGGAGAGTAGTGGCGTCCTGCTGGATGCGAGGGCCTCTCCCCACTAAAGTGCGGTGGGCTAGGGAGTTGCGGTACTGCTGTACTCAAACGGAGCTGTATAGCGAATTGCTCCCACCCAGGAGTAGACCGAAAAACTTCTGGGCCCTATATAAGGAATATATTCAGGCGAGTGAGAAGGCCGATTCTGATACTTCGGAGGTGGTGGACCTGCAGGACCAAATACCAGAATAGACTGTGGCGCAGGCTCAGGCCTCTCTTGGCGGGGAGTAGAGTCCACGGAGTGGTGGGTGGCGAGGTGGGGGGTTCAGCGACATTGGGTTCCTGAGAGGCATGGGGAGGCAATAGTGGAGGGGATGGACACACAGAGTTGGGGGAAGGAATGGGCACGCACCGAATTTAGACTAGAATAGGGGGACAGGGAACTCTCATGGACACACTCACGGGTGGGGGGGGATGTTGGGGTGGGAGTTTGGGTAATTGTATTTGACCTTTATACCAACACAAGGCCTAGCTACCAAGATTTCATCAAGGGGAGGCCAGAAGTCACACTGCATCTCTTACTACTTCCGGAGACGGTCACCTATTGGTAATTCTGGACGAGTACTCTCTCCTTTTGCCGCCGGGCCCCAGGGATGCCGGCAGAAATGGCTGTGTACACCTTACTGCCTACGTTGTTATTGTGAAACATGATTGCCGAACAATGTACGCCTGTAAGCGCTTTTGTGATGACTATGGCTATGCTGTTAATAAAGGTCTTTAAATTAAAAAAAAATAGCAGATCTCATGGTTTGATAATAAATTGTTCTTTACTCGGGATGTTGTGAATGCCACTGTGGAGAGACATAAGAACATTTTGTAATGTGCCCAAATCTTAGAGTGATGAATTCAAGATTTGGTCTACTACATCCATATCTATTCAGAGTGACTTATAAAAATAGAACTTCTACGTATGAAGATCTGGATCATTTTCAAAGTTTTTTAGAAGATTGTGCTGGAGAAGGTATAGGAACTTCAAGATGTCTAAACTTGAAAAATCTTGTTATGACTCTGTAGTCTCAACTGGATAATTTATCATTATTATGATATGTGTATTAAGTGGCTCATGTTTGTTGTTCTTTTTTTCCATGGTTCTATACCAAATATGGTGTAGTTTTATCACTAAACCTATTGTATACATTCTCTGGTCCTGTAGACTGGAGATGGGTCATCTTCATCGTGTGATCCCGCCATCTCCCAATTCTTGATTAAATGTAGGTATGTTTTTCCTCCTCATTTTTTTCTTTTTTATTATCTCTCCTTTGTTACACTTTATCTTTTTCTCTTTGTGTATCATATATTTTGTGCTAGTTCTCAATTTGTATTGGATGGTGTATTCTTCTTATTGCATTGATATTTTCTCAGTGGTATTCTCATATTTGGAGACATATATTAATGTGACATTTATTGTTTCGTATGGGAGCATTTTGTTTTGTTTCACAAAACACATCAGAAAATGGAGCTCTAAAGCTTGAACACGGTTAGGTTGGAAATATAATTTTTCACCAGTTATTAAAAAGAATAATTGGGTTGTGGTTATTTGTAATAAAAGTTTAGATATAACAATACATTTGCAATAGAGACATAATGAAGGGAGGTAGATCTGTGTTAATATGAGTATTAATAAAATACCTATTACTATCTTTAATAAACATGGTCCAACACAAACTGAGAATCATTTCTGTAAAACTTTTACTTAGAAAATATTGGGACATTCAGATGATTACATGATTGTTGTTAGGGAATGCAATAAAATATTTGAGCTATTTGTTGACGGGTAATCTGCAGTCAAATACTTTCCAAATAAAATACAAAAACAACATAGATTTCTCATCTTAAAGATCCTTGATCGAGGTGACGCTAGAGGGTGCACAGCAAGATGGCTGCACTTTAGTGTAGCTCTGCCGGCCGAGTTCAAAATAACAAGCGGCATACTACCATTAACCCTTTCCGTGCTCCCGTCGGCTGTTGGCCGTCGTGAGCACTACCTTGCTGGTGCTGCGAACGGCCAACGGCCGACGCGGCCCGCCCACTCCGCAGAACTGCCGCACTGCAGCGAAATAACGGCCGCGGTTATGGTGTTAAAGGTGGTGTGGTGATATTCAGCAGCTCAGATCGTGTGTAGAAGACAATGGTAGCCACGACCCTGAGGCTGCCAGCGATAATGAGAAAATGGCGATAGCTGGGAGCGACTGAAAACGCCTGGTGCCGCTACGCATGCTGAGCGGGGAGAAAAGACTCACAGTGCTGAAATAAAATTGTGAGAAGAGATCACCTCTCTCAATCTATGCGTGGGAAGACTGAGGGATGAGGAAGCTCAAACATGAGCCAGAAGTGCAGGCAGGCACGGAGTCACGCACCTCAGCTCGATGAAAACGAGGAGGCGGAGTACAGTTGTGAGGAGTGGCATTGTTTAAATGCCCTGTGGTGGCTCGAGTGCTTTGAATGTGGACCGCTGCGCAGCGCATTCTACCTGAACAGCAACAATCAGAGAACTGGATGACTAGCTGCGCTGGTAAGCATTCAGAACTTGCAGCTTCTCGGGCTGAGTCCGGCCCGCTGGAAGTAAGAGGCGCAGCAATGAGTCACCCATCTGGTATGCTGCTGGAACTGGGGAGAAACAAGGCTCAAACAGTGGCACTGCGAGAATGCTAGGCCCGGGTCTTTAGAGCTGGCTTAGCCTGGCTAAGGCGATCCTCGAGCAGAACCAGCATTAAAGCAGCTGCCGATCTGGGTCAGAGTGATGCTGATGGCCCGGTAGGCGGCTACAAACATCACTCTACTGTGAAACACCAAACTACAACACATAGGTGCAGAGTGAACAAATATACGTGCGAAAGGTTCATCCTCAGACTAATTTCACGGCGACTAGAAGGCTACCTGGGGCACAGAGTGTCAGATAACCACAACTTCGAAATGTGGAAGCCTAACAGGTCCCAATAGCAGGCATTATCGGACTCCGAGCAAGATGCTCCAGTGGAGGGGGCCACAATGCTAGCGACCATGCTTCTCACAATTCAGAACAGTTTGAAGTCTATTGATGCAAAAACAGATGATCTTAATCTATGGATGGATCACATGTCAGCGAAACTAGACAAACAGGGCGCCAGGCTGTGAGAAGTAAAAAAAAGTCATGGAGGACTGTTCCAAAACTGTCGCATCTGAATGCCTCAATATGGAGAAGGTCCTGGCCATAGTCCAGGCAAATAACAAGGACTTAGAAGTGAGGTCGAGGTGCAACAACAGCAGAATCATGGGCCTGCCAGAATCGACAAACACAGGAAAGCTGGAGCTATATGTGGAGGTATGCTCATGGACATTTTTGGGTCTGAGAATATTTCTGAGGTGCTAATTGTGGATAGTGCCCATGGGTCCTTAGCAGTGTGCCCAGTCCCTGGCACCCGGCAGCAACCAACTATCACAAAACTGCTAAATTACAGGGACCGGGATGTGGTCCTGCGCCTGGCATGGGAGAAGCAAACCATCAACTATGAAGGGAAAGATCTTGCATTCTACCTAGATTTCACTGCCTCTGTCCAAGTGGCATGGCGGGAATTCCGACCCGTCAAGAACCAGTTGCAGGCAGCGAACATTACATATGCAATGCTGTACCTGACCCGGCTCCGCATCGTTGTGGAAGGAAAGACCAATATTTTCACCACTCCAAAATCAACTATTGAATAGGTCAAATCTCTGAAGAAGAGCCGACGTGATCAAGAGGAAAGACCTGACGAAGATGAACAAAATAAAGGAACATGTAAACAGGTCAACTCTGCTACAGCATGGAAGGAGAGACAGGCGGCGGAAAGATAACAGCACCTCATGGTTGGAAGCCGACTAACTATTGGACGGCGTCTGTGTGGTATGGGAAATGTGCATTTGTCGCCCTAAGTGGGAAGGCTATGCTCAGATGTGGGTCCTGCATTCGCTAATCCACCAGATTCAAGCTATCCTGGCTGATGAGGGGTGAAACCCCAAAACCAGTCCTAGGTGCTTGTTTCTGGTGTAGGAAGGACCGGGCCTGGCAGTTTGGGCTGGACCGTTCCTATGGGGAACAGGGTTCAAACTGATAAGCATATGGCTGGGTCTAAACAGGAATGGCGTGGCATGCAAAAAATGGTGGATTTAACCCAGATCTGTGACTGGGGATTAAAGTTAGATTGATGCAGCATTCTGTTTATCATCTGTTCTTTTTGCATTTGTCACCCTAAGTGGGAAGGATATGCCCAGACGTGGGCCCTGTGCCGTGCTCACTACACCACTAGATTCAAGCTATCCTGGCTGATATGGGGTGAAACTCCGAAACCGGTCCTAGTATGCTTGTTTCTGGTCCAGGAAGGACTTGGCCTGGCAGTTCAGGCTGGACTGTTCCCATGGGAATAGGGTCAAGACTGATTTGCATATGGCTGCGTCTAAACTGGAATAGCTTGGCCTGCAAACAACAATGGATTTAACCCAGATCTGTGACTGGGAGTGAATGTTCGATTGATGCAGCATTCCATCCATCATTTGTTCTTTTTGCATGTCACACAGTGGCACACAAGACATAAAGACGATTGGCTGAAAGTCTGTGAGAAAGGTATCAACACCAGAAACGACTAAGGACTTTTGTGGACTAGAGATTCTCAGTAACACTGTATGAGTAGCATACCAACCTAAGGACCACACTCGGCCACCTCCCTGCCCATAGGGAGGGTATTTGCGCACTAATGCCCCCATATGGGTGTACCCCAACAACAGATATGGAAAACTTTTCCTAGTTCGGGCACATTAGTGTTATATGGGGATGCCTTTATCAAGTTGGGTGTGCTGAAGTTGGTGGGGCAAAAGTGTATTGTAAGTTGCAGATGCCGTACAGAATGCATGCAAGAAAGGTTTGAGTTCTGTCCACTAATGGGATTTGTACACAACAAGGGATCTGGTACTCAAATATAGGAAATGCCATGCCCAGGTGGTTTAACTAAATTGCCAACATGGAATATACAGGGTCTTAACAGCCCCCCAAAAAATTGCCACGGTCTGGCATACTTGGATAGACACAATATTCAAGTAGCGTTTCTGCAGGAAACACACCTCACAAAACACACAGACCATAATTTATGGAAAATATGGGCAGCAGTCAGGGTGGCATCATCGTACTCTGCATACACCAGAGGTGTGTTGGTATTAGTGAAAAAGGGAACACATTTTACCCTAACCCATTGGGAGGCGGACGAGCATGGGAGGCTACTGCTGATACAGGAATATCTGGGTGGCACGAATATATTGTTTGTAAACACATATGGCCCTAACATAGACGACCCTGCATTTTATAATGATGTCTGGAGGCGTATGGGTTCACTGACTCTGTCAATGGTGGTGTGGGGTGGGGGTTTAGGTTGAGGAGCTGGTCGATGTATGGAGGAGCTGGAATCCCACTACCATAGAGGGAGCCTATGTGTCATCAGTGCACGGCTAATGGTCCAGGGTTTGACTATTGGCTGGTCTCTATGGTGGTGAGCACCTAGACAGTGGGCGCAAAACACTTTGCCAGGACACTAGCTGACCATGCTCTGGTGTTATTGGAGTTAGCAATACCTACATGCACTAGGCCGCCATTTTAATGGAGACTGCAGCCATCATCTCTGCTAGATCAGGTATTTCATACCACGATTGGGGCCGCCATCACAATTATTTGTCAAGAAAATTAAGGCTCAACGGACGGTGCTGAGAGACTATGGGAGGCCTTCAAGGTCACCATCCACGGGGAATGCATGGGGGTGCATGTGGGAATCCTGAAATCTCTCAGGAACAGGCTACAAGATATTGTAGGCAGGATACATACACTTGAGCGCACATACAAACAGACACCCACACATGACTTGTTAGCCCAGGTGAGAGAGTTGGTCTCTGAGCATACTGACCCTGCAAAGCAGAAGGTACGTCATCGATCCAGAATGCGTAAAACACGAGCATATGGGGAAGGTGGCAGACCATGATGATCACTTGCAAATAAATTGGCAGAGCCAAGGGAACAGGAACATATCGTAGAAATAGTTTACCAAGCGTCTGAAACACACTAGAGCTTATTAAAATATTCAATGAGTTTTAGTCTATGCTATATCGGCCTAGACCAGCAGCCACTAAAAGTGATGTGTCCAAATATCTTGAGGATGTTGTGCTGGGGTGGCTGTCCCTGGGTCAGAGAGAGTACTTAAACTTAATCCATCCCTGGACAAAGGAGGATATGAAAGAAGCTATAATTTCATTACCTAATGGGAAGGCAGCAGGGATTGATGGCCTGCCTAGTGAGTTCTATAATGCCTATGCAGATAGCCTCTCCAGAGACTACTAGATGTGTACACAGACGCATATGCTAGTGGAGTCCTGCCCCCCTACCCTGCATGAAACTCTTAATAGTAACGCTGCTGAAGCCAGATATGGAGGCAAATAGGTGCGAATCATATAGGCCACTGTCATTGATAAATATTGATACCAAAATGTTGGCCAAAATAATTGCAAACAGACAGCAACATCTCGTGCCTAGCTTGGTCTTGCCGGACCAGTCAGGGTTCATACCCCAAAGATCTACTACACATAACCTGCACATCTTAGTTGCAGTGCTGCATCAGTTAAACTCTGAGCTTAAGGCTGCAGTGGTATTATTAGATGCTGCCAAAGCATTCGATTCTATACAATGGGGATATATGTTTGTGGTCCTGCAGCCCATTGGGATGCCGCTCACTTTTCTTAAATGGGTGCGCCTACTCCACACGAACCCGGTGGCCAGGATACATATCAATAAAGTGGTCTTCACCCCATAGAGATTTGTAGAGGAACTAGGCAGGGGTGCCCCCTGTCCCCGATGTTGTTCTCATTCGCCCTCGAACCTTTGGTGTTCAAGATCAGGCAAGGTCATGTTCGCGCTGTGCTGGGGTTCAGCCAACGGCCTTTAGCCATATCCCTGTATGCAGATGATATGCTGTTGTATGTGAAAGAACCTGAGACACATTTGTCGCCCCTGCTATGGGAGTGTGTTCAATTTGAGGGGTATTCCAGTCTCTGTATAAACTGGGACAAATCCACTGTTTTCCCCCTAACACAGTGCACACCTAGTTATGAACTAGAGTTCCCATTAGCTTCGACAAATGATCCTGTGCAATACTTGGGTATATGGGTGCAAAGAGACCCGAAGATAGTGATCAGTATGAACTATGGTTGTGCTATCGTGAAATTAATGGGTCAAGTAGCCTTCCATTATACAGAATAGCGATTGTGAAGATGCCAATCCTCCCCAAATGTATTTACCTGTTTGTGAATATACCAATTGTAGTCAATAGAGCAATATTTAAGACAGTTAAAACATGTTTATTAACCTGGTGTGGGCAGGCAAAGAACCGAGATGTAGCTGGGGCACCCTAATGCAACCATATGAAAGAGGTGGTTTTGAAGCCCCAGATTTAAGACTTTATTACTTATGTGCACAAGCACAATTCACGCACTACTGGCATTTCCCTCAGCGCTATCTTCCACATTTAGCGGTAGAAGCTGATGATCACACCCAAGCCTGCTCACTGCTATAGTGTTGCACAACAGGTCGAAGATCAATAGGAAGAAGATAAAAACTGTAGCTTGCACTGCAAGGGCGGCCGGTCGGGAAGGGTATGTCTCTATGCGCTGGTGATGCCAATTGTGGCGCATCTGGGAATATCTGTAGCCCACTAGCATAGTGCATTGGGAACCCCCACTACTGCAGGAGTGACCACACTGGGGGATGTGTTTACTAATGGTCAATTACTGACTCTGGATGTATTCACTGCAGGGCAGCCCTACATAGGCGATGCTGGGGTTTGTAAATACTAGGCTGCGCATGGCTGTCAGGTCGTTATATCCTGAGTTCCCAAATGACCTGGAGACATTGAAAGCGCTGCAGGAGATATTGACAACTGGAGAAAGCGAAGAGTTAATTACTAGATTATATGATCCATCCCTAAGAGAAAATTCAGTGACCAATTCTGCAGCCCTAGATAGGTGGGACTGCAGGCTTGGGAGGAATGTTGTGCACTAACTGGGCACCTCACTGCCAATTGTAACCTCTGAATAATACATTTAGAGTTCATTCAACAAATGTACTATACACCTGTTTGATTACAAGGGATATGGGTTGCGGGAGGACTCTCGATGTATGAGCTGTGGTGATGATGCGGCAGACTTTGTGCACCTGGCCTGGGCCTGTAAACCTGTCCATGACTTCTGGGTTCAGGTACCTAAGATTATAACACAAATCTTAATGGAACCGTGGAATGCACCGCAAAGGTTTGCCTTTTGGGCCTAGTTAAATCGTTTAAACCATGTAACAGGAAAACTAGTGCTATCACTACACTGTAAGCAAAACGATTGGTGGCGAAACACTGGTGTGGGAAGCCAGCACCTACAGTGACGAAATGGTTGAAGAAGATTGCATATTGTAGGGAACAATTAGACATTTATGCAGCAGAACTGCCGAAGGCCTCTAGGCCCAAGGATATCTGGGTACCGCTGACTGTATACTTGCTTGACCATCCAGAAATAAATGCCTCTTATTGTATAATAGCCGGACATAGCCCAATAAGGTGTGTAGAAATCCCCTATGATAAGAAAGTGCTGATGGGCATGCTCAGCCGAAATGATGATGAATATCAATGTGGAACATTATGTACTGTACTACACGAGTTGCTTTTATTTTTTATTTACTTCACTGTTGCCTTTTTTCGTTGTTTGCAGCCACGCTGTGGCGTTGAGTGTAATGCAAATGTTGTATGTAACAAAATTCAATAAACATTTTTTTAAAAAACAGATCCTTGATCGATGCTTGTTTTTTTTAGTAACTCAGATACTAAAAAATTTAATTTTTTCTCCTCGGTTCACAATTCTCAAACACAAATTGCTTACATTTTTTTAAGCCAGAATCTTATTTAGCTAATAACTAAGGCTGAAATCGATGCTATATTAATATCGGATCACACACTAGCTGTCATTAAATTAGATCTTATTCCTATGCTAAAATGAAAAGGTAGATGGAGATTTAACAATGCACTTTTGAATGATCCTAGGTTCACAGGCACTTTTGAAACTTTCATAAATTTGCCGATTTCTTTATTTTTAATTAAATGAATAATAAAGTAGATTCAGCTGTCCACATGAGATGGGATTAATTAAAAACTCTGACTAGAGATTGTATTACGTTTCGTCTTTAGGAAAAAGGAGATGGCAGAAAAAAATTAAATGATAACAAACATTAAAAAGTTGGGACTCACTTACTACACATAACATTCTAAAAACGATTTTGATGAATTAATGAAAGCTAAGTTTTAGTTAAATAAAAATTCTCCTTAACTCGCATCTCCTTTTTAATAAGATTTAGTGTTATATACTATGGAATGCTTCCCAATATTCTTTTCAGGAGGCTTACATTTGAATTATGCCAAAAGAAGGTGAAGATTCTAAACTATCTAAATTATAACCCACTTTTGATGGTGAATATAAATTATAATATGTTTTCTAAAAATCCCTAAATTCATTCAAATATCTCTAGAGTTCCTACAATAAAAATAATATCTACTGAGAGCAGTGGTAAAAACAACATGGCAGATCTTACTTGAATTGACACCTGGTCAAAACCCAGGGTGCTAATGATTGAACGTCTTGCCAACCCAGTGGAGATGCCAAGAGCTGGGGTATAAAGTTAAGCTTAATCTAGTAAGCAGAAAATGATCATAGTTACAGGCTACAGTGGTAAAATAGGAAAATATACATTGAGCCGATTCCAGCAGGACATACCCATGCATGAGGGCTTCTGTAGAGACACTTGTTCCCTATCTAATGGCCTCCATTTCAGAAGTTATCTCTGACCCAAATCTGGTCTGCCTTAACAGCTCCCCCAGGGTTAGTGAAGATCTCACCACTCCCTAAAGTCTGCAATGAGTCCTTGTTGTATTTGAACAAGAGGATACAGAGGGCATGGTCAATGGGAGAGGCAGTCTAACAAAAACTTCTTGTTCAGCTGAGATCGTCCTTTAGCACGAATGCCAAATGTCCGAAAAGTAGCTTACCCCATTACTTCATGCCACCACATCAGTAAAGCGTGGTAAAGGCGAACGTCCGCTCCCCTCGAATCATCATTGGCCTGAAATACTGAAAAATGAAATTGTTTTATATTGAATTTCTGGAGCGGCTAATTATCCACTAATTAAGTAGAACAAGAATTCTATGTCCTAAAGCATCGAAGACAATACGCCATTTTAAGAAAGTATCACGTGACAGCCCTGAAGAAGTTCCGTGAAGGGACGAATCACTTTGGCTACACTGTGAAGAATAAAAAGATAAAGGATTATAAAAAATGTAATACATGTCTTGTATTTGACTTAATGAGAATAATGATCCCAGTAAATTGATTTGTGTCTGAAAAAAATGTGTGCATTAGTGGAGTCTGTCTGACATCTCAGGCTGCGATTCGACTGCCGCACAACAATGCAGTCGGTTAGTCAGAGTGCAGTGGGTGGAGTGACCAGGGAGCCCCTTGGAGTGTCGGTTAGAGCGTAATCCCTACAATTGTGGTGGTGCCTGTGGAGGCGCAGCCTTAGGCATTACAATGTCCCTTTTTCCTCAGACTTTACATGGCAGTCCGACCGCCATGTAAAGGGAGTAGGAATGGGACTTTGGGGGCCACAGGCAGGGCCCCCGTCGACGGTGGGCCTCCACTATGGGCCCATGGGGGCACATGTGGTACCCCCCAAAACATTCATGCAGGGTGGTGCCTGACACACAGTGCATGGATGTTTTAAAACTGCCCTTTTCCACTGCTGCTTTTGCTGTGGCCCTTTTTTAGGGCCAAAGCACAAGCCGCAATGGAAAAGACCAGTTTTCCGACTGCATGCAGGGCGGTTGTATTGTAGTCAAGAAGGCGGAACCTGCAACATACCGTCGGCAGGAGACCTACCCGAGGCAATGGTGGACCGACGCTATCCGACCGCCATCATAATGAGTTGGGTGACTGCAGCATGGGTCCTGTTGGTGAGGGCTGGATTTTTGGAAATGTGGATCAACTAGTGAGCGTTTTGAAATAGTTGTCGAGTAGTAGAGCTTTGAGGTCCCATTTGAAGCAGGGGAGTTGTCACTTGCTATTAAAAAAGATTATCTATGTCTCTTATAACATCTTTCCTAAATATTCTTTCTATAATTCATGAAATGTATCAATCATATGTTGAAGAGGTTCCAATCCTGCGTAAAAAGAAATAATATTTATATTACCTGTGGAATAGTGTTTGTAGGAAATGATTGTAATGTAATATATTTACATTAAAAAAATATATTTTATTTTTTAGTGCAGTAGCATTTTTTCGTTTAGTTCTACATTTAAAATACATAATACATATATACAATTATCTAGATTATTATTTAACATAGAAATATATTTGTACACTTTTTTCAACTTTAATAAACGTTTTTACTTTTTTTCTATGCTTTACTATACTTTTCCATGTAAAGATCTCTCTACCGGGTTGGAGCTCTCTGTATTGCAAAGTAGAGGGAAAGTTTACCTATACTTTACCATGTGGAGATCTCAGCCCTGACTGCGATGATCTCCCTATGGTAAAGAACAGAGAGCCTTTCCCTATACCTTACTATGCGAACATCTCCACCCCAACTGTGGTGTCTCCCTTTGGCAAATTGCATATAAAAATTAATGAGTTTAATGAACTTAGAAAAAGCTTATCAAATATTTGTATGACAAAAAGCAATGCACATTATTTTTATGCATGGATTTTTAATGTATAGAAAAATGATTCAGCACTATTAATGTAACATAATTACATCTTAAATTAATGTAATATATTAAATAATATGTTTCTAAAGTTCAAATATTAATATGATTTCAAGGAAAAGGAGAAAAAATTGTCATCATTAATAATTATTACAAGTGAATTGTAGAATTAATGACAATTAATTTAAGAATATTTCAGAAAATGTCTTTGTACATTGTTTTATTTTAAAAAGTTTATTAAAATATTTTATAACTAAATATTATATAGGGAATACTTTTCTATACATCACTAAATATAAAGTTTTACATATTTGCATTTTTAACAATTTAAATTAATGTAATTAAAGTTAACATTATTTTTTATGGGGTTTTAGTTTAAGTCCCTAACTCAAATGATTGTGACAGTACCAGTGTTTGGCCATATGTGGTACTGGCATAATTCACCTCTGAACTGGAGAATTAACTACTGTGTTGATACCTTTTTGGCTATAGTAACTTTACAAGTCAAGTTTGTGAATAGTAGTGGATTACTCTTTTGTGAGTGGGTTGACTCTCATTCCTGACCTGCCTTAAACTCTCCTTACTCCTTCCAATCTCTCCTGTTCAGTAGTAAGTAGTCTCCATTTTCCATCTACTATTTTCCATCTACTAACCTTTGCCCCCACATTTACTAATAAAACATATTTGCATGTGCAGAGACACCGCTATTAGGGTGGATAGGTCAACGCAGAAAAAGATAGAAGAGGCAGAGGGTTGTGAGTTGCGTTTTGTATTACATTATGCAGTACTACGAAATACACTACAAAATGCAGTTTGTGAAAAGCCCTTCTTATACAAAAATGTAGGCCCGCAATCATGCATGCTCTTTTACATCACAAACATAATAATTTTTTTCCTCAAAACAAATGACATTTCTACCTCAGTCAAGTTAAAAGTTATTGAAATGTTATCAGTGATGTCATCACTGATGTGGTTATACTAGTGATGTAATGTGTTAGGTCATGGACGGCAACATTTTAGCCAGTTAACTAAACTTTACCTGGGGAATGTCTGTGTTTTTTTTTGTTATTATAACATTCGTTTTTGTGTTCTTTCAACACCTGACTATAAAGTCACTTTTTCTAGTTTCTTTTAATGTAAACTAATATCTTATTACCATACCTAATTATGAAATCACTTTAATCTTTGTTTTTTTCAGTGAATGTCAGATTTTGTTATCATATTTAAAGTTGAGCATATGCCCAATACCCTTGGGCAAAGTTGCGGCCAATGATTATGTTGCATGTCAGACTGGGCCCAAACACCCTGTAGCTGCCCGACTCACCACCGTGTGCGACCTTCAGTCATGCACAGCGGGGAGTTGGCTGAAGAACCACACCATGGGTGCCCAACCCCTGCTAGGAACAGCCTTCTGCCGTGCATTATAGGGAATAGGCCACAAGGTCTGGCATAAATTATGAATTTAATAAGTACATAATGCACTTTTCATTTTTACACTCCACCCAAGTGAGTCTATGTTGGAAATGTCCCTTTTTACTGGGTCACTCCCTGACGTTTCACATACCTCCTCCTAATTTTTGCAAATTTATTTTTGTTGGCCTTAGGACTCTGGGCACTTATCACTACTAACAAATGCAAAAGTGCTCTCTCCTTAAATCATTCCTGAATAGCATATTTAATTTACTCGTAAAGTGCACTACATGTACAAAGGGCCTGTAAATTAAATGCTACTAGTAGTCCTGCCGCACTGAATGTGCCACCCACTTACATAGGGTATACACCTGTTACAACGCATTTTTTACAACGCAGTACTGTTACAACGCATCTTTTACAACGCGAATACTGTTACAACTCATGTTTTTACAACGCATTTTTTTACAACGCAGGTACCTTTACAACGCATACCATTACAACGTAAGTATTGGTAAGTATATAATTATATTTTATCTATATAATTATATTTTAAATGTTATATGTTTGGGGTAAAGGTTTTTTTTTAGGGTTTAGGGTCAGTTTTGGGTTTTTGGGTAAAGGGGTATTTTTAGGGTTCAGGGTTAGTTTTTAGTTTTTGGGTAAAGGGGTATTTTTAGGGTTCAGGGTCAGTTTTTAGTTTCTGGGTAAAGGGGTATTTTTAGGGTTCAGGTTCAGTTTTTAGTTTTTGGGTAAAGGGGTATTTTTAGGGTTCAGGGTCAGTTTTTAGTTTTTGGGTAAAGGGGTATTTTTGGGGTTCAGGGTCAGTTTTTAGTTTTTGGGTAAAGGGGTATTTTTAGGGTTCAGGGTCAGTTTTTAGTTTTTGGGTAAAGGGGTATTTTTAGGGTTCGGGGTCAGTTTTTAGTTTTTGGGTAAAGGGGTATTTTTAGGGTTCAGGGTCAGTTTTTAGTTTTTGGGTAAAGGGGTATTTTTAGGGTTCAGGGTCAGTTTTTAGTTTTTGGGTAAAGGGGTATTTTTAGGGTTCAGGGTCAGTTTTTAGTTTTTGGGTAAAGGGGTATTTTTAGGGTTCAGGGTCAGTTTTCAGTTTTGAGTAAAGGGGTATTTTTAGGGTTCAGGGTCAGTTTTTAGTTTTTGGGTAAAGGGGTATTTTTAGGGTTCAGGGTCAGTTTTTAGTTTTTGGTTAAAGGGGTATTTTTAGGGTTCAGGGTCAGTTTTTAGTTTTTGGGTAAAGGGGTATTTTTAGGGTTCAGGGTCAGTTTTTAGTTTATGGGAAAAGGGGTATTTTTGGGGTTCAGGGTCAGTTTTTAGTTTTTGGGTAAAGGGGTATTTTTGGGGTTCAGGGTCAGTTTTTAGTTTTTGGGTAAAGGGGTATTTTTGGGGTTCAGGGTCAGTTTTTAGTTTTTGGGTAAAGGGGTATTTTTAGGGTTCAGGGTCAGTTTTTAGTTTTTGGGGTACAGGGGTACAGGGTAAAAATAAATTAAAATTAATTTTAAATTAAATTAATTAATTGAAATTAAATTAAATTAAATTACATTAAATTATATTTTTGAAAATTAATTTACTATTATAATATTAATATTAATATATACTTACCAATACTTACGTTGTAATGGTATGCGTTGTAAAGGTACCTGCGTTGTAAAAAAATGTGTTGTAAATACATGAGTTGTAACAGTATTCGCCTTGTAAAAGATGCGTTGTAACGGTATGCGTTGTTACAGTATGCGTTGTAACATCATATATCCCTTACATAGCCCTTTAAACATGTCTCAGGCCTGCCATTGCACAGACTGTGTTTGCAATTTATCCTGCCATCTCAACTTGGCAAAATAAACCCTTTGCAAAGACCCAATCCTTTCTTTTTAACACACTCCTTGGGTAGGCCCTTGACAGCCCAGAGGAAAGGTTGATGTATTTAAACAGCAGGACATGTACGTTTAGGTTTACATGTCCTAGTAGTGAAAAACTATTAAATTCCCTTTTTTATTACTGCAAGGTCTACCTCTCCCATAGGATAACATTGGAGTATCATTATTACATTATTACAAGTGTCATTTCCAAATGGTAAGTCCTCTTGAATCAAGATTTAACTTATGGTGAAGTCAGATTTTAAATTGCAATTCTGAAAATGCCACTTTTAGGAAGTTGGCATTTTCTTGCCTAAGCCATTTGGTGCCTGCATTCTGTCTCTGGTCACATGACTGGGTGCAGTTGGCAGTTGGGCTTTGTGTATTCCCCCTAGACAGCCACATATAATGGGGCCATGGATGTGACTGAATGGGCCATCACTGGCAGGATGGCAGGAAGGAACTGGAGCCAGCCTCACTTACACCTGAATAGGCTGTGTCCAATCCCCACACAAAGGGCTGCATATCCCCTGCAGTTAGTCTTGAGCCAGGGCTGACAATGCATGGAATCTGTGCACTGTTAAAGCATGCCTTTAGAAGCTTCTTCCCACTTCATAGGCACAACTCTGTCTAAAAGAAGAACCTCAGACACCACCACTTCAGTACACTTCTGGACCTGCGGATATTCTACCAATAAGAAGGACTGCTGTGTTGCTGAAGGATTGCCAATCTGCTGGACTGCACTCCTGCTGTTCTGTGCTAACCTGCTGCCTCCTGCCCTCTTAATTGGGTTAATAGGACTGAACCTGTAGCTCTGAAACCCAGAACCAAGAGTGATTTCAAAAGATAGCTCACTGGCCTCCTGATCTGAAGCCTCAGGGACATGACAGGCTTCCAAACATCTTGTGCCTGCACCTGTACTTTACCATCTTTGATTCTGCACTGTCTAGGGGTGAAGCCCCAACCCTGGAACCTTAAAAGTGGGATTAAGATGCTTGCCAGTGAAACAGACGCATCTTCTCTGCTAAGCAATGCATTCCTGAGAAGAACGACGCATCTCCTTGGAAGAACGTCGCATTCCCGAGCAGAACTGATGCAATACCGCTGCTGCGTGGATTGGACTGGTGTCAAAGCCTGCATTGCCCACTGCACTTCTCAGAACCGATGCTTCGCCCAGTGGTGCAACACATCTACAGCACAGGTCCTTGCATCTTTTGTTGACAGCAGTCTCGACAATGACGCCATACTCCACATTGCAGCCTCACAGCTACTTGGAACCAGCACATCACCAGCTGTGCGCCGCATCCCCGATGCCAGACTTTGCATTGCAAGCCCTGTCGGTGGGCTCATCGATGATGAGGCATTAGGACCAGGCACAGAAACCTCACTGCATCTCGGAACAGACACATCGCTCCGCCTGCGCATCCCATCTTAAATCCGGATCAATGCCACGCTCTACAAAAAGTTTAAGGTACTCTGTTCAGCAGGCGTAAGTAGGCCCCTGTAGCCAGTCTGTGCTCCATCAAGGTCGGCCTGGACTCTTGACTTTGTCCGGATCCAGTGCGACCAGATATCCCTAATTGCTGTTTTGTGCTTTTTGTGCTATTTTCACTAGAAACGTTCAAATTCAATATCTCTGGTTCTTTTAATTGGGTTTCTATCATTTTGGTCTTGTTTTATTTATTACAACTTACGCTATGTTTCTAAATTGTGGGCTCCTTTTGTGGTGTGTTTCACTATTTTACTGTTTGAAGTGTTGCACAAATACTTTACACATTACTTCTGTGTTAAGCCTGAGTACTTTGTGCCAAGCTACCAAAGGGGTGAGCACGGGGTAGTTTGGGGTTTGCTTGTGCCTTACCCTGACAAGAATTGTGGTTGCTGTTTGACCAGGGATTAGACCCTTGTCAACCAACAACCCAATTTGTACAGTCTGAAAACTATGAATTTAGCATGCAGACTCACATGACACCCAAATGGTGCTTGTAGTCCTAGAAGTGTAAGCAGAATCCACAAACTATGACTAAAGACCCAATATCGGTTCACAAGTTTCATAGTTTGTGAACTATTTACAGAGTCTGTGAACATCAGCAGGGGATACTTCAAGAGAAGACAAGTTTCATAGCCTGAAAACTCTGCAATGAACTTGAAGACACTTCAGGGGGTGTATAAGCCTCAGCCTTGATTAGGCAATTTCAAATGTAAATGTAAGTTCACATATCATACGACTGTAAACATTATTGAGATGACTACATATGTAGTATTTATTGGTTCACATATGCATTATCATTTATTTATTTCGTATTTTTAGGTGTTACTTATGGGTCTAAATATTTTGAGTCGATGGGCATGGCATCTGGAATTTTGATTTGCATGGCTGTTTTGCAATTTATGGATGGTAACCATACCTGCATAACTGTTGTATTTGTTTATGAATGTTTTTCAAACAGACATTAAGTTGTTCCTCACTTTATACTTTTGTTAGTGATTTTTTTTATCAAATACCACATTCAAAAATGTTTGTACCTAAACTGACAACTTGCCATGGGGGTATAACCCCAGAGGGCACAATCTCTACTTTTGCTCGGTGAGCGTTTGGCTCAGTGACTAGCCTGTGGTCCTGCACCCAACCCACCATGTCTGGCCAAGTCTCGAGTTCAAGGACTGATCATTGCCCTGAAACTCTGTGTTTTTACTAAAGGCTTTGTGGTCATTGTCTTGGGGTTTACAATCCCATGTACTCTTGTTGGGCATCCTAAGGCAGATTCAACAATGGTAACAACCATGATTTTGCTGACCGCAAAACAGAGGTCATCGACCTTGGGGGCCTTGTTGGGCCGACAAACCCGTCCTCGGGGTCTGCATTCCCAGGGCAAATTCTGCAATTGCTTATTTGGAAAATACCTGTGCCAGGGGACGCTCCCCCTACTCTCTCTTATGGCTCTTTCATTTTCTTTTTCAGGGGTTGGGCTTGAGTTCCAGCTTTCTTCAATGATGGCTGCAACATTTTTTCTTAAAGTGGTAACAAATAAAAGAAATCGTAAATGTGGGTCCACAAATGTGCCTTGGGACCTGGTTCATACACCAGCCAAGGACTAATTTACAAAGTATCTTTATCTTTATTGAAAGCTTTGCTCAATGTGAGCTCCAAGCAAAGGAACTTCCTTGAAATGTCTACTTTCATACCATATTCTTGGGTGATTCTGTTAATTCCTCCTTTATCACAAAGAAAAGATTCCTACGGGTATTAAAATGGAAATATCCCTTTTAGACCCCCACACCTCTCTTGTGGATCTGCATGAAACTTGTATGAAGAAGCCAAATCAGATAAGCATGTTCAAAAAATATTTCATGTTGCTTCCTTGAATGGCACCAAAAGCTATTAGGAAAACAAAACAATGCATTTTTTAAATGGAAAGTCAGAACTAGCCATAACCATAGACTTGCTACCACTGCCTCTTTAATATATACAGTGTTTAGCAATAATATGTAATATCAACACATTTCAACTCCCTCCTGTTTTCCTTATAATAAATGTGTAGTCCACCCTTCCGTTTAACATCACGAAGTGCATACTGCAAAAGAAATAGTAAATATATTTGAATAGAAACATCAAAAATTGTTTGAATATTTTTGTTTACATTTCAGTTGTTTATATACAGAACATATGATAATTCCAGTGTTAATATTTTACATACTTCATTACGTGAATCTTGTTGGAGAGCAATTTATTTTTGTATGATGGCCCCAAAAGAATGAAGCATATGTTATATAACTACCATGTACACAGTTCTACCCATGAGGGATTCTCATATCCAATAATTTGGAAAATATGTCTTTGAATAATATGTCATCTTTACTAATGTGTTCCCCAAAATTCTGTGTAGGAAATTTGCCTTTTCTGCAAGATCACCCTGGAATGTTTGTCCTTTGCTGGACCCTAAATTATTGCTGGATTTATAAGTTGATGTCCTGTATCCCTTTAAACATTGTTGAATCGCCATACTCTTAATTGGTATAGTTAGCTTGCTTATAAGTGTCTAACTCATGGTAAAAAACGAGCCCAGGGCCTGGAAGGTAAATGGCACTAGTCGACTGCAGCGTGTATTCTGCCATTCACTACTATAGCAATGCAAACATGGCTTCATGCCTACCGTTGTAGCCTGACAGAAGTAGTGTGAAAACTGCAATTCGACCTTTCAAAATAATCTCTTATGACAGGAGGAAACCTCTCGTTTACATTTTAATAAGTCAACCACTTGTAGGCCTTGTAGGTCACAAGGAAGGGTGTGTTGTAAAGAAAGTTAATGCTAATATGTCCTTAAAGTGACTACAACTCAAAAATAAAAGCTATTTCCACTGCGGCAGACCTAGCTGTCCTAAGTTTAAATCCAGAATACAGATTTAAACACTAGTGCTGTATCATGGGAATGGGGCCAGCTAACAAAAAATTAAACAACTATTTTCAACAGTTATTAAAAATCCAATTCAATGGTGAAGTCATATTTTGAATAAATATTAAAGAAAAGTACATGCTAGAACATTACATTTTCCCTGGTTTAAGTTCCTGGAGACTAATTTGCATTGGTGCACTAGCTTCTCCCCCAGGGACGTAGTCTTGAATAGGTGTGAATAGGTTTGAAATGCCTCCCAAGAGCAGACAATAGATTGACTTAAATGGGAAGAGATGACTCCTCTGAACTCCACAGCGGCTGAGGCTAAGGGCATCCTTTTTGACACTACAATATCAAATCCTGCTTGTGCGTCAAATCCTGCTTGACAGGTCTGCTGGGTTCACATACCAAATGCGAGGAACACTTCAAAGGGGAGAGAACAGGATGCTGGGACAAATACTTTAGATCCACTCTCAGGTTGCTGAAGGACCATGGTGTTGTCCTATCAGACTTCTATCTATGGGTATCAGAATTTCTTTCACAGCATTCCTATAAGGTGCAAGTTCCTCAGTTAACCAGAGACTCACCCAATATAGGAGATGTCTTAACCTGGCAATGCAATCCACCTTTTTAAGGGCCATATCAAAGAACATGGGAAGAAGGAGGCATGCCTAGGGAGATGCATTTAGGGTCAGGATCTCACAGTTAGCATGGGCCCATACTTCAGCACCATAAAGTGTCGCAGGTTGGGCCTTAAGTTTATATACTTCGTGTAAGGCATCTTTAGCATGGTCTCCCCTGACTTTTTTCCTCTACCGCCTGTATTTTTGATGCTGTGTTGGATTTTGTTTTTGCTAGCTTAGATTCTTTGGGCACTTTGCCACTGTTGATCAGTGCCAAAGTGCAAGTGCTCCATGTGTAAATTGTTGTTGCATTTGGTTCCCCCAGATTGGCATATTTGTTTTACTGGTAAGTCCCTAGTAAAGTGCACTGAAGTGTGCCAGGGCATGTAAGTCAAATGCTACTAGTGGGCCTGCAGCACTGATTTCGCCACCCACATTAGTAGCTCTGAAAAAGTAACTCAGGCCTGTCACTGCAGTGTATGTGTGCAGTTGCTAGCTGCCATGTCGACTTGGCAAGTGCACCCACTTGCCAGGCCCTAACCTTCCCTTTTCTTACATGTAAGCAATGCCTATGGTAAGCCCAAGGTACCCTCCTGGGCAGGGTGCAGTGTATTTGAAAGGTAGGACATGTACTGGTGTGTGTGACATGGCCTGGTAGTGAAATACTGGCAATTTAGTTTTTCACTATTGAAAGGCTATCATGTCCCATAGGATAGAATGAGAGATGCTTTGTAACATCTTACACATTGGGACAAGATAGAGAAATAAAGTTTAGGCTCAATGAACTCAGAATTTAATAACACATCTTTTAGTAAAGATGGTTTTTAATTTGTGTGTTTGAAAATGCCACTTTTAGAAAGTAGGCTTTTTCTTGTTTAACCATTCTGTGGGCCTCTCCTTGTTTGTGTATTGACTGTCTGGTTTTGGAGTGCCAGGGGCTGGGGATGTGCAGTCACTGTAGATAGCCCTTGAACTATCCACGCATCATTTCTCTAAATGGTAAATCATCAAGTGAGGCTGCAGAATTGGAGTTTGACATCGAAATGTTAATTAGTTACAAAGTAGAGCAACTCAAGCACTTCTGCAAGAGCTTTGGATGTCCCATGAAGAACACCTGTAGGAAAGAGGAGCTACAGAAGGCTTTAAGGGACTGGTGGGAGACCGGACAAGATGAGGAGGCAGGGGATGTAGATGTGGATAGTAGTGCACCAGAAAAGGCTTTCATATCCCAGGAGTTGCCTGTTGGGAGAGCAGCCTCTAGGACTGGCTGCAATCATTCTTCCAGAAACTGGGCGCCAGAGGAAATAGAGGAAAGGCGCAGGTCCAGGGATCACAAGTTGGAGATCTTGAGGCTCCCGACCAAGGTAGAGGAGAGCAAGAACGCTTGTGCTTTGGAGGAAAAGAAATTGATCTTTGCCCATGAGTTGAGCATGAGAGAACTGGACATGAAAGCCAAACAGGTGGAGTTCAGTACAAATGGTGGCAGTGCACAGACACTGCAATGGGATAAGGTTTACATTCCCAAGGACCTGGTACAGAATTTCCAGAAGGGGGAGGATATGTATGCATGGTTTGCATCTTATGAGGCAGCACTGAGTATGAATGAGGTCCCTGAGAAGAGTTGGGGAGTGGGTCTGTGGAGATACTTTGAGACGAATGGGACCTGGCACCTTTGGAGGCGGCTGGTAATGTGACCTATCCCAATATGAAGGAGGCTTTATGTCTCAGGTATGGGCTAGCACCCGAGCAGTATAGGGAAATTTTTAGGTCCTTCCAGAAACTTGAGTCCAATACTTGGGTTGAGTGTGTGAACATGTATTGCTGAACACTGGATGGTTGGATTAAGTGCAACAAGGTAATTGAATACCAGGGGTTGTACAACTTGATTGATTGGGAGCACTTGACCACTCTATGTGTTTCAGAGCTGCACCAGCATCAGGGTCCACAAGGGGTATGTGGGAAACCCAGCCAAAGGTGGTCAGGGTCCCCAGCAGAAGAGTGGGAGGGATGAGGGTAACCAAAAGGAGATCTCTGAAGGGTCCCAAAATAGTCCCAGCCCCCTAGTTCTAAACAGCTATGGCCCCCTAAGGGCAGGCCATACAACCGTATTCCTCGCAAGTGTTATGAATGTGGTCAGGAAGGCCACCTGGATGGATGGATGGATGGATGGGTTTTTATATAGCGCAATATCACCGCCAGGTTTTAAAGCTCTTTGCATTGGGAACCCATCCTGGTTTTTCCCTGTGAGATAGCCCCTACTGGGTATCCCCAAGGTGAAAGCCAGGCATCCCGCCGCGGGGGGCCGTAGTGGAGATTAAGCAAGCTATTGCCCAGAGATGCAAAGTGTGAACCTGTGATTCGAGTAGGCACCGAAGCGAGAATTACCGAGTCCGTGGACATTTTGGGCTCAAGACCCTGCCGCGTCGGGAATTGAACCCTGGTCCCGGGTCTGATCGCAGCGTCCGGGTCTGCCTCCTCCAACCAGTGAGCCACACTTCACCTGGTGAATGATCACTAGTGGCCCAAGGTACCACCAGCACCCACTGGTGCACCATCACCGGGGTTAGTTAGTGTAGTCCTGGGGGAGGAGTTCCTTCCTAGTGAGGGTGGGGAGCAAGCTGTGATGACCCTTATCTCATTAGGAGAAAGAGAGTTGGTCCAGGACACCTGCCTCCCGGATAACACTAAAAAGTAACTGCAGTGGATGACCATCAATGGGAGGAGGGTCTGAGAAATACAAGCACCAGTGTGACATTTGTCAGGTGTCAGTGGGTATCTAAAGAGCAGGTCATCCCCAATGCACTTCACTGTGTAGTTGCTGCAGACAACTCTGAGTGACTGTGTAAGAAGGAGCTAGCTCCCTTTGAGTGGGGGGGTCCTCAGGTTCCTTGAAGTCTGTTCATGCCTGTTGACTGTTGAATCAATGGAGGGAGAAAGAAGAAACTGTGATCCATTCAGCTTCCTTATTCATATATCAAAAAAATCAAATGAGGAATGGATCCCTTGTCCTGCGTAACCAGGGTTCTTTGGAATTTTCGTGTAATATACCAATACAAAACCCTCATTCACGTACAAAGGTAGGTGGTGGCGGTATATCTTGGTTCTCCGCCTGACTCTTTAAAAACGTGACAGCATCATCACAGGGTTAGTAATTATGCTCCACCTCGAGGTGAGCCCCTAGTTAGAGCAGTAGTGACCAGTGATAAAGGGGTTACTGTTGTGGTGGATCTCAAAACAGGGAAACTTAGAATTATTAAAAAAAGCTCATATAACCAGATTACATTTTTTTATTGGTTCTGGGTTTGAGGTTGGCTTAAAATCAGTTCAGTGCGTAGGAGGATTTTTTAGGGGTCTCCCGCACATAAGATAGTTCGTAAAAAGGTTGACATGTTTCAGCCTCAATACTTTCCCATGCTGGTCAGGTGGGCTCTCTTCAGGACCTAGAGTGAAAAGAATTTAGAGTAAAGGTGATAGAGACCTAGTGTGTCTCCGTGACCGTTGAGTGCCAGGGTCTTGATGACTCTAGGTGTATTAACCTGATTCTCAATAGGTCAAGTAGTACCTTCACGTCCTATTGCTCGGACATCAGCAGGCTGCCAGGGAGTTCATAGTATGCTGCTGTGCAGATACATCACAACTTGTGCTGACTCTTCCTCCGAGGGCCCTCGGAGGAAGAGTCAGCACAAGTCGTGCTGCATCTGCACCCTGGCACTAAACGGTCTACAATCACAGAGACACACTAGGTCTCTATCACTTTTACTCTTAATTTCTTTCAAGAGAACCTGGAGCCTGAAAGAGTGGCCTGGTGCCTGCCAGAAAGAGGAAGGGCAGGGGCGTGGGGAACCAGCCCCTGAAGTTCCTACAGTCCAGGAGGAGTCAGAACCTGAGGGGGATGCCCTGGAACCTACAGGGGAACAAGTGGCCGAACTGGGAGACCTCCCTGAGTGGACGCATTGGCAGTAGAAATGAGGTCCATCCAGGGAGGAGTTCTGCAACTCTTGTTGGTTTGCAGCAGCAGGTTGCAGACAAGGCAGCAGGTAGTTTGTCTGAATCACATTTGATTTATTGAGAGAATGGTCTCCTTTACAGTGAGCCTAAGATTGATGAGTCTGGGGCAGCCCGTGTGCCGGTGGTACCCCTGTACCGCTGTGCTACAGGACCTTCCTACTGGGCCTGGCTCATGATGTGCCTTTTGCAGGACATTTGAGGTGTGACAAGGCCCTATAACAGGCTGCTTGTCACCCACTTTTACTGGCCCCAAATGCAGAAGCACCTTGGCACCCTTTGTACGTCTTGTCAGACTTGCCATGTAAGTGGCAAAAAACTGCAGGGAAGTATAAGGCTCCCTTCCAGCCCTTTCCTGTGGTGAGCACTCCTTTTGAGCGGGTGGACATCGACATTGTGGGGCCACTCAAACCCAAGACAGCCTTAGGCAACAAGTTTATTTTGGTCTTGGTGGACCATACCACCCGTTACTAAGAAGCTGTCCCTCTCAGGACAATCACAGCCCCTGTGGTGATCCGTGTATTAATGGGGATCTTTTCCCCTGTGGTGTTCCCCAGACAGGTTTTCTCTGACTGTGGTGCAAACTTGATATCCAGGTATATGAAATCACTATGGTGTAACGTACAAATTCATCACTCCTTACCCTCCCAAGGGAATGGATTGGTTGAAAGATTCAACCAAACACTAAAGGCATGTTAAAGGAGCTTGCAGGACCCATGAGACATAAGTGGGACATCGTCCTACCATGCCTGTTGTTTGCCTACAGGGAGTTACTGCAGAGATCATTAGGATTCAGTCCCTTTGAATTGCTGTATGGGCAACCTGTGAGAGGACCTCAGAGTCTGGTGAAGGAGGGCTGGGAGAAAACTCCTGGTAAGACCCCCCAAGATGTGTTCATCTACATGCTAGCCTTCAGAAACCAGACTCTGCGCTTCAGCAAAATAGCTCAGGCGAACCGTTAAGCCAGCCAGTAGGAGATGAAGTGTTGGTACGACCAGAATGCCACTCTGGCTGAGCTTCAGCCTGGCCACAAGGTGTGGGTGCCTTGTGCACTCCAAGACAAGTGGACTGGTCGATTTGAGGTGGTGGAGCGCAAGAGTGATGTGACCTGTTTGGTCAACTTGTAGACTCACAGCAACCCTATGAAGGTCCTACATGTCAACCGCCTCAAACCTCACTTTAAGAAATCTGAAGTCACAATGCTCCTGGCTACAGATGATGGAATGGAAGAGGAGAGTTAGCCTCTTCCTGACCTCCTGTCAGCCAAGGCACATGATGGTCAGTGGATGGATTGAGCCTCTCTCCCACCCTAACCCAAGAGCAGCAGAGGGACTGTCGCCAGGTGCTAGGACAGTTTGCCTCCTTGTTATCCCTGACTCCAGGAATCACTAATTGGTGTGTCCATAGTGTGGCCATTGGGGACAGTGTACCTGTAAAACATAACATTTACCAAGTAACTGATAGAGTCAGGTAGGGGGCGGAGCTTGCCAAAGCGCAAGATGGCCGTGTAGAGAAAGAGCTCCGCAAGTCGATGGCACCACTCTACATCTATCCTGGCAATCGCTAAACTGAACTGCACGTATTCACCTCATTTCAACACCGCTGGAGGAGAGCCATCGTTCGCTGCCCTGCCGGTGAGAAAAAACACTGTTGAAAAGCCGGAATCCGCTGCGGCCCTGTTCACGGGAGCAGCGGGCTGAGATGGCCATACACCTACTGGGCCACTGCTTCCTACGCCGAGGGGCCGCGAAGGGACGCTGATAACCGCACCTGTCCCCTAGAACCACCGGAGCCCTTCCGACGCTGCCAAATATCCAAAGTGCCTCCCGCTGACCACCGCTGAGAGTCCCCTGCTGCTGGCGTGATCCCCTGCTGCCTGGTGGCCTGGATGCACCACACTGGTGTATCGCGCTGCTGAGGGGCCTTGCAGGCTCCGAGTGGAGACTTTCTGGGAGGCGGTGCTGTTGCATGATCTGCCTCGGGCACCAAGCAGACAGCCTCATCTGTGGTCTGCACGGGGAACGAGTGCCTCTTTCCTGGTAAGGCAACCCCTACATAATATCCGGATGGGGAAGGTGGACGGGTCCTCCTGAGAGCCCCTAATAGCCAGTGTTGGGCCTCCACACATCACCGCCGGCTCATCTGCTGCCCGGGCACACAGGGCGGTGCCTGTCCTGGCTGCAGCCCACTACTGGGCACAAGACCCCCATTGATGGAGGGGGTGATCTGTTTTCAGTCTGTGGCACAGTGACAACATCTACCAGGCCCACGGACCTGCAGAGAGGGAATTCATGACTACACACCCACAACAGTCCTGCGCTGGCGGGCCTGGCTACTGACTCCCCTGAACTCCCTGCAACACTCCAAAAAGTTGAGGAGGCGCTGATCCTATGCGCATACTGCCCGCCTGTGGGTGGGGGTGGGGGTGCTGCAGTGCCCCAGACTTTCTGCAAAATGAGTGCCCCTTAACGGCGGTGTGCTCTCCAGCTAATATTAGTGCCCCTTCTGTGTCTTGCCTTTAGATGGTGGGAAGCTTTGGAGGAGATTGCTGCGCTAGACAACTCTCTGATTTCCCCAGAGAGCACACTGACTACGTGCTCCCTACTGCTTTTTGACAACCTGTGGTCCATTGCAGCGAACAGGATCTTACCCTACTTCTATTGCTGTGGGACGCCCTATACCTCGACCTGACTGCGCACTTGAAGAATGCGAACGTGCACAGTGCTCAATCGCCTCACCCAACAGCTACGAACTGGGAAGACAGTTTCACCCCTTTCTGGCCAAGGGATAGCATCATGGGTAGGGTGGACGGAACGCAGACCAAGCTTCCATTTGACGTCAAAATAACCAAAACCAAAGAAACAGAGAGAACTCGCTCAGCAGACACCAAAGCGGATAAATCGCAGAATGATTTGAGTGAAGTTCAACAGAACAAATCCATATGGCTGAATGCAGGATCATGGAGGTCGAAGAAGCCTAGTCCGAGGCAGATCTGGTACAGAGACAAATGGTTAAAACCATCACCAACCTGCAAGATAAAGCAGAAATCTTGAAAGCCCGATCCCGCCTCAGCAACATCCGCATAACGGGCCTTCCGGAGACCACCCCAATGGGCAATGTGGAACAATTTATTGGGAAGCTACTTACCACCTTACTGGTCCGCGAAACCTTCTCAGACATGTTCCTGATTGAAAGAGCCCATCAGTCACTGAGCCTGCGGGCGCCTCCGGGAGCCCAACCGTGCCCAGTGATAGCTAAGCTCCCTAACTATTGGTATCCAGACTTAGCCATCTGACGTGCCAGAGAACTGGGGGAACTCCATTATGAGGACTCAACAATCTCGCTCTACCCAGACTTTACGGCAAAAGTACAGGAAGCGTGACATCAATTCAACCCCCTCAAATGGCAGCTCTGTGATCACAATATCACTTACACCATGCTGTACCCGGACAAACTGAGGGTGAATCTGGACGGCTCCTCATGCATCTTCACAGACCCGAAAACACTACAAAAGGCTCTTAAAGACATACTCAAGAAGTCGAAATGGGAGGCAGTAGGCAGTACAGGAGAGTTCGGTTGCAGTGACGTGTGGAGCATAGGAGAACTCCCTTGAAAACAATGACTGGAACATTTGGACAGTGGAGGCTCTGCTCCTTTGAAACTTGCCACACAGCTCCTCTTTAACAATGATGTCCACCCACTGGTCCTTGAGCCGACGAGACTGCTCTCCATTAGTATACATGAAGAACAACGGAACGATTACATGAGGAAGTCACCACCTGAACTCTTCGCAAGTATTTGTGGTTTGTGTGCTGTTTGGGGGAAAGGATATGCCTTATTACTTGACTACTGTAGTTCTAGTTATACCTTAGCATCAACTCGTGAGGGATTGTTTAAGATTCATTGGGGCATAGATAGTTGCACTGAGCCCTTTTGATTCTTGTCATTCCAATTGAACACTTCCAGAATCTGATTGCCTTGTTACGTTCATTACCATGTGGATATAAGCTGATAGTTACTCGTAGTGCCTGGGAAACATCCGCCCCCTGTGTGTTACTCACTACATGGCTAGCTGCCATACTTACCTAGGGGAAGGGGGGGAGAGATTCGACTGTGCTAAGTTTGGGGCGGCATGACATGTCAGGGGGTGGAGGGAATTGTTGTGGTTGTTTGCTTATTCAATTAGCTTTCTTTTTTTTGTTTTTTATCACTATGGTATGAGACACACACATCAGGGAATACACAACGACATTACCATGTGATCGGCATGCTCTCCAGAGGGCAACGAGGAAGCCCTAGCTACATCGCTCTATTTTCACTACTATAGGATATGGAGAATAGACTGAGGTTTCTGTCCTGGAATATTAGACACCTCAGCAATCAGTGTAAGATCAGGAAAGTCATGTCGTGCCTCACTAGGCATGGTATAAACATAGCACTCTTGCAGGAAATGTATCCATGTAGCAAGTCTCCCGCAGACTCAAGGTAGGATCCGTGGCACGTTCCATGCTGCGGGCTTTACTACACATGCGCGGGGAGTCTTCACCTGGATTAATATTGCAGCCCGTCTCACCCTTGAAGAGTTGCATACAGATGTAAACAGTAGATATGTGGTGCTTAAATGCAGGGGGAAGGGTTCAGAATACATAATTATTAATGTGTATGGCCCTTTTCATGATTGCCCGCAGTCTATCCATGATCTTTTGACCTTAGCACTGTGACTAGCTAATATACCACAGATATTGGGGGGGTTTAATTGTATTCTCAATCCTGACCTACATCGTTCTGGGGGTCCGCCACAATGTAGATCGCTGACTGCTGAGGCAATCTTGGATGCCATGACGGAGCTGAATATGATAGATGTATGGGGCTATCGCTCAACGGTCGTGGGCGACTACACGCATTACTCAGTGCCCCATAATCTCCATACTAGGATAGACTACTGGTTCCTGATGGGATCACTCAGAGGCAATGTTCGAGGATGTGAGGTCTTCCCGTGTATCTATTCTGACCATTCCCCTGTGTTATTGACATTAGCTACTCCCACCAAGCGCCCACCTCCTTTTACTTAGTGCTTTCCCCCTTATGCATTATTAGATAATGAGGCCTTCAGGGTGGAAATGTTGGAGGCAATGGAAACTTTTTTTGCTACCAACCTGGGCTCAGTTTTGAACTTCGCCACGATCTGGGAAACTTTTAAGGTGTATGTCCAAGGCATTGCAATCTTTAAGCACACAGGGTTACTGAAATCGATTAGGGCAAGGCTGGCTGTCTTAGAACAAAATCTGGCTAGGCTAGAAAGAGAAGCACTAGAAATGAATGACCCCTCACTTCTGACCACCCTCAATGCTACACTGGAGGAATATCACACTGAGGCAGATAGAGAGGTCCGACTTATGGGTAAATGCGCAATGGCAAGGACAGATGGAGAGGGGGAGTGATCCAGCATGGCTCTGGCGAACCTTATGAAAGGGCGCCGTACAGCTCATCACCTCATAGAACTAACTACAGATGAAGGTGAAAAGATCAGTGATACTGATAATGTGGCGGAGTGCTTCCGGCTATACTATGCTGACCTATACAAATTTAAGTCCCACACTGCACCCTCTGACATGCTGGAATACCTGGAGTATATTAAGCTGCCTTGGTTATTAGACACCCTCAGAGAAAACTGGATGCATCTTCTTGAGAAGTGGGAAATACATGCTGCTCTGTCTGCTATGCACTCTGGTGGCGCGCCGGGACAGGATGGGCTTACGATATAGATCTGTAAGGCATTCAGGGAACTCCTCACCCGACATCTACTAACACTCTTTGAGGAGATGGTTGAGGGAGGCTCTATGCCTTCTTCGATGCGAGAGGCACTCTTGGTTGTCATCTTGAAGCCCAGGAAACCACCGCAACACTGCTCCTATTACCGACCACTTTCATTATTGAACATGGACACAAAAATCTCTGCTAAAGTGCTAGCTAATAGATTTGCTCCCCTGATGCCTACTCTTGTGAGCACACTTACACACAATATCTGCACAGTCTTTGCAGCAATCCAACACACTAAACCAGACACCAAGGTTGCTGCAAGTTTGTTGGATGCTGAAAAAGCATTTGACTCGGTGGAGTAGAATTTTATGGTATTGACTTTGGAATGAATGAGGTTGGGAAGTATTTTCTTTAGCCTAGTCAGCACTCTATATATGGACCCTGTGGCTCGTGTGCATGTGGGCAATATGGTAACTACCCCCCTGAAGATATCCAGAGGTACTTGACAGGGCTGCCCACTCTCCCCACTCCTATATGCCCTGGTGGCGGAGCCGCTGGCCTGTGCGTGCGGGAATATCATAACCATAGGGGAATCCGATTCCCCGGATACAACCTCATTATTTCATCTTAAGCGGATGATACCCTTCTATATGTTCATGACCCAGTCCAAAATGTGTCCCCCGTTCTGCGCAAAATGGTGAGATTTGGTGAGTTTTCAGGACTGAAAATGAACTGGGAGAAATCAGTTATATTCCCTCTTACCCCGGTGACGCTGCCTGAGGACTTAGACTTTCCCCTAAAGTGGTGTACTGACCCGGTGCGCTATCTGCGAATTCAAATACACACAGACTCTGAGCTAGTGTTCAAAGAAAATTTCAGCCGCACTATCACACAACTTGAAGAAGTTATTACAAGATGGATTCGCTTCCCCCTCTCCCTTTTAAGCAGAATATCTCTCATGAAATTAGTGGCCCTTCCCAGATTTCTTTTTCTGTTTCTCAACATTCCCATGGTTTTACCGGCACACTTTTTCAAATATCTTAGAATGCTACAAATTAAATTGGCCTGGTCTGACAAATATCCGTGGGCGGGTTGGAAGCACCTCGTTCTCCCATACTCCATGGGGGGGGCTGGGAGCCCCAGATCTTGACCTCTACTCCCGGGCAGCCCAAGCCTCACACACATACTACTATCTGCATCAAAAGACACCCCCTCCACATCTGCACATAGAGCGCCTATCGTAGGTCCCTGTTCATTTAGCGACTGCATTGTTTCATGCGCCGCACCACTGGGACTCTTGACTCGACTAATGCCACCACACATGCCTAGCATAACATCCTTAACCAGCAGGCACTCTCCATATTATATTCCCCCATTACCCCCATTGCTTGGTGCGAGTGGCTCCCGATCCATACTACCCCAGAAATGACATTGGCTCTACACTCCCTGGGACTGGACACAATAGGGAATTTCTATGTTAGAGGGGGAGGGAAGGGACAGGGATGACCGGTTATTGGTTGAGCCACCACCATCCTCTCTAACCACATTTCACCACTACAGAGCCAGAAGTGCCCTGCAGTATTTACTAGGGGACAAGTTATTGGAACCACCGGAGGTCTTTTCTTTCTTTGCCCTGCTACGTGCAGAGTCTCCGAAGAGATTGGTTTCACATATATACCCAAGGACACAGGAACTGAGCCGTAACCACTATGTCAATGCCAGACTTGGGTGGCAGACCGACTTACAGCTCAATATAGATGACAGCATGTGGAAATATTGATGTGAAGCTACCAAGCGCATTTCCCTTAACGGTCGGCACCGCCTTATACAGTTTAAATTCCTTAATCAAACCTACCAAACACCTGTGCGGCTGCACAAATTTGGGCTCCGTAACACGGCCAATTGTGAGAGATGTGGGGGGAGCGAGGCTGACTTTTTACACATAGCAAGGCTTTGTCCCACTATTGAGACTTTCTGGCTACAGGTCTTTGCGGAAATAAGTGCAGTTACACACGAAGCGATCAGCCCAACCCGCTGCTAGCCCTCCTCAGCTATTCCAAAACATTGCAGAAACCCATTAGACGTTTAGTGGACATGGCCCTACTGGTCGCTAAATGCGTCATAGCAATGCACTGGTCCCGGGGTTCCCCCTCCCTATCTCAATGGACTATAGAAATGATGTATTGTAATACACAAGCAGAAGTATATAGTGAACTACTACCACCTCGGAACCGCCCAAACAACTTCTGGGTCTTAAACACTGCTTACATTGAGACTCGGGCTCGAGAGCCTTCCACCTCCCCACCTGCCACCTCAGAAAGATCACAACAGCCATGACAGAACTCACTGGTATTGAAATGTGCACTGCAGGTCTATGTATCAGACATGATGTGATATTATCTCTAAATTATTAAGCTCATTATTCTTCTTAGTTGGAGAATATCCTTTGATATTAATATATGCAATTATTTACTGATTTCAGTTAATTTTACAATTTTATGCAGATACTTTTAAGTGTGCATTACACTTTAAGTTTTTTATGTTTCCTTTTCATTGGTATGCTGATTGTATTGAAAATTCATTTGTTTTTTGTATTGATAAAATGGAAAAATAAAATAAAAATAAAAAAACTGAAGTAAGTACCAGATAGGGCAGGGATCTGTGGTGTACTTAGGGCACCAGGCAGGAAGCGGCTAGGTGGCACCCCTACAGCTTAAGATTAACACAATTTTTGCTTGGGAGATCCCTAAGACCCAGACAGTGGTGAGAGCCTTTTTAGGACTCTCCTGGTACTACAGAAAGTTTGTCAAGGGATATGGCACCAATGTTGCCCCCTTGACAAAGCTGACTTCAAGGAAGCAGCCAAGAAAAGTGATCTGGACCAATACCTGTCAGACCGCTTTTGATGCCCTGAAATCTGCCATGTGCCCAGCCCCCATGCTCAAGGCACCCAACTTCTCCCCAACAATTTTTGTGCAGACAGATGCTTCAGAGCATGGTGTGGGAGCAGTACTCTCAAAATTAAACGACGAGGGCTTGGACCAACCCTTAGCTTTCATTAGCAGGAGGTTACTTCAAAGGGAACAGAGGTTAGGTGCAATTGAAAGAGGAGCTTTTGCTGTGGTCTGGACGCTGAAGAAGCTAAGACCCTACTTGTTTGGGACTCACTTCCAGGTTCAGACAGACCAAAGGCCCCTCATATGGTTGATTCAGATGAGGGGTGAGAATCCACACCTGTTGAGGTGGTCCATCCCTGAGAGGGAATGGATTTTACGTTGGAACACCACCCTGGTACAGAACACCCCAATGCTGACTGTCTTTCCAGATTCTTCCGCATTAGTGATGAGAAGTCCTAAGAGGGTGGGTAGTTATCCCCATCTTTCAGCTGTAGGGGATATGTGTTATACTTGGAATCTTTGGTGTGGACTGCCCTGACTTTTTGCATCTACCTCTGTATTTTTGTTGCTGTAATGGATTTTATTTTTGCTGGCTTAGATGCACTTTGCCACTACTGATCAGCGTCAAAGTGCATGTGTTCCCTGTGTTGTTGTTACAATTGGTTCTCTCTGATTGGCATATTTGATTTACTGGTAAGTCCCCAGTTAAGTGCACTGAAGTATGCCAGAGCCTGTAAATCAAATGCTACAAGCATTAGCTAAATGCTATAAGATTTATTGGTCTGTAGTTACTTGTGTCCCTGCAATCCCCTTTTTTATATATGCGGATTATTTCTTCCCTTCAAAGTATTTGAGATCATAGCACCCACAGTTATAGCATCACCAAGAAAGTTTACATGGGGGACCCATATTGTACATTGTGAGACAGTATTTAACCTGTGATTTAATCCAACTTTGGTGGCTTTCCTTGTTCTAATGCAACTATAGCTGCCTGTGTCTCCTGTTGGTAGATCATACTATACACTCCCATAAGCAATAATTTTCCCGAAGATCTGGAATGTCCAGACCATGCTGCCACTACTACGTCACTCCAATTGGAGTCATCCCAATATCGCTGCACTTGCCTTAATGTGGCTTTATAATGGCCTCTAGCTTTCCAGACCTCATCTGGTTCTTTAGATTTAATAGTAATTTTGGGATCTTTCTTGGCCTTTCTGCACTCTCTAGTGAAGCAAGGATTTAGGTTGGTGTCAGGGTTCTTAGCTGAGGGGGGTTTCCTGCCAGGGTGTTTTTACTATGCCATTTTTAGAGATTCAACCAATTTGCTATGAATATCCACAAATGAGATCTCAGTAGAGTGGGAGTATACGAGGGGAGTTAGAGCTGTAGCAATTAAATTATAAAGCTCAGTTAAGTTCATAACATTCCCTAGTGTTGATGGCCACTTAGTTGACCTCCGGTTGTTGCCTAAGGTGGCAATCACCGATGATATTGTATGGACTCAGTGTTTATCAATTATGGTTCCTGAGAGTTTTAAATGAGCTGGGTAATAGTCACTGTCCTTTCTACTCTCCAGTCTAAAATGTACCAGTTTCTCCCAGTAAACATCGTTTACCACGAAGTTTTGACAACGCGGTACCTTTACCACGCATCCCTTACAGCGCAAGTCGTTACCACGACTTGCGCTGGAGGGCGCTAAAAGTTTAAAAATAGTTAATTTACTATCCCAACACCTTCCCTAGGGTCCACGGGGACTGGTGTTAAAATAGTAAATTATACTATTCGAAATCCGCACCCCCATCGCAAGTCGTGGTAACGACTTGCGTTGTAAGGGATGCGTGGTAAAGGGATGCGTTGTGACGGTACGCGTTGTACCGTCATACATCTGTTACTCCCACATGTGAACAGAGATCAAAATATAAGAGATTTTTGTTCTGCTTGACCCTCTCCTAAATGTTGGCCGCCTGTATCTGTTTGAAATGGATCTTCCGTTACCTGCTACTAGTCCGTTGCAGATAGCAAAGTGGGCTACCTGGAATGCAGCTGTTGTGTATGGAACACATTAGTTGATGCTAAGGAATGGAATGTCCCAAGTCTCGTCTTTCCCTTCTGTAAACAGGTTGAGACCATACATAGGCTCAAACATGATGCTCATGTCTCCTCCAATGATAAATGCATCCTGGCTTAATTGTACTGACAAAATCCCATAGGGTTGCTCAAGTCTGTGATCCCACATGCGTAAACCTAGGTCTTAACTATACATTGAAGGAGGAGAGGCACTTTTGCTCTGGCAAATTTATTTGTATCCCCAATATGTCATGTGAGTCTATATTCACTTGTTTATTACGAAAGTTTAAGTCAATTTTTACCCATGTTAGTAAATCCCCTCAAGCCATTCCACTTACAGAGGGAATTGTATTAATATCAAAGGTGGTATAACCGAATTTGTACATTGGCTCAGACACCCATGTTTCCTGAAACATGCAAACATCAAATTCAGCTATATGCTTTAGCCAATGTGGAGCCCCCACTTTAGACCTTAAACCAGCATTGCTGCATGATAAGCTGGTAAGAGTGGCCATGGATGTGCCCTGCAATTGCCCCCCAGGGGTATCCTTTAGGTCAATTTCTGGCAAGCTGTAGCACAAATTCTCTACTGAGGACATCACATTTAATGTTCTTTGAATCTAGAATTGAATAAGACGTCAGTGCTCTACAAAGCCTGGCCTGTTGATCTCCAGTGTTCAATGCTTTCCCCATAGCCATACCTGCAGATCTCATGCACCGTCAATCTTGACCATCCACATGGGAAAGGCCTTTGAAAGGGTTCTGGTCAGGAATATTGTACAGTTGCTAACTGAGCTTGGAGGTAGGAAATGCCATCACGTTTACAGCCATGGTGCTTTTGGGGATAAGGGGTGGCCTTTAAAAGAACCCTAATGGGACTGCTTTTATTTGGTTCAATGGTAAAGAGAATTTGTTTAAATGTTATAGTAACATCTCAGTGCTGATGAGTTCTGAAAACTGATTAGCACACAGTCCGTGATAGTGTCCTTAGGTTGGATACCTATCTATCGAACCCTCCTGTCTGATAGGACCTCTGGCAAAAGGTCCTTTGACCATCCAAAGTTGGAGCAGAGTCAGAGTCAGTGGACATATTTGTTTTTCAATGCCATGGAATGCTCAGAAGACTGGTACGGAAGGACTGGGACATCTTTAAGTATGATTAGTTAGGGGGCGCATTCTGGAGGGAGTTGTGGATATTTTGTGACTTGCCACAGTTCTCATGGACACCAAGATATATATCTGTTTCAGACCTATTGCCTTTGTGAAAGGGTCACCCCATTAATATATCAGTCACATGCCATAATTTACCATTAAAATTGAATCAATACCCACATTACAATGCATTCATTATTGAAACACACATCCAATTTTCTTTAATAACAATTGTCATCAACATGTTTTAAAGAAAGCACTTTTAATAGAAATAACCATAAATAGTGTGTTTGACTCTTATATTAATATACTTCAGGTCAGGTCACGAAATGAAGCCATATGACCAGCAACAAGGGGTCTCCACACTCCATCAGAAAAACATACAGCTCCAGCTTGGAGTGCTCTGAAAAGAATGATAGGCTCTCCTGGGGTCACACATTCAGTGATCCATGAGACCTATTGTGTATTTCAGAAAGATTTCTGAGGGGCTGCTGTCCTCCCGGCATCCCCTCACAGCACTTACATGAATAGTTGGTGATGCCCCTGCTCTTCCCTGGGACACCACTATAACTATAATTTTAAAACAAAGCCCATGCAGGGTGTTATGGGGTACTCCAGGAGAGTGTACCTAATATGGAATAGGCAGCCTCACCACTTATGCTGAAGCGACAAGGCCGCAACTTAAACAAAAATATATATAATTTATATTCAAGTTTCCCAGTCCCACCCAAGTCACCCACAACTTTTTTTGTAGTAATGGCAGGAAGGGAGCCCAGTCCGGCACTGCTTTGACATTTCCCGGTTGTGCAGCACATACCTTGCTGTGGTCGAAGCCGGCAGTCTCCTTCTCCCTGCCCTCTCCACGGGGGCAGAGTGAGTGCAGTGTGCATCACGTTTCCCCATTCATGGGGAGAGGGAGTGGCACACCACAATGCGGGGTGCATGGTGGTGCCCCCTGTTCTGTGTGCAACAGGATCCCTGGAATGGGGTGCGGGGACCCCTTTTGATCACACAGAGGCTCCTGGGGAGATGTGCCATGATGGCAGGAAACCTTTCAGGGAGAGGGGCTATGCACGCCCCTTCCACAAATGTATATAGAAACTGAAGAATGCACTGACTCCCTGGGGCCTGGCCCATCCCAGGGGGATTTTATTGACAAAAGGGGTCTGTCCTTCTTAAAACAAAACATGTTTCTACTAAACAGCAGCAGTACAGCAGAAAAAAGTATATATTTTGGCCCGAGCTGGTCTCTCAAAACTGTGTGGGCCAAGGTATCCTTCCCTTCCCCCCTATATGTTATCTTTTTTTTTGCCCTAATCCCCATGGATCCTTGGTTGGATGCGTGGCAACAACCATGCTCCACCTTGGAATGCCTCCCTGCCACAGAGTAACACAAGGCTGCGATTTGCACTGTCTTGCATTACTCTAGATATATCAAGCCATGCAGGGCCATGTAAGATGGCCCTGTTTGGCTTCATAAATCTCTGTTAGGTTTTGCGTTGCACTTGTGCCCTCTTGCAAGGGCCACACAAAGCCTTGAAAAAATTTGTCAAATTTGAAATATTCAGTTCAGCTGTATTGGCTGTAGCATTGTCTAAAATAATTAATGGAAACTTCTGTAGGAAAACACATTAAGGAAATGCCCTTTTCTTGGCTCCCACTTGATGTATCTCTCCGTCAAAGGCTTGCGCGGGGGTTGGGTACCCACGGAGTGTTGGGCACAGGCTGTGGTTGAGCACAGACAAAGACCATGCATGATGTGGGGTTAAGTTAGTGAGGTATAGTATCAAAATCTGCAAGATATTCACTAAAAAACAAAGTTTAAATTGGCATTCTAGTGATTTATGGTAATGGTAATACCTTACTTTAATTTAAAACAAATAAATTCACTTGAATAAAACAAAGGTTAAAGTGACATTATAGTTAAGTGAAAATGTCAGTTAAGAAAGTTATTTTAAACTCAAATCCACTGAAATTCACCAGTTATAGTTTACTGAACTAACTATAGTTCATGCCTACGCCTTGGACTGCTTGTATCTCCACATATGACATCACTTGTGGCATGTTCATTGACTACATCAATAACAACCCTAATGACATCTGATAGGGTAGCAACTTGACTGTCCTGTAGTCAGTGTTTATTGTTTGTGGATGTCAGTGGTATTTTCTCAGTGTTTTCCAAAACTTTTGAAATCGGTGCTTATCAGTGTGTATTTAGCTACCCAACTTCCAAAATAATTCAGTGTTTACATAACATGTTTTTTTCAGTGATTGTTCATAGCTGCCAAGGTTTCAGATTTATATGTGTGAGATTTTCAAAATGTCAGTGTAATTATGAGTGACATTTCAACGACTATGAGTGCCACTTTCTGGTGAGCAAACTCAGCCTGGCTCTACCCAGTACTCTAGAACTCCATTCCCAATATGAAGCAACCTGCCCCACCCAGTGCATTCATACACCACATAGCCATTAGAATTAACTCCATTCATATCCACCAGCACCAACGTGCCCCTTCCCAATCCATCTCAACCCCATTCACACCCGTAGTGTTCAGCTCACATGTGCCAAGCAAGATTTGGGACTGGCTGAGATGTGGCATGGGGCCATCGGTTTTGCTTTGCTGATTATTGCAGGAGAGAGTCAGGGCCTGACCTTTCAGGACTGGCCTCAGATTGTACGGACCGGTGCTCCGTTATGGCTATTGCATGCAGCCTTTGGTCTGTGTCAGCAGAGAGGGGCTGCTGCCTGTGTCCTAGGTGCTCCTCCAAGTCCTCAGGCAAGCTGCACTGGGTAGCGCTTTGAGTATCAACTTGCTGTCACCCGAGCCTCCTGGTGACCTTGGTGCCAGTGCAGTGTAACTGTGTCATGTAATTAAAAGAGGGCATGTGGAGAACAGTTGTTGAGTCAATAAACTATACAACATTCGGCTACATAAACCCTTATTGAGAGGCTGCAGGGGCCTTGGAAAATGAGCAGGTCAAATTTAATTTACATTATTTCATTTCGCCACTTGATGGTCAAACACATCCCAGGCTGTGCCACACTGTCTCAGTGACCAGCAGTGGGTCCAGTCTACAAAAGGACCTGCAAGTGACTGGCATGGGATGCACAGGATAAAGCATTACAAGTGGGCTTTGTTTATTTAACCTCCACTGTGCTCAGTGTGCCCGGCCTATCTCACAGCCACCGTCCTCAAACTTAGCAAGCTAAGCTTGTAGGGATCAGGTCGCTCCAATAGCACGCCATGGTTTACTAGTGTCAGCATGTCATGGTTTACTAGTGTTGCACCCCGGGGTCTCACCTGTGACTTTTGATGATACCAGTAGTCTGCTGTGCTGACTCCCCTTGCACGGCCCACTCTTCTGGGGAGCAGCTGCGGTCCAGGACGCAACAACTCTTGCCGGCTGCCTGCTGAACGTGAAGCAGCACCACTCCGGAGGGGGCAGTCAGGAACCTCCACATTTAGTGCATGTCTAGCTCCTGGCTGCTTTACCTGAAAATAAGGAGTGCCTGTCAAGCAGACCTTTGGTCACACTGACAGACACTCTTTATGTCCTAAAGGTACAGGGTGTGTCCCCTTTACCCTTAAGGTTGGGTCAATGCTGGTTGGATGATTTATAAGAAATTAATCATTTAGACACTTAATAGAGCATCGTGCCTCAGCTTATGCCTAGTTCAGAGTGTAAGGTAAATGACAAGCAATTGTGGGATAGTTATAGTCCAACAAAATTCACAATTGATCTGAACAACAATGGGTTGGGTTGGGGTTCGCACACAAGATTGGCGTTAATATATTCCAAAGTTTCAGGACTTGAACTCCCAAAGAGTTACCTCCATGTTTTAGTCATTTGAATGTTTGTTGAGTAATATTTTGCAATGTAGCAAATCAATTTTCCCTATCGGACAGCTGTGAGTTGCAAGGTTCTGCATGTACCCCAACTTTTCATCCAATATGCTTTGTGGACGGAATTTAGCCGGAGCGGTACAATGCAAACTCTAATTTCACATGATCACAGGACGGAGCCCTTTAAAATCAAGGTTTGATCAAGATGGGAGGTGTGTCTCATAGGATATCGAGAAGTGGGTGAGGATTGAAGAATTCCCACAATTGTTTTCTTAGGGACACATTAAGTGTAATTGTATGACACTCATCTCGATAATAGCGCTAAACTCTTCATAATAGTACCATCAGTCTTACAAAAAGGCATTCATTGTCTTGTCTTTGTTATATCCTAAAAGCTGTAATTTCAGAAGGGGACAGAACATGAGCTTCGCTTCCTTTGATGAACGTAGGCACATTTATAAGAGATGGGTAAAAGTGCTAACAATTTTTGGAAAATTAAATATTTTAGGCGGGGGTGTAATCACTCAATTACTGCTATTTAAAAGATCAGTGGATAAAAGACAACTTGCATCTTTCTTCTTGATAATGACACACATTACTTTGCACTCACATCTCATTCTTAATTGAACTAGTAGCAGGCAAAAAGTACGTCAGTATGCTGCTATTATAATTACTTTTTTGGGCTGAAACTGTCTCTTTATTGCTGTTTTGACATTTTCTTTCTTTTCTTTATTTTTGCAGTGATTCTAACGTTTTAGCCTTAGTAGAAATTTTTATATATATTTCAGCAGTGTCCAAGATATGTCAATGAGGGTCATTCTACACATTATCAGGATCGCCTCTATGTTGATAATTCGATGGACGAAAGTTCACTGTATGGGGTCAGCCAGAAACTTGCATGGATTCGCCCCTCCTTGACCTGTTCTGTACACCCTTTGCTTTACACAATATCCCGGTCTCATTAGAACACTCGCTCGATCAACTTAGGCAGGTCATCATGAACATCATGGGACATTGTGAAATCTGTTAGAGATTGAGTTAAACACATTTTGGAGAGAAGAGTCATGCCTAGGGAGCTCACTGAACGGGCCAATCCAAAAGGCAGGTCTTTTCTTTGTTTAAACTTACTTCTGGTTTAGAGCTCTCTCTAAATCTGGTTTCTAACGTCTGTGATTGATACTTTTATCTAGAGTCCCTGTGGGTGTTGCTCACACTTGTTAATTCTATGGGTGGTACTTAAGGTTTTTCACTCTTTTACCCAAGGGATTTGACACAACACCAGATCTACAAAGATTTTCCAACCTGCCTTTTCATCAAAAATAACACCACCTTGAAAAAGGTGTTAAGTGGGAGAAGTGAGTACATTTCTCCAAACACTTCAATCAGTGGATGTTGGCTGCACTGAATGAATGAATGAATGGGGGATTTATAGAGCGCGTAGTTACCCGGAGGCATCCCAGCGCTAAACCAAAAACAGAGAGACCAGTGCGAGTACCAGAAAAGAAGAGAATGTTAGGGGAAAAGGTGGGTTTTTAGGAGTTTCCGAAATCGCAGATGGAAGGGTTCTGTACATTACATGCAATTTATAAAATGTGAAAAATGGTCTAAGCATAGCAGATTGGCTGAAAGGGTACTCTTCCAGTTCAAAACCTGTGAAAAAAAGCACCCACACCCTAGCACCATGGCGCAAAGTTTTGTGAATAGAGCTGGACAGCTTGTGGTGCACCAGCACGTGCGAACGGAGCAGAAGCAGGTTGTATTTCGTAAATATGGCTCCGAGCAGCTCTGCACAGCTCTCTTCATGTGCACCGCAGTACAGCAACTTTGATTGCACTAATGCATTACGCTATTTTTTAGTAAATCTATTCCTGGATATTTGGGACTGTCTAGCGCACAAGTCTTGGGAACATTGAGTTGGATAGAGATATCGTTGGGACTGAGAAGGTGTGTAACAGCTGTCGACGATGGACTGCAAATTATTGTTTTATTCCCGAAAAACATGATGCTCAATGAAACTCTTCATTGTTGTAAGTTTGTTCAACAATTACTGAACAATGTATTCAGCTTCTCTAAGTTGGGTTACGTTTATGCAGTAGAGGGATGATCCTTGTTTCTGAAATAGGGCATAGGGCCTCAAGTATTTTAACCTCCTTTAATCCATTAACCTTGCACTGGCTGGTGCGCAGGTGCCCCGCGCAGCTATTTGAATCTGTGTGTATTTCCTCATTGTTGTGGTGTTTGTTTCTACTAGCAGAGTTTTCATTGTTAGGCCTTTTCATGAAAAATATAGGGTGGTAGAAGTGGCTTCACAAGCCTTTTGAATTTGCGACGATATCAAGTAAAGCGCCATTTTATAATCTCTAACTCTGATGATTTCATAGGATGTGACATCACAGCTCCATTGACCATGATGAAATCGCAGGAAGTGGAAGCAAACAAAATCGACAGTGAGTGTAAAAACAAGATAAAACCTGTTACAGGACCAGGCTAAGACAGGATTGGGAGGTGTAGTGGTTAGTGGTGAGCAAAGAGGTGGCAAGAATCAGCGTGGGAGACAGTGCTTAATTTGTGCAGGAGCTTTCAGGTGCTAAGCACTGGCACTTTTTTAACAGGGCCGGGGCTATTGAATTTTTGTCCCCAGTGAGAGTGAGCCCATATTTATTAAAAATAAATGTACCTACCTGTCCTGTGTCCTGTGTTGTTCTCCTTCCTGCAGGATGGCCCACCCAGGTCCAGGCGGATGACTGCATCACGTTAGTGCCTTTAAAGGAGCATTTTCTTTCACATTGGTTAATTATTCCAGTTGAGGACGGGCTAATGGGTGAGCTGCATGCAAGGCAGGCTGGGTCGTGGAAATTTCCTGTCTCGGCAATAACCTTAACACGACATCGTTGAAGTAATAAAAAAGTGCATAGCTGCTTTCTGTTAACAACTCGCATGCACTGAAATGAAAACCCAGCAGAAGCAGGCCATAACTTATTCCTTTTGACTTGACATTTGCATTGCATGCTAATGCTCTTGGCCTGGGCCGAGGGCCCACCAAAACACATTATTTGCCAGCGATCTAATGGAGCCAGTGCCAAGGAGACTGCAGGTGACACATAAGAGAGTAGTAGAAAGTACTAAAACAAGTCGCTATTAATTAATCTGGAACAGATTTACTATTGTGTTTCCTCTTCACCAATTTCTTTGCAGCAAATAAATGTATAAGTTAACTCTCAACTCTGCTTTTTCAAGCTCAGCACCACGTGACTCAACGGCCCCTTTCCTCTGCCCCACCTGACCTCTACATTTATGGGTTACCAGAGTAAATTGCCAATGCCAGTGCGTTTCCGCATATGTAAACCGGCATGTTTTTCTTTTTGCAGGATCTGCAAATGAAAAAGGGCAGATTACAGCACTTGTCTGCAGCTGCAGTACAAGTTTTAGGCAGAACCCAGCAACATACGTATGGACAGAGGTTCCTGCAGGTTATCTATGTTTGTGTTTCTTCAGCGCAAATTGGTCCACTGTAGGACGCCTGGCTCTAGCATCTCCATTCTTGTAGTAACCTTAGATGTAAATCACGCGGTTGAATGATTATCAGACGGGACACTCACAGATATTTTAAATTTGCGCATTTGTCTCAAAAACGCGGGCTGTGCCATGTTTCATGTGGCAGTTTCCATCTGCACTGCTTCCCCGCCAATACAAGGCAACATCAAATGACACGCAAGCTGCTTGGAGAACCTCCAGGCTCCATGGCTCATGGCGACTGATGGATGTAAAAATGAGATTGACTTTTTTCAAAAATTAAAGGTAGTTTCACATTGAAAAATTGTTCTTTTGAGCTTGAAACTAATTAAAACAGCAGAATGTAAACAATTCACGCTATATTATTTGTGTTTTGGCCCAATAAAAAAATACCACTATCACTCTCGCACACACATTTTTCGCACTCACATTGTGACCCTTTCATGTAATTTAGACTCTTCTGGCTGCCTGGCCACTTCATCGTTCGGCAAAGGGATGAATTAGCACTGTTTCTGTTTGAAGTAATTTGTAGCTGCTTAACTTGGAAATTTCTCAGGAGGCTGGAAGGGAGAGGGCTGGTTTGCTGTTGCCTTGAAAATCCATCACCATTTTTTCTCACAGTTTACCCGATTTCTTTATGTTCATATGGAGTAATGCTAAACAAAACCTGACATTTTGTGGCGATAAACAACTTAGAGGACCTTATTGAGCAGGAAATTAAATATGAACAGCAATTGCAATAAGAGCTCAACTGCAACTTTTGTCTATTAAGTATTGGTGCGGCTCACCAGACTGCTGTACCTGCCACAGAGCTGCCAGTCTCACAAATCGAGCTATCACGCTCAACCCAGGCCTTGGATACAGATGAGATTTTCTCGGAAAAGGCTGTTTTGGATACTATCACGAGTGGAATTTACTCCCTCCAATAACTCTTTGGACCCGGTTCCACCATGCTCGCAGTAATGCGGAAAGGCATAGTGAAAATAATGTTTGTAAAAAGACAACAATGATTATTTCCTTGTCCTGATGATGATGCCCATAATCAAATAAGGCATCGAAACGTCGTCGACCTTTAAAACCCCTTATGCAATATGATACTGAAATATTGTAAAAATGCAAAGTTGTGGTTATGAAAATTCGCGTCTGTAACACTGAATACAAGTACACAGACTTATTATAGCTTTGCCCTTTTGGCCATTTCTTTCGTTGTTTTGTCTTGCATGTTGTGGGTCACGGCTGTGCCCACTTGTTATTTTAGTGTCTTTGCATTTTTGTTTTACTGACTAGAACGCTAAAATAAAACTTCTTGTCCGGCTGGACAAAAGACATTACACTTATTAGGTGTTTTGATTATTGTTTTGCAATTCATTCTGTCCACATGTAGGGACCAATGTTCTATATAATATGAAACTTCCCAAGGTCCCTGCGACATACCTTTAGGGTTCCCTTGTTTTTTGTAAAACACCTAAAAATCATAGTTTGTATAAATATTATATATAATATCATAATGAATCACGTCTTGTTCTCTGTGGTAGGGCCAAGACTGCTGCTGTATTTAGGGTGCAGCGGTTGTGAGACATTATGTTATGATCGGATATTGCGACTGCGAGCCTGCGTTCCTGCAAGTGCATTGCATTGATTGATGCTTCTGTTTTGAAGGGTCAGGTTCAGTTGCAGCTAGGGAGAAGGGGTGGGGTAGTCAGGTGTGAATAAGTGACATTCCAGAAAAAGCGTCATCAGAAAGGACCAGCAGGGCTTTAATTTCAGAGTTTACCATGTCCGTTCGCTGCAGCACTGGACTCCAGACAGGAGCTCTGTCCTTTGCATGGCTCTCTACCCACTGCCGAGCACCTGCAGGGGTTTTGCAAGTCCGACCCTGACAGCCTGTGTGTACAGGAGCTAATGGGGACTTGATGGGCTTCTTGTGGGCTGGGGATGTGGCGGTGAGATATCATGGGTGTGTGGTGCTCAGTCTTCGACCTCTCTTTGTGGATGTGTGGTGTTTTCAAACTAACACCCCTGTGGGTGACAGGCACCTCCTCAGGACCTTGCTGTGCAACAGCTTGGCCCATCTGGGCTTTGATGACACGTGGCTAGTGACTGACCCTCAGCCACAGGCGCACAGTGCAGGGTATAGACAGTCCTGTAGTGCATCCTTATGGCGATGCACTTGGCTCATTTCCACCTTTCAACCTGTAGATTTTGGTCTAATCCTTGTTATGGCACGTTCAGCAACACTAGTCCTGGGTGTGGGTGGGTGTAGCCAATAGAGGAAGTGGGTGGGGTCAGTGGAGTGAGTGGGTGGAGCCAGGGGTGTGTGGGCGTGACCTCTTTAAAAAATCTGAGCACCTGCAATTAATATTTTACTAATTAAGCACTGGTAGGAGAATGAAGGATTTGTGCACCCTGGCAACTCCACCCTTGAACACCAAAGCTCAGTCTCTGTGAGCAGATTTACTCCTGCTTAAAATCGCAAAGTACTGGTATAAATTGGCATTTTATGAGTTCAAAAGGCATAATTCACAAATATGCTTAGATTTCTTCTTCAAACACTCCTCTTCTACTACTGAAGTCCAGGATTAAGCCATTAGGAAATCATTAAGGCTCCAGGATTAACATCCACTCAATAGCAAAATATGTATTTATCATGCCCAAAATATGAATTTCAGCATGTAAATCAATCAAGTTAGGTGTGCAGGTTAGACTTACCTAAATCTTCGTTTTACTTTTGTATCTTGCTGTAGGATGTCTTAGATGTTAAATTACTCGTGTACATGTTGGGTTTTCCCATTGTCATGATCATACGACATTTGGCATGATGTTTTCTTGAACGGTTTACATTATTTGTAGAAGCAGTTTAAGGCATGTATTTGGCAAATGGTAAATATATCTATTTTGTTTTCATTTACGGTACAACAGCCCTGATGCCTTAAAGGCTGAAAAAGAAACACCAGGACGAGAATATAATGTCTTTTTTTTGTTTGTTTTGGACTGATGAGAACCCATTTCATTGCTATGTTCTGCTGCTGACAATACATTGTTTCAATAAAACAGGCTTAAATGCACGTCTGATCTGACAGGAGGTAAGATTAGACTGTTTAACCTCTCCTCTTTCATTTTTGTTCAACAATGGTGAACAAATTAAGGGCCTTCATTAGAGTTTGGTGGACTGGATACTACGTCACATACATGACGTATGCCCCGTCTGCCATACTACAAGTGCATTATATCCTAGGATCTTAGAAATATGGGGTCAGATTTTAACAGAGTATCCCGTTTGCCAAACACTAGATAAGGCCTCATGTATGCACAGTAACCTCCTTTTCAACTGGCACATTGTAATGGTACTATTTTGCGGGTCCTTATGTTTAGCCCTGGTTGAAACTTTGGCACTTGGGCAATTCAAGGCCAAATTTGTTTTTCAATATTTACTATCAGATTTTACTACATTTACATTTACTACATTTACAGACATGTACGCCTTAGAATGTACTACATGTGGGTGTATTCAAAACATTTAGCAAATACACTTTGGTACCTGCAAAAAATACACACACATTTATTTCTCTTTGACGCTATTACAAAAAGTGTAAAATTAAAAATTCTGTAAATGACTTAGATCCCAAATTTCTTCAGGTAAAAATGCCATTTTATTAAATGATACAATAAACTTTTTAATTAGTTACAGCCTTCGAGACCTCTTTTAGGGCGAAAATACTATTTGGTGCCCTGCTGCTGTGAGCGCTGGTCGCGCGCCTTCTCTGCTGGCTATTTTTAAAACTTCCCGTTTTTTCTCCATTTTTGTTTATTTTAAGTGCCTTCTCCCCTGCTTTTAAACGCGCATTCTGGCCCCTACCTTGCACCTTAATTCAGGAATCACCACCGCTGTTTGGCGGGTCCGGGTTTCCGGGAGGCGGTGGGTTTGAGCGCCATTTTGCGTTGGGAGGAAGCGCGAGCGCCATCTTTGAGCGTCCAGGTCACCTGGGACGCCGAGACGACGCTATTTAGGGCGAGCTGACCGGAAGGTGAGCCTGCTTAGTGCCCTTTAGGGCGAAAATACTATTTGGTGCCCTGCTGCTGTGAGCGCTGGTCGCGCGCCTTCTCTGCTGGCTATTTTTAAAACTTCCCGTTTTTTCTCCATTTTTTGTTTATTTTAAGTGCCTTCTCCCCTGCTTTTAAACGCGCATTCTGGCCCCTACCTTGCACCTTAATTCAGGAATCACCACCGCTGTTTGGCGGGTCCGGGTTTCCGGGAGGCGGTGGGTTTGAGCGCCATTTTGCGTTGGGAGGAAGCGCGAGCGCCATCTTTGAGCGTCCAGGTCACCTGGGACGCCGAGACGACGCTATTTAGGGCGAGCTGACCGGAAGGTGAGCCTGCTTAGTGCCCTTTAGGGCGAAAATACTATTTGGTGCCCTGCTGCTGTGAGCGCTGGTCGCGCGCCTTCTCTGCTGGCTATTTTTAAAACTTCCCGTTTTTTCTCCATTTTTGTTTATTTTAAGTGCCTTCTCCCCTGCTTTTAAACGCGCATTCTGGCCCCTACCTTGCACCTTAATTCAGGAATCACCACCGCTGTTTGGCGGGTCCGGGTTTCCGGGAGGCGGTGGGTTTGAGCGCCATTTTGCGTTGGGAGGAAGCGCGAGCGCCATCTTTGAGCGTCCAGGTCACCTGGGACGCCGAGACGACGCTATTTAATGCTCGCTGGTAGCGCACAGCGGTAACGCGCAGCGGTGCGCCTGAGTCGTGCCAGAGTCCTGCCCGTCTGCGCTCGTCCGCGTCTCGGAGGCGGACGAGGCTGGACTCTGGCTGTCGGCGCTTGTTGCTTGCTTGTCTACAGGTGCCACCTTGTAGCTTTGGGATGTTGGTGTACAGTGCTGCTACTTTGTATGCTTTGCGCCCCTCTTGCTCGGCCTGTCCGGTCCTATTCCCTGGCGGCCGCCGCTTAGGCAAAGGTTGCCCCGTGTGCAACTGGCACTCCACAGGACCATCTACCTGTGCTCATCCTACCCCTCCCCAACATTGCCACTGCGCGTTGCTTAACACCAGGTCCCTCCCTTGTCACTCCTTAGATATTTGGGATCATCTCACGCAGTCCAAGATCTCTTGCTTATTTTTAACTGAGACTTGGTTGGGAGTGGGTTCGGAACCTGACATTGCCTGTGCTGTTCCGCCGAACTACACCATCTTAAGGAGGGATAGAACGGAGGGAAGAGGTGGCGGGGTAGCTCTGATAGTGGACAAGGCTTTTGTTTGCTCCTCCTTTGCGGTGGACAACATTGCCGGCTGTGAAGCCTTAGGTTTTACGCTCCACGCATCTGCATCCCAGACCTGTACCGGCATTCTCCTCTACAGACCTCCTGGTCCTATTGGGTCCTTTTTTGAGGATCTGCAGTCGGCCCTTTCTGTACCATGCATGCGCTCAGCGCATTGCATGCTACTAGGCGACCTAAACATTCATATGGATTGTCTTACTGACGCTGATGCTGGCAAGCTTCGTGATATCACGGCGATGTTAGGGCTAGCCCCTTTTATCCACAGCCCCACTCATGTGAAAGGCCACACGTTGGATGTTATATTTTCCTCTATGCCTATTGAGGCGTCCCCTCCAATCCCGGTCCTTTGGTCAGATCATTATCTGCTAAACTTTGCCTTAACTCTTGATTCTAAATCTAGCCAAAGGGCTCTTAAGGTAGGGTCTCGGCAGTCCAGAGCTTTCCATCTTGTGACAGCTGAAATGCTCTCCGATGCTCTTGGACAATACCCGTGTCAACTGACCGGGGCTCTGGAAGCCGATTTAATCCTGGTCCAGAATTGGATGCAGGCAAGATTCGAGGAGCTGGCCCCTTTGAGGGCTGCTAAAACAGCCCCATATCTTAATTCTGCCCCTTGGTTTTCCTCCACTCTACGCATAATGCGTCAAGATTGTAAGAAGTTGGAAAGGCGCTGGCGGCGCAATTATGAGCCGGTGGAGAAAACGAAATACAGAGACGCGATAAAGGCGTACTACAAACAGATTGCCTTAGCAAAGAAGAGCTATCTTGAACAGAGAATCGATAAAGCCGATAATATCAGTCAAGAACTCTTTAGAATTGTGAAGGAGTTTGTGAACCCAGTTGTAGCCACCCCTGTTCATTCACATACGGAGGAATGGATTAAACAGTTGGCCGACTTTTTTGTGACCAAAATCCTAAAGATTCAGGCCACCTTTCCATCTGTGGACTCCCGTATGGCTGACGCCATTTTAGATCCCTGTCGGGATGACTCTGGGCCCACATTATCTGTTTTTCCTCAGCTGTCCTGCGAAACTTCACTGGAGCTGCTATCCCGGCTGAAATCTGGCTCGCCACTGGACGCCTGTCCGGCGAAATGCCTGGGCAGGCTGGCTTCAGCGTTGAACAGCTTGCTGAACCCCCTGCTGAATCTTTCACTGAGCTCGGGGGTTGTCCCACGACAGTGGAAACATGCACTCATCCTGCCGTTGATCAAGAAGCCTCTGTTAGACCCCATGCAATGGGCTAACTATCGTCCGATCTCCCTCCTCCCTGCTTTGGCGAAGGTGTTGGAAAAACATGTTCAGCTTACTCTTTCCACCTTTATTGAAAACAACAATCTGCTGCATGACTCCCAGTCCGGCTTTCGTGCAAATTACAGCACGGAGACCGCTCTGGTTGAAGTCACGGACACCATCAGGGAGACACTCGATCATGGGGGACGGGCGATGTTGGTCATGTTGGACCTTTCGGCGGCGTTCGACACCGTCCCACACGCAGGCCTTCTCTCAAGACTCAGGGAGATCGGTCTGCGTGGGACGGTGCTGGACTGGTTTCAATCCTTTCTTGCCGACCGCCGACAGGTGATCTGGGCTCCGCCGTTCTCGGCCGAAATGCCTGCGCTGGAGGTGGGGGTGCCTCAAGGTTCTATCTTGAGCCCCACCATTTTCAACATATACATGGCCCCTCTAGCGGAGGTAGCGGAGGCGTTCGGGGCCCGGGTCATCTCATACGCTGATGACACCCAGCTTTTGTTCACCTGCAGGAAGGGAGAGGTCTTCAACGGCGGCAGAATTAAGGACTGTCTGAGCGCAGTCTTTGCGTGGTTTCAGCGGCACAGCCTGAAATGCAACTCAGACAAGTCTGAGCTGCTCTTCTTTGGCTGTGCCCCAGACCCGGACTGGAAGTCGTGGTGGCCCCAGGACATGTTCCCCCCTGAGACACCATCAGCTCAGGTAAAAAATCTCGGAGTGGTGTTTGACGATGATCTGTCTTTTCGTCCCCACATCCTGGGACTTGCAGGGAAATGCTTCAGCATCCTCAAGATGCTTAGAAAATTTTTGCCCCTGCTTTCTCTGCAGTACCGCAGGAATATAGTTCAGGCGTTGGTGGGATCACGCCTGGACTATGCCAATGCGCTCTTCGCGGGCCTTCCTAAATATCTGTTATCTAGGTTGCAGGTCGTACAGAATTCGGCGGCCAGAGCCATCTATGGCCTGCCGAGGAGAGCAAGAGCCTCAGCGCTCCTAGCCAGGCTTCACTGGCTACCAATCGCGGAGAGAATTAAATTTAAACTCCTTACATTGGCGTTTAAATCTCTCCATGCGACCGGCCCTTTCTACCTGAGGAAGCGTACTGCCTTCTATGTGCCACGGAGGTCTCTGCGGACCTGGCCAAAATGGAGGTTCCTGTGGCCAAACGTGTGAGGATGGGAGGTCGCTCCTTCCAACACGTTACAGCTTGCCTGTGGAATGCACTCCCTCTTTCCCTCCGGAAAGTAAACAATCTCTTGGCCTTCAGGAAGGAGTTGAAGACTCTGCTCTTCACCTAGTAACCCGCGTTTCTGCAGTTTGTTTACCTTTTGGTTTTTCTGTTTCTAGGGGCCTCTTTGCCAAAGCGCCGGGACACCCCTTGGGGTAGCCGTGCGCTCTAAAAGTGTGGCTAACATTAACATTAACATTTTGATGTTTCTCTGGAAACAATACATATTACACCTTGTTCCGTTCTCAGGTCCATGAATAATTGAGAATATATTAATTTCAGTGAGGGCATAGGGAGTTCTCTTTTTATGTTCTTCAGCACGATTAATGATTGGGGATTGATTCTCATGCTATCTACATATTATTGAGAATACAGGGAGTGGAAAAGCAACAACTGGGGATACAGGGCACCATGACCTAAAGTCTGAGATTCTAAATAGGTTAGAAAAGGTGAGGTGTTTATAGGAGCCTGTAAATATCATTACCATCGGGTGAAGAACGCCCCAGTGTAGTCAACACCTTCAATTACAAGTTTATCACTTGTAAAGTAAAATTTTCTGAGCCTTTTTCCCTGGTTAATTTGGCAGGTTTGACCTGTCAAAAGCAATCAGGAGAAAACAACTGGAGTGTCTTAATTATCACAAAACTAATAATTCATGTCTTCTGTGAACATCTGTTTGTGTAGAAATTGAAATATCCCCATCGACTTTGTACACTTTAGAGACGTAATAAACAGCAGTTCTGGGTGTTAGCTTCTACACAAAGCAAAACCAAAGGGGATGATGGCCGGAGTGTTGAACATTGAAAGCACTCACCCCCAGTCAACTGATCTGGGTTTAATCCATCATCATTCTTTAGCTCGCTCAGCCACCCCAGCTCAGACATGGCCAAATGCAAATCAGTCTGACCCTGTGCCCTTTGGTTTTGCTAGCTTCTATACAAACACATGCCTCATTTCTGTATTTCTTGCTTCCAAAGTTTGAAACATATATACTTCTTTAAAATGTGGGAGGGTGGTTGGAAAGTTGACCTTTCCCTGACATTACTGCGGCTGGGGGTGATGGACAGGCCGGAGGTACGTGGGGGAATAAGGCTCTGTTGGGCACGGCCACCATGGTAGCAAAAGGGATATAGCTACCCATTGGAAATCCGAAGCACCTCCAACAATCCCCCAATGGCGGCAAGGAGTAGGCTGGTGCGCCCAACAAGAGAGACCAGTGTATGAGGCCAGAGGCTGCTCGGCCAAATTTTGATATTTGATATTTATGGGTATTTGTAGAGCGCAGACATTCGCTCCGGAAGGAGCATCTTGGCGCTAAGATAGCGTGCTACGAGTACATGAAAGTGGAAAAGGATAAAAAGAAAAAATGAAGAAAATGGACCTAAATGGCTGCCAATACTGAGGCGTCAGATTGTTGGTACACCCAAGTCTTTAGGAGTTTTCTGAAGATGCTCTCCTTGTCCGTCAGTCTAAGATTGACCGGTAGTGAGTTCCATGCTCTGGCTGCTAGGACGGTAAAGGTCTTCCCACCCCTGGTTTTGTACTTAAATCTTGGAATGGTGATAAGATTTTTGCCAGAGGATCTCAGACATCTCGAGGGATGGTAGCGTGTAAGACGCTTTGCAAGGTAAAGGGGCCCTGAGTTTTTCATAACTCTGAAGACGGTAAGAAGGAGTTTAAAGAGGATCCTTTTGTGTAACGGTAGCCAGTGGAGGGTGTTTAGTGCCATTGAAGCTGATGACCTTCTAGGAAGTCCCAGCACTAATCGAGCAGCTGCGTGTTGTATGCTCTGCAGCTTTTTGAGGGTGGACTTTTTCACTCCCGCCATTAGACCATTACAGTAATCAAGTCTGGAGAGTATCAAAGCTACCGTGACTGATTTTCGGGCTGCCATAGGAAGGAGGTCGAAAAATTTCTTTAGGTACTTAATAAGTCCAAAACAGCGACCAGCCGTGATCCTGACATGTTCGTCAAAAGAAAGGGATGAGTCGAATTGCACACCCAAGTTCCGTGCTGAAGAGACGGCGCTGGGAGGGGCCTCAGATCCTATGGGCCACCAGTCCTTCGGGCAGAAGGATAGATCTTTACTCAGCGGTATGATTTCGGTTTTGGTGCTATTACATCTTAAATGATTTTTGTTTAGCCACTGAAAAACATCAGAAAGACAATTTTGGAAACGCAGCTTTGCGTTCGTACACTTTTTGTCAATCGTGACGACAAGTTGTGTGTCGTCAGCGTATGACGTGACAAGGATCCCATGAGATTCTATCACAGCGAGGAGGGGTGCCATATAGATGTTGAAAAAGAGAGGACTTAATATGGACCCCTGGGGGACTCCAGATGTTATGGGTTTCTCGCTGGATAGATAGGGGCCCAGGGACACAGTTTGGGACCTATTAGATAGGAAAGATGTAACCCAAGCTAGAACTGTGTCTGTCACGCCAATCTCTCGCAGTCTGTTGATAAGGATGACGTGCGAGATGGTGTCGAACGCTGCTGTTAGGTCAAGCAGGATGAGGACGGCATGCCTGCCCTCATCCTGCAGGAACTTGATGGAATCAGTTAGTTCTATAAGGGCTGTTTCGGTTGAATGCCCGGAACGAAAGCCCGACTGCTGCGGATGTAAGATGTTACCAATCTGAACGAAAGTTTTTAGCTCTTCATATACTAGTTGTTCCGTGATCTTACCAAGGAAGGGAAGTAAGGAAATGGGGCGCATATTGGTCAGGTCGGTGGGGGATTTATTCGGCTTCTTTATCAGAGGCTTCACTATGGCCTTCTTCCAGCCATTAGGCACTATCCCGGACTCAAGAGATTCATTGATGATGATGTTGATATAAGGGTTAACAGTATCAATCAAATGGTGCAAATATCATAAGATATGGAGTAAATGGTATGGGGAAGCAGGTATGCATTGGTTGATCTAAGGATGCTGAAGCTCTACCTGACTGGCTAATCTATGGGCATTGTGGGCTAAATGTGATAGTTGTGCTAGATGCTTTTAACCACTTGCCCTACAATGATGGCGATGTATCGAGCGATGTGATCTTTGTATGTGGTATGCAAATACAAAACTCAATAAAGTTTATAAAAAAAGAAAGAAATATAGGAGGGTGAATGTCAACTGTAGTTTTTGTTAGTTCTCATGGCCCCAGAATAAACACATAAATACATCAGCTGGATGAATCCCCTCATTTTAGACTGTATTGTAATGCTTTCACCACACTATAGTAACCATTTTCTTTGAAGCTCCATCCATCACTAAATGACAGTCGGAATCGGCCTTTGGCAGGGCACAGCTGGAGAGACAGGGGGGGTTCACATTGAAATGAGCCATGTGCTCTGCTTCTGTGAGTGATTCCAGAGCCGGGAAAAGCAAAGCACACAGCACCATGATATGCTTGGTTAAATCTGGCCACTGCCTATAGGAAGCCCGGCTAGGTCTCCTCGAAACCTCGTGGGATTGAGGAATGATGTGACAACTACGACCCCTTGGGGACGGGGCCTGAGCCCACCAGTACCAATCGTTTTCTTGGCAGAGTCATTTTTTGAAGTAGTTCACTACAGTGCCAGCAAAAACCACACAACCGGTGCTTAAAAAGTGTAAGAGGTAGGTGGAATGGGATTTACATTTGTAATCCCTTTCTGACTGGAAATATCACGCCACAAACGAAAAAAATAATTCCAGGGAATTATGGGGCATATTACCAAGCAATAGCGATAATTATCGCTATTGCTTGGTTAGAGACAAAAATTTACCGCAGCGCTGCGGCGATTTTTACCGCAAATAAACCTTGGTATTACCAAGATTTAACGCAAATGTGGTAAAAATCGCCGCAAAGCATGAATATCGCTGAAAAGTCAGCGATATTCATGCATTAGCGAGCTAATGCTCTTAGCCATGTTATCCACCTCCCATTGGATAACATGGCTAAGAACTGCTCAGGGCAGGTGTTAGCTTTTGGAGATATTCCCGCTTAGCGCGAATATCTCCAAAAGTTGGTAATAGGAGATAGCGATGTTAGCGACTGTTTTCAGTCTCTAACATCTTGGCACGCCCACTTTGCATCTCATTAGTGATAAATATCACTGACATGCAAAGTGGGGCCCAAGATGGTCGCTATCTCCTACTAGCTGTCGCTAACTGGTGTTAGCGGCAGCTAGGTAATAGGGAGATAATTTTATCTCCGCTTTCTTGGCTTTTAAAGCCAAAAAAGCGGAGATAAACCCCCTTGATAATATGCCCCTATTTTTCTAAAAGTAAAAGTAATCATTCTAAGGAAGGAGCTGATGGTGGATAACCCCCCGCGCCAACCCCAATCCCAATACACAGACTATTTTAACGAAAGTTAGATGTTTTATCCAGAAATTGGAACTAGCTTCAACACATGTAAGTAACCATTTGCAGTTGACCAATAATGGTGGACTTTGCACCCATGTGATGACCTAATGTTAACAATATGTGAACGAAAGTACTTTTAAATGAAAGGTTTACACATAGTTGGTCTTAAGTAAAACAACATTCCAAAACGCGTACTGTGGACAGGACACAAACTAACCAAATAGGCAAGCAATAGAAAAACGTTCATCAATTAGTTAGAGGCTCATCCATTCGCAAAAACCGTCTCTTATCATTTAGTTATTCATGATGTCCCACAGAGCAAAACTGACCTTTCTGGTCATCGTATGTGTTGCAGTAGGACGAAGAGGTTTGTGACATGCACTAATAATGATGTGCAAGTTTACCTACAATGAAAAGGTTCACATGTTTCAGCAGCTACCTTCATTATGCCCAGTAGACTCTACTGGTGAATGGGGAATTGTTTACTTCCAATTAAGAAAACCTGGAAATTCACAACTTACTGACTGCAGGGACTGGTGTTCTCCTGATGTAAGTCCAATAGACGGTGCTAACCTATATACTGACAGCACTCTGTTTGCTCCTAATTGCCTCCATCCCTGGATCTCAGCAAAACTATTTGGGCAAAAGATATTACCACCCATTGGGTGTTACTCCATATAAATACCCAATTATTGGGGTAGACCTTTGTTGGCACAAAATAAGAACTGACATACGCTGGGCTTATATTTATCACATTATCTAGCAGGCTGCCTTCTAAACTGCATGCTGGGATGGAAGCAATCCTTGCATGGTGAGTGCATATGCACCCCTGACATGCATGCCTGGCTCCATGTGATTCTGGTCTCTTGACTTTTTAATGGACTAGCATCACACAGATCTAGTGTGCGCGCATAGACCTAGTCCTGTCCCTGGTAATGCGAGGTCCAGTTCAGTAACATGAAAGGATGCACCAAGCAAGCCCTCATAGTCAGTATCGGACTGCTATCCATGCCCATAATGCAGTGGTGACAGTGCACTGTGTGGTTGCTAATTTTTTGTGTGACTGATCCTTTTTCATTGTGACTGAGAGGGTGGGATCTCCTAACCCATCTCGCTAATATGTGAACCCCAGAACCTTGAGCTGACTTCCCATGTGCATGTTGAGTGTGTGCTTGGGCAGTGAATGTGTAGCACATGTATGGTAGTAGGACTGTTGTATGAGTTTGAGTACTAGGGCCAGTGTAAACCCTATTGGAAGTCTCTGGTTTAGCATGGTAGAAGATGGTGGATGAGGACAACCCCCTAGACACTGGATTTCATGTGGCTGGAAAAAGACACGGAGACTGAAGTGAATGAGTATGGAGATATGGCTTTCCTTGGAGCCTGCTGAATAGTTATTCCTGGGCACAGTTAGTTGGTAGATGGTAGAAGTAATGGAAAGCACTGCAGTTTCTGCTGTTCAAGGTGAGGACGTTTCTAGCCAGGAGGCGCAAGGGGCTTGTAAATCTGCCCTTTAGTGTGTATCTTGCTGACCCTACTAAGGTTGTGGTCCCTACTTTGACAGGGTGCACATCTCCAACTAGAGACCAAATTTCAAACACAAAGGTAAGTGGACGTCACCAAAATTCTGTGTGTTCTGCTGGAGGAATGGGGACCTGCCTAAGATGCTTAAACGCCCACCTGCCTGCTGTGATAGCAAAGCAATGTGCCAGACACTGGAGGAGTGTAGAGTACTCAGGAGGAGGGGACCATCATGTTCCCAACATAAAGAGTGCCTAGAGAAAGCTGACCACCCTAGAGAGCAAAACCAAGAGTGACCCATGCTTTGGGAGATCCCTCAATTTCTCTGAGTGGTTCAAAATGTGAACTGTGCCACGATTTTTGAAATAAGAAGCATCATTGTGCCAGCCAGAAATCCACCATGTCCCTCAGAGACTGGTACAGCCACTGCCTAGACCAGAGCGAGGATCTGCATCACAACTGAAGTGGAAAAGCATAATTGGCCAAGTGCCGCAACTACCAAAGATACCTCTTTCCAGATGTTTCAAACTAGAGCCTGCATCTGTCAAACCCAGGTTCCTGTCTTCACCGGGCCAAGAGGTTTGCTCCTACTGGAGACACTTGCCATGCCGATTTCATCCAGCGGTCCCTGTTCCAGTGTGCGGCCCCTGATGCAGCCCCCTATAAAGTGAAGCTGCCCCAGTGAAGTCAAGTATGTGAACCAAACTACTATAACTGCATCACAAACAAGCAGGTAAAAGTGAGGGCATATAAGAGACTAGAATTCACAGATGAGTCTGCATTGTAGATTCAAGAGTTTTTTGCCAAGTAAATGCAAGCAGAAATAAGATGTTGAACACATTTATGGGGTATTTGATGTAATATGCACCTCTGCCTAATCAGAATATATGTCCAAATTATTCCAGGCAATGTAGGCTTAACCCCTTAACTGCTAAGGCTTCCCCCTCCCCCAGTGTAGAGCCAGTTTGTGGCTATTTGGGATAGTTCATGCTTAGGCCTCCATAGCTTTTATCCACATAAAGTATCCATGCCAAATTTGCGTCCTTGGTTCCAACAACCTGGGAATTCTAAAGGTGCCCAGGACTTGTGGATTCCCCTGGAGGGGACTGTGAAAAATAAAAGAAAATTACCTAAATCTTGTCTTGAGTTGTATGGGAAAAGTAGGAAAAAAGTGCTTTACAAAAAAGTGCCTGCTTTTTTTCCTAAAAGGAGCATCAAAGAAAGATTTGTAGTGCTAAAGTATTAGGGTCTGATATAGATCTTGGAGGATGAATTACTCCATCACAATAATGACGGATATCCTGTCTGCTGAAATATAGGATATCCCATAGGATAGAATGGGATTTATATTTTGGCTGATGGGACATCGTTGTGACTGAGTAACCCGTTCACCAAGATCTAAATCAGGCTCTTATTCTTCCCTACTTTCAGGAACATGCAGAGTTGAATTTAAAAAAACGATTTTGTTACAACAGTTTTGGCATTTTTCAAAGAGGTAGCCCATTATTGCCATTTGTTGTGCTTTCAACCTAATTCCAGTTTGTGATAGAAACCAGTGTGAAAGCCCGGAATAATCCAAGAAAGCTATCAATGTTTGAAAAATTAACAAAATTCTAAATTCAGCAAATGGTCATATGTGTAGATCCCTCAAGTTTTTCCTAAAGAGACTAAGGGGCTCATTAGGATGGCGGGCGGGCTTTGCCCGACCGCCACCCTATCGGGAAACGGGACCGCCCGCCTTAAGGGCGGGGTCCCAAAATGTGCATTAGGATGCGCCCGCCACAGTGGCGGGCGCAATCCTCATTTTAACATTGTGGCGGGCGGTGCTCACTGCAATAAATGAAATGCATGCATTTGCATAAACAAAGCGGTGCCTGCTGCTTGGTGTATGCAAATGCGGGGGGGGGTACCACAGGTACCCCCCTTTGCAACAAACACCTCGGCCTTCACCAGGGGGGCCCGCAGGGGGCCCCTAAAGCAAAGACCGCCTGCTGTTCCGTGGCGGCATTGCCGCCATGGAAAGGCTTGCCAAAATGCCCATTGTAATATGGCTGGCGGTGTCTAACAGACACCGCCACCATATTAAACATTTTCCGCCCGGGCCGCAAGGCGACCGGGGTGGAAAACAGGCGGGTGGTGTTTTTCACCGCCGCGGTACCCCCCGCCATCCTAATATGGCGGGGGGAATTGGGCAATGGATGTCAGGCTGGCGGAGGCAATCCGCCCGACATCGTAATGACCCCCTAACTGTTGAAATAAAGAAATATTGAAAATGAGTAGGAAGAAAAGTCCATTTGTGACAACATGTTCATCAGTAACATTTTATCATAATGGCTGATTCACAAAAGTACTTCACCATTATGTTAGCAAGATGGTTCTGGTTGCTGGGATATAAAGGGGTTGTAGGTTGTCTAAGATCCCAAATTACACAGAGCCAACAACTGAGCTGCACCTTACAATGGTTTTTCATTGTGTCCCGCGTATAGACCACCTCATGTGGTAAAATACGTAGATTGAAAAATGGGCATCAAGGAAATCTATTTATTTATTAAGTGGGAACTGGATATAGAGTTTAGGAGCATTGGTTATTTGTATATTTCTAAATTTGTGAGGTGTCCATACTAGTATATCATTCGGAGAGCATTTTTCAAAATGTCTTTTTTCCTATACACTGGGTTACATTTGGAAGGTTAAATGCAGCAACAACTAATCAGTGATAACTAATATTCTACTATTCTATGTTCCCATATGCATTCTGATAAACATGGTACCTATCTTGTGTGGGTAGCTCTAGCGCCCGTGATAGAAAAAGGCCCAAAAAGCAACAGGGACACATCTCATATTTCCACTGGAAACTGACCCTTTTTATTTGCAAAATGGGCAGCTGTGGATTTTGGACCCTAACGCAGCCGGCACCTAGGGAAACCTAAGAAAGTTGCTCATTGTACTTAGAATTCTTGCAAATCTCAAACTTTGACTAAAAACACAAATTGTCCTTAAATTTCTGTGAGGAAAACATCTGGAATATTTGGGTTGCAACAAATTTCCTACCACCCAGCATTTCCTTAAGTCTTCCAATAAGCTTGGTACCTCAGTTGTGTGGGTAGTTCTATTGCCCATGACACGAAAGGGTGCAGAACGCAACATAGATATATCACATTTTCCATGCGAAGCACACCACCCTGATCTTCCCCTGGGTGTCTAGTTTTCAGAAATGTGTGGGTTGGGAAGGTTTCTCCAGCCTTTAGCAGTAGGGGTGGGCGGAATTTGCGTAGTTGTGCTTCGCAAAGCTCTGCAAAATGGTAAAAATCTCAGCGAGCACGCAAAAGTTCAGCGAACACACGGAATTGATTGTTCCGCCCATTCATATTGCTTTTGTCGTGTTCACGAACTCTCTTTGCATGCTCAGGGTGAAATCTCTCGCAAACCCGCATTTTGAAAGCACGAACAAGCAAAAAATTTCACAAAGCCGCTGATCGGTGAATTTTTGGCAATTCCGCGTTCTCTGCAGAATGCGGAATTACCCAAATTCCGCAAATTCCACGAGCGGAACATAATTTACCGCCCAGGCCTAGTGAGCACACCATGCCCAAAAAGTGCAGCCGTTCACCATTGCAAGTGGGATGATATTGACATTTAGCCACACTCTCCTGGCCCATAGGTATAAAAAACATCCAAAAGAATCAAATGTCATCTTGTGTGCCACTCAGAAGGGATGTGTTACTCTGCCGGGGATCAGAAAGACTGTTGAGGCTTTAGGGAGAGGGTAGGCTTGAGGACAGGATGGGCCGGACCCACCCCGTTATTTGATAACATTAAATGTATCCTGTCATTCAGTGGGCTTTCTGCACCCCGGGGGAAAAATGGGGGTAAACTCCCCATCTGCCCTCCGTGGAGGCCAAAATACTAGTTTGTCTTTTTTGTGGGCAGCCACCCCAATTAGAACAAGCCTCTAATCTACCCCTTAGAGGGCAGAAAGACACTGTTGCCCCTACTGATGCGGGTGTATGGCTTAATGCCAGGGCAGGCTACCCTATCCTTTTGTTTGTTTAGGTGTCATTTTGAAATTCCTGGTGTCTAGTGGGCTATCTACCCCTCAAGGGAACAGAAAGTCTATTTGGGCCAGGGGTGGGGGGAAAACAAGAGCCCATGTCCAGGAGGGCCCCTCCCCCTCAAAAATACTGCATAAATGCAGTCGCTGGTCTCTAGTAATCCCCTGGGATGGTAGCTGAAAGACTGCATTGCGTTGGGACAAGGTCGTGGCTCCCACCCCTATATATATATATATATATTCTTTTAATTCCCTGGTGTCAAGTAGGAGATGTGTCCCCCAGGGGGAGGCAGATTGGGGCAATCACTTCACCCACTCCCTGATAGAGGTGGAAAGACTGTTACCACATATATTTGGGGTTGGATTTTGGCTATGCCCAAGGTGGGCAGCTCTCAGCTCTATATTTAAAAAAAAAATCCCTGTTTTCATTGTGGGCTTTCTGATCCACTCAGATAAAAAATCATCAACAAGTTCATTGCATTTCACAAACCTCTTCCGCATCCTCTATACTCTACTTAATTCATTTGTCCTTTTGGAGTGCTATAGAAAGACTCATGAATGACTTAGGGCCTGATTATGGGTACGGCGTCCATGGGACCGCAGTAGTCGTGGTGGACATCCATGGACCGTCAAACTGGTGGTCTGCCTCCTGTATTACCAGTTTGGGAGTCGGACTGCCACTGGACCGCTGCTACCACCAGAGTTCCATAATCCTGCGGCAGTGACGCAGCAGTCAGAGGAAGTAATATGATGGCAGCACCACTGTGCATATTACAAGCTTCCTCACCGCCCTCCTTTTCATGGCGGTAAGCCTGCTATGAAAAGGGTTGTGGTGAGGAAACTAACGGGGCCTCTAGAAGGGCCCCCTGTTCCCACTGTGCATGGGGTGCTTGTAGGTAGGGACATGGTGTGCTCCCTCTATGTGTGCACCTCCTGTTCCTGCACAGGGAGAAATGCACAACATGGTGCACTTCTTCCTGTGCAGGAATGTGCTGCGGCGCTCCTATGGCAGTGCCTTTTTAAGGCTCTCTTTTGAGCCTTAAAAATGCACCAGAGTACGACTGCTGCAGCATACACCACCCACCAGGTTTAAACTCGTAATCTGGCAGGCAGTCTGACTACGAGTTTGACAGTCTCCATGCGGGACCCTGGCGTGGCGTCCCGCAGGAAGACTGCCAAACTCGTAATTAGGCCATAAGAGTCTTATTTAGAATTTGGTGGAGAGGGAGCGATACAGTGAACTGATGGCTCCAGCCCTGCAGTCTTGTGGTTCTGCAGTTTGATTTAGAGCTGGGGAAGCACCAAGTTTATACTTGTGAAGCCTCTGTTGACTCTGTCAGTGTAAACCTCTGATTTAACAACTCATCATCCAAATGGACGCCAGATTAAAGTGATGATGGACCTCCCTACCAATTGAGGGCAAGGTGACTATTAATGATTTTGAATTATCAAGCCGACCATGCATCACAGGGCGAGTATAGGTAAGGAAAATGTACAATGCTTTTCACACACTAAAAGAAAAGTTCCAGCACGTCCGGGCCATTTCTGTTTTATTTAGAGAAAACTAACTGATGCTTTTAGAGTTTGTTTTCTCTTACCCAAAAGGTTATTGAGCAGGCATCTAAAGCAAACTCATAGTGATGTGAAGGGAACCACTGCAACAGACCCCCAGGGAGATAAGCCATACTCTCCATCCTCCTGGCAGACCATTGTACTGTCTGGCCAAGTCTAAATGCCCTCACACATTCTTGGCGGAAACAAAAATAACTGAATAGTGAGGTAGACCAAGAAGGATAATCATCGGATAGGTGTTCTTTATTTGTTATCAGCCTTTATACAGTGTGGACTAGACTCATTGCAACATTTACGGTTTGAAGACCCATGAACTGAGGTAATTTGTCATCTTCTTCCAAGTGGTGAGGTGGATTAGAAAGCTTAAGATATACCATATTTTATCTGCCACTTGTAGTGTGGTCTGTGGGCAAAGATGCAGGTGTGGCTTCCTGTACTGTGTTACCCACAATTCCTCATTCCACAACCTGAATGTCCAAGCATAAGTGAAGATCAGCAACAGCACCATCATGGGTATGCCAACACCGACATTAGACTTCAGTGGCATGTCTTGTCATGGATTGTCAGAGTGGCACTGGGTAGTATGCACCTCCTGTTGAAATTAATTTGGGATCAACAAAAGTATGGTAAACGTTTTATCATTACTAAGGTAGTATAAGTTTTGGGAAAAAGTGAAGACATTTTCTTGCACATGGAAAAGACCACTACAAATACAAATTACAAAGTTACAATGAGCTTGAGATTAAAATAAAATATGCATTATCACCAACACTCTGATCTGACATCTTATGTGACAAAGGCTACATGAAACAAGGGCTAGATGTTCATGAGAACATGATGCAGTAAATACTTCTCTATAACAAAGCACATGCAAAGTAATAATAAAATCTCGACTCAGTCCTGACAGCAGCCTCTTTCAACACAGTCAAAAGCTGATACCCTGAACACCGAACAATGTGAACAGTTTCATTCTGTAGGATATAGAAAGAGATGCTTAAGTTAAGGCCCCTATTTTGGCTAAGTTCATTACAGAAATGCATGTATATATGGGTATATGGTATTTCTATAGCACAAACTTTACCAAAAGGCAGCAGAGCAGTCTACATGGTCAAAGATAAGAATAAAGTCATTGAATAATAAGATAGGAAGCTGGACTGTGGAAGTTTAATGCATTTTGATGCTGTGTTTTTTTAAAGAGGAGTTTCTTCAACTCCTTCATAAGTTGGATCAGCTCTGTGACTGTCCTGACCGGTACTTGACGGAGGGGGACGTCCGGTCAGACGCTATCGTTTCTAACCACGCAGGAACCAGGGGATGCAGTAGCACGCTTCATCAAGAGCTGTTTGGCAATAGAATTTCCCTACACTTTCCCGCATACAAAGAAAAGATTTAAGTAGATATTACACGGAGGTCTCCATTACCTATCTACCCTGGTTCCATTACCATTGGATTATTGTCCTCACTTTCTATGTGGCTTGAACACAAGACATTGCAACACCTGATATCATTGGTGCGATTTTGATGGCAGTTGAATCCTCTAACGCCAGTTATCCAATTGGATTTAAGTTCTAATTATACATGATACTATCGGATGATTAATATAGTTATCCGGGCACATTCACACATCCCTTACCTACGGTCCAGAAACCAGGGACATCATCACCATCTGACTATCCTGCCCTGAAGAAGTCCCTTGTGGACGAAACGCGTCGGCTGTAGATCCTGTATATTTTTTAACCATCTGAACTAAATAAAGAACTCTCAAAATTATATGAAGAAAAATCTCTCTGATATGATTATTACTGTTTACCTCACTGAAAATTTCTATTCCCCTAAATGTTGACGTGGTGCACCTTGGCCTTTTTTCAAATCTTGTTATAGTTCATGTTTGAACCTGCATTGTGACAGTGGGTGTTCTTTGAAGTGTGCACACATACTGCCCCATGTACTAGTGGGCGAGATTTCTTGGAGAATAATTTGACTAGGTGCTGTCCCTTTGGGAATCCACCACTGTTACTTTCCTTTTTTGTATGAAAGGCCTACAGTCTTGTTTATTTACTTCTTCATACTTCTTAGTCAACAGCCTGACAGTGTTCTGGCTGTTGGTGTACTAAGTACCACCAGAGAAGGTGAGCTTGTTTGCAAGACAAGCGGGGGTGCTGGTCATGATGCCTTAATAAATTATGTAGCTGATTTTGAAAATGGTGTGGGTCAAAAAAGACAGCCAATGGAGTCCCAAAAGGATGGTATCCTTAAAGAAGTTAAGATAGAATTGTTTAGAAAATAAAAGAAGCAGGATCAGCCTTTGCATAATATTTTTCTGTAGGAATGTACAAATGACATAAAGTGTTGTGAGCAGTTATAAGTGAAACTCACAGGCAGTTCATGCCCCTCCCACACATCTCTGTAGGGATTAAATCAAGGCAAACACACAGTGTGGGAGGCACTAACACACTTGCATCATGGGATTGACGTAGGTAGCGTTAGCTGTCAGTAGAAGCCATCACCTATCTCTGTAGATAATACTTGCAGAAGAGGTCTGTGCCTAACACCTACGCACGAGGTGAAACTAGTTCCAACTTAATTTTATTTACATGTTCTTGATGGTGCATTGACCTATTAATAATCTTCTTGGAGTGGGTGTGTGGTCGATAATGCGCACAAGTGACAATTAACTGAGCAAGCCACCAGCTACATACTTTGCTTATTGATGCAGACATCATGTTTATTTCTAATAGAAATTAAGTGCAAGAACTTGTATAGTAAAGCCAGATGTGTGTATGTGTTCTTTTTTTAAGTTGTTAGTTATGTGTGGCAATGTAGAATTTTAGACATGGAGATCCTTTATATCGTTTTGTGCATTTGCATATTTTCCTTTAATCTTTTTTCATTCACCTTTCTTCCAGCCTTTTCTCCTACGCCGACCCACTACTTTGGAGTGGCAAGCTATTACTACCACAACTGCGCGCGTACACCATTCTCTCTATGTGTTCCTGGTGACCCATGCCCTGATTACGAGTTTGGTGTTCCAATGACCTGCCAAACCTGTGATGGCGGTCCCCGGACCCCCAGGCTGGCATTCCGTCCACCGCATTAGGATTGTGGTAGTTGGCCCACCACAGGACTGCTGCTGCTGCAAAGGACGACATTCCCTGATGGTGGTACAGCCTTCTGAGGCCCCTAATATGCTGGTGGTGCCGCTGTGGCATATTCGTAGTCTCCTCACCGCCATACTTTTCATGGCAGTGCAACCACCATGAAAAGTGTTGTGAGAAAAGAAAGGGGGCACTACATGGCCCCCTGTTGCCTCTGCGCCATGGGGTATATGCAGAGGAGCATATTTTGTTCCTCCCTGTGTGCATGCGCTCGCAGTTCCTGCAGGGCATGAACTTGACAGTCGATACCCTGCTGGAACTGCCTTTCACGCTCCCGTTGCCGTGCCTTTTTTATAGGCACCGCAGTGGGACCGCCAAAGAACCGTTCGGCAGAGTAAAAATAACTCATACTCTGGATGGCGGTCTTTAATGGTTTTGGCGGTCGCGGTGCGGGGCAATAGCATTGCGGCCCTGCAACAAGACTGCCAAAGTCATAATAAGGCCCTTATCCCTTACTGGATCAGAAACCTAAAAATATGAGTAACATAAAGCAAGATGGTAATGCAGGGAGAATTTTCATGAATGATTGGTGATGGGGAGTCAAACTAGAACGACATCATTCCCACTTTGTCCTGTAGGAAGTGAGTGACTCCTTAGATTTAGGGCTCTGTGAAGTTACTTAGCCCAACAGCTCCAAACCCCTCTTAGTTTCCTTTTTACAAACGTTTCCCAATCTCCTACCCAGAATTTGACACAGGAAAAAAGAAGAAACGTTTCTATTGTTGTGTAAGGGTGGGAGCAGCAGCTGCTCACCTTTCATTCGCTGCACTGTATTTGTGTTCCAGCCACTGATCACGAAGGTGAGAGAAGTCTACGGGGGTTGGGGGACTGGAGGATTTATGTCAGTGGGTATTGGAGAATGAAAAGCACGCCGAAAAAAACATTTCCACAGCCTGATGGTCTATCTTTTTTAATGGAATGTCAGTTTGCAAGGCATTTCTGAAGTTTCTAGGGAAACATATACCAAAACCCCTTAATTTCGTCACCCCACACAGACATAGCTGAAACATCTATAGGATCCTGCAACTGAATTTTCAGTGAGGTGTCATTTATGTGTAGGTCTGCACCACCCGCCCCTTCAGGTCTTCTTCAGCAGCACATCAGGTCTCGCCCTGGTACTGTGTAGAAGAAAATTAGCCTTCTGCTTTCCATGCCACTATTGATCTAATTGGCGATATCTTTTCAAAGTGAGAACACGAGAAGCACTTCGGGGATAGAATTATAGCTCCCTAGCTCATGATAGCTTGATAATGTAATCAAATCAAATCAAATCAAAAAGTCCTTTATTCGGTGTTCATATGTTTGAAAACCATAAAAGTACAGTCACACAACATTAATTATGACATAAAATCCTTAAAAATGTTTCTATATACATGGTAAAATTAATAAAATTTTATTATCTTATAAAATACAAGCAATCAATTATCATTTAAAAAATCTACGTCTAAAAGATGAGAATAGACAGAAGGGTAGACATACTCGGAATATACATTTCATAATTTACTCTAGGTTTGTCCTATGTCTAAGAACAAACTTCAAAAATCTGGCGACTTCTTTCGCAGTGTGTTCTTCCTCTAAAAGTTGGCACAGTATAGAACTTACAAAACAAAACAGTGTGCATTGTAGTTTGACTAGAGAGTTCATCACAAGGACAAACTGGTAGACAGTGTGACCAATCGCAATTCTACCCCCATTACCAGTAAGATGGACCATAGTTTGCTGTGGCTGACGCAGTCAAAAGCTGCTGATAGGTCGACATATGCCATATGCAGGGCCCCACCCTTCGCAAATACATATTTGCCTGTCAAAAGAGTCAAGTTAAGCACTTGTTCTGTGGTACCAAGACCCTCTCGGAACCCAAATTGAAGGTCCGATAGGATCTTATTTTCGTGAGCCCAGAGTTGAAGGCGCTCAAGGATGATTCCCATGCAATACTTCTGCAGCGGTTGGGAGAGGCGGGCATCAAGGGTCCGGCGCTGGAATGGTTTCGATCGTTTCTTTCTGATCGTACCTTTCGGGTCTCTACACCTCCCTTCGAGTCTAAACCCCACATCATCGATCAGGGAGTCCCGCAAGGATCAGCATTGAGCCCCACGCTTTTCAATCTTTATGTGCAGCCGCTGGCTGCTGTCGCCAAGCGTTTGGACCTTACGATGGTGTCCTACGCTGTCGACACGCAGCTTGCGGTTGCACTTAGTGGAGACTCTGACCCTAAGGCCTCCAACTTTCGTGAGGGTCTCACTGCGGTGGCAGGATGGATGACGGCTAATTGCCTGCCGCTCAATGCAAAAAAAAACAAGGTATTGATTGTGGGCAAACAGAGTAATCTTTGGGGTGATAAGTGGTGGCCAGCTGACCTGGGCCCTACCCCAACTCCGGTTGTTGAGGTGAAAAATCGGGGCGTTTGGTTGGACTCTACACTTAGTTTTTCCTGCCACACAAAAAAAGTAGCTGCAACCTGTTTTGGTATCTTACGTGGGATTAGGCCGGTGTTGACATTTTTTGATGCTCCGACTCGACAATTGATAATTTTGGCAGTTATACTGTCCAGGCTCGACTATGCGAGCTCGCTATTGCTTGGAGCAAATCAGGCCGAAATTACGAGACTGCAGCGCGTCCAGAACGCTGAAGCTAGGGCTTTAGTTGGTCTCCCCAGATTCTGCTCTGCTAGAAGTACTATTGTAAAGCTCCACTGGCTGCCTGTGCTTCAGAGGATAGAATTTAAGACCTTATGCCTTTCTTTTAAGATACTAAGACTTGCTTCTCCTCAGATACTAGAGCATCTCATTCTCCCTTACATTCCTTCCCGTCAGTTGAGATCCTGTGGACAACATTTAGCGGTAGTCCCTCGCATTTTGAGAAGTAGGTCCGGCGGTCGCTCTTTTAGAGTGCTTGCCCCTAAACTTTGGAACTCTCTTCCTGTCCATGTCGTGCCCTTGATGACCTTCTGACATTTAGGAAAGCTGTAAAAACTTACATTTTCCCAAACAGTTGCTAACTTTCTTCTATTTTTTGTTCTGTTTGTGTTGTGTTCCTTTCCAGGCGCAGCGCCGGGACGCCCCTTAGCTGGGGCAGCTGTGCGCTTAAAAATGGAGTTAACATAACATACCATAACATAACATTCGTCCAGCCACCTTACCTAGGGACTCCAGGAGCGATATTGCGAGGTAGCAGGAGAGGGATTGTCGGTCCCCCTTTTTAAAGATTGGGACCAAAATACTTTCGGACCATGAGTCCACCAACCCTACTGCACATGACGCTTCCAAGACTCGGGTTAAAATAGGAGTCCACAGTTCCGGATTATACTTATAAAAATCAACTGGGACCCCGTCAGGGCCTGGAGCCTTTCCACTCTTGCTAGCTTGCAATTCTAGCTCTACTTCCGCAAGTGTTATGTCGAGATCAATGGGAAAAGAGGTTGTCTTGGTTACCACATTTGTTCCATCCTTCTCGTCTGTCACCTGAACATCATTAGGTGGCGGACCAAATATCGGTGCAAAATGACTGACCCATGTTTGCTCGTCAATAGCCACGTCAATTCTAGGTTTGTCGTTATTGTCCGTTAAAAAGGGGGATTTAATTATTGCCCAAAATGCGATATTGTTTTTCGTGATGCAACTCTTATGGAGTTGGGCCCATAATTCATTTTTGAGATCCCTTTTCCTTAGTTCTATTGTCTTTTTGTACTCTCTTCTGTGGTTGGCTATTTCTTTTTTGTCCCTTTTTGTTGTGTGAAGGGATCTTTTCAGTTTAGAGTAGGCTTTGGTGCATGTATTATTGAACCAACCTTTAAATTTCGAGGATCTGTTTTTATAATTTAACACAAAGGACTTCTTTTAATGTTTTCGTTGTAGCCACAGAGTTACGCACGACCTCCTCATGCCCAGTAGAGAGGTCAAGACATTTTTCAATTTCTATTAGCGATTTTTTTTACTACTTTGTTGGTGATCTCTTCTGGATCTACGTTGGCCCACTTTAACATAAAAACTGTTTAATCTGTAGAGGGATGAGGCTGCCTGCCCAAAAAACCTCATAGAGTTACCTCTATCTACTTGGTGTGGTAGCGATAAGATAACACTATTGGGATAGCGATCGCTTATTGCAATGTCGTGCGTTGAAAAATTGCAAATTTGAGAAGAAAAGTCACTGGAAATAAGGATAAAGTCAATAGTACTGAATGAACCTCTACCGTTAAAAGTACTGGTAAGGGGAATTGGAGGGTTAATCACTTCATTGGCCAAACCCAATTCCAAACCGAATAATATCTCATTTAGACAGTTCCCCGTGATAGTGTGGGGGAAGTGAGTTAATGGAATGTTATTTTCATCACAGAGGCCGCAGGTTAGATTGGAATTATACCCACATACGGGTTGGTTAAAGTCACCCCCCCCTTTATGATTACCAGGTCCTTGGTTACATTGTTTCTTAGATCATGGAGGCATAAGTGAATTTCTTTTAGTACTCTGACTGTTTCATCCTGTTTTAAATTATTGTAAAAATTAACCAGCACGTAGGGGTTGCTTTTTTCCTCCTTCAGCATTATGATCTGGTAGTTTGCCTCTGTTTTGATTTGGACGATTTTCTCAAATTTGACAAGATTAGAAATAAAAATCAACAGGCCTCCACTGGCTCTCCCTGATGGTGAATGAAGTGCTTGGGAGAAATAGATTTTGTAGCCCTCTATGTGTATTGCACATGTAGCCCATGTCTCCTGTAGGCCAAGGACATTAAATGTTTGTATAAAATTAATCCAAATTTCGTTAGTAAGTTTGGAACGCAGACCTGCAATGTTCCAAAAAAGTATACTAAATACAGATTTTTCTAAATGGACTAGTTCATGGGTGATTTGAGAAGTAAACCCGCTATGTGAATCAGAAAGATTTAGAATTGACAGTTCCTCCTTAACATTTTGATCAGGTATTATAGATAGTTCCTGTACCTCCAAACAATTGGGGGTTAGCATAATCAGTCAATCCAGTTCTTCCAAACCTGACAGCGGGTTAAATCTATTTGTAGTTGGTATCTCATAGTGTATGTCCTGGCTCTTTGTGTTATCAGGGTTAAGGGCATTATGCATAGGATTCAAAAATGGATAGAAAAGAACTAATGGAAGTATGTTGCTCTCGCCCCTTTCTAAGTATTTGCTTCCCATTTCCCACAGAATTTTCTTGACCAATCTGGGAGATCTAAAGGTGAGTACAATGCAATCTCCCCGGAAAGTTTTCCAACGGTTTCCCACCCACTGGGCCCTTCTGGCCATCTTGAACTCCCTGAAAAGATGGTCAGTTAAGCCTGTTTTTTTACCTAGCCAGTGTAACAACTTGTTTCTCAGTGTTTCCCACCCCTCTAGTTCTAAGGGAGTTTTTTTTGGAACATTTGCCAGCACAATAATGTAAGGAGTTGCAGCAGGTGGTAAGTCGAGATGTTGACCGGGTCCTAATTTTGTCCAAAGTTGACTATCAGGATTAGTGAGTGGATATGGGTGTGCCTGGGAGGGATTGGAGGAAGGGTCAGCTCCCAAAGTATCCAAAATCCTCTTATTGGGCCCGTGTTCCTGAACCAAAGTTAAAGTTGCAATGGGATTTGGCTCAGAATATTGGGCGTCAAGGCAACTATTGACTGTTTTTTTCCCCCGCATTTGTTCACATTTTTGTCCGCGGGTTAACCCTTCATGTTTGCTGGCGAGTGACTGAGACTCCTGTCCCAATTGCTTGGAGTTGGTGGATATGATTTGTTCTATATGGGTCAGTCTGGATTCCATTTGATCCAGTCTGAGTCACAAATACATGTCTAACCTTTCCACCAGTAAAGTAAGGTTCTTAATATCATTAATAGGTGCGTCCAAATTTCTGCCATTCCCAATTTTGACTTTTGTGGAGGTTTTTTGTGGGCACACTTTCCTTTTACCTTGTTGGGTGTGTTTCAATGTTACATTTACCGTGTCTGCCTCGGTGTCTAATTGACTGTTTTTTACAGTCTTGGTTGTACTATTCTCAAACACTCTGTTATTGGCAGAGTTCGGAGTTTTATGTTTCTTTTGGGGCGGTTGTGAGAAAGAGTCTGAGTCACTTAAGGTGACTCTGTCTGAGGTGTACTGGACACAGCCATTAGGGGCGTTTTGTTTTGGTTAGAGATTGTCTTGGGTTCTCCGGAGCTTCTGAGTGATTGGACTCCGAGTTGGATCGTGATGAACTAGCTTCAAGTGATTCCTCCACTGAGCTCATCTGCTTATCTAGCGCCCCCACCGCATCTGCTAGGTAACTTAAAAGAGTTTGCTGGGAATCTGTGCTGGTTTTCTGCCTTGTAATGGGTTTTGGACTAGGAAGCTTCCTTTTCCCCTTATTTGCCAGAATCACTGCTGTCCTTTACTACTTATAATATGTAAAAATACACATTTTCACACTTACAACCCGCCCCCTGGATTGTGACAACAGCTGTTAGATGCACTCTGCAAATAATTAACAAATAAAAATCTTAAAGTTCAGATGGATGTTAGAAAATATACATTTTAAGTTTACTGGTTATATGTCCTTGCTGAAAATGTGAGACTAAGGGAATGGGCCCAGCCCGGCCTCAATCAGTCACAGACGGGCAAGGACGGGCCCGCCCTTGGCCCGGGCTTTGCTCGGGAGAGCCGGTGCGCATCCCGCCGTGAAGTTTGTAGGCCTACCCCCCTCCTCCTCTCGCGAGACCGCGCCACGCTGCCTTCTGGGTGTTGTGTTTCGGCAGCCGGCGGTCAGCGTCGGCTGCTGGGGCAGGAGCTGGAGGCCAACAAGAAGTCTGCAGGGCACTTTAGGAGGGCAGCGAAAAACCCCAGGCAACAAGAGTCGGTGGCCAGGAAAACAGATCAAGGAAACAGGTAATCAATGTCTTAGAGTTTTGATACAGACCATTATTTCAATGCCTTCAAATTAAGCTTTGCGAGTTGGAATTGCAGTCAAAAAACATACTAAGGAAGTACAGTAACTCAAAAAGTTAGGTGATTAGGCGTTTAAGAGTTTACAGCCCAACTCTTGAATTCAATCGTCAGTCTTTTTATCACCATACTGATTAACTTTATTCCCAAGCGCAGACAACATAGCAGCATCAGCACTAATAGGGGCATTTTACACCACTCAGGACGTCAATGAAGGTGTACCAGGATTTCCAATATCTACTGTAATTGACGTAAGGTTGGCGAAGTACGTCTTAAGTCATGTTTCAGTGCACATTTAATTATACTTAGTATAGGACATTTGAGGATTTAATGTCACAATTGTATGCGTCATGGTGGATTTTTGAGGGTACATTTAACTTGTTTCAGTGGTGGAGAAATAAGAGCAGGGCATATCTTTTTTCTGAAATAATTTAAGAATTAGGAAAGAAAACAGAGAGACGGCTTGTAATTCTTTAAGCATTACAAGAGGTTCCATGTTCCTTATGGTAACCACATCACACTCAGGGACATATTATCAAGGGGGTTTATCTCCGCATTTTTGGCTTTAAAAGCCAAGAAAGCGGAGATAAAATTATCTCCCTATTACCTAGCTGTCGCTAACACCAGTTATTGACAGCTAGTACGAGATAGCGACCATCTTGGGCGCCGCTTTGCATGTCAGTGATATTTATCACTAATGACATGCAAAGTGGGTGTGCCAAGATGTTAGCGACTGGAAACAGTCGCTAACATCACTATCTCCTATTACCAACTTTTGGAGATATTCACGCGAATATCTCCAAAAGCTAACAGCTGCCCCTGAGCAGTTCTTAGCCATGTTATCCAATGGTAGGTGGATAACATGGCTAAGAGCATTAGCTCGGTAATGCATGAATATCGCTGACTTTTCAGCGATATTCATGCATTTCGGCCGATTTTTATCGCTTAGGAGATATACCTTGATAATAGCAAGGTTCCTAAGCGATAAAAATCGCCGCAGCTCGGCGATAAAAAAATCGCCGCTAAACCAACATAGCGATAATTATTGCTAGTTGTTGGTAATATGCCCCTTAGTTCCTTACCTGAATGCAGGACATCTGTGTTAAAATAAAGAAAAAGTGCACAACATATAAATAACAGAAATAGTAAAACAGACTTACAATATTGTTTGCAGCGCCTCACAATAAAAAAAAAGAAAACGAACACTGTTTTATACTCAGTGTTATTTTTTGTCATAATGAATACATTGTATATCAAGCCAACACAGAATAATCCTGAATTACAAAAACACAATCAGTAGAACCGGAGAAATTTAGGATTTTAGTTGAAATCGCACCAAAAAGGTGTAAACCACCAACCTTGGATGCCTGGTTGTGCCACACCAGATCAAAGTAACAATTTCAGGCAAACTGCGTTCAAGCCAGTCCGGCTACAGGGACCCAGTGAGGTCCACTGGACAGAGTACCTTGAATCCTGGTTTGCAGACCATTACGAGGATCCATGACGAAGGTGCGTTGTGCAGCCAAAGCAAAGGGTCAGTTTTGAGATGTAAGAAGGCTGAAATGCAAGGTCTTGCATTGTTATTGAGGATCCTGTCAATGAGGGTTTACGATGCGAAGGCTGGCATCAAGGATCCATCATGCAATCGAGCTATACATTGGTTCTGAGAAGCTGCAAGGCTGCGATGTGGATTCCGCCATTGTCATTAAGGCTGCCGTCCACAAGGTATACGAGGGCTGCACTGAGGATGCGTTGCACAGTGGCAGTTCGAATGCGGTGACGGGCTGTGATGAGATGTGAGTCCTTGTGCTGGTTCTGATACACGCAGCAGCATTAATGTGTTGGTTCTGCTCAGGGCTGCACCCTGCTGCAGAGGAGATTCATCTGTTACACTGGATCTACGGAGGCTGGCAGAGCACCTTAAGCCCACTTCAAGGGGTCCAGGACTTGGGTAGCACCACTTGGCAGACTAGATTCACAGAGGGCTGAGTCCAGGTGCATGTACAAGGTTGCTGGAATTCTGATGTGCCCCACGGTTCTGGTTCAAGAGATACAGGTCCAATCCTTTTGACCCAGGCAAGAGAGCAGCGGGTCAGCACAGCAAGGCAGCAGCAGTCCAGCAATGAGGTATTCCAGCAAGGTATTAGTCCAGCAGGGCAGCAGTCCAGCAAAGTGACAGTCCTTTAGCAGCACAGCAGGCCTTCTTCCTAGCAGAGCATCCACAGGTCCAGGAGTGTAATGAAGAGTTGGTGTCTGAGGTCCATTATTTATAACCAATCGTACCTTTGATGTAGGGGAAACACTTCTAGAGTTTCTGTTTGAAGTCACCAGGTATCCTGCCTTCCCTGTCCTGGCTCCAGACTGTGTGGAAGCAGGATAGAGCATATTCAAGTGTAAGCAGAGCTGTGCTCAGCTCCTCCCTCCCATTCTGCCAGTGATGGGGATTTTATTTATTTTTTTAGGCACATCTAAGCTTCCTATTGTGTGTGGCTGTCTTTAAGTAATACACAAAGCCCAAATGTCAGCAAAAGGAGAAAACTCTTGTGAAAGTGAAAAAAATGACAACACAGAGTAGATATGGAATACACACAAACCCCCAGAAAAAGAATGTATATTTTGCTGCTCTTTGAACTTAGAGTAGTTTTCCATGCATTTTTAAAAATAGTCCATATCCCTCATAAACACCAGGAACCTAGAAACCACAAGAGAAAAGAAAGAAACCAAATCCTAAATAAATCAGGAAGACAGTACATCAGGAAAGTTAAACTTGCTAACGTTGAGTAGCTCGCTTGTACAATCAGTGCCGGAAGAATTGTAATACCAAACGCCTCACCAGTTCACATCATGTCAAATGATAACCAAGATTTGTTTCCTCATGAGATATTCCAATTCCCAAAGAGCAGAGAACTGCGCTTGATAACCGCAATACAAACTCAGTGCTTGTGGCGTCCTCCAAAATGTGGTGAATAAAAGATAGTCTAGTTTTAAGTAGTTTCTTCATGTAGATTTATTTAGGACAAGATGTTAAGTTGAGCCCCACCAGGAGCAGCCTTCCTGCTGCTCAACCCATCCTCTAACTGACATCCTCACTCATCCAACATTCCACTGTCACCTCTCACACCAAGATTCCACCAACCCAATCACACTGGCTGAGCAGGTATAACAGCCATGTGGCAATTTTGGGAGGAAGGCGAAGAAGTAACAATGAATAGGTTATACTATGCTAGATGGATGGTGGGTTCTTTTTCAATATGTTAAAATATAATGTAAGAACACTGCCTTTTTGAGTGCTAGTTCTGATCTGACAGTCTCAGTGCACCCAAAGATAGATAATTTGCTAGAAGCACTAACGCACTTTATACCGAAGCATTGTATTTATATGTTAGGTATTTTACTCTATACACTAAGCCACACGTTTTCCTTTAATTAATTGTTAAATAGACAAAAGGATAAAATGTTGATGTTAATATATTTAGTACTCTTGTACTTGCTCTTGACAAAGGTGAGATTAGGATTGATTATATGGATCAGAGCAGATGAGGTGTAGAAAAGGATAAGTAGATTTCAGTAGAAGCATCAACTTGTCGGTATACACTTCTCTAGTTTTCTTAAGGAATGAAATATTCTACGGCAGAAATTAGCTTTTACAAATGTACATTATGAATGGAACTATTTGTGAAGGTTTTATGGTGTATTTCAGATGATTTGCTTAGGTTACCGCGTGTTGCTATTTGTTGTACGATTTATTTTAATTGAATTATTTATTATTCAAGAATTGCGATTTATCTGCTATATCTGCTCAATAAAAAAAATTCCTTTGTTTTTTACAGTGAATACACAGGTGTGAAAAGCAATAACGCCCCAGTGAGCAAATACTTTGTGTGTATACAACTGAAATAGATGCAACACAACAAGTATTCAAGGAAGGATCAAATGAAAAACCTATCTAGTATTCATCACTCATATGGTCACAATTTTGGTATCTCTTAATGCCTTATACTCAAAATGGTAAATTAGATAAAATGTGCAAAGAAAAGGAAAAAAGAAGAATAGCAAGGAGAAAAAGTAAAATGGAAAAAAGTGAAAAAAAGAGAAATAAGGGAGATATCCATGGGTTGATATCAAAATACACTTTAGTCTCACACTGCAAAAGGAGGGACGAAAAACCTAAATTTACTGTCTACTTGTAGTGATGCAGTACACTTTTATGTCCAACATCAGAATGAGTATGTTTAATCCTTGATTTTTTTTTTTAAACAATTTTTATTGATATGAATGCACAAAATACATCATTCCAGCAAGTGAATAGGTACCATGTGCAGTGGCATTCCTCAAAGCAATTAAAGTGACAAACATTACGGCCATCTTCAGAATAGTCCCTTTGCGACATACATTTTCCGGCAACATCTACAGAGGAAGCGATGTGTGGAAACAGGATCAAGACCCCATTCACACACCCCTACAACTCCCCACCCACCAGTAACATTCCCCAACTGATCCTTACTAACTCCCCCTCTACACCCCACCCTCCTCCCCTTCCGGGAGTGTCGTAGAGTGTCTTCATTGGAGTGTAAAGAAGCCCAAAGCTGCGGTCGTATGCAGCAACTGGACCCAAAGGATATCGCGTGGATTAGACGTCTACCTGTACAGGAAGGGGATAGCAGTTTAAACACTCAAGCAAAAATAGGTACCTACGATCACTGTGACATAATACAGTGGGTATGTTTCAGGGTAAACCAGGTAGAACTTAATTCAAATCAACAGGTTAGGACGTGTCTATGGGAAACCACCCCCATATCCGCCCAAGACAACCCCTCTGGAATGCTTAATCCTTGACAGTCAACAATTTAGCACAAGTGGGCAACAGTAGCAGAACATGAACATAACTGTGAAATACATAATACTTCACATCCCCACAAAGCCTATTATCCCTTGAAAATCCTGCCCGTCTCTTTGTGAGTATCTCTAAGCTGTAGCTCAGCCTAAAACGTCAATCTAAGAATATGCATTACTCCAATCGCTATAAATCAAACTCCATCTGTAAGTAATACTTCTGAAGTTCCTGCGGGGGAGCAACATTCTTGGGCCAAGGATAGCTTCTACACATGCCAAAATGCATTGGGTTTTTCAGTTATGCTAAGATTAAATTGATCACAGTAAACCTTTGGTTGCTAGTATTTGTGGAGGTGAGTGCACGTATTCCAGCGTTTGTTACGCTCAGCTTGAGGAACTTTATATATATAGGAACTTAGGAGAGCTCATTGTGTACATACATATATATATTACCTACTGGTAGTCACCAGGAGGTAGTTATAGTTAGGACCTAGTTTCCATAGGAAAAGCAATTTTTGACGTGGCTATAACTTTGGCATCGTTTGACCAATCTTCATGACATTTTCCCAAAAAAGTGTCAAAGTAGGTTCCAGTTATCATGGAAAGTTTGGGTGAGCTGTGCAATGGTGACCGAGAAATAGGGGTGCAAAAAAAAGGTGCATTTGTAATGTTATTTCTCATTTGTAACTCGCTTCTCAAACCTACAGCCCAAACCGTTGGATGGAATTATACCAAATCTGGCAGAAAGGTAGATGTTGGTATGCAGCTTTCACTTTTTGATATTTGGTGCAAATCCGTCCAGTAGTTTTTGAGAAATGTAAGCTGGCGGTTTGGCGGTGAAGTACGAATGTGCGTGTAAACAGGAATGCTCTGATTGGCTGGATGCAACCTGAAAGAAAGTTGTGGCCATCATTTTGTTATCCGGGAATGGTTCCCAGGGCTGAAGATGTGTGTGAAAGCTAACATAAGAGGTCAGGGTGGGGATACTCTGACCGCATATTTGAGAAATGGGTGTGTTAGTGACACATGTTTCCAAAATTGATTTTTTAGATCACACATGATATTTGCGATTATGCAGTGACAGTCAGTGCAATCCCCATGTACTATCACAGGGTCATCTCAAATATCGAGATTTCATCGCGAATAATGAGGGAAATATAAAAAAGTTATCAGTGAATCATTAATCAGAAATATTGAGAGGCTAATAAATGTTTCCATAGACTTATTTAGATAGTGAGTTACCTACTGTGATGGTTAGAAATAATTATTTAGTTATAATTTTTTATGTGGTGGTGGCTATTGAATTGAAATGGTGGCTATTGAAATGACGAGCCTTGAACTGCCTTAGGATTTTAATTTGACCTAATGGTAAATATGCTACTCAGTCTCCTAAAAAACTATATATATTTTTTTCTTAATCTGGCACTTTGTTTAACAAACTTTATAACAATTTGTGATTGCTCTGCTTATGATTAGGTCACTTGTTATATTTTTAAGATTATAATAATCCGGTCCCCCAAGTTCTTGTACCTACAAACTGGCACTTAATTTTACAATCTTTAAATATATTGCGCTTGCTCTACTTATGAGTAGACCACTGGCTATATTAATCTATATTAATCTTTGATTAATGATCTTTGACAGCTATACATAATATTAAGACTTTGTATTGTGAGAGGATACATAGTATGCTAGAACATGGTCATTTACATCTCTTGTAGGCAACCTTGTATTTTTTTCAAAGGTGGACGATTCATTGGGAGATAGGACTGATCTTCTGATGACTTGCAAGTACCTTTGTTGTACAGGCTTAACATAAGCATTTTCACAAAATACTCTGGGTTCATGTCCAATAGATACATGGACTTATTAAATGTATTGCTATACAAACTTTGTTACAAACTTTAATTTGAGTTTGGTTAATTTCATATTTCAATGGGTCTCGTCTATAATTGTCCACAAATATGACTGACTGTACTCTCATCGTTGCAGACTTTGGTTTATGCGTAATTACCTGGGCGTGAATTTTGTTGTTGTGGATACCTATGGACGTCAACAACCATATAATGAACTTAGAACTGGTAGGTTTACAACTTTTTACCACTATGTATATGTTTTTATAAACTGGGCGGAATCACACGGAGACTTTTCCAACACATTTTTTAAACATATTTTTTGGTCAATGACTAATTTTACTTTTGGCGCCCTGACACACTCTTTCCTTTTCGATGAAACTTTATGCTATGTGCCCAATATCTGGTCTTTTCCTCCTTTTTTTCTTCTCTCATCTTTATGATACTCTTATCTTTTGGACTGATCTATAGAGATTGGTTCTCATTCTGAGACCAATATGTTGGCACCATTTAATTAAAAAGAATGGCGATTGATTGCATTAAGAAAATGAAGTAACAATTGTCTTTAATCTTACCATCACCTTGTCTGAAAAAAGACAACATGTACTATATAAGCGCTCCAGCCTTGAAAAAGTCTATAAAAGACGAAACACGTGTTGGATGATCTGTGCTGGAAGTACCAATGAATAAACCAACAGTGGAACTAATTTGAAAAACCAAATGGACTCTTGTATTGTCTTCACTCCCGAGAAAAGAAACTCAATGATTGTAGACAATTTGTGCTAAAATGATTCTAGATTAACTTTATTTGTGATTCCAATATATTAATGACTGAATGTATGTGTCTACTAATTTAGGAGGGTGCTGAATGACTTTCTATTAGATACAGAGTCCATTTTAAATTCACCTGAAAGTGAGGAGCATGGGGTGGGGGATGTGGGACTGCTGTCTCAAAGGTGGGGACACTAGGATCTGAGAAAGGATTAACAGAGCAATGTAGTCCCTTCCTTCATGTAGACCTGTCAAGGGTGATTATACATCAAATGCTTATGTTAAGTATGCTAATCGAGTAGGTGGACACTATGGAAGTTAGCTATGTTTGTATGCAATTACCTGCCTCAGTAGATGAGGGAATACAATACAATCACTCATCCTTGACTTATGATAGTTGTAGTCTACTCCTTAGTATGTTCTATGGAAAAAGACCATTATGAGTACTACTTCTCATAATACCTGCATATAAACATCTGAATAAGTGCAATGCCTATAAGAGAGTAAAAACAATGGAAAATTACTTCTCACCAATTCGTACACTAGACACTGCTTATGCGCATAGACATAACTTAACATGCATTCTAACATACATAGGAAAGAAATGTATATACCATGTAGAAGATAGACATAGGGGATTAGTTAATAATGTTGACATAAGGGAGAAGGATTCTGATTGGACCAAGGAGGAGTTAGCTCATAAGGCAAAGGGAAGTTCTGGTCCTATAGATTTAGATTGGCAACAGCGAGGCAAGCTTTGAATACGTCAAGCTGAGAGTAGTTACAATTCACTATTTATGGGACAGAGTTTGTGTGTGATCATATCTTCTTGGTCAATGGCCCATGGAAGACGTTTTTGCAAGAGTCAGTTCAAATGGTACCAGGAGCATATTTTGTGTGTGGAAAGGATGCATATGTTCAGCTGCCAAGCAAACGGTAAGGTACTTCTTATTTAGCGGTTGTATTTCTGAAGATATACCATATGGATGATTTGGAGAGTTCTGAGGTAAAATCGAAGAGCATGAAAAATGTAGATTGAGTTCAGGATAGGTTGTAGGTTATATATTTGGAGTGATGATACCAAGTTTAGGAGTAGTGTTGAATGACATCAAGATCAGAAGGCTGTCTTCCATAGTGGATAAGATATCTGTTAACACCGCTCAGTCTTTACCACTCATAGATGGGGAGAGTGTCTCAATAAGGGCGATGGTGATACAAAATCGCCTTGCATTAGATGTGTTACTTGCAAAAGAGGACCAAGTCTGTCAACTGCTGAAGGTGTAATAGTGTTGTACTCATATCCCTTATAGAAGTAAAGATCTGAGGGGATATATTAGTAATATCAAGGATATACATCATGAAATACAGGAATTGACAGCTATAGGAGTTTGCGATAAGATTGGAAAAGAACTTGGTGCAGTTGGAAAATGGTTTGCAGATTTGGGAAGTGGAATCTTTGGATACATCCTGAAACTGATAATGATTGCCATAAACTGTATCATTAACTTGGAAGCGATGATAAGGGCATATAAGTGGCAAAAGCGAGACAGTTGGAGGACTCCTCAAGAGAAAGAGAGAGATGGGTGGAAAGACTGCTAGACAGTTACTATGGGATTTTAAGCGAATGGAGGAGTTCAGGCAGAGAATATTAGCTACACATCTGTTTAGATCGGTCTACTCTGCAGGGATGTTTTGAAGGTTTTTGTGATGACTTCACATTATCAGAGGGGTAAGTGATGAAGCAGAAGTCTCATTTCATTTGTAGGGGTGCGTCATACTCATGAGTAGCGTGCACCCACATATAATCTTGTATTAAGTAAATGTGAGGTGTTAGAATTGTGAAATGTATCAATATATCTAATTCACATGTTTAAGGACTGACAAGTAACATAGAGAATCAATGTAGGAAATTAGTGTAACTAGCAGAAAACGTTAACATGAAGACCTAATGTTGTGAAGTTCACTCTACTCATATACTTAATGTGGTTATCAATGTTCTTTCTGTAGGATGTATTAGTTGAAAAAATATGGAGTTAGGCAAATCTATAATGCTTAAAGTTATATCTTCTTATGTTAGCTAAAATCGTGGGCCCGAAATGTAAGTCCCTGTCAAACCTTTGCTTTAGAATTACTAGTTTTTTTTTAATTGATCTTTATTCATTTTAATTACATAACAATCCCCCCTTTCCCCACCCCTTCCACCCACCCCCTCAGACTGGTAAAATCTTCAATTCATCAAACATAAATGATAGATACATTACATCATTTCATCATTATATAAAGATATCTCTCAATCAAAGTGTCAATACAATACACCCCACACTAAAACAAATCCTAGATGCTCTATCAAAATCCCAAAGTGACAAGTGCAAACTTCCTCATTTCCACATTACGGCCATTCTTCACGAAGAGAAGACAAAGAAATAACGGCATTAAATGTATTCAAATCTGCCTTGGCCTTGGATCCACTCAATTTAGGGATCCCATATTCTCATGCCTTTCAGACATGAGCTGCTCCCTTTTCGCTTATATATGGCTATTTCCAGACTATACATTGCTAGAAGCCTGGCCAGCCATTGTTAAAATACTGGCAGTCTAGAATTCAGCCAGACAGAAGCAATACACAACCTTAAAACCACCAGTGAGATAAAAAGCAGTTCATGTCTATTCTTCACCAGCTCTAGCTCCGATATTGCCAACAATATTACATCATTAGATAACGTTAATTCTACTTTTAAAACTTCAGTTTTTTTATATATCCTTAATTAGGTTTGCAAAACATTACAGGATGCAAAAATATGGATAATGTCTGCATTATGAAGGGCACATGGTGGGCAGACTGGTCCCTTTCTAACACCCATTTTGCTATCTGATCGGGAGTGTAACATAAAAAAAAGCTGGTCTTATAGAACTGTGCTTGTAGCCTAAAGGACATTAGAATAGATTGTGACAGCTCATATGCATACATAAATGTATTATCTGTAATCCCCACTTTCACCTGCCATTTTTGGTAACATTTTATTTATCCATATCATTGGGCATGACTGAGTTAGGATAACTATAAATTTCACCTATAGAGATTGTCACCTTTTAAAATTAACTCAGTGATTTCCAATTTCTCAAACTTAGCCCATCTGCCTCCTTTCTGTAAAAGCAAATCCCTGACTTGGAGAAACTTAAAAAAATCCTTCCACTCAAGATTGAATTATTTTTTCATCTCGTCAAAGAAGCGAAACCCTGAGGGGGAGAAAAGGCAGCCAATCTGATCAATTCCTACCCTTATCCATTTTTCCATAGATTAATCTCTAAAAGGCTCTGGTAAATTATGATTATTAGATATGGGTGTATAGAAGGATAGTCTGTAAATTCCCAGACCTCTACATACAGCACTCTGAACTTTAAAGACACTAAAAAGCTTTTTAAAGTGAACTTTTTCATAATAGCTGTCATTTAATTATCGCCAAAGGCATCGCTGGCATCTTTCCCCATCATGAGTTCAAACGGAGTTGGAACCATAGCCATTCAAATGTTATCAGGATTCTCATGTAGCAGCTCTCAGCTATAAATCAAGATCAATTTCAAGTTCCAGCGAGCCACTCCCCCCTCTCCGTTGGTAGTGACAGAAACCTAAGGGCGCATCAAGGTCTAGAGTAGCCCCATAGTAACTTAGAGAATATGCTTTCCATTATTTTAAAACATTGATGAGAAAATTCCAAACATATGGCCCTAAAAATGTATAGAATTTTCAGGGGAAAAAGCATCATTATTACATTACATCTTAAAGAAATAGATGTAGATTATTTAACTTAACAAGATGTTTTTTGTTTTCTTCCAGAAGGGGCTCCATATTATCCCTAACCACATTGTATAATCGGGCATACAAACTAACACCAAGATATATGGTCTTTTTCACCCCACGGCTATCTGACATCTCAACTTTATTATTAAGAACTATCTGTGTCCTGTCTCTATTCAGGGCATATCGCGATACAAGCCGCAAATGACCAGCCTTATCCTTGAATGCCGCTATGACAGAGCTTGAGTCCGGTGTTACAAGAATGATATCATTTGTATAGGCCAAGGGTTTAGTTGCCCAATTTTGCGACCAAATTGCTGGAATTTGAGTATTACTTTCCAACCTGTGGATAAATGGGTCAATAAAGACCACAAATAAGAGAAGGGAACATTGAGAACCCTGCCTGGTTCCCCGAAAAATTGAAAATGTTTGGGAGAGAGTACCATTCACCATGACCGTCTGAATTAAACCATATCTAATACCAATTCTAGACATTGTGGTTCAAAGATACTGCCAGGAGACACTATTAAAGGCTTTATTTGTGCCCAACAGGATAGGATCCATAGGGTCTCCTGCAAAAAATGTTAATATCAAATAGTGATATAACTCTCCGGATATGATATTTTGCAGATCTCCTGGGAATAAAACGATGTTTGCCCACTGAAATAATCTTATGGATTATATGTGTGACTCGCATAGCCAACAGCTTTGAATAGATTTTAAAATCACCATTTATCAGGGTTATCAGGCGATATGAACACAATTACAGAGGAGATGTGTTCTTTTTCATAAAATACATGATTTTGATTGATGACCAGGGGGTTGCCCACCATTAAAAATATATATGAATAATTTATTTATAATTTCTTTTAGATGAGTTGAAAAAGTAAGACAACATTCGGTCGGCATGCCATCTGTCCCGGCTGCTTTCCCCCTTGCAAGGCTCTTCAGGGACAATAAAATCTCATCCCATTGGGTAGGGTTGTCGAAACTTTCCTGATCCTCCATTGAATATGGAGCTGAGTCGACATATTTTGAGAGGTAACAATTCCTAGACAACTAAGTACCTGTCTGAAGTCAGGTTTAACACATATACAATGATAAACAGAAACTCAGTGTACTGACAGACAAACAAGTTAAAAAAGTTATATCATTTTATTATTGCATATTTAAAAAAAATCTGAGTAATAAAACATTCATAATTTTAAACACATAGCACAGTGTATCACAAAAATAATTCTTGTATCAAATCATTAATACAAACAAAAGACACAAAAATATCAACATCAAGTAATAAAATGTTCCAAGGGTATATAGATCTGTGTAGATAAGATGACAGTCTCTACGCGCGTTTCGGCGTAACCAACGCCTTCTTCAGGAGAACCACTTGAAATTTCTGTATGCAAGAAAACATACAAATAACTTGACATTATGCATACAACAAATACAGTACACTGAGTCTGTTAAGAATAAATACAGTAGGGTGCATGATACAATTACGTAAGGGTGTTACAAACAAAATTTATACTGAGTTGGCGGCATGTTATATTGAAGCTCAACGAGGCAAGTGAGAGACAGAAGATGAAAAGGAAAAATGCCAGGAGAATAAAGGAAGTGACCCAAGAGGGACCACTGAAATAGTGATGAGGGTTTAAAGGACAATTGTGTAGAAGATTTTTGTTGCCTAGTCCGTATTGCCAGATGATGGGCGTTCTTTTCACTCATATACTGCTTCTTTTCGAGTTGTTACTTTATTCATTGCTTTATCCACCAGGATATCGACAATAGCGGCTTTGGCAATAGCCACCGTCATTGTTCTACCTCCAAATTCCCCCCCCCATGAATAGCCATTACCAATCCCTCTTCAGCCGCCACTAAATTCTCCTGCAGATACTTAATTGTTTGTTTGGCACGCTTATTATACGCTTTTTTATAGCGCCCCACATCCTCTCAATTGATGTACTCCCCAGATTATCCTCCATAAACATAGGGATCCACTACCTCATGTGTGCACAATATTCTTCATTCAGAAGTAGCGCTCTCTCGAACGTCCATAATCTCGATTTGTTGTTAAACACGTCTACCTCTAAATCTAGGACAAGCAGATTGTGATCTGATAAGACCGATGGCAGCTTCTCTATAGGGCATTTCAAGCTTAATGCATTTGACACAAACATGTATTCAAGTCTAGCATGGGTCATATGTGGATTTGAAAAATATGTGAACCCTGAATCTTTCGGTTTCAGCATATGACAACAATCAACCAACGAAAATTCTTCAATGCCTGAAACACCTTGGTTTCCTAAACGTATACCCCCACCACTTCTCCATAGACCAATCACACAATAAATTAACATTACAATCACCCACATAGGATAGGTGGGAGGGCCAATGGGCAAGCTCATTGGAGATGGCGTCAAGCACACAGCGAAGGCCCTCACTCAGATGCCATCTGAGTGAAAAAAAATATTTCATAGTTTGAATTGCATGTGCACTGTGAAATCTTTTTTTCTCACTTTTGCATTGCAGGTGGAGAAGCATTTATTAGGAAAAAGCAATGTTTTTCTTTTAGTAGCTAGGCAAGGAGAGAAGAAGTTACAGGTAAATGATTTGGAGGTGATAAAGACAGAGACGGATTAACACAGGAGAAGGCATGAAAATCAAGGACGAATTGTTATGAAGGATGTAAATGGAGAACACCGTGCAAAAGTACTCCCATGACTATGCCCCTTGTGGGTTAGGCGCACAGTACATTATCGGAAAGCTACCTGTGGATAACAGATTGTTGGAATTAGGGACACTGCCCACTTCTTTCTCGCCTTCAGAAAGGGAACTTTCAGAACAAACTCTTTCTCTTGCGATAGTGGCTTTATGCTACTTGACCCAGCGATAGTGAACAGGCTTTTTAAGAAAACTCCACGTACTGACACATTTTCCTTTTATTTGAAATGCTCCTGGAGGGATGTCATCTTAGCCATAGAGTATGGATGGATTTAATGCTCTTCATTCATCAACCCTCGATGCAGGGAAATTCGGACTCATGCTTCCTGATTCTCTGTATCCTACTTTTTGAGTTAATAGTTTTGTTCACGCTGCACCATTTAAATTAGATGCATAATTTTGACTTCATGCTAATTTCTATGTATTGCTATACCCTCGTGTTGAGGTGTATCTATGCCCAGTTATTTTTGGCTTTGTAATAAATTAACTCAAGCAGAGTTACTGGCTTAATTACTGTGTACTAGTGATTTTCACTCCTTCACACTTTCATGCTGCTAAAAAGAACCATTGGAGTGTGTCTCTAGAAAAGGTTTAGAACTAATGGACCCAGCACTTTGACTATAAGACAACAGTTGGTTGCCCACTGGGGTACAAAACTAAAGCTGAAAGTCTGTTTTCTCTGCGTCAGCTCACCAACTGGGAGACAAAATGTAATATTGTATTTGACTGTTTTAAAACCAGTTCTAAATTGGAAATAGTCGCAGAAAAAATATAAAACTTAGAGTGTTTAATCATCTATTCCACGATACTTATAATGAAAAATATCCGACTCAGATTGTAATATATTTAAAAGAGTCAGTAGTCTTTTGCATTATTCTCCATTATTTGGACTCAATATTATCTTTAAAGAAGAACGGTAATTGACCATAAAACACACTGCAGTAATAGAATCCAGATATATCCCCAATCGCTTATTGACTGTATTCTTGCAGTTGACCCTGTACAGTGCTCTGCTGCCTTTTGGCGAAGTTTGCATTATGCAAATAACACATGAATACATATATAATGCACTCGAGGCACTGCTATCAGATTGAAAGTTTGCTGTACTCAGGTTTCTGTTAGCTCATTTTGCCATGTTTAACAATACCCAGGGCGATCATCAGATTTGTCTGTGAAGGATTTAATAGTCTTAAATGTAGTCATGTCATGAAAGGTCAATATAGCTACTTAGCTCGGATATTTTATTTAAAACAATTGACTTGCAAGTGTAAGCGGGTAATTCTCTCCAATTTGAGGTGACCAGTGAATACTTTTGGTTATGGAACCAAATATTTCAGAGGGCACAAGCAAAGAATCCAAAAAAAACACTACAAATCATAATGAAAATGTTTTTTACTATGTGGAAGACGGCAGGTCCCAGCAGGGTTAGAGATTAGCTCACTGCTCCCTCGTATGACCTTTACTCGCTGCTGCCAAGCCTCTGCTGCCACACACCTGCACAGACGGTTTAAAGTCAAGTCTAAAAGGCAGTGCAGGTGTATGGTTGCTTGTGAAAGAAATATTGTGAGCGTAACAAAAATATATAGTGGCCTGGAGCCACCCACTGCTTACAATTGGTTGGCTTTCCTGTCACTCTAATTTGTCTGCTTCTTGTTTGTGCACGTCAGGCTTCTTTTTGCCCCTTCCATGAAGCATAGTCTCTTTACCATCACTTGGACTGCCTGTCTTCTACACTTTCATTGCTTGCTTTTCAAGCACTACTCATTTGTTTTGGGTTAGGCACTCCTGTCTCCAACTAATTCTTGCCACTGGCGGCACTCCATATTGCTCTAAGTCGATAATATTCTTCTCCCCCCTCCCATCCATTTTGCACTCTCCCTCATGTACTTTCTCCCTTTGCTTTCTTGATTGTTGTCTCTCCTTTCCACACCTGCCCTCTGTATCACTTCTCAAACCGCATCCTCCTTCTCTCTTACCCTTTGCTTCTCCTCACCATGCCTGTCATCTATGTTGATGGCCCCCACTGGCACCCTTCTCTTACCTGTTACTACGCCTCTCCACTCCAACCTGCATTGCTTCTTCCATCTCTACATCCTGTGTCCCCCCCCACCCCACCTCCTGGCCCTCCATGTTGCTTTCCCTACCCGCACATAATGCTTTTGAGCTATTATTTTCTTGACCAATCCAAATCAATAAATGAAATAAATTGCTTACCTCACATTGGTAGCTGACACTCTGCAGCAGATCCCGGGACCCCTGAGCCAGTGATCGTTTCCGACATTCATTGCAAACGGATTCTACGGCCAATGGGCCACAGTCCTTACAGGCGATTCAACACGACCTGCTATTCAATTGGACTGCTGTGCAACACACCTCTGTCTTGAGAAAGACCCGCCGCAACTTTAGACACAAGCGCAGAAGGGTCCAAATGTCGACACCCCACAACAGGCCTTTGACATCTAGGATTTTAAATACTTAAAGAAACATTGGAAAATCCCTAGAAATTTTTCAAGAACGGCTTTGGAAAGAATAACTGTGTATATATGTATATATTGATTGTATAGATTTGAACCTCCACTGTACATATATAGGAAGTCTCTTTTCACTATTCACTATTCACTATTGTCACTTTCTTGCACATGAATTCACTTTGACAGTCTTTTTGTTTGTACTCATGGAATAACTGAATGACTTTAATTCATAAAAATATGGAAATGCAATGAATAAGACCTCGAGTCATTAATTGTGAGGTTCTGAATTGTGTTGTCATAAGAGGGGGTGTTGGACAGGCCTCATAGAAGGCCCGCTCCCACCCCGCACGACAGGGCCCGGACCCCGGCTCTCCCTGTATTTCCAGCAAGCACCATTCCGGCAACCCACGAGGCAACCCACACCCCGTCCCCAACGGGACTCCAGTCCTCGAACACCCCGGTATCGGCTGGACCGGGCCCCCGTCAGCACCATTGCTCCGGCCCAGCCGCCATCTTTGGACACTGCATCACGCGGCCGCGTGGCCTCGGCTCGACCCCAACCCTGGGCCTGGCCAGGCCCCGACATCGAGGCACCACCATCCTCCCAGGAGGTGAAGAGACCACTTGGCAGGTCAATGGGAGAAGGAGCGTCAACGGCTCTCCCCCGCCAGGTGTCGATCGCCCCTGGCCTCCCCGGGCGCGGGCTCCACCCCCCTGCTGGGTGTCTGGACTCCCTCATTCCGGACCTCCCGACCTCCAAGAGCGAGGGTCCGGACATCAAAGGACACCAGACCTATAACTGGGGCAGCTCCAGAGCAGGAAGGCAGTTGTATCCTGGAGTCGAGAGACACCGAGAAGAACTCATCCTTGACGGACTGCTGGCGCTGCCGCAGCCCTGCCTTGTGAACCCTCGTCTTAGCCTGCTGGCGCTGCCGCGGCCCTCTGCAACGTGAACCCTCGTCCTAGCCTGCTGGCGCTGCCGCGGCCCTCTGCAACGTGAACCCTCGTCTTAGCCTGCTGGCGCTGCTGCGGCCCTCTGCAACGTGAACCCTCGTCTTAGCCTGCTGGCGCTGCCGCGGCCCTCTGCAACGTGAACCCTCGTCTTAGCCTGCTGGCGCTGCCGCGGCCCTCCTTCGAGAACTATCGTCCAAGCCTGCTGGCGCTGCCGCGGCCCTCCTTCGAGAACTATCATCCTAGCCTGCCGGTGCTGCCGCGGCCCGACCTTGTAGACCCCTAAGCTCGAGAATTGTGAGCTTCCCTCTTGCCGCCCCTGTACCGGACCGGTACCAAGACTGTCCCGCTACCCCTTTCCCTACAGAGACTAGAATTGAGAGGACCCTCGTGTCCTGACCCCACTGTATCGCTGATAACCTTGCCTCAAGAACCGTAGATAAAGTGTGTTGACCTCATCCTTGTGTGGTGTCCATCTGTGGGGGGGGGAGTTACTTGTCTGTACGATCGCTGGAGACGGCCCTCACCGGAGGCCTCTCCCCCTATCCTCGGCCGACCCTCCGGGTCCCTGTCTAACATTTGTGGCCAGCGGCGTGATCCGAACCAACGCATATCGTACAGAGAGTAACTCACCCCACGACACACAACCACCATGACAACAAAAGAGAGCGGAACAACGGAAAAATTCCAGATGGAAAAACTAGAAGAATACAACCACAGAGAACTGAAAAAATTCTGCATAGAACTAGGCATTGCTACCACAGGACTGAGCACGAAAGAGGATTTCAAGCACGCCCTGGAATCTTGGGCGGAGACGGGTATGGCTGTACCCCAGAACCAAAGCCTCGAGGCACCCGAAACAAGCACCACACCGACAGAAGAAAGAAGATCGGGTCTCTCCCCAGAGGAGGTCCGAGAACGAGAGAAAAGCAGGCTCCATGAATTGGAACTGGCTCAACTTCGGTTAGATGGAGAACTCAAATTGGCGGAACAAAAGATAACGTTGGAACACTTGCGGCTCCGAGAAGAGCGAGAAGAGAAACAAAGACAGAGAGAGTTAGAAGAGAAAAAGCTAGCCTACGAGCATGAGCGCAACCTGAAAGAACTAGAGATTCGGAAACAGAACAAAGATCTCGGGCTCCCCGAGCGCCCGAACCCTCCTGCCACTACAGACCCCAAGGTCCACATCCCCAAGGATGTCGTCAGAGAGTACTACCGGAACGATGATATCCAGCAATGGTTCAAAGCCTACGAGGTAGCCATGACCTCCTACCGGATTCCCCGGAGCGACTGGGGAGCCGGGTTATGGGGGAGGTTTGTCAACGAAGGGCGAGACGCCCTGCTGCAACTCCCGGATCATCAGATGACATCCTACGACCACATGAAAGCCGCCCTCCTCACTCGATACGGGCTCACGCCCGAGATGTACCGCCAGAGGTTCCGCGACTGCAAACGGATCCCGGGTACAACTTGGGTGGAGTACGTGAACTTCTTTAGCCGAGCCTTCGAGGGGTGGATCAAGGGCAGCAAAGTGACCTCCTACGAGCAACTCTTCGACCTTATTGTGTGGGAGCACCTTTCTAACAACTGCTTCGTCGAGCTCAGGCAGCACCTCCTCGACAGTAAACTGACTGAACCTCGGCAACTCGCCGCAGAAGCTGACCGATGGGAAAGCACCCGGGTTGCCCGAAGCGGGCCCAGCGAACAGAATAGAACCACCCAAGGGCCCCATCGCCCCCGAGGAGGAGGTGGAGGCCAGGGTCGGGGCAGAGACGCCGTCCCGGTGGCTCCCGTCAGCAACGCCCCGCCCCCGGCCGGCAGGGGAAACCCCCGATACGTCCAGGTTTCCGGGCCAACGTTACCTGCCACCGATGCCAGCGACCCGGCCACTACGCTAATGATCCCAATTGCCCGAAGAACCAGAGCCCTATGCCCCGCCAGTTTGCTGCCGCCACCCTGGGAGAAGAACAAACCCACGAAGACACTGAAGAGTACGAACCAGACCAGCCCGAGTGGGAACCAGCCGCCATGTCCCTGGTCTGCCTAGGGGAAAGAGACATGATCCCGTGGGCCCCCCTTCCCGCCAACACGCAGAAATACAGCCAGTGGGTCAGCATTAATGGGCACCGGGCTGAAGCCCTCCGCGACACCGGGGCCAGTGTGACCGCAGTCCGCTGTCATCTGGTGACCCCGGACCAGATCTTACCAAACATCCTTTGCCCCGTACGGTCGGCCGACAACTCAGAAAGCCTGTGTCGGATGGCCTGCGTCCCCTTCGAGTGGGGAGGAGTGTCCGGAATGCTGAAATTAACTGTCCGCGATGATGCACCCATGGACTGCCTCCTGGGGAACGACCTCGAAAGTTCTCCCTGGGCAGCCGTTGAGAGAAGAGAGCACCTGGGGATGCTGGGCCTCCCCGAATGGGTCTGCGTAACGACCCGGTCCATGGCCGCCCGCGCCATCACCAGTTCCGAGGAACCCGAATGGCCCGAACCTCCTCCACCGATCGTCCCCGAGGGAGCAGCCCCGGGGCCCAGTTCCCCAGAGTCCTGCGAAGAAGGACTCAATCGGCTCCGGGACCTTCCAGAACTGGCCCAGTGGCGTCAAGAGGGTGGTCCTACTCAGGAACAATTCCGACAAGAGCAAAGAACCTGTCCCTCCCTTGAGGGACTCCGGCAACAAGCCCTCGCCCAGAGCACGGGAGACACCTCAGGGGCCCACTGGATTTATTGGGACAATGACCTGCTCTACAGTGAGCAAAAGAGTGCTGAGCTGGGGGCCAGCCGGGTGCTGGTGGTACCCCTACGCTTCAGAGACTTCCTTCTGAACTTGCACACGATGTGCCTCTTGCCGGACACTTGGGGCAAGACAAAACGTACAGCCGCCTGGTGACCCACTTCTACTGGCCCAAAATGCGAAATGATGTCTCCAACCACTGCCGGACCTGCCCTACCTGCCAGGCCAGCGGGAAGAGCGGCCGAAAGACCAAAGCACCCTTGCAACCCTTTCCCATCGTCACCACCCCGTTCGAACGGGTGGGAATAGACATTGTGGGGCCCCTGGACCCTCGAACGGCACAGGGGCACTGTTTCATCCTGGTCCTGGTGGACCACGCCACCCGCTATCCTGAGGCCATCCCCCTTCGAACTGTGACAGCGCCCGTGGTGGGCCGAGCCCTGATGGAGATCTTCTCGCGGGTGGGCTTCCCCCGAGAAGTCGTCAGCGACAGGGGCACGAACTTTATCTCGAAGTACATGAAGTCCCTCTGGCAACAATGCGGGGTCACCTACAAATTCACGACCCCCTATCACCCACAAGGAAATGGGTTGGTCGAGCGGTTCAACCGCATGCTCAAAGGAATGATCATGGGCCTAGAAGAGCCCCTACGTCGCCAATGGGACGTGCTGCTCCCGTGCCTCCTGTTCGCCTACCGAGAAGTCCCCCAGAAATCCCTGGGCTTCAGCCCATTTTAGCTCCTGTACGGACACCCCGTCCGCGGTCCCCTCAGCCTGGTCAAGGAAGGGTGGGAGGTAGCCCCCCAGAAGACTCCTCCAGATGTGTATAAGTATCTCCTGACCCTTCGCAACCAGACCCGGCGATTCAGGGAACTCGCCAAAGCCAACCTTGAAGCCAGTCAGGAGGACATGAAGAAATGGTATGATCAGCACGCCTCCTCCATTGAGTTCGAGCCGGGACAACAAGTCTGGGTGATGGCCCCGGTCGAACCCTGTGCCCTGCAGGACAAATGGACAGGACCCTTCAAGGTGGTCGAGCGTAAGGGCCCCGTCACATACCTAATCGACATGGAATCCTCCCGGAACCCCCTACGGGTCCTCCACGCCAACAGGCTCAAACCCCACTTCGTACGCTCGGAACTCAGCCTCCTGATGGCTACCGATAGTGGGACGGAAGAAGACTCCGAGCCCCTCCCTGACCTACTGAGAACCCTTGAGCAGGACGGTTCAGTGGAAGGGGTCAGACTCTCCGAGGCGTTGTCCCCGGAGCAACGCCAAGACTGTCGCGCTCTCCTGCTGCAATTCGCAAACCTGTTCTCCCTCACACCCGGGGTCATCCCCTGGTGCCTTCACGACATGGACACCGGGGATAGTCCACCTATTCGACACAGGGCGTACCGGGTGCCAGATAGGGTGCGCGCCTGCATCCAGAACGAAGTCACCAAAATGCTGGCTCTGGGAGTGATCGAGCCATCTGACAGCCCCTGGGCCAGCCCAGTCGTACTGGTCCCCAAGGCTGCCGCCCCGGGCGTTGCCCCTGAGCTCCGGTTCTGTGTGGACTATCGGGGCCTGAACGCCGTTACCAGAACCGACGCTCACCCTATTCCCAGGGCGGATGAGCTGGTTGACCGCATGGGGGCCGCCCGCTACCTGAGCATCTTCGATCTAACAGCAGGCTACTGGCAGATCGGCCTCACCCCCGGGGCCCAAGAACGATCCGCCTTCTCAACCCCGGATGGCCACTACCATTTCAAGGTGATGCCCTTCGGCATGAAAAACGCCCCAGCTACCTTCCAACGGCTCGTGAACCAGGTACTGGCAGGCCTCGAAGAATTCAGCGCCGCCTATCTGGACGATATTGCTGTGTACAGTCGCCACTGGGCAGACCACCTCCACCACCTCCGGGAAGTCCTGCACGCCCTCCGACAGGCTGGCCTCACCATCAAAGCCAGCAAATGCCAGATCGGCCAAGGGTCCGTGACCTACCTGGGACACCAAGTGGGGAGCGGTCTGGTGGCCCCCCTCCAGCTCAAGATCGCTGCCATCCAGGCCTGGCAACCCCCTACGACCCAAACCGAAGTCCGGGCCTTCCTGGGGCTCACTGGGTACTACCGGCGGTTTGTGAAGGACTATGGCAGCATTGTGGGGCCCCTCACAGAACTCACATCCAAGAAGAACCCCAAAACAATCAATTGGACCCCAGACTGTCAAGCGGCCTTCGAGAGGTTGAAGGCCGCCATGTGCACCGCCCCCGTGCTCCAGGCCCCCGACTACAGCCGGGAGTTCATAGTGTAAACGGACGCCTCGGATCATGGCATTGGGGCTGTCCTCTCTCAACTCAACGACGAGGGAGTCGATCAGCCAGTGGCCTTCATCAGCCGACGCCTGCTGGCCGGGAACAGCGCTGGAGCACTATCGAGCGCGAAGCGTTCGCCGTGGTATGGGCCCTCAAGAAACTCCGGCCCTATCTCTTCGGTACCCATTTCCGGGTACAAACAGACCACCGACCCCTACAATGGCTAATGCAAATGCGGGGGGAGAATCCAAAACTGCTGCGATGGTCCATCTCTCTGCAAGGGATGGACTTCACTGTGGAGCATCGTCCTGGCCAGGACCACGCCAACGCAGATGGCCTGTCACGCTTCTTCCGCCTTGGCGAGGAGAGTACCCAAGAGGATGGGTGACTCTCCCTGCCTTCAGCTGGGGGGGACGCATGTTGGACAGGCCTCGTAGAAGGCCTGCTCCCTCCCCGCACGACAGGGCCCGGACCCCGGCTCTCCCTGTATTTCCAGCAAGCACCATTCCGGCAACCCACCGAGGCAACCCACACCCCGTCCCCAACGGGACTCCAGTCCTCGAACACCCCGGTATCGGCTGGACCGGGCCCCCGTCAGCACCATTGCTCCGGCCCAGCCGCCATCTTTGGACACTGCATTACGCGGCCGCGTGGCCTCGGCTCGACCCCAACCCTGGGCCTGGCCAGGCCCCGACATCGAGGCACCACCATCCTCCCAGGAGGTGAAGAGACCACTTGGCAGGTCAATGGGAGAAGGAGCGTCAACGGCTCTCCCCCGCCAGGTGTCGATCGCCCCCGGCCTCCCCGGGCGCGGGCTCCACCCCCCTGCTGGGTGTCTGGACTCCCTCATTCCGGACCTCCCGACCTCCAAGAGCGAGGGTCCGGGTATCAAAGGATACCAGACCTATAACTGGGGCAGCTCCAGAGCAGGAAGGCAGTTGTATCCTGGAGTCGAGAGACACCGAGGAGAACTCATCCTTGACGGACTGCTGGCGCTGCCGCAGCCCTGCCTTGTGAACCCTCGTCTTAGCCTGCTGGCGCTGCCGCGGCCCTCTGCAACGTGAACCCTCGTCTTAGCCTGCTGGCGCTGCCGCGGCCCTCTGCAACGTGAACCCTCGTCTTAGCCTGTTGGCGCTGCCGCGGCCCTCTGCAACGTGAACCCTCATCTTAGCCTGCTGGCGCTGCCGCGGCCCTCTGCAACGTGAACCCTCGTCTTAGCCTGCTGGCGCTGCCGCGGCCCTCCTTCGAGAACTGTCATCCAAGCCTGCTGGCGCTGCCGCGGCCCTCCTTCGAGAACTATCATCCAAGCCTGCTGGCGCTGCCGCGGCCCTCCTTCGAGAACTATCATCCTAGCGTGCCGGCGCTGCCGCGGCCCGACCTTGTAGACCCCTAAGCTCGAAGATTGTGAGCTTCCCTCTTGCCGCCCCTGTACCGGACCGGTACCAAGACTGTCCCGCTACCCCTTTCCCTACAGAGACTAGAATTGAGAGGACCCTCGTGTCCTGACCCCACTGTATCGCTGATAACCTTGCCTCAAGAACCGTAGATAAAGTGTGTTGACCTCATCCTTGTGTGGTGTCCATCTGTGGGGGGGGGAGTTACTTGTCTGTACGATCGCTGGAGACGGCCCTCACCGGAGGCCTCTCCCCCTGTCCTCGGCTGACCCTCCGGGTCCCCGTCTAACAGGGGGCTCCTCCAATAGAGTCAAGAATATTCTAAAAATCACTTTTGGTTTTCACCCGACAGAACCATTTGTTTTATTTACCTCACATTGTAGGCATGAGCATGTGTGCTGTGCATGCCTAAAAATGACGGGACCTCTAAATCAGAGAGCCTTATTTTAAGTTTGCTGTTTTAGCCATGCTGCACAGCATTGGGGATGCTGTGTACCATGACTATAAAACATTGGGAAAGTCAATAGGGGCCAAAGGTGAAACCTACTGACTTGCCCAAAGCTTGTTTGCACTACAAACATTAGTCTGACTGTTGTTTCCTGTGCTGTTTATAAGATCAAAAGATTTATTTTAGGATTGCATTTAATAGCATTTCTATAATACGTATAGCAAAATAGATGCAATACATAGCCTTTATTCTGCAATGTAAAAATATTGTCTTTCTCCTGTCACCATAGCATGATTGTCAGGTTAGTCTTTGTGTCTGTCAAAATCTCACAAAGGATGATTGACATTTTATTAAAAAAATATCTTCTTTTTTTGCTCTTCACTTACTCTTCAATCCAACCACCTTGGTCCATGTTGTAGCTTCATGGGCAATTTTGCATGGCTGCCCAGATGCCTCTCATAGTGTGACTTCATACAGCATTCACGGGGCGCCTATACCTCATCTTGAGCTATCCATATGCAACAAGAATGAAGGTATACATATCTGACATGCTTGCCTGGTCTTGCTGTAATTATGCATGATTGTATAAATATCCGGTAATAAATGGAGCATGAGCACTTTGAAATGCAAAAATGCAACGTCTTTACAAAAAGATGAGCTTTTACATAAAAAGTAGTGCGTTTTTTCATTATTCTTTCATGCGGAATCGCTAAGACTGCATGCAGAAAAGCACAAAAAGCATAAATGAGGCTGTTGTAGGCCAACAGACAGTTCGTGCTGTCTGGCAGGCGAGACCAAAAGAAGAGTGTGAATGTAGTCAGAGCTGTAGGTTGGCTAAACTGACATGGTATTAAAATGTTAAAGTGCAACAAAACTGATGAAAATACATAAACACAGAGGCTAACACAATATTTTGTTGTTTCGAATGAAGTGAGTTAAATGTGCACCCGCTCAATCACACATACTCAGGGCCATATGTACAAGGATTGGTGAAAACTATCGCTAACGTTAGTTAGGGGCAGTTTTCTTAAACCTGTGTACTGCTGAAAACTATCGCCATGTTAGCGACGTATTTACAAGCTGTCGCTACATGCCGATAGCTTCATGATTGGCGTCGAAAACTGCTGCTAACATTAGCTTAATGGGGATAGGAATTCTGGGGTTAGCGGGCGAAAACCAACGAAAGGCTCACTAGCAACAAAAAAATTCAAGTTAGTCAGACCAACGTGAGTTTTTTTTGCCTCTATTGGAAAAAATATCCTATCAGTCGACCTCCAAAAGAAAATAGGCAAAAAAAATAATGAAATGCAGAATGGAGAAGCCACAGCCAAGTGCAGCACAAATCAACAACCCCCTCAAGCCACCCAACATCCTGGATACCTTTCTGAACCTGCCTCTGGAGCCTGGATGCCTCGCTGAACCTGCGCCTGGAGCCTGGAGTGGGATACGGAGGAGCTGTGGAGTCGATGAGCCGTGGCGGTAGACATTGAGGTACGGCTATCGCCCGTGCCTGGTGGTAAAGTCTGGTAGGTCGCATGGAGACACGTTGCAGACCTGTGTGAGAAGACCGCCTTGAGCCCCTTGGAGCTGTGAATGGTAGAGGCACTCCTGCGCACCAATATACAGAGGTCTGCATCGCATACTACAATCCAATCCACCACTACACAGGATGCAGAGAGGGAATTACCAACGGTGGGCGGTGCCTCTCTGAATCACAGGCCAAATGATAATGCGCTGGCAGGACGCTGTGGACGGTGAGGCCCCTGAGCCACGCCGAACTTGTGTGGCAGGAGCGCTGCAACTTCACGCCTAAGGGGCCCTACTGCATCAGCTGCATCGGGAGGTTCACCAATGGACTTATCGGCGACTGCTGTATTCAGGCTTGTGAAATCCCACTTGGCTGAGCCTCCTGCTGGCTGAGTCACAAATTTAGAGAGAGTGCTGCAGATTGCGCCTCAGTGTCAATGTCCAGGTAAGGAGAAGGTGGGATGCATAGCGGAGAAGGCCCGGGATCGGGTCGTCCAGGCCAAGCACCTGTAGATGACGCACCCCCAGTGCGTTGCCCCACTGCTTTCAAGCAGTGCAAGAAGAGAAAAAAATAAACTCATGATGATAACTTCCTGCTATGTTTCCTTTGTGGGTGGGAGGGTGGGTAGGGCTGCTCTACTAACGGAGCAGGGCAGGAGCAGAGTGGCATGCCCACTCAAGTGCGCAATGACTGTTTGGTCGGCTCACTCAGACTGCCCAAAGCAGTCATGCGCACTGTCCCGTTCTTAATGCAGGCTGAATTACAGCCAGCATAGAGAACATGCCCACTCCTCCAGCCTCTGGCTGAACACCTTGTCCCGGTGCAAATGACCAATCCCAAAGCCGAAGTGCAGCATTGTGATTGGCTTAGGGGAGGGAGCCTGGCTGCCGACTTCCTGTTCCTGGAAAGAGACTCAGGAGAGCAGGAGCAACGAAGACACGGGACCCGGCCTCGAGGTAAGATTTCTCTCATTTAACACATTACAACACCCACTCACATACACCCCCCCGTGTCCATGCCCCATTCAGTAACTTGGATCCTACTCTTCTCCCTATAACCCTCTCTCCCACAATCTCTATCACTCCGTTAACACAGGCCCTATCTAACATCGAAATCTATCTCCATACCTTGGCGTCTGAACTCTCCCAGCTCGGGAAAGATCTTACCTTGTCATCTGAAATCTCTCAACTCAGGAAAGACTTTAACGCTCTCTCCTCTGAAATCCTCCTAAACCGCACGATCTCCCCAAGATATGACACACAAAACACCTCCAACCTTCAACCTTCCGCGGCTGCAACTGTTCCCTCAGATCCCCGTGCCTCGAGCCATTTCTCCCCTTCAGACATCCTCGACCTTTGCAACTCCTACCTCCATAAATATCCAATTAACCCTCCCACCCCCCACTTAACAATTCCTGTGATCCTGGGGACGAGCAAAATCCCTCCCTCCTGTCTCCCCTAGACCCCCAACACAACTTACGGCTCTCCAACCATGCCCTCCCCCACGAACTACCCAAAACCCCTCACATGCATGCTGGTCAACCGCCGCTCTGCTGTCCGGCATGCGACTGAAATAGCTGAAACCATGCTCAGCGAAGACATTGACATTGTCTTCCTTACGGAACTTGGCTCAATGTCCACTCTACATCTACCCTTGACCTACTCCCCCCCCCCCCCCCCCGGTTACTCCATACTCAGAAAAGATAGACTAGATATAATTGGAGGTGGTCTAGCCATCATCTTTAAAAACAAACTTCAACTCTCGCTTGTTAGGAACTCTAACCCCACCACCTTTGAATACCTCGGAGCAGAACTTAAAATACCCCACCTATTTGCCTACATAATATATACCATCTACCTGTCGAATCCCTTCCCTTCGCAGAGGAACTTTCCGACCTCCTCACCCAATCCTCACTTTCTAACTCTCATCCTTGGTGACTTCAACATCCACTGGAATGATATCAATAACCCTGCAGTTAATCTCACGAATTTTCTGGAGATGAGTGACCTCAACAAATATGCCACTCTCCAATTCACACCAAAGGGGCTCCTCTTGATGCCATCATCACTAATAATGATTTGGCCTCCCTTTCCAACATCACTCCCATAATTTTCACCCTGTCACTGAACACGAATTCTACAACATCATCTCTAAGCTTAAACCAACCATTCATGCCCTGTAGTTTTGTTGCAGGGCAGTGCAGCAACATTGCTTGCTGTGCTGTCCAGCACCAAAACCTGCAGAAAAGAGACCCCAAGTGTTATCTCCATTTTTAAGACCAGCTATTTTCTGGTCTTAAAAAACTACCTCTAACTGCAGTTAGCGGCAGTTTTTTTGGTCCTCCAAAGTTCAGGAATCCCCTTGTAAATATCGCAAACTGGGGTTAGAGGTCGTTTTTGCACGGCAACGCCTTCCTTGCATGTCATTATTGCTAACAGAAGTTGCGATCTTTAGAATGGGCGTTTTCGCCGGAAAACTGCTGCTAAAAGGTTAGCTGCTCTTGTACATAAGGCAATTAAAATCTTGTTGCAAAACCATCGGAAAAGTGTCACTAAGACAGCGTTAACTCCTTGTACATATGCCCCTCAGTGTATTAGCGGGGATAGGTAGTATAATACTTATCATGTGTGCACATGGCATAAATATGAGCCTCACTAGTTAACCATTTAGTGTTGTACACCTCATTGTTCATGTTTGAAGTGGGAAATGATTTGTTTTAACAATTATTTTCTAGATATGTATATGATTAGAACCTATTAAAGAGAGCCTATTGGTTAGGTTATATTATAAGAAAGAGAGAATTTGTCAAGGGTGTGGGAGTGAAACACAAATAATATTTTTCCTCTGGAAGGTTTCATATGAAAACAGGCTGAGGACTCAAGTGCCCAACACACCAGTCCAGTTGTGACTAAAGCTCCAGAGTGGGCACACTGAATGACCTAACACATGAGAGCCTCCTCTTCATTTGTGAGTACCACAAGAAGCTGAAGACCTGGCTCTTCGTATTAACACCTAGGGGAACACACACCTACACACCTGGCCAAGCGCCTCGATAGCCTCTCAGTTGATTAGTGCGCTATACAACTCAAAATTACATAACACCATCAGACAGCAGCAAAGAGCACAATTTACCAATTGGCAGCCCTAAATATGATCATTTTACTGGCAACAGGTGCTGCTGGTAATAAAACATGTCTACCCGTAGCGCTGATAATCCTTTCACCATTCCTTGATCACCATCAAAACTGGTGTATCTCTTTCTGGATTCAGGAACACTCTTTCATGATGAAGACGGGCAACATTTGGTAAAAACAGGTCAGGGGAGACAACTTTCAAATTTCGAAAGAATGGATCTGAGCTAGAGGGCATGAGCTTTAACCTCTGTGACATCACCATGATTGTGGTGTCACTGTCAGTTATATGGCAGGTACTGAGGAAGCCACTTGAAATATAGAAAAGGAGTTTTAAAAACCTTAGGGCAATTTACCAAAGTTCTTACAACAGCAGACGCAGGTCAAAAGCTGCTGTCATTTACTCCTTTCTAAAGGCGTAGTAGTAACAGGTTGTTTAAATCACGGAGGATGCAGAGCTGTCCATTTGCATTCCCTCTAACCTGCTTTGCAACCCCAGTGATTTAGTTTAGCCAATTTGATACATGCCCTAAAAAGTTAGAATGGCTTTAGCTTTTGACTGTACCCTTGGAGTTCTCAAAAGAATCTACATATATGAACCCCATTATCTTGGCCCAGTTAAATGCCTTTCCCAACAGCAGGACAACTCCCTTGATACTCACTCCGCTCAACCAAGCTCACCACTCTACATCCATACCCTGAGCGCATGCATCAGTCCCCATTATGCAGCCACATCTCGAGGCCATCCCCCACAACGATTTGCACCTTCAAACAATCCTCGATGATCAACTAACCCCATCAATCCCTATAAAGGTAATCCCCAGGCAACCTGATAGCAATCACAAAACCAATACTTTCTTGCGAACCTCCGCCTATTATAGACCACACACGTATACACGCAACAAATTATCCCAATTCTGATTGGATTGCACATTTCAATGAGCTAGCCACTGGCCTATCCCATCTCAAGGTTGAGTTGCAAAACCTTTCAAGCATCACCAAAGAAATCCTAAACACACACAGAACCACTCATGCCACAGTAAACCGTTTTAGTCACCAAACTAGAAGATATAAAGCCAAGAAATCACACCATGAGGACACTAGGAAGAGTAAGATACCCTACCCCAATGACCCATCCCGTCCAAGGAGGGCAACTGCTGAACTATCTGACAATTACCTAGATAACCTCCTCCTATCCTATGCCAGTCCGAATGTCAACACTATGCCCCGAGGTAGCGTCATCCAATCCAAGCAAACCAACCCCTTCAGAGAACCCACTCATAACTTCAGATCCATTATTAGAGAAAACCTCTCTAATATCAACCTAGTGCAGACTACTCTACCCCATTCATCTAGCAAGATGAAGTGTGCCCTCATCAATTGCAGATCCGGCTGCAAACATGCTCCTGACATCTACAACCTCACCCTCGAGAATGATCTAGATATTATCGTCCTCACAGAAACATGGCTAAATAGCTTCTCCTCTCCCATCCTAGACTTACTGGTACCTCCTAGTCATGATAAAATCCGTCTGGACAGAAACGTGAACCCTAGCGGTGGACTAGCCTGCATTTATCGTAACACAATCCCAGTCAATCAAGCAGATCCCATCTCTCTAACCTCTTGTGAACATCTCTGTATCAACATCTCTGATGACAAGCACACACCAGCAAGTTTCACACAATTTACCACCCCTGGGTGACAATCTGTCGTTCATCGATGAGCTAATGGCAGTCATTTCATCCAACGACAGGTCACAAGTACCACCGATTTTCCTGGGCGACTTCAATCTCCAATGGAATAACTCAAACAACCATGTTGTAAGCTGTCTCAAATCTTTTCTGTCAAATCAGGAACTCTCTCAATTCTGTGACAGTCCAATTCACAACAAGGGAGAGACACTAGACCTCATCATAGCGAACACAAACACTGTATCCATAGAATCCATCACCCCATGTGATTGGATGGACCATTACAGCACTCTCTTCTTTATCAGTACTGAGGTAGCTACAAAAAGGGTCCAACTGCCCCAAACAAAACAGTGGAAAAGGAATATTCAAACTATTAACCCACCATTCTAGTAAACCAATGCATTTCCGCCCTAACCCCCAAGACAGACATATTTTACGTCCATGACCTCACGGTCTTTTACAATTCCACTATGCTTGAAATTCTTGACTCTACAGCTCCCCTCCAACAGAAAAACGTTTCCTCCAAAACATGGTTCAACGAGAATCTGAACTCTGACCGGTGAAAGCTAAGATCAGCCGAGAGACTATGGAAATCAGCACCCTCCACTGATCACCTGTATCACCTTAGAGTGCTGAGGAATGCATACAACAGGAAGATCCTTAAGGCTAAGGCAGACTTTTTCAAAACTCAGTTGAACCAAGCCATTAACCGCCCCAAGAAATTATTTGAAATAGTCAAATAACAAGCGCGCAATACGCCTAAATCTGTGGAACTAAACAATCCGGCAATTCCTAACTGCGATCAGCATGCCAATTTCTTCCTTGAAAAAACAAAATCCATTGAACTAGACATTCAATGCAAGAAGGTCCTTTCACAACCTATTGCTCAGGCCACTAAATTTTACACTCAGATTGTGGCCCATTCTGGTACCCTGACGGAAACCCCAAAAACAATGCCTTTTGGCGTACCTTATTGCCCATCCCCGAACAAGAAATCTACAACACTCTTCTAGAGATTAACCACTCCAATCATTTCTCTGACCCCCTACCTCTTTCCCTATTCAAAATTATCAAAACCTCTATCATATCCCCATGGGCGAAGATTGTAAACGCCTCTCTGAGACAAGGCTCCATACTGGACTGTCTTAAAGTAGGGCAGGTCACACCTATACTAAAGAAATCTGACTCCCTCCCCTCAGATCTAAACAACTACCGTCCAATAACCAACATCCCTATGCTAGCGAAACTGCTGGAAAAATGTGTACAACTACAACTATGTTATCACATTGAGAATTTCAACCTCCTAGACAAACACCAATCTGGCTTTCGGCAAGGTCATTGCACAGAATGTGCTCTCACCCACATATTGGATGACATACTAAAAATGCTAGACCACAACAAATCCTGCCTATTGATACTTCTTAACTTATCCTCCGCTTTTGATACGGTCAAGCATGACAACCTACTGTCCCTACTGTAACGAGGGATGGGCCTTACGGGACCAGTGTTACAATGGTTCATCTCCTTCCTTAATAACAGAACACAAAGAATCAATAAATATGAAGCATTCACTGTTTCAACCCTTCCTAGTCACCATATGGGTCCCAAAGGGCTCAGCACTCTCTCCCATTCTCTTTTATCTATTCATGGAGCCCCTGGCAAACGCATTGAACTCTGTGAACATCCAATATCACCTTTACGCTGACGACACCCAACTATATATGAAAATCTCCTCACCTCAAGACCTTATCTCTCTCAACGCTATTCTACAGAACACTCTTAGTTGGCTCACTGACAACCACCTTATGCTTAACACCAAAAAAACAGAATTACTTCTCATCTCCCCACCCAAACACAACCCCAAGATAGACTTTTGGTTAAGACATCTAACTTCCTTTGACTGTGCTCCCCACATCATTCACTCCACAAAATCCTTGGGAGTAACCATAGACAAACAACTGAACATGCAAGCACAAATCACTAATGCCACCAAGGGAGCCAATTACCAGTTGAGAATACTAAGGAAACGTAAACCCTTCCTCCCACAGAGCAACTTAAAAGTGGTGGTACAAGCCCTGGTGTTACCAAGATTGGATTACGGAAGCACCACTTTATGCGGTCTCCCCAAATATAAGCTGGCCCCACTGAGGACTTCGCTCAACGCTGCGGCCAGACTGGTCTCAGGGATTAAAAGAAACAACCACATCTCTTCAACCTTGAAAGCTCTGAACTGGTTGCCCTACGAGGCAAGAATACACCTAAAGGTTGCCTGCATGACCCACAAAGCCCTGCATAACTATACCCCCTCTTACTTAGCATTAAAGTTAGAGCGGTCGGGAAGATGTAGACAATTGCGAAGTGCGAGGTCACTACTACTGAAACCACAGTCCTTCCATAAAAAGAGAACTGGTTGCAGAGCTTTTTCAGGGATTGCACCGAAGAATTTGGAACTCCCTGCCTCCATTGGTACGTGGAATCTCATCCTTTACCTCCTTCAAAAAAGAAGTAAAAATGCTTCTGATGAACAAATTTACATCCTATGGCTTTAATTCGATGTTGATTAATAGTTACCTATGATATCCTGATATATGATGTCTAAAGTTATATTTGCATAATAGGGAAACGATAAACTGTTTTCTCTGCTGGCTATACAGGGAACAAAAAACACAACATTTGTTTGACTATGTGCACTTTCCATCGCATAGGCAGTGGAACAACTGATTAATTGAGTATGTATCATTGTTTACTTCCTACAACGCATGGTGCACTTTCCTATTTGTCCTTTGTAGAGCACTGGTTTATTCTGTCAAGATTCTGCCTAAATTACATTCCACTCATGATGGGCTAGCCTGTAAGGCTAGCCCATCATGAGTGGAATGTAATTTAGGCAGAAGGCTGTAAGGCTAGCCCATCATGAGTGGAATGTAATTTAGGCAGAATCTTGACAGAATAAACCAGTGCTCTACAAAGGACAAATAGGAAAGTGCACCATGCGTTGTAGGAAGTAAACAATGATATAAGACGATTGTGCTTTTACCTTTGTTTATAGCCCATCTATCGCTCGTTGCCTTAGCCAAAATGATTTCTTTAAGCTTAGCCTTTGGAAAGCTACCACATGACATAGGGGGCATCGTAAAGTTTGCGTAGACCCTGGGATATGAGGGTGGGTTTTACATGAATCTACTTTTCTATGAAACGCTGGAGTGCCAGAGGCGTTCTGGCCAGTAGCAGTGTGTCGTCTGCATAGAGGAGAATAGGAAGGGGAAGTGACACAATGTATGGGGTGTCCTTTATATTCTCCACCAGTGCTTTTTCTAGCTTGTTAGCATAGAGAGCGAATAAAATGGGGCAAGGACGCAACCTTGTCTTACACCTTTTTTCAATTTTGGAAGATTTCTACATTCCCCTTGCTTCCAGTGTTGGACACTTCCTGTTGCTACCATATATAGTTGCCTTATACATATGATTATCATAGCATCCACTTCCATTGTATCCATTATGGACCACAGTTTACTGTTTTAATGCTATGATCAAGGGGAGTCACAGGCCACAAGATTTGGACACAAATGGGCATTGTGTTTTGCAAGATGCTAGGGGTGTTGAACTTTCTAGATATCTTACTGCTCGTGGTTTGATCGATTTATTTGAAACTCTTGGGGGAGCATGCAATACATGGGGCAGGAAAGATTCCCTCATAGATTATATGTTTGTCATCCCAGACTTTTTATCTTGGTTCTCCAAAAGTGAGATTCTGCCTATAGACCCGGACGATCATAATGCCTTAAGTGTCTCCATGCTTTAACCACTTAAAGGCCTGGAATGCAACAAAAATGTAGCCTCCATTAAGCAACACTCAGCGGATGGCCTCCGTCTAGTTTGGCGTATGCATAACCATAAAGAGTCACTCACAGATCTACTTAAGTTACATTTAAATAAAGTCCTCCACTGTTTAGGGGAGAATGTACTGGACTCTATGGCCCATCACTATAAGTGTCTAATGCATGCAATCAGGGACTCTATGCTTTTGTATCCCAAACACAAACCCAAAGTGGTTCGATGAGGCTTCTTTACTGGTAAATAAGAGGCTATGGAAAGCCCTAAATGCATGCCCCAGGATTATGATCGAAATCTCCCTGGCACACATTGAGTGCAAACCTACCCTCACAACCGGGAAGAGAGAAATATACAACCAAGATTGGGAACATCTGCAACTCGCATCCCAGGGAAAGGATAGTAAATCCTTCTGGGATGCAGTAAAATTATTACGGTCCAGGAATTCTCCCATCAATCCCCCTCTCCAAAAATAACATCTCCGCGGTGTACTGGATTACCCATTTTGCCTCTTTTTATCACACAGAGGAAGATCCAATTATGTTTGCTGCTCTCCACATCATACTGCAGAATTCTCCCTCACTTTTGCTAACTTTGGAGGAAGTTAAGTCGGTCATTCTGCATAGTAAGGGAGGGAAAGCTTACCCAGATGGGGTACCAATGGACATGCTGAAATTCATGCCCCCAAATCTGGGGCCCTCATATCACTTAATACTTTTAACATTTCCCTATCTTATTCTATCTCGCCCTCATGGTCTACTACAACAATAGTCTCCATAGTCAAGAGGGGAGATCCTTCGTCGCTCAAGTGCTATCGTACAACTTCGCTCATTGATGACACAATTAAAATCATTGGCAGAGTCATCTGCGACCGCCTGGTTGATTGGGCAGCTAATAGAGATATACTCTCCCATTTTCAATATGTATTTCGGCCTAAACTTGGAACCAATGAACAATGCTGAATCTGGCTCTGACAATCTCGAAATACACTAAGGCCAAGTGCTCCCACATATACTTCGCTTTTATGGCTTTACACACTGCCATTGATTCAGTAAACAGAACTAAACTTTGGCTAATGTTGCTGGGCCAAAGCGTGGACCGCCCTCTGGTTAATTTTTAATATTGTCTGCACTCGGATCTCTCTGCATGGATCCGTCTAACTCTGCTTGGGGAGCTTTCTTCAGAATTTCCCTTAAAGCGTGGGGTGAGGCAGGGTTGTATATTGGCACCTTTATTATTTATTTGATATATAAACGGTTTAAAGCACACTTAACCTCTTCCCTCACAGATATACCCAGAAGCGCAGGCTCCCCAATTCCTGCTCTACTATACAATGCTGTATTGTTAGCCCTTACCCCAAAAGCTCTAAGACATCAGGTGGACTGTTTTGCTTCCTTTATGCACAAACGGAACCTCAACACTAATTATTACAAGTTGCACATCATGTCCTGTGTCCCAGGCAAACTAAGGCCAAATAAAATCAGCATCAATGAGCATGTCTTGACGTCCGTCGAGAATTTTTGTTACTTAGGATTACATTTTTGTTCCTCAGGGTCATAGAATTTCGATTGAGCTCAAGCTTGTGTTAAGTTAAGCAAAACTGCGGGCACAGTAAGCAACCTTATTACACCACAAATCAGGGGGACATTGTCTCCACCTCTGAAAGTTTATAACTCCTAATGTATTAGTGTGGCTATATACGGAGCAGGAGTATGGGGTTTTAGTAAGCAAAGTTCTATTCAGGCAGAGGAAAAATGTTTTTTGCGAAGGATATCCACCCTCAGCCTTACCACCCATTTAGAGGTAAACCAGAGTTTTATCGAGGATACGATTGAGATGGCGCAGCTTTTACTATGGATCAGCATTTTGTAGAACCCAGCCACCAAACTCTGTAAGGATATAATCCAACTGCTTGATGTTGGACAAGATTAGCTCTATACCATGGCTGAGCTATTTACGAGACACTTTTGGCTCCCTCAGCATACCCTGGTGGTTCTCTGAACCGATCCGGATCCCCAATAACGCCAAGAATTAGGTGAACACATTATTTAAGGTCCACCGAGCACATATAGGCTGAAATCCGAGTTATCTAAAACTTCAGTGCTGCAATATTACAGTCTCCTTTACTCTGACGATTCACCTCCTTATTTGACACATGAGTTGACCAGATGGGAGCGGTCTTTACTTTTTCATTTTAGAGCTGGGACAATCTACTAGTCTCTCTTTTTTAAACAATATTTAGATCCAGAGGGGAACACAGCTTCCTGCTGCCCTGTGATATTCATTCTACTCAATCATTTTATATTCTTTTTGAATTCACACAGTTTAGCAGGACAGAACTTTCTGATACCCTTATTAAGGAGGATAGGCCTTCGTCACTGCAGACCTGCTCTCCTCCATTTACAATCTTTATTCTCATGTGAAATTGTTTTTTCTGTCTGTGCCTTTCTTAAAGCAGCACTTAGGGCAAGACGGACTATGTCTAGCTAGTCCGACAGAATATTATCTACAGTGTGGCACAGTACACAGAACATGGTGGATGCGTTGAATCAACTAATGTGGGATGGTAGGAGCGCATGGCGGACCCCATCAGAGGTTTTTGTTCTCTCTCCTCATCCCCGCTTTTTGCTTCTTTATTCGTAATTTCTATCCCCTACTCTTTACTGGGGCATTGCAATCTGATTTCGTATTAAATTTCATGTTTTCATTTCAACTTTGGATGTCAGGTGTATTACCTGACAAGTCACTTTTGAATTGAAAAAGCCCACAACGCATTTTTGTCAAATAGTTTCATAACTTCTGTTTATTTTATCCTTGTATGTGTGATTATAGCTATGTGCAATATTTCTATGTTTTTTATCTCCATGTTGCTCATTAAAGCACGAATATCTGTTGTTTGGTGGTTTGCTACTCGGTTCTTATCCCTGCCTAAATATTCATATTCCTCCAATGTCCGGTGTCATGAAATTCGTATTAATGCCAGGTCGGTCAATAATCTTTACATGGAACACGAAAACTAAAACAACATTAAAAGTGTTTTTTAACAAGAGGTAAGGGATCAGATACAACAGTAAAAGATGGGGATTTTACCCTTACAGTAAAACAATTAGAGTTAAAGCAGTTGCTTACTTTGCTTTATGTCTTTGTAACAGACTACACTAGAATGTGGACCATGTAAAGAAAGGTGTACCTGTCAAACAAGAATCAGACACCTCGGGGGATATCACCCCAGATACTACATGTTTAGTATGGAAATAGATATATGTGTATTGAAAACAAGTATGTATGAATGTGTGAAGGTGGGTGAAATGACTGGATATGGGGACTTAGATGGCTAATGCAACAGATAAGGGAGTGGAACCCTTTCAAACTTACTCCAATGTGCAATGTAGTGCTTCTGAGGCAGACGGCTGATACACCAAAATGCCTAGAGTAAAGTAGGGCTTCAAGGGTAGACTGTCGGAAATATTAAGAAATGTATAGAAGATATATAAGGGAAAAAAATGTTTTTACGAGAAAGATCAAATTGTGAAGTAAATTGAGGTGTACAGTTAAAAGCATAAAAGTGTTGTCAATTGGGCTCATATCTGTTTTCTCTTGTTTAGATAATTCTTCATAAAAGTGGAGAAATATTGACCCTCTATAGAAATAACTGTTTGTCCGGAAGAAGGTGGTTGGGTAACAAGTCTGGGATAAGAATATTTATTTTTATCAAAGAAGCCTTTGTATAGTAGATCAGATTTGGATCAATTTTAGATTACAAGTGAAAATTGTAATTGACATGCTGGGGTCTTGGGGTCTTGTATTTCAATCAATCTATTTTATAATGCATAACATGAATGTTTTTATACTGTTTGATTAGCTTGGTTCGCATCCTTTGAGAAATCAGTTGAAGGATCTTCTCCTTTTTAATTGTGCAGGTATACTTGTGCGTCAGTTTTTATAAATTAATATCTGTTAGCACTACTTTCCAGTTGGGTTTTAATTTTGATGCCACAATATATGTAGCCACTAAAGGGTTTTTGTGAGGTGTGGATGTTTTTTAAGATATAGCACTGTGATACGTATGATAGCGTTTTTTTCTAAAGCGTATCTGAATCTAAATCCAGGGAATATCTTCCCTGCTTTTGGTTAACGGTGCTCATTTCCCTGGGATTTATTGAGCCACCTCTCTTTTTGTTTATTTGACCGACACTGCAGCCATGAGCAATCTTCCTTGTTACCTCACAATAGAGTGCCCTTTAAAGAGACCACATTGGATCTCATCACTTTGCCTAAAAGAGTCCTGTCAATGAAGCCTACTGTTGTTCTAAGATTACCGTCTTTCAAAAATTCCAATAAAAACTATTTCAAGGTTTCCAATAAACACTCTTTCAAAGTTCTCAATAAACATGCTTTCAAAATTAGGAATATAAATACTCGGTTTGGCATGGTACTTGACAACAAGACCCACAGCAAGTTACTCTGCAGCTCACAAGTCAAGAGGTATTTGTTATTTCCCTACTACAGAGCTCTCTTACCTTGTTCTGATAAATCTTTGATATTTTCTGTATTTACGCTCATCTATCCTTCAGAATTCAGCACATATCTCTGGACAGATCTTGTGATGCTCCTCTTGATCCAGGAACCACTCTGTCTTGAAGTTGCTATTGGGAGTGTTATTTTTTTAATAAAGGAGCCCCAACTCTGCCAGCATGAAGCCTCCCAGGAGTCCCCATTTCCAAAGTGGTCCGAGTTACATACATGATGCTGATCCTGCCAGGGGAAGTAGAAATTACTTATCTGGTGCAAACAGAGAAGAAGATGCTATTACTAGAAGCCGGCACAACACAGGCCCCACACAAGAGATGATGATGTAAGCCCACAATGCAGCAGGAGAGAGGAGACCTAAACAAGGAGATAAACTGACAAAAGAGTAACGAATCAAGAATTGTCAACAAAGGGTAAGGGAACTGGAGACCTGAGGGGACCTAAAAAAGGAGAAAACATAAAAGACGAACAAACTGCGTACACACTATAGCGAAAAGTGAAGCATTGCTACAACCGCTGTTTCCAGATAAGGGAACTCATTGCAAGTGAGGTTTAAATACTTGATTTGCCATTATTGACCTGGAAGTGTGCCTGGTTATGCTGGTACTCTAGTGGTTGGGGCTGTGCATTAAGTCTGTGAAATATTGTCTTTTAAGAGCAAATGTGTACTTTCCAGTGTCTTGAGTGCCGTCTCCTCCAAGTTCCCAGACTCTTGTGATAAAATGTGTCTTGTGCCTTAACAATCCACACTCTCCCCAGTTCTGGAGGGTCGCCTCTATCTCTTGGAGTAAACGGAAGTAACATGAATGAAGTACAAGCCTAATCTAATCCAAGCTGAGACATTATCTGAGTCCAGTCTTTTTTGTTTCTTAGTTGCTAACATGAGAAAACATTTCTCTCAGGTTTTCCTTGCCCCCCTGTTATATAGGAACACGTCTAAACTTCCCAATGATTGTTAATGCGTTGTCATATAGTCTTTTAAAGTCTTATGGCTTTTGTGTTGGGTTACATGCAGTCATGGCTGGATTGATGATAAATGTCTTTTGACTTCGTATTTGTCAGGCGGTTCCATGCTGGCGAGAGATGGTCTACAGATGAAGATCCTGTTAGGGCCTTATGACACTTGCCATTTTCAGATCAACCACACATAAATAGCCCAGCACAAAGGTTTCACTGCCTCCGTGTTTCTAGGCCTGCATTGGCTGCTCACAATGTCTGCAGTTGTTGACCTGCACAATATGATAATTTTGGTGGATTTGCACAGACCTGATGCCAACATGAAATTGCAGTCCTCATTGGGCCTATGAAATGGTGATACTGCGGTTTCGCAAGTCCTGCCTTGAACCATCATAAGAATGTGGTATGGCACTCTGACGCCTGTTTCCCACATTATACCTATCCAACATTCTGCCCCTCTGGACACAACACAAACACTGAAGATGTACTGCCACTCACTCAGTCCTGGACAGTCTCTCCTACTGCATCATAGTCATCTCCTTCTTTCTCTCAGGTGACAGTCAGCCTTCTAGGCACTTCATGTCAGATTCATATGTTTTGCAGCAGGAACTACAGTTGTCATACAGAGTAGACTCACCTATGGAATACTGGCTATTGTGCAGACAACTGGCTTATATGCACATAAGGCAGTCTACTTACACTGCCCATCACTGAGCTACTTGTTCATAGAGGACCCAACACTGTAACAACAAGTGATATATTTATTTCCAATTTTGTTTATAAATTACCAGACAGTATATGTTCAGCCACTGTGCAAAGTGGGAGACCCGGTTTGCATGTTGTAGGTGTCAATTCCAGGTTGTTTTTCAAGCACAGTCTTTGCACAGAGTTATATCTTTTCAAAGCAGGCTGATGTTCATCCTGGAAACGTCACAGCAGAGGCACAAAGAGATGTGTTGTTAATACACCTGCCTCTCATCTGCCCAATTGAATGAATAATCAGGGGTAGATAAACGTGCAGGACAAGGCTTCATCACTTTCACTATTGACTCTGAAGTTCACCCACTCATCAAATGGTGTTGGTCGGGATGGTTAATCATCTTACTACACCCTCCCTTACATGTGTTCATTGTGTGTGCTGCTCCTATGCTGTATTTAGTAACTTTTTTTCAGTTAAATGTTCTTCACGTTAATGCCATCTTGATGGTTTTGTAGACATAAGCCCCTTACATGTAATAAAAGAGATATGCCCTAGAAAAAAGACTTAGTGAAAAATAAAGCTGCAGATGTTACACGTGCCACACATTTCATTTTGTTTTGCACAAATGGAATGGAGAGATTTTTAAATAATTGCTAGTGGAACATGAATATCAGAATTTTTGTCACTTTATACTATCACTAGCAGCCCGTCCTGACCTTGTCCGGGAGCATTCAGGCTTACCCTACCCCCGCCTGCTCCGACATTGCCCAGCAGCCCGTGCCCTCGGCCGCCCGTCCCCCGCCTGCCCCGACCCACGGCTGCCCCAGTGTAAGGGGCGTTCACCTGTCTTCGTGGTGGGGTCTACTACCAAGTAGATTCTGACAGTGAATGGGAAGACAGATGAGGTGGTGATTGTTATGCCCCCGAGACTATGACTCTGACTTTCGCCTCTGTGCTCCATAAAGTCACACATGCATCTATTCATTATTAAAGCGTGTTGCAGTAACCCCAAATGGTAGCAGGAGTATCTGTGCATCCCAACATCTCGTCCCCCGCCTGGCCCGACATACTACAGCGTGTTGCAGTAACCCCAAATTGTAGCAGGAGTATCTGTGCATCTTGTGAACTTTCCTCAGCCGATCCCCGTCCCCCGTCTGGCCCGACACCCGCCTGCCCCGACATTGTCCCCGGAGGCTTACCTGATCCGCCGCTCCTCAGTTTACCGCTCCTCGCCTATCTGCTCCTTACCGCCTGTCCGCCGCCGCTCCTCCCCCGCGCCATGTCCGCCTCTCCGCTTCTCGCACTGCCGCTGGCCTGTCCACTGCTCCTCAGGACACCGCTCTTCCCCAGCGCCATGTCCGTCGCTCCTCGGACGCCGCTCCTCCCAGTGCTCCTGACGTGAGCACGCATGTCGCGGCCGGCGCTACTTTAGAGGGACTACTTTTTTTTAATATAAATTTTCTAAATAACGTTTATTTTTTTTATTTATGTAGCCTATGTCCTTCTGCTTGCCCTGACGTTTTCAAACATGTATTTGTTGTTTGGATTGGTGGTGTACTTTTCGAGTTTACCTGGCTCAAAGGACACAGTTCTCTCTTTATAATAGTAGTATAGATATAACATAGTATGCAATATTTGACAAATTCATTAGAATGATTATTCTGTAATGCTGCTCTTTATTTAAATAGGATAAATATTTATCTGGCATGCGTGTAAGAAATTATGTCATTTTTTACCATTTGTATACAACTGTTTTGTACATCTAATTTTGATGAGCATGTATAAACATGTATATGCATGCCTTCAATGGAAGTGGCCTGTATTAACCAACAAACTCTTCATGCTGCAAAAAATAGACTTTTCAATCGCCATGGTAAAGAGCAGGAATTATAGATGTATGAAGTCAACCAAGTAAGGTCCTGAAAATATTGATGGAGTCAATTCATTTCTTCTTGTACTTAGTGTATATGTCTCATTAATAATGGACAGTCATAAATATTTTCAGATGATAGTACCTATGAAAGAATCTCAAAATAAAATGTATCCAAAGTAATCTTGTAATCATATAGACAACATAGAGGCCAGGCAGCGACTCTTTCTTGAAAATAGCTCCATAGTTATTTAATTACTAGAGTCTGCGAACGGGTTGAAACAGGACTTTCACAAAGTGAGACATCTATTTGTTCACATGCAGATACTGCCTTAGAACTTAATTGAATTGTTTTTCTATAGCAATCTAGGTTACCATCCACATCTATATCAGGGGTGCTGTATTTAATAAATAATACACCCATTGTCAAACCTTCAGCATCCGCTTAAGAAGTAATGTTCAGATGAAGATGTTTTTCAACATCACTTTTAAGACAAAGTTTGTAATTGTTTAAATCTTCCTATTTAACACTCTTCTACTGCTTTGTGTGTTAAATTGGAAATGCATTGTGATAGTTAATGATCCTATCTACCACAACAGGCCTTCATTAGTTTTATGGATTTTCATTTTTTTGTGTGCAATTTAAAAAAATCTGTTTTCTGTAATTATTTTCTACTGCTGCATATGTTTGAATGTCATAACATAAAATCAAAAGATTTAATGAATTTTTTAACATGTTAAATAATCATTTTATATTTACTACTAAATAAAACTCATTTTAAATTATTATTGGTTGACTTTTAAAAAAAAGAAAAAATGTGTTTATGCTAAGCATGAATTAGTTTAAATATGTATTTGAATGTATTTAAACTATTACTCTAAACTCAGTATGACAATTGTATGCCTAAATATACCAGGATATATTTTTCTGTAGAAAACAAAATCATAAGAATTAATAAAACCGTAGTACAAACACAGACAACATTCAAATGTATTGCTTCTGCATATGACACTGTTTAACTCCTCAAATTGTACAAATTAAGAATGTAAAATAATCAAATACTTCAAGAAGATAATAAATAATAATATAATCATATACTAAAGTATTCATTTTGTCAGAACGTATTTAATTTGCAAACACACAGTCCTCTAACACATGATCACGATTGTCATTAAAAAAGTATTAAAAAAACAACAGAAACAGAATCAAAAGTGTGTTTAATTTTCCACTTATTTAATCATATTTAATGAATTTTAACAATCAACATAATGTTAAATATTCAGATATGAATGACAACGTATGATAAATACATACAGAAAAATATGAAATGCAGGCAAAGTAACAACATTGAAAATAAAAAATTTAAATCAGATAAATTACAGTATTAAAATTTGTAAATGTCTAAAGAAAGTTATTTTTTTAAGACATTTCTGAGAAATAGAGAGACGTATGTACGATGAAGTGGCGTAGCGGATGTTAGCCTCCTGGACTTAACGACACGGTCCGCCACTTCAGAAATACAAGGCTGCACCATATTTACAAGGATGTGATGCAGCCTTGCGTTACCCCCTGCGATGGCGCTAAGTTTCACAACTTAGCGCCAACGCAGGCACCCTTGCACCAGATTGCAAGGGTGTCTGTGTGCAGGGGAGAATTGGTTATGTGTAGGAAGTTGTCGCTTCCTGCACATAACCAATCCTAAAATGCCATTTTGTAACTTTCCTGTGTGCTGCTTCATGCAGCACACATGAAAGTTACAAAACGGCTTTTTTAAAAAGGTTTGTTTATGTACAGGAAAGGACACCTTTCTGTAAATAAACAAACCATGGCATTTTGCTTTTTCCATGTGTGCTGCACAAGGCAGCACACATGGAAAAAGCAATAACGAGGAGAAATAATGCATTTCTCCTCGTTTCGCCACATTAAGACCAGGGTTTTTCTGGTCTTAAATTTGGTGCTGTCCCCTATGTACGCCACCCTTGTACATAGGGGAAAGCGTCAAATACCATGGGTGTTGCAGTGGAACACCCACCACAGCATCCACTGCATGCCCCTTTCAAGCTAAACATAGCGTGAAAGGGTACCTTATGTACAAGGCAGTGTTAAGCCAAGGTAAGTGGCCTAACGCTGCCTTGTAAATAAGGCAAGGCCCCTATCGCCACAGGAACGTCACATAAAGTGATGTTCCGTGGCGATAGAGGCCTGTACATATGCCCCATAATGTTTTCATTACTACTTGCCAAATTACTAGGTCCATTAACATTTGTATAATAGCTGCATTGCCCAACATCTCAATATTACTTCCACAAGGTAGTTATTTGTCTGGTCGTTGTTCTATTATCAGTTGCTATTGGTGTCTGTCATGTTCTACCACCACTCTTTGCTTCATCAGATTTTCTTCCTCCTTAACCTTATAGACGATCTAAAATCCTTCTAAATGATTTTCGCAGGTTCCTTTATGTGTTGTAGCCTCATATTTGTTTTCTGTTTTAAGGCCTTTGCAGAATTCTCAGTGGGAGCAGTGTTAAAATATAAATATATGTTTAATTTTAAAAATATAAAACGTATAGTAGAATAAACATATTATACGTCATAAACACATTAAATTAGTTTTACTTGCATTTTATAAACATTCAAAAATACTATTTTGTGCCTAATTTGAAAACGAAATTGGATGGTTAATTTTTCAACTGTTTTTATAAAATGCAATGTTGCTCATTATCCTTCATTTAGTGTTCTTTTACTTATTATAGATGTGTATCAGCACATCATCTTAGATTATGGCTAGCCAGCTGAGATGTATCACATTAGTGTTTATATTACCATGCTACTTGCAAAGAAATTTCAGTCAGTCAGTATGAACTTCATTAAGTTTCAATTAACACCATAAAAGTACAGATATAAAAGCAAGCATCAAACATTACATCACAACAGGTTACCAATATTCAAAACTAATTATTGTGGTCTGAGAAATTGATACATAGATTAGCCTTCACTAAATAAAAACATTATTCTAAAAACATAAGAACATATGCTATGATCACACCAACTGATATATCTTATCTGGCTACCTGAAAGACAACAGCATCCTGGACCCCTCCCAGTCAGGAGTCCGCAGCAACCACAGCACCGAGACCGCCCTCATTGCCGCCACCGACGACATCAGGATCGTACTGGACAACGGCGAGATGGCGGCCCTAATCCTTCTGGACCTCTCCGCCGCCTTCGACACCGTCTGCCACCGCACCCTACGCACATGTATCCACGATGCAGGCATCCAAGACAAGGCCCTCGACTGGACCTCCTCCTTCCTCTCTGGCAGAACCCAGAGAGTCCGCCTCCCCCCTTTCCGATTCGAAGCCTCCGAGATCATCTGCGGCCTTCCGCAGGGATCCTCCCTCAGCCCGACACTGTTCAACGTCTACATGGCGCCCCTCGCAAGCATCACCCAATATCACGACCTCATCCGAATCTCCTACGCCGACGACACGTAACTGATCCTCTCCCTCACCAAGGAGCCCCTCACCACCAAATCCAACCTCCACCAGAAAATAAAGGCCGTCGCCGAATGGATGGAGGATAGCCACCTTAAACTGAACACAGATAAGACACAGATCCTCATCCTCAGACCCAACCCCTCAGCATGGGACGACTCCTGGTGGCCCGCATCACTAGGGACACCCCCGCACCCACCAGCCACGCACGCAGCCTGGGAGTCATCCTCAACTCGAAACTCACCATGACCAAACAACACCCTCCGTATGCTCCGCAAAATCTACAGAAGGATCCCGATAGACACAACGAAAACAGTCACCCAGGCTCTAGTCAGCAGCAGACTCGACTATGGAAACGCCCTCTACGCTGGCGCCCCAAACAAGCTCATCAACAGACTGCAAAAAATCCAGAATGCCTCTGCACGCCTGATCCTCAACGTCCCGCGCCACAACCACATCACCCCCTACCTGAGGAACCTACACTGGCTCCCTGTTGACAAAAGAATCTCCTTCAAGCTCCTGATCTGCGCACACAAGGCACTCCACAAGACCGGCCCAGCCTACCTCAAATGTGGACTCCTTCTACGTACCCAACAGGAAACTCCACTCCACAGACCTCTCTCTGGCTACCGTCCCACGCATCCATAGAACCACAGCCAGAGGCAAATCCTTCTCCTACCACGCTGCCAAGACTTGGAACACCCTCCCCCTTATCCTATGACAAACCGAAGACCTTCTAACCTTCAGGAGACAACTCAAGACCTGGCTGTTCGACCAGAAGCAACAGCACCCCCCCTCTCCCCTCCCTCGGTGCCTTGGAACCCTTGCGGGTATGTAGTGCGCTCTACAAATTATCTGATTGATTGATTGATTGATTGATCATGCAACTCCTAGCCATTTTTGCATGCGGTTTGCCACCAACTAAAGCTGATACAGTGGCACAGTCCTCTACTGAACCTGATTGTTGGAGATGCATCATGACTGGTCTACAATGCCTTAAGAGGGACTTCCACAGCATGGGTATGCTAGTAGTTCTTCTGACCGTATCACAAAATTTATGAAAGAATAGAAAACGAATTGTACTTTGCTTAGACAATCCATCACATGTGCAAAGAGCCAGTGACATAGATCAATGGAAATGTCTCCAGCCGATGGAACACGTTACAGCTCAGCACAAAGCTGTGTTGGCTATTTGTTATGCAGTCCAGATAAGGCTGCAGGTCGGACCCTATCAACAAAGTTGAATGGGAGATGATGCTCTTGTTGCCACATTCCATGTTATACCATTTCTCTTCGATCATCTGTAAATAAACTCCCCTTTGCTAAACTCAGTGAGAGAATCTGAGTCAATAAAGAATTCCGGTCTATTCAGTGGTTCACATTGCATTTTAATATATTTCAGCCATGCTATATCTAGGGCTCAATTGAGTGCCAGGCAATCTCTCACAATCGGCCGATTAAGATGAGCCTATTTCTGCAACCATAACCTTTTCACAGAAGTAGCGGGAGAAGCCTGGTAAGATCTCCTAAAAAAATCATGCCTAGTTTTTAAGTGGAGAAGGATGATGGAACTGCCAATATCCTTCTAAAACAGGCATTTTTGCTTAACTGGAGAGACTAAGCATCAGCATAGTCCCATGCGCCCACCTTGTAAGTTCCTATTGAAATACATTTATTAAACAGAAGGTTACTAATTGCTTCTCCATATGCATCATGTGTGAAGTGCGTTTGGCCTGTTCCATCAGAGTCCTGATGCCCTCATAACTCCCTCGGTGGGGGCAGACTGAGATGTGCATTACAATCACCACCCGTAACATTTTAACTTCCTGCTCTTTCTTGGTATTCAAAGCTTCTAGGGGCATATTATCAAGGGGGTTTATCTCCGCTTTTTTGGCTTTAAAAGCCAAGTAAGCGGAGATAAAATTATCTCCCTATTACCTAGCTGTCGCTAACACCAGTTAGCGACAGCTAGTAGGAGATAGCGACCATCTTGGGCCCGACTTTGCATGTCAGTGATATTTATCACTAATGACATGCAAAGTGGGCGTGCCCAGATGTTAGCGACTGGAAACAGCCGCTAACATCGCTATCTCCTATTATCAACTTTTGGAGATATTCGCGCTAAGCGCGAATATCTCCAAAAGCTAACACCTGCCCTGAGCAGTTCTTAGCCATGTTATTCAATGGGAGGTGGATAACATGGCTAAGAACATTAGCTTGGTAATGCATGAATATCGCTGACTTTTCAGAGATATTCATGCATTGCGGCCGATTTTTATCGCATTTGCGATAAACCTTGGTAATACCAAGGTTTATCTACGATAAAAATTGCCGCAGCTCAGCAGTAAATTTTTGTCTCTAACCAAGCAATAGCGATAATTATCACTATTGCTTGGTAATATGCCCTCTAGTTCTTTGTTAAAGGTTGATATCATTTCTGTTCTCATTGAACAGGTTGTTTTAAAAATTCACAATGTAAAGGCAAGGCCCCTTAACAACTTTAAGCTAATGATTTGATAAGAATGAGAGACGAGGATAATCTTAACAGCAGATCCCGACAATAAGGTGGAAATTAACACTGTCTGTTACCCTTAACTCTACCAGAGGTAGAAAGAAATGCTGGGGTGTGCTAAGTAATATATCCATTTACGTGAAGGCTATCTACTGCCCTTGTGTCCTTAAGGGAAAAATAAGGAGGACCCCACACAGAATTATGAAGGACAGTGGGGAAAACAGACTTTAAAATCAACAAACGTCCCAAGTCGGTGGACAGAAAGGATTGTGTCCTATTTTAGTGTTGGTCATATGGGCATGGTAATTTTAGGATAAAATATTTGTCAAAATGGGACGGGCGTAAATTCCGCGGGAAAGGCAAAGGTACAAGCTTGTGTGATTAGTTATCCATATACAGAAATTACGCACTATAGTCTCTGGAATAGACACGGGTAATGACAGATTCTACGCAGTTGCTTCAGATACCTTCAACAAGTATTACAAAACTGATTACGACTTTTTAACAAGTATTACAAATTTAATTAAGACTTATCACCACATGTGTTTGGTAACAATATATACATTTTATTACACTTCATCAATTTACAATTTATGTTAAAAACAACTTTAAAAACATTTAGCAATAGACATGATCATCACAATAATTTTTGATAAAATATATATATAGGCACAGAATCAAAGGCCGACGCGGCGTTTCGGCTTTCTTTAGTACACCTTCATCAGGACTGATTCTAAACAATTAAAATAATAAAACACAAAGTTACCAAACAATTATGATTGGGTGCTATCTTGTTCATCTGTCTATTATCACATTTCGTTTTCCCGATTTAGTTTACTGTTTTCCATATTGGTATACATCATTGCTCATCATTTAAAACACATGTTCTGTATCTGCGTTTTCTGTTTACATTTCTTAATATTCACAATCATTATTTACACATTATTACACTCCTCTTTTGCCTTCCCCTTGGAAATATGTACAATGTTAGAACGATCCCCATGCTACCACTACTAAAAGTAGTACGCCATCTCTTATATTGTCTGCATACCTTGTTATTCCAAATGGAATTATTGCCCATGTGGAAGGAACTAGTTGGTTCAACGGAGAGTCCTTTTTAAATATGGACGGTTGGTGGATCGCAATCTGCTGGTAAATATGTGCAAAGTTGCGCTGTCTCTAAATAAAGACATATAAATGCCAGTGACTTATACATATTGATAGTCATACTCGAGATGCATTGGGTGATAAATCTCATTGGTACGTACCTAGTATCAGAGGGGTAAATTCAATTTCCTCTAGTTTGTAAATACTTTATTTGTCCATATAATAGGGGACTTGATTGCCACTTTCTGTACCTGCTGATATAAAAAGACAATGCTCAGGGTTGTTTTAAATTGTTCTTCCCCTGTTTTTGCAATATGGAATAATTCACTATGGTAGACAAAATACCTTTATATAGGCTACCGGCCTGCCGTGTTAAGCTGCCAGAAGGAGCCACCGTTTTATATATGTTTTCGGCAATGTTCTCCCTGCAAAGTTAGAAATAATGTAGTGGATATAGAGCCCAAATTCTTGTGTCGCTATCTTAATTTTATTTAAAAGATTCCACTCTAGTTGCACTCACCATAGGAGCCGGGTGAATGGTTGCTGAGATCCAAAACCACTTTCAATTAGGTCAGGATGTGTTAGATACACGATCAATATGTTCGGGATTAGCCTCCTCAGATTGTTGATCTCTGTAAGGGTATGGGTACCATTAGTTTGTCTCCTATTCTTTAATGCACTATCTCTTCCTTACATTTGTATGATGTTGCCTATTTTCCTCGTTTGACTAAAATCTAGTTTAAGTCTCATTGATTTAACTAATATACTTTCAAGGACTAACTCTGCCTTATATTCATATGTTGTTTTACTCTTACCAATAACTTCTAGAGTTTTAGACTGTTAATGCTAGTCGTTTTTGTGTCTACATGGTGTGCTCTCCTTAATTCTATAAGAATGGGTCATTGAAAGTATAATACGCTCACCTTAGTTTTTACTGATGGTTCATTGCTAACCTAGTTTTGCTCTTCCTCCTAACTTCGGTGGTCTGAACTGTTGATACCACTGTTCTGTTTAAATAATGTGCTCTCCTTAATTTTGTACTGATAACTCATTGGGAAAATAGTACACTTTCTTTGACTCTTAATTGATGACTTATTACGGTCATAGTTATAGTGCACCCAATTGTCCTCTATGCTCCTCGTTATCTCTACATCATCTTATATTTATTATTTATTATCTATCTAGGGGCCGAAATGCCTGAGCTTTCAGTTAAGAATGGCCCCGGTTTCTGCCCATTTTACTCACCAATGTTACTGGTTACGGCCTCCCTGCTCCTTTCTTTCTGGCAGCCCGTCCTTGTTTTCACCGCACTGCGTTTTAATGGAAATGCTCGACCAGCGGTATTGCCTGTGTGGTAAATATTAATTACCCATGCGGAATTTATGCGGTAAATATCAATAAGAATAACTCAGTCAAAAATAAGAGACAGAATCCGTGGTATTTGAGGTTTTAAAGGGGTTTTATTCCTTAAAAAGGAATTGGTTATTGGTTCGAACCAGGTAGCATGTGCAAGGGAACGGATAGGACATGTACAATGATTTATTAACAGAGTATCATATATATAGTCAATGCATTTACAATAGAAATTGATGCAGGAGGCGTAACAGCTGGAAGAAACGAGATAAGAACATGTGTTCGTAACAGAAGGCGTGCACAAGGGCGTACACGAAGGTGTGTGCTAGACAACGTCACTGGAAACGTAACACAGGTGGGTGGATCCCTAGAAGAATCCTGCAGTGTCAGCAGAAATACATGGCTGAGATGCGCGCGCAGCAGTATGACGTGTAATTGACGTGTAACTGGAGGGTGAAGGGGACTTGACATTTAGCCCTACATGAGGAGACAGAAGTCTGGGGTGTCAGAACAACCTAAACCCAAATCATATCTATATCTTGTGTTTAAGGAACTGTATTATCTAGAAGGAAAGGTCTCTCGGGCAGAGGCTATTCTATACTGACTGCTAGTGCGTGCATATGTAACTATGTGTCTACGTGTAAGGCAAGGGGGCCATGGGCCTACCATGGTAACGGGAGCTATGAATTACTTGCATGGAGACAGTGAGGCCGGGCCCTTTGCTCTGCAGCTTGGAAGGATGTTTTCCTAAACTACTAGACAGGAATGTATTTTCGAGGAGCGGAGCAGATAACTTGAAGGTTGAATACAATCTTGGCAGGCAAGGCAGGCCGAGCTAGGCACCGCTCGCCACACAGGGAGTAAGTCAAGGGTCAGGAAGCAGCAGGCTGCGGCCTTCAGAGACAGAAGGCAGAAAAAGTTCGATGGCAGAAATCAGGGCCTAACTCGCCAGAGCTAGAAAACATGAAAAGTGCACCATATAAAGACGTTGGCAAGGCACACTTAGGAACGGAATATCTGACCCATTCATGGTGGATCTGAAAGAGGGCATGTTAACGTTGGACGCAAATGTATTTGCGTCTTTATAGCTGGAAGTGGAGGGAACATACATGTACTTAAAGCACGTACATGGAGCCGTTGGGGTCTACGATAGGGGACATAACCGACCATGAAAATTCATATTACCTCATTCCCTCCTTGTCCCCTACGGACCCTTCATGATATATCAATCCTCATTAATCTATCAATCTGTTCATGTAACATCATTTGCTCTTCTTTCTTCTTACGGCGTTTTGAATGAGGACTTGAATGAGGAATACATGATGTGGCGCACAAGCCGCAAATCGCTGGCCCACATTGCAAACATAGGCAACAACTGAATACTATGAGAAGGGCAATACCTAGGAAGGATAGGATCTTCCATCCCCAGGCTGATAACACGCTCCAGAACCAACCGGACCAAGTCCAGGTGCCTGGATTCTGGTGTATCTGACTTGCAATCTTGTGAAGACGAGTAATGGCTTTATATACTGAAGGTGCGTTTTGTGGAATGAAAATACAGCAGCTCGATCCGATGACTCTACAAGCTCCGCCCCTATCGGCCAGGATGACGTCAAGGACGAGACGATTTTGAAGAACAACAATCCGCATAGCAGACTGCTCCTCTGTTAAGTTACCTAGGGCGGATGTAGTTTCATTCACTACTGCTTCAAGGGTTCTAGTTAATTTTCGTATCAGTTTACTATTAAAGACAGTACCTAAGTAGGGAAAGAAACCTTTATTGAAATCTGTATACTGCTCCCATGCCGTTTCAGTATAGTCGACAATCGGGAGATCTCTCTGTGGTCTATTGTGTACTAGATGGATGTCCCTATGATAATCAGGAGGGGCTAGGAAAACGGGTGGCAGAAGGAATGCAATGTAACAGGTGCCATCCCAATCTAGAGGTAAACGTGTATATGCGGTATGACCACAAACGAAGTAGGAATGACGTGAAGCTTTAAATGTAGACTTGCCCTTATCACTGAATTCGATCACAGTAGTACATTTACTATGACCCAGGTGTACTGAACCATTCTTTCTGACACATAATTCACCTTTAACTGGTAGTACGGACATTGCAGGCAAGACTGGTTCGGATTCGGATTCGACATTCAGAATCATGAGGTTAAGTGTAAAATTACCTAATCCATATACTTCGTTTTCTAGATCAGTTCCTGTTCTTTTGGGAAGACCCTCCTTGTCAGGGAAACATACTCTATGCAGAACTGTGTTCAGATTTCCCCATACCCAGTTGCCCTGGTAAACTACGGAATCTGAATCTAAGGAATTAATTAAACTAAACCATGCACCACATGAACCATTATGTGTGAACGGGTACGGAAAAAGAGGCAGAACTCCCTTGTATTTCTGATAGGGAGGGAGTCGGCCACATATCCAACAATTGGTAGCATTGCTGGTCTGATGGGAATGATGTAACATGCTAATGAATGTGTTGTTGTGCAGCGCAAGTCGATAAGATAGTTCGTGCGGGGGCAGTTCACTGAAAGAGTGCTCGACAGTGTCATTTGAAGAGGAATGTGCATGTTTGAAAATAGGGTAGTATACATGTAGCAATACACTTGAAGCAATAATCATAAGACTTAGAAAAAACATAGTCAATAGTGTCATAATGCAGTGACTGCGAAGAGATTTACAATATTCATGTTTCTTGAGCTGTTTCTGTCTATCTCTCTCTCTGTTGGGGTCTAGGGGATACATGTCAGAATCAGGTTTAACCGATTCACCTAGGGGAGGACTTAAACAATTAAACTGTCTGACTTGCTAGACCTTAGTTTGGATTTATACTCCTCGGACGGAGTTTTCTCTATCAGGGGAAGTTTAGAGTCACTGAAATCTGGGCAGTCCTTAGAGGGGGAGGGCTGAGAGTCTGTAACTGGAAGCAGTCCATGAAATATCTTAACGTGGCTGGAGTGGAGCCACCCTTTGCGGCCCTCGACCTTGATTGCAGTCCTCGTGGTTAGCAGGACAAGTTTCGGCCCCTGCCAACGGGGCTCCAGCGGACTCCTCCGATCAAAGTTCCTGACGAGTACAAGGTCCCCCGGAATGATCCCATGTGGCTTTACATCGGTGTTGTCGGGAAAGGCTGCAGCAACCTGTGAACGACATGATTGGAGTGCAGACATCAAGGAGGCAAGGTAATCTGTCAGCATGTTACAATCGACATCGGTAATTTTTCTTGGCAAAGGCGTCCCCCACATATTCGGTGGCCTACCAAAGACCACCTCGTACGGGGATAGCCCTGTTCTGGAGTGTGCGACCATTCTCATATAGAAGAGTGCGACTGGCAAAGCTACTATCCAGTCGACTCCTTTCTCTCTACAAATCTTGGCAAGGCGAATTTTCAGAGTCTGATTATGGCGTTCCACGAGGCCTGCTGCCTCGGGATGTCGGACACAATGGAACTTCCACTGGTAGCCGAGAAGGAGAGATACCTGCTTCATTAGCTCGGACGAGAATGGCTGACCGTTATCGGAGTATACGATGCGGGGCAAACCATATCTGGGGAAGAATTCACGAACCAGCTGCTTGGCAGTGGTCGGAGCAGTGTAATCTGGGACTGGATATGCTTCTGTCCAACGGGAAAGTGCACAGACAACTACGAGGACATATTTGAATCCTCGACAACGTTCCATCTGGATATAATCCATCTGGAGGACTTCAAAAGGGTGATCGGGAGGATGAAATCCACCTTGCTCTACGGGAATGCTTCTACCAGGGTTGAACTGACAACATATCATGCAAGTACGCACTTTCTGTTTGGCTGCTGCTCGTAAATGTTTATTGAACCAGATATTTTGAATACTGTCTAACATAGCTTTTTCTCCTAAATGTGCAGGACTGTGTACTGTGTTAATGATTACTTGGACCATAGAGTCGGGGAGAAACCATGTAGATTTCCCCTTCGTCATCCATCCTTGATCTGTCTGGACCCCTCCTAGTTCAATCCATTTCTTGATTTCGTCTGGTGTAGCATGTGTCTGTATATCGATTACATCTAGGGCGGGATCCTTAACTGTCATGCAATGTGTCGGTATCTGAACTATAGTCTTTGTCAGATCAGTTGTGTGAGTCTGAGTCTGAGCTGTATGCTTGGCTGTGCGGTCTGCTAGGTCGTTACCCTGGGAAATGATATCTGTGACTTTGGTATGTGCCTTGCACTTCATGATGGATGTCGCTGTAGGCAGATGTATTGCATCTAACAGAGTTCGAATCAGGGAACCGTGCTGAATTTTGGCTCCGTGAGAGGTCAAAAAACCTCTCTCTCGCCACAGGACACCAAAGTCGTGTACAACTCCGAATGCATAGCGTGAATCTGTGTATATGTTAACTCTCTTGTTCTTTGCTTGAATACAGGCTTGGGTCAGAGCAATGAGCTCTGCTGCTTGAGCTGACAAGGTGTCAATACAATTTGTTTCTATGACTTCAGTTTCTGTCGTGACTGCGTAGGCTGCCACTAAGTCCCCTGTACTTGTTCTCATACATGAACCATCCACATAAAGTGTCAGGTCTGGATCTGGCAATGCGGTATCTGTCAAGTCTTGTCTGGGTTTTGTCGTAATGGTAATGACCTCAATACAATCATGTGCCAATGGGTCTGTCTCACTTAATGGCAAAAGTGTAGCAGGGTTCAATGTGTTGCAGCGTCTGATTTCTATGTGTGGCTGAAACAATGTCAATTCATAACCTGTCAGTCTTGCTATAGTCAAGTGCTGGGTCTGTGTTCGGTTTAAAAGAACTTCCACGGAGTGTGGAACTTGTACTGTCAACTGATGTCCTAGCACTATGGAATCACTTTGTCTGATTGCTAGGGCTGTTGCTGCTACTGATTTCAAGCACGCAGACAGAGCCTGGGCTACTGGATCCAATGTACTAGAGAAATGGGCACACGGTTTGTATGAACCTGCTTGATCCTGAGTGAGTACTGACAATGCAGTACCTTCGCGTTCTGTGACAAAAAGTGTAAAAGGCTTGCTGTAACATGGTGTCGCTAAAACTGGTGCTTGACATAAGGCTTTCTTTAAGTCCTCAAAAGCTTGTGTGTGTTCCTGAGTCCAAGGGAGGACAGTCGATGTCGCTGCCTCCTGGGTTGTCAACTGTATGAGTGGTTTCGCTAGAAATGCATACTGAGGGATCCATTGTCTACAGTAAGAGGTGAGGCCTATAAAGGCTCGTACCTCCTTTTGTGTCTTGGGTTGTGACATGTTTACAATTAACTGAATGCGGTCAGGTGTTAGCTGTCTCCCCCCTTTGGTCAGCAAGTGCCCAAGGTAAACAACTTGCTGAACACAGAATTGTAGCTTGGAAGGGGACACCTTGTGTCCCTCGTCAGCCAGGAAATGCAAAACCGTCAGTGACGCTTGCTCACATTCGGGTTCGCTGCGGGCGGTGATCAGTAGATCATCGACATACTGTAACAGAGCAGTGTTGTCAGGCATGTGTATACTGTCTAGTTGTCTTTTCAGTGCTTGACTATAGATGCTGGGGCTTTCTGTGAATCCTTGAGGTGCGCGTGCAAATTTGAAGCTTCGTCCATTTAGACAGAATCCGAAAAGGTATTGGCTTTCCTGATCAATGGGGACGCTAAAGAAGGCGTTCTTCAGATCGATTACAGTAAAGAACGTGGCTTCGGAATCAATGGCAGTCAATAGAGACGAGATATCTGGGACCACAGGATACTGTGGTACGATGCATTTATTCAATTCGCGCAGATCGATAACTAATCTATAAACTGGGGGTGCATTTGGATCAGTTCGTTTAAGAATTGGAATGATGGGGGAGTTACATAAATTCGAGTCGGTTTCTACAACCACTCCTTGTGCAATGAGCTCGTCAATGATTTTCAGTAAAGCCGCTATAGCATCTGGTGGTAACTTGTATTGTCGGATTCGTGGTAAGACTACTCCTGGTCTAAGTGTGACTCGATATGGTGTAATGTGCATACAACCTACATCAGTGGGGCCTTGTGCCCATAAATGTGCAGGAACGTTCTGTAGTCTGGGATCAATATCTCTCAACACATAGTGACCCTTAAAGTCACGTAGAAACAGTCTCACTCCTTCCGGAGAGCAACATATCACAGCTCCTAGAGCTTTCAGTGTCTTGATGCCTAACAAGTTTTCTGGACATGATTTCGTTAACAATAAATCTGTCGTGCGGGACAATGGACCAACTAAAAGTGGTACTGGTTGTGATACTTCGTTTACAATAGGTTTGCCTGAAAATCCAAGGGAAACATTCTGTGAGCCTGAGAGGGGTGCCCCTGGAACCTCGTCATGACTTATAGTTGTCCTGCTTGCCCCTGTATCAATCAAGAACTTCCTATCCTTTCCTAACACTTGGCTGTGTACATAAGGACCCTCTTGATCTACAGGAACCTCAATAAGAGGCAAGCCAACTTCCCTCTCTAGGCTGTTTCATGTGTATCGCTGGTAATCGGGATAATCAGTTTGCGCATACTGGTACATCTGTTGTGTTGCATGTTGTGTTGTGGCAATGGGCTGTGGCACGGCTACGGTCTGTACTGTCTGTTGTGAAGCTTGCATAGGCTGGATATTCTGTGGTACTTGTTGTTGGGCCTGGTCCTGTCTAGGAGGACGCGGCCTTTCTTTAGTTTTACCTGTAGATATATTATGTTTCAAAACTGCACAATCGTTTACATAGTGACCTGGCTGTTTACAATAGTTGCATATCCCTTTAACAGGAGCTGCTAAATTACTGGACTGTGTCATACCCTTTTTCTGACCGTCAGCTGGGACTGACTGAGCAACTAACATTTTCATTTTTGTGTCTTTCATACGTCTTTGTTCGTGATCATGTTCTTCTCTAATTCTATTCTGGTGGTACTGTAACATTTGTAACATTTGTGAAGGCGTGTTAGCTTGCCATGTGCTCTCGACTTTCAGAACACGATTCTTAACTTGGGGCAGGGAATTTTCGACCAATTTAGATACAAAAAGATGTGGATATGACTCGCTACTTGGTTTCAGGCCACTATTTATAACAAAACATTTCTCAAATCGGGAATAGAAATCACTAGTGTCTTCATCGGGTTTCTGTTTACAGGCTGAGATTGCATCCCAGTCCTCCTTTTTCGTTGCTAACAAACGTGGCAAGACTTGTACTAACAATCCTGGTAACGCTTTAATTTTGTCCCCAAGCCCTAGGCCTGGGGTACGAGTATTTTCTTCGTTCTCTAATGCAGCCCAATCAATCTTTGCCTCTCCCACCTCCCATTCTTTTTCCTTGAGTTTCTCGTAAATACCAGCAGGCAATAATACTTTCAATATTTTCATGATGTCGGGGTAGGTATAATCACCCATGAGTAACATATCTTTTATTTCACGGTGGAAACCTGCGGGATCTTTGTCATGACTAGGCACTAACTTCTTCATTTCTAACAGTTCCATTTTAGTTATGGGCGTGTACACAAACACGCGTCTAAAGGTATTATCATCATTCCTAACTGGATGTACTTCTCGCAAGGGATTCTGTCTGTCTATGTAATACATTTTTCTTTCTGGGGGTGGAGCTGGAACAGACTGTGTGGTCAGAAAAGTACTGTATCTGTGCCGATGCTCTAGAATTATTTTAATTAGGTCGGTACCTAGACCTCTCCATCTATTCATGAGTAGTTCTATCAAAATATCAGGTAGGGGACCTGGATCAGAATGTTGGCTTTTATACAATATAAGGAGATGCTGAATCATGTATATTCCGGCTAATTTCTGTTCATCAGGGGAAAGATTTAAAAATGTTTGTGCTAAGCCATCATCACTATATGTATCAGAACTGTCAGCCCATTGGACTGCTGACCTGGCTAATTCTTGTTCATCCATGGAATTGAGTACATGGTACCCCATTCGTTCTTGAAGTATTTTATCAGTAGCCTGAAATAAGTGTTCAGGAGTCTTTGGATTTGACATGGCTGCTTGAAAAAGTCTCTTACTTTCTGGGCGTACCGGACGTATTGAATTATTAAAAGGTCTTCCCTTACCTACATATGCTATAGTTTCTCTAGTTGGTAATTGCAATGTTCCTGTTGTCGTTTCTGGTTGGTCCTCCTCCCCCGAGGACTCAGCCTTGTCTGTATCTATTTCTCTTTCGGGCTGTCTTCTTTCATGTATTTGTTCTACTGCCTTTCGTATCCTTCGATACATATTTTCTATACTATTCTGTTTATCATGTTTTCCGTCTGCTATATTCTGACCCCATTTAGTCAGTGCTTTCATGTCTTCCTGGTCTACACCAGGCCTATCTTGTTCTCTTATCACGCAGTTTATAAAGAAACGTAATATCATCTTTTGAGTGTCAACTTTCTGGTATGCCATGGCCTCGCCAATACTTTCAGGACCTTCCCCCGTTTGGACAAAATGATATATTCTGTCTAGATGATCAATCATTCCAGGTAGTAACATTAGATAGTTTGTAACTCGTCGTAGACGCACTGATGATAACATAATTCTGTCGTCTTTCCCGGGTACTGGATCATATCTACAATCTGTAAGAGGTTCCTTAAGTATGTCATAATTCGCTGTTTGAGGTGTACGTTGTTGTGCTAGATCCCTATAAGTCAATCGGTGTGCTTGTGGCGGTGTTTGAAAACCTCCTACTGCCCCTCCCGAAGTGCCAGGTCCAAAAGGATTAAGTGGATTAATAGTAGGGAGAATGGGTGCCGTAAGGGGTGGTAGGTTATCTCGCGGTGGAGTGCCATCAGCAGGTGGTGTGCGTGGTGGCGAACATTAACATATTCGGGGGCTACATCGTCTAAATAGGAAGAAAGGAATATGTCTTTTGTGGCCTTGTGACGTACTTTAGTCGGGACCAATGGAGGTGGCAGATTCTTTGGTATTTCCGGAGTGGCCTTAGGTAAACCCTCGGCCAGAAGAGGATACATACCATTCATAAGAGCGTTTCGTTGCCGGTATACTTGTTCTGTTTTTACTCGTATCCCCTCTTCAACTAATACATTTTCTCGGACTTTGTCTGAATCCTCTCTACTTTTCTCTGCTTTTCTGAGTGCTTTTTCTGTGCGTCTATGCGATTCTTTACGCCATAATTCAATGGCATCTTTCTGTGACTGTCTGGCTTTCTTTTTCCATAATGCTTCTTCTACTCTCATGATGCACTCGGCATCCCATGTCCCTGCAGCGGGCCATCTCTGATTCTCTGCTAAATCTTTAGTGTAATCCACCCACAAATCGAGGTATAATACAGCGTCTAAGCCGTGATTGTGGTACATAAAGTACCCTGGAGTGTCCCTGGGTGGAATGGGAACAGCTTCCTCTAGTATCCCTTTTCTAGTTCCTATCTGTCTCAGTTTAGAGAATAGCGGCATGTCTCAGCCGTACTACTTGGTACTTGATACTTACTTGAATTTGAACACAATTAGTACAATGAACACAGTAATATAGATCGAACAATCACTCATACCACGACATATAAACCACATTTAAACATTTTGAAAACAAACAACAATAATTAAAATGAAACTAGCTACCTCCATATTTGATATACTGCTAAACAGTACAGATACACTGCTAAACAGTGCAGACCGTGGCTGTGTACCCAACCCCGTCTTGACCGGGCACAAATTAATGCACTCGTCTAGATGCGTCCCCAGCAACGGTACTCACCGGGAAGCACGGAACAGAAGGCCTCGGAAACTCGATACTGGACTGGACCCTGGACTCGACTCGATTCGTGACGCAGGTACTTCGGAACTTCGGAACTGGTGGGCCTCCAAATACCTCGGACTTTGCTCTCTCAGCTAGGCTCTGGTCGGGATCCTCCGCACTCCTCACCGCCTCGTCTGGGTGTCGATCGCAGCCTCAGTCACCTCCGTTGGCCTGAGGGAGATACAGGAAATCCTGCGGGTACGCGTAGTTGTCCTTCACGGCAGTGGCAGGGGACCGGGCCTGCAACGCACCTCCGGCGCGTGGGGTGGGGGAGGGGTCCCTATTCGGGCGCCAATTATGTGGTAAATATTAATTACCCATGCGGAATTTATGCGGTAAATATCAATAAGAATAACTCAGTCAAAAATAAGAGACAGAATCCGTGGTATTTGAGGTTTTAAAGGGGTTTTATTCCTTAAAAAGGAATTGGTTATTGGTTCGAACCAGGTAGCATGTGCAAGGGAACGGATAGGACATGTACAATGATTTATTAACAGAGTATCATATATATAGTCAATGCATTTACAATAGAAATTGATGCAGGAGGCGTAACAGCTGGAAGAAACGAGATAAGAACATGTGTTCGTAACAGAAGGCGTGCACAAGGGCGTACACGAAGGTGTGTGCTAGACAACGTCACTGGAAACGTAACACAGGTGGGTGGATCCCTAGAAGAATCCTGCAGTGTCAGCAGAAATACATGGCAGAGATGCGCGCGCAGCAGTATGACGTGTAATTGACGTGTAACTGGAGGGTGAAGGGGACTTGACATTTAGCCCTACATGAGGAGACAGAAGTCTGGGGTGTCAGAACAACCTAAACCCAAATCATATCTATATCTTGTGTTTAAGGAACTGTATTATCTAGAAGGAAAGGTCTCTCGGGCAGAGGCTATTCTATACTGACTGCTAGTGCGTGCATATGTAACTATGTGTCTACGTGTAAGGCAAGGGGGCCATGGGCCTACCATGGTAACGGGAGCTATGAATTACTTGCATGGAGACAGTGAGGCCGGGCCCTTTGCTCTGCAGCTGGGAAGGATGTTTTCCTAAACTACTAGACAGGAATGTATTTTCGAGGAGCGGAGCAGATAACTTGAAGGTTGAATACAATCTTGGCAGGCAAGGCAGGCCGAGCTAGGCACCGCTCGCCACACAGGGAGTAAGTCAAGGGTCAGGAAGCAGCAGGCTGCGGCCTTCAGAGACAGAAGGCAGAAAAAGTTCGATGGCAGAAATCAGGGCCTAACTCGCCAGAGCTAGAAAACATGAAAAGTGCACCATATAAAGACGTTGGCAAGGCACACTTAGGAACGGAATATCTGACCCATTCATGGTGGATCTGAAAGAGGACATGTTAACGTTGGACGCAAATGTATTTGCGTCTTTATAGCTGGAAGTGGAGGGAACATACATGTACTTAAAGCACGTACATGGAGCCGTTGGGGTCTACGATAGGGGACATAACCGACCATGAAAATTCATATTACCTCACCTGTCTAAATAGTAGACGCCAGGTAATTGGGCGCCTTATTCCCAGAGTTTGATTGGTCGAGATGTCTGCGTGTTGTATAGGTCGCTATGGCAACCGTCGCTTTTCAAGGCTGGCTCCTATTGGCTGAATCTATCGTCCAAGACTAAGCCTATTGGTTTAGATAGTGAAGCGCGTTACCAAGGGGACATTCTCTGTCATTGTCTGCGTGCAAAAGAGCCGTACTCAGTGTGATAGCGTCTCCTCCCTGGACGTTTTCAAGCCACTATTAGCTTTTGTGTTACGAATTACCTCTACTTTCTTAAATATAAAGAGGGCAGATTTCCGAATTCTACGTGTATACCCACTACCACTTATATTCTATGCTCAATCGTTGCCTTAGCGCTATCATAGACTATGTAAGAAAGTAGAGGTAATTCGGGAATCAAACAATGAATAATGTAATTAAAGCGTTCTTGTAAGACACGCTCGTATAATAGATAGATCAAAGAAAGTGTACTATTTTCCCAATGAGTTATCAGTACAAAATTAAGGAGAGCACATTATTTAAACAGAACAGTGGTATCAACAGTTCAGACCACCGAAGTTAGGAGGAAGAGCAAAACTAGGTTAGCAATGAACCATCAGTAAAAACTAAGGTGAGCGTATTATACTTTCAATGACCCATTCTTATAGAATTAAGGAGAGCACACCATGTAGACACAAAAACGACTAGCATTAACAGTCTAAAACTCTAGAAGTTATTGGTAAGAGTAAAACAACATATGAATATAAGGCAGAGTTAGTCCTTGAAAGTATATGAGTTAAATCAATGAGACTTAAACTAGATTTTAGTCAAACGAGGAAAATAGGCAACATCATACAAATGTAAGGAAGAGATAGTGCATTAAAGAATAGGAGACAAACTAATGGTACCCATACCCTTACAGAGATCAACAACCTGAGGAGGCTAATCCCGAACATATTGATCGTGTATCTAACACATCCTGACCTAATTGAAAGTGGTTTTGGATCTCAGCAACCGTTCACCAGGCTCCTATGGTGAGTGTAACTAGAGTGGAATCTTTTAAATAAAATTAAGATAGCGACACAAGAATTTGGGCTCTATATCCACTACATTATTTCTAACCTTGCAGGGAGAACATTGCCGAAAACATATATAAAACGGTGGCTCCTTCTGGCAGCTTAACACGGCAGGCCGGTAGGCTATATAAAGGTATTTTGTCTACCATAGTGAATTATTCCATATTACAAAAACAGGGGAAGAACAATTTAAAACAACCCTGAGCATTGTCTTTTTATATCAGCAGGTACAGAAAGTGGCAATCAAGTCCCCTATTATATGCACAAATAAAGTATTTACAAACTAGAGGAAATTGAATTTACCCCTCTGATACTAGGTACGTACCAATGAGATTTATCACCCAATGCATCTCGAGTTTGACTATCAATATGTATAAGTCACTAGCATTTATATGTCTTTATTTAGAGACAGCGCAACTTTGCACATATTTACCAGCAAATTGCGATCCACCAACCGTCCATATTTAAAAAGGACTCTCCGTTGAACCAACTAGTTCCTTCCACATGGGCAATAATTCCATTTGGAATAACAAGGTATGCAGACAATATAAGAGATGGCGTACTACTTTTAGTGGTGGTAGCATGGGGATCGTTCTAACATTGTACATATTTCCAAGCGGAAGGCAAAAGAGGAGTGTAATAATGTGTAAATAATGATTGTGAATATTAAGAAATGTAAACAGAAAACGCAGATACAGAACATGTGTTTTAAATGATGAGCAATGATGTATACCAATATGGAAAACAGTAAACTAAATCGGGAAAACGAAATGTGATAATAGACAGATGAACAAGATAGCACCCAATCATAATTGTTTGGTAACTTTGTGTTTTATTATTTTAATTGTTTACAATCAGTCCTGATGAAGGTGTACTAAAGAAAGCCGAAACGCCGCGTCGACCTTTGATTCTGTGCCTATATATATATTTTATCAAAAATTATTGTGATGATCATGTCTATTGCTAAATGTTTTTAAAGTTGTTTTTAACATAAATTGTAAATTGATGAAGTGTAATAAAATTTATATATTGTTACCAAACACATGTGGTGATAAGTCTTAATTAAATTTGTAATACTTGTTAAAAAGTCGTAATCAGTTTTGTAATACTTGTTGAAGGTATCTGAAGCAACTGCGTAGAATCTGTCATTACCCGTGTCTATTCCAGAGACTATAGTGCGTAATTTCTGTATATGGATAACTAATCACACAAGCTTGTACCTTTGCCTTTCCCGCGGAATTTACGCCCGCCCCATTTTGACAAATATTTTATCCTAAAATTACCATGCCCATATGACCAACACTAAAATAGGACACAATCCTTTCTGTCCACCGACTTGGGACGTTTGTTGATTTTAAAGCCTTGTGTCCTTAACACATATGATTGTAAAACCGGCACTAAAAGTAAGCCAATCCTGATTTTGGAGCTTGATTTTTAGACCCACCACATTCCAAAACAGAACATTGGTAACGGAGACACTATTCTTAGATTTTACCATCATGTCAATATGCAAAAGCGATGCAGTGCACTCAACCAAATATGTTTTATTTATTTATATATTTACTTACCTGTAATCCTCCATAATCCATAGATTACTACCCCCCAAGCCCTGCCCCTCCCCCTCCCCACGTCACCGCCCGACAGCTACTCACACCACCGACCGCTACTGCTAACTGGCACCCTGAGGATTAAAAGTTTTGTTTACTAATTCAACCACTACACCCCTTTTAAAACTGGATGACTTCTCATCAACTACAATTATCTGGGTAGCATTGATAGTCGAAGTAGTCGAAAGAGAAGTGAAATTGATAGGGCAACAAGAATACACAAGGAGCTTGGCACTCTCAGTAAGTGGCAGTTCAAGTCATACTGTCCCTTTAAATGCTCCAAAATTGAAAGAAATAATTTGGCGTGGTAATATTCAACCCATCAGAGTGTTCATCATGTGGTGTCATGTTACTCTTGCGTCTTGGAAAGTAATCGTTTGGCTTGTTAATCCTACTGTAGTTGCACTTTCATCTATCACAGCAGTGTATGAGTGTGCAAACACAGTAACACTCAATCTGGATAGCAACTAGTTCACTAGAGAGGGGGTCTTAGAATTAATTACAATATTCATAGTGACAGAGATTCTTCCCATCGAGGGACTCTAAGTACCATGATTACTTCTTCGAAAGGTTTATTGTGCATCTTACCCTCTTCCCCACTCAATGTATCACCTTGTTTGTTAGTTTTGCCCAACTCTTGCTTTGGGCAGAAACAAGTGAGAGCACATTTGCTAAAACCAACACATATATTAGGGGTTGCTTGGGGGGTCTGGGGGGAGTTAGATCAAGTTAGTTAGGTGATGTGGGAAATTGGGTTGTTATCTGAGCAGGGTACTTTCCTTTCTCAAGCAGCAGCCACAGTTCCAGTCAAAGTTGACCCACAAGAGCCACTAAATTATCATGTGCTTAACCCAGTAGCGGCTCCTTGAGGGAGTGCTGTGGGGCGGTGGGGTGGGGAGGGGTAGGGCGGGAGTAGTAAACTCCGGCATACGGCTGAACGAAGTTAAGTAAAGAAACAAATAAATACAATTAATTACATTGCGCACGCTGCAACGCCAAATGGTGATGCAGTGAGCACAATGTAATTTGTTTTATTTATTTATTTCTTTACTTACCTCCGTTCAGCCGTATGCCGGAGTTTACTACCCCCGCCTTGCCCCTCCCCTACCCCGCACCACCACCCGCATCACTCCTTCGAGGAGCCGCTACTGGCTTAACCCCCGGTAGTTTGACACAACAGCAGTCATGCTTAATTTAGGAGCAATGTGTAAAGAATGTGTGCAGAACACAAACAGTAATAAAGTCAAAACACAACACAAGAAAAATCCCACACCAATTTAGAGCAATAAATTGAATCTTGATGAATTATTTGACACCAAAAAGGTAAAATTCCAATCAGCAGATCCGGAGTCATGAATTTTTAAAATTTAAGAATTGCACGATAAAGGCATCCACAGCCCAGCCCTTGAAAGGATATGGTCCTACCCCACAAGGAGAACACAGCAAGTCAGACTCCCTGCACATCGGAACCCAGAGATCTGATATGCAGAGTTCATCTAGGATCATCCCTCATCCCTATCCTCTTCGTCATTTACATGATACCACTCACTGACATAATCTGATCTCATGGCATCTCCATCAGACCCTACTTTGATGACACCCAGATCATCCTCTCGATGTTGGACAAATCCTCCACGACCAGATCCAACTACACAGAATGCATGATTCTCATAACAGAATGTATGAGAAATAACTGCCTAAAATTCAACATGGATAAGATAGAAGTCTTTAAGGAGAATAAAACCTGTGATTCCACCTGGTGGCCAGCAGAGCTCAGTCTTACTCGATCACCCACCAACAACACATGCAACCTAGGGAACATATTAGATGACAAACTCAACATGGGCATAAGTGTGAACCCAGTTAGCTCCTCCTGCTTCCACATGCTTTGCATCCTTAATATTCAGATGGATTCCCAGGCACACCAGATGTAGCATCACTCAAGCCCTAATCATCGCATCTTTATTTCGACAAGTTTTGTCATAAAAGAATTCACAAAAATTAAACATTTAAAAAAAATTAATACAGATTACGAAAATTATCCAAGTAGTAAAAGCGAGAGAATCACCAGTAGACTTGACTACGCAAAGCACTCTATACCTGAATCCCCAACTACCTCGTCCACTATCTACAGACCATCCAGAACACCGCTGCCAGACTTGTCCTGGACCTCCCTCAGCATTCTCACATCACATCTCGCCTCGGAGATCTTGAATGTCTGACGACAGACAAATGCTGCCAGTTCAAACTCTTCACACTTGAATACAAGGCACTGCACAACATTGGACCACCATACGTCAACTCCCGCCTGCAATTCCACCACTCCACAATTAGGCCTGAGTAAAGTTCATGGAGTATTGCTATGCGGAACTCCACAAAGTGATAGAAAAAATCTGCCACATTACATGAAGTTCCGCAAGCGGCAGAGTACAATAAGACGAAACGTTCACACTGAATTTTAACGCCAAGTGTTAGTCCCACGCTGGAGAAATCAAGCACCATGCTCAGTGCAAGATGGTGCTCCTTTTTTCTGCCGCTCAAGTGGATGTTCTACTGAAGCGGCAGCTTCCTCAACGTGAATGGAAGGTTTTTCAATGCAAGAGGTAGCCGCCATCCACGACCGCCCGTGTTCAGAAATCTCACTGGGAGATAGTCTGGAGTAAGATTTTGCTTGCTAGCCAACTTAACGTTGGTGAGCGTGAGCGATGAAAAAACTCTGCACACTGCGCGAGTGGTAAAAACTCTCAAACTTTGCAGGCGGAGTGGAATTTCACACTCAGGCCTACCCACAACTAGACTCTGTCTCTCTCTCTCGCAAACACACACCCAACATCTGCAAAAGCAGAACAGGAGGGCTAGTGTTCTCATTCCTCACACCCAAATCATGGACAGACCTCCCTCTACACCTAAGGGCCTTCTCCTCACTTCTGGAATTCCAGAAGAAGCTGAAGACCAGGCTCATCAAAGATCATGCAGATGAACTTCACACCTGCTCCAGAGCTTAGATACCCCTCAGGTTACAAGCAAAATTTACAAATCCCCAACCATAGCATACCATAACATACCATACCATACCATAACATAGCATAGCATAACATGACATAACATAACATAACATGACATGACATGACATGACATTACATCACATTACATGAAATGACATCTAGTGTCAAATGATCAAACAAATCAAAAATATGGCCACTGCGATGAAGCGCAAATTGTATTCTAAAAGTGTGGCAAGGCTGCAGGCAGTGTCCGAGGAGGAGATTTTGTCACTAGGGAGCCACTGGACGTAGTTGTGGTGAAGATTTCTACATTCAGACTGAGTCTCTTTTTTTAAGTCAAAACTTTCCACCGGGATGAACCAGGAGGCTGTAGCCCACAAGAGTTCCACGAGGCTTCATTGAAGGACCACTGAACAGGATTTGTTGCTGTGGAGACGAATGTAGCGGGAGCTGCTGCCGCCAAGGCTGGCCAACTGGTGATGCATCTTTGGCGTATAGACAAGAAGGTTAGTGTAGGAAGGTGGATACCTGACTATGGTTACCCCAGATTTTTTTGCCTAGTGTTTAGCTGGTTTTCGACTTAGTTGGCCTGGGATCCTGCTAATCAGGGCCCCAGGCTGTCTGCTCTCACTTTAAAATGGACTCCATGTACCCTAGGTACATCTCCAATTGGATACTGGGTCACCTTATGAGCCCCTGTGCAGTGTACTATAGGTACCCAGGGCATAGGTGCATCCAAGGCCTACCAGGGGCTGCAGCATGTATTATGCCACCCCTGGCTGGCCACCCAAATTGACACAACTGGTTGATCAGTCAGCTGGGGCAAGGTGGTGTAATTGCCCTTTGCTTTAGATATAGTATACTTATATCTAACCTTATATCTAGACACATATACACCTATAAGTCACTCCTATGGCAGGCCTTAACAATCCTGAAGGCAGAGTGCTTGGTTTTACATGAGATGGTTCTCTAGCATGAGCTGAGCCTGTCTGCAGCTTTCAGAACCATGTCCTTTAGCTGTTCTGGGATATTGCCATACCATATACTCTTAAGTGCATTATAATCCTCGAGGTTAGATGCTAACTATGGTTTGGCTTTATCGAAACATATCGAGTAAGGTGTCATATGATTTGGAATACTACCCCCTCGCCAGTCCTGGTGACGGGGGTAGCATTCCACCCTTCTAGAGGGAGAAGACATGTTGCTTTAACTATTCCCGGTTAAAGTTAACCAGAGCCTCAGCATCACAAAATGGATGCTGCTGCCACAGACACAAGTCTGACCTCCTGCTGCTGGGAGTCCTTCCAGCGAGGGAGGCTTGGACAATACGTTTCCTGCCTTGGGAGGTGCTAGCACCACCCCAGACAGGATTTTGTGTATTGGGACACGGAGGGCTCAAAGGATTGAGACATGCCTGGGGCACACAAGGTGTCCCATGCGTAGTCCAGTTCAAACCGGTACTGGGGCTTCCCTGCCCCAGCTCTGGCACAAAACTGGACAAAGGTAAAGGGGTGTAACTACCCCCTTCCCTGGTCCCACCCATAGGAGGGACCTAGTAGGTAATCCAGCCCCTAAAATCAGTATATAGGTAGGAGCTGAGTCATTAGGACTTTAGATTATCCTGACTGAAACTTTGAAACTTAACTCTGGACCTTCATCACTCTACTTTGGAAGAAGATGACTGAAGAATCTCCCTTGTGGTCAAGGAGTGACCACCCTGCACAAGCAGGCACCATCCAGCAATCAACAACTTGCTTTGCCACTGCCTCCCGCCGGAGCCCGAGCCCAGAGCCTGACAAGAACCAGATTCCCAGACATCCAACAGCCCTGATCCACAGTCCCTGCAAAGCTGACACCCGTGGAGGCCACGTGAGACGCGGGACCGGCCATCTTGAAAAGTCTGTGACCTGCTAACTGCGCAGCCCCCAAGGCCCTCTCGAAGCTGTGCATTAGGGATTGAGAAGCACCAGCCCCGAGCAGCATCCGCACCGAATATCAGCCCTGCACACTCCACGTGTTCTGCGTGGGGCTCTTTTGCATTCTCCTGCTTGACGCGTCTGCCCGGTCAATTGCCCATTGGCTAGTGGCCATCTTGGCAACGATCGTGTAAAACTACACCACTGGTCTGGTTGCTCCAGACTGGCCCTTGCTCGCCTGAAATGAAGCAGCCCCTCAGACCTTGCTGGTCTGAGTAAGAAGCCTAAATTGATTGCCTTTGCCAAGGCTTGTTGCCTCCAATCTTGAAGCCGACACCGCCGACTGCGAGAACCTTCATGGGACAGCACGTTACTTCATCCTGGTTGTCGTTGATGACTCCTGGACTGCGTGGCTGCAGAGACAAGCTTCCCATGAGCACCTGATCGCATCCCGACATCGCCTGGTCCCTTCCTGGTTCCACGCTAGTGACACAGACTCTGTCCCCTCTGCATTCAGGTCCTCTACATCTTCGATCCACCCTTAGATCCACCCGGACTCTTCTCTTCTGGCCGCCTGCAGCATCTTTACTCCAAGGCTACATAGATCTCCACGACAAAACCTGACACACATTTGGACCTATGCACCCGCTTCCTGTGGGTTAGGTAACGCGAGTACTACGGTGCTCCTGTAGAGGTTTACATCCCTAGTGTCATAGTTTCAAGTGGCTAAGTTCTATTCCAGTCGGAAGGTTCCTAAATCTATAACTTTATAACTTTTACGCACCCATTGACTTCAATGTGTACACTTGTGTGCTTTTAGACACTGCACGCTCCTCCCGTGGTCCTCCTGCTCCCTAACTATTGTTAGCTCAGTGTAGCCCCAGCGATTCCCTAGGCCCTAGGCCTTACCATTGTTTGTGTCGTGGTACTTATACCACTTTTTTAATATATGGTTTAGCGGGCCACCCTGGCCTATCCATAATTGTGCAACTTTTGTCTATTCTATTAAGTTACTTGTTTTGCGCTTGTGCTTCTGTGCTCATAAAGAGTTCAGGGGTTTGTTTAGAAATAAATACATATATATTTTCAATATATATCTTGTGTGGTGTCCTTTCATTTGGTATTAAAGGGATTTCATATGGTAAAACAGCTGGCTTCACATGCCCTCTTGAGTTTAGCCTAAGACTGCTTTGTCCATGCTACCCCTAGGACAGCTGGTCTATAATGTTGACTTTCCTACCATCACCATAAGGGTTGTTTGGACTGGTGCAAGGTGCTCACTAGAATAGTGAACATCATATACCAGGCCAACTTCTCACAGTTAGTACGCATCTCCTCTCTGTTCTCAGAGAAGTTTTTAGCCAAAAATCCTTTTTAAGTCCCATGGTTTCAAGTTTGGCTGTCTTGATACCTTTTTACTCCACCACCAATGGTTGAAGACTAGAAGGGCACCACTTAGGAGGTTAAGACTCACGCAGTTGGGGTCCAGGTGCTGATTCAAGATGGTTGGAGTCTGTTCTGTCCCGAAAGCTCTGATCAGGAGGCCAGCCAACTATCCATTGGAGCACTGTCATAGTCCTGGGTTTATGATGTGGAACAGGGCTCAAGTAGAAGGGCAGGCCTCTGAGGTTTCAAGACATGCTTCAGGCAGCAAAGCTGCCCTTCCAGGTAAAGCAAAGCTGTCTTCTGAAGTACACAGCAGGCTAGTGCAGCAAGCAGCCCTTCCACAGGTCCAGGAAGTGAACTGAACAGTGGGTCTGTGGGTTATATTTTTATATTTTATAAATTCTTTGAGGTAGGATAAGTTTCTACAGAATTCTCTTCGAAGTGCTTGTTGTTTCCTGCCTCCTCTGCTCTATCTCCAAGCTGGCTGCATCAAGAATGCAGTGGAGTCAAGGCCTTTGTGTAAAGACAAGGTACAGACTATTCCGATGTAAGTTGGGCTGTGTCCAGCTCTGCCCCTCCATCCCTCCATCCTGTCAGTGATGGGCCATCCAGGCACATCTAAACCCTCTATTGTGTGGCTGTCTGGGAGAAATAAACAAAGTCTAACTGCCAACTACTCTCAGTCATGTGACTCAGGAAAAGACTGCAGGTATTAAATAGCTAGGGCAGGAAAAGGTCAACTTTCTAAAAGTGGAAATTTCTAAATCTTAAAACCGGACTTTACCATTAAAGAGGGTTTTAAATAACAATTTCTCAGAGACCAAACCTGAAATCTTTGCCTGTTCCTAATCAAACGTTAGCACTTATTAGATGTAATAAGATAACCTAATGTTAATCTTTTGGAGAGGTAGGCCTCACAGTAGTGAAAAACGTACTTAGGAGTTTTTCATTAGCAGGACATGTGAAACTTAAAAGTACATGCCGAATCTTCTAATTACAAGGCTCCCTGCCCTTTAGGCTATACAAGGCATACGTTAGGCGGGACTTAAATGTAATGAAAGGCTTGGCAATGGGTTTTATTTTGCCTAATTGTGACACGTTTTAAGGAGCTACTCAAGTGGGTGGCATGATAAGTGCTGCCGGCCCACTAGTGGCATTTAACTTTCAGGCCCTGGGTATATGGTATACCGCTCTACAAGTGACTGATAAGTGAGTTAAATATGCTAATTAGGTGTAAGCCAATCTTAACACATTTTACGGAACAAGCACAAGAACTTTAGCACTGGTTAGCAGCGGTACACTGCACGGCATCCTAATGCAAGCAAAAATGAATTCAGAAAAATTCTATGCCCTGACGCTGACAGTTCTATTAGGAGAAATGTGAGAAGATCATTCAATGGTTGCCTTAAGGGAGGTGTGCACACTTTGCAGGTTATCTGTTGTTATTGGCATAATCCACCTCTCCACAATGGGCTGATCTGTTCGTGAACAATGGTTTCCTGCACCATCAAGTAGCACAGTGCTTCAGAAACATTTGAGAACCACAACACACTTTTCAGAACAACAAAGTTGTGTGACTCAACTAGCTTTAGTGGAGATGAGAAGGATCATTTTTTGATGTAACAAAGCATTGGATCATTTACAGATGGCACACTTTCTATTGAAATAGTCACTAAATAATAATAGAAGTACAGTTTTGCTGATATAACTATGATGTGCACAAATGATAATGTGTGGGAAATGGATTTCAGTGAATATTTAACATTTGTACATCACCAAGTAAATAGTCTGGATCTGTTTGAATCCTATTAAAATTGTTGTTTCCATCACACTTCATAATTACAAACATATGTGCTTCATTTTTGCTTCCCTAACTCCTGACGTGTGCAGTTCACAAAACAATTACATCCTACAGCCTTTCCTTTCCCCCTCTCTGTACCCCGGCACGATTGTCACATAATTTACTTGACTTTTCTTTCCCTGACTGCAAAGTGAGAGGAGTTGTAAACCCAATCCTCATATTAAAAAAACTAAGCAGCAGTTTGCTAGAAGGCATAGCCTAAAATTTGACCACTGTCTTTGATGTGCATCAAACGTGACAAGACAAATACAGAATTTAAAGAAATCTTTATTATTGCTTGGACATTTGGGGCCCACCAAAAAATCGGCTTGTGACCCACGATTTGGGAAACACTGAACTAGCATATTCCTTTGAAGCTTTCCTAAAGTGTCTTGTGATACATACAGAATGGCTGGTGGTATGGAAGCAATAGCCCTGATTGCATTTACAGCCTTTATACAATTTGTGGCAATTGCCACCACTTCCTTAAGTCTGGTTCTCAGTACCTTAACAACACTCAGTGAGGACTGAACTTTATCCTTGATGGTATTTTGTATTGACAAAAATACTTCTTTATCCATATTACAGCCACAAAAACCACTTTGGCGGTATACTTTTCCTGTAGGAGGGTGAAAAACATTGGGTGTGAGGCAGTCAGCCCAGATTTGTTTTTCTTTTTTGGCCGCTGATAATTATCAAGATGGATGGACAACTTGTGGTTATATCTAATGGGTCATTGGAAGCACAGGCATTCCCTCTGCCTCTGCCAGTGCCCCCGAACACTACTGAAGTTGAGTCTACATTTGTATTTACTCTTTTTATTTTTAATCTTGACTCTCCCCAGTTTGGTACCTGCCTTTATTACACATGAAAAGCTGAAGCTACCTTATCTCACAGGCACATTAGTCCTTCGTTCTTTGATTAAATGGATTTTGGTATGGACAAAACCAGATCTAGCCGTCAACAGAGAAATACTGAGGGACTGTTTAGTCCTTGAGTGGGCCTTGGTGGTACCCAGGCTAAATATTTATAAATTGCATTTTTTTGCTTTGGGATGTCCTAATTTGTTTGAGAACCCAGCATCTATTTTGAGCCATGATATCACCTGAATTAAAATACTTTTTTATCGTTAAAGCTCAAGAAATAGAGGCCTTAGAGTTATCTAAACGGAGTGTGTGTAGGTTCATTCTTCTCAAGACTGTCCCCTTTATTAAAGATTATTTAACATTATTAAACATTTGTGACAAACAGTGAGCAACGAAATCTGTTAACAAGGTTTTGTTGGCTGTTCAAAAGGGCAGTCCTTGGTAAACCATTTAAGTCCATGTGCCTGTGACACCGTATCATCACAGGATATGCTCCATTGCACCATGATCTATGGATTTTATTGACATACTTGTAGCCGTTTTGTCAAACCATGATGTCAAACCTTTACTAAAAGGTTTACTGTTTCAGCAAGTTAGACCAGCTTTAATGTTCTTGCAACTATTGTTTCATTGATAGCTCATCCAATGATGGTTCCCTGACCCACCACTGCAACCAAGGATCCTTTAGTAGTCCATCAAGAGGGTAAATCTGGGGGAGTTTCTTGAACAACAGGGAAAGACAACAACCACCGATGTATAGTTATACGATGGGCCCATACCCAGGCCTACCACCAGTGTGGAACTTCATGTACCATATGCTTCAACAACAACAACACCCCTCGTTTTATCAAAACAACATGGCCCCACATCCTTTTTTAGGAAGAGGTTGGGGCAGGTGCAGAGAAAAAAGAAGAGGACAAAAGCGAGTGCAGTGGCAAGAACTACTTGAACCTCAAACATCATTACAGATGCAACTCAGAAGCAAGAAAAACCAACACAACTAGTGGGCTTATCGTCATGAACCATTATACCATCTGAAATTGCTCAGCAACCCCAGATAAATTTTGTTTATCTCTACTGGTGAAGGATAATATCCAGAAACACATGTGTTTATAGATTAACAGCACTAGCCTGCATTAACTTTGGTGAAACACTTCATCAAAAACTCAAGTAAGCATTTAAAATGAACTGCATTTACCATAATGCTAAGGGGTGAACTGTGCTGGGAGGTGAAGCAGTGTGCCCCCATCCTCCTTCTGTTTGAAAAGGCTCCCTTGAGCCATTGAGCTGACAAGCTTTTGTAGATGCCTGTAAGAGGTACTGAGACCATAAAAGATTGTGGCAGGTTGCACTGCAACCCCAGATAATTTTTGTTTATCTCTACTGATGAAGGATAATATCAAGAAAGACATGTGTCTAGAGATTGACAGCACTTACCTGCACCAACTTTGATGAAACACTTCAGAAAAACGCAAGTAAGCATTTTAAATGAACTGTATTTACCATAATGATAAGGGGTGAACTGTGCTCGGAGGTGAAGCAGTGTGCTCCCATCTCCCTTCTTCCTTCCTAAAATTCACTGAAACAGTTTCTGAAAAAGAGGTCACCTTCCTTGACCTCATATTTACAAGCAATGACACTAACCTGATGACTACCACTTTCAGAAAACCCACAGATTGCAACAATCTGCTATGCTATGACAGTCATTAACCCAATGCCCTACCGGACAACTTCCCATTTGGCCAGTTTTTATATCTACGACGTTACTCTAGCATGATCCAAGACTACGAAAAAGAATTTAGGACCCTGAGGAAGACCCTAGAAGCATCCAAGTACCCCCACCATGTGAACAAAAGGGCACGTAGGAGGGCCAAAAACAACCACAGTGAGGCCCTCCTTGAACCGAAAGTCAGACAGGAGGATGATACTGCTATTACATGTATAACCAGTTTTACACCAAACTCGTATCGTATTAAGAAAATAATATGAAAACACTGGAGCATTCTACTGTTTGGGTCTCTGCACACACTGACACCACGATTTGCATTCAAACGTACTAACAACCTCAGAGACCTTCTTTTATACACCAGACCTCGTGTGAGAACAACACCTACTCAAAGAACCCTATGGAATAGACCACCTGTGGTTGAACACTTTCCATGCAGACTTTTTGGGGTGTGCCATCTGACTGCATCAGCTAAAACTATCATCATGGATGACTCCAACTAATGGACCCAAAGAGTTACTGTAACACCAAGAACTGTATCTATCTGATAAAATGTCCTTGCAAACTTTGCTACGTTGGCATGACGACCAGACAGGTGAAAACACGTATAGCTAAACATCGCAGCAGCATTCGCTGTAAAAGGGGTTCCACCAATATGAGCACTCATTTTGTTGAGAAATACCACACCCCTGATGACTTGTGATGGACCGTTCTAGAGACAAAAAACAGTGGAATAAAAAAACACTCTTCGAGAAGGAACCACGCTGGATTTTCTGTCTTTCCACCAACGACTGAATGACGAGATTCCATGTAATGATCTCAACCAAAGTTACAGATGACCATCATCCATACTTTAAACTGACGCTGTTATCTATCAGCCACCATCAATGGATATATTACATGAGCTAGAATGGTTGTCCACCTCACTATCTGACCACAAACTGTGCAGTTCCAACAATACAAGAAGACATTTAGCTCATGTCCAAGTACAAGCTGCCTCACATGGGTCCATTATCTTTTAAAATCCAATACCCAACTACTTGGAATATCTTATTCATAGTGTTTATGAAAAAATGCTTATTTAAGATGAAACCCAAAAATGGTCCCCTGTAAGAAACAGTCCATCTGGGTCCACAGGCACTGAGATTCCCCTTTGTTCCCATGATGCATGACACCTCTCCAATAAGGCTACTACCCCTTCCTTAGGGTCCTTTTAGTTTTGTCTTACACTGGGTAGGAGGTTAGGCATAGCGATGACGCACCAACAAGTAATGGTCGTGTGTCTGTACGATTTTTACATTGAAACATACAACACACATTTCCAACCTCCTCCCGTCCAGCAATGCATACCCTTCTGAGGATGACTTTTCTAAGGGTATCATAGTCCACAGTGATCCTAAAACACAGATGTTAAATCCCTTAGATGAATGATGAACAACATCAATCAATCAATATAGCCACCTGGTAATTTGCTTCATCCTTGGATCTGAAGGACTTGCAAACTGTTGACGTGCCGCCTACGCATTTTGGCTGCGGCTCATCACTTGAGAGAATATTGGACAACTGCCCAGTAAAAATCACTCTCAGGTAATCCCTTTGCTGTTCTAATAAGGGCATCTCCAAAGTAGCCATCATTGATTATTAGATCGCGCAACAGTTGCGATGTTCACAAGCGAGCTGTCAAAAAGAGACTGTTGTGATTACATCATGCGATGCCTCTTGATGTGTAATATAATCCCCCGGCTCCTGCCCAGGCTGCACCTACAGGTAGCAGAGGAGGGTAGTAAGGGTGGGCGTAAAATCCGTTTCGCGGGCGAATTTGCGGATTTTCCGCGATTTCGCGATCCGCGAATCTCGCGAAATCGCGGTAAAATCCGCGAATCAGCGGGGATGTATTTTCAGCCAAGCAAGGGTTACAGCAGCAGGTGCAAAAGTTGAACCTAATTTCTTTGTAACCTTTTACAAAAGGGTTACAAACAAATTAACTTCAACTTGGACACCTGCTGCTAATTGCTTCCTGGCGCCTCGTTGCCTACTTGCAACTATTCTCTGACCCTGCTCTGACCCTTGAAGCAGGGTCAGACCATAGTTACAAGTAGGCAATGAGGCACCTGTCCAAGGAATTAAACCTCATCAGGAAGCACTTACAGATATAAAAAACAGGAAGAAGGGAGAGGATGGCAAATACACCCATTTTGAGTTGTCAGGAGGGGTTAAACTAAAAGAGACCTTTACAGCACAATTTTCATATGCATTTTGCTACAAATAAAAAGCTGTATGTTCTGTAGGGGCAACTCAGGAATCTGGCCCTTCAGAGATACGGCCTCTCTTTCTTTCTCTAGTTCTCTCTCTCCCTCTCTCTTTCCCTCTCTTTATCTCTCTTTCTATCTATCTATCTATCTATCTATCTATCTATCTATCTATCTATCTATCTATCTATCTATCTATCTCTCTCTCCCTCTCCCATAAATGACTGCATGGGTAACTTCGCTATGCAAGCGGCTCGCGAAGACGCAAAAAGCCTCGCGAACACGCAAAAAACTACGCGAACACGCAAAAAACCCAGCGAACACGCAAAAAACCAAAAATCCGCAAATTCGCACAAATTCGCGAATTTTGCGGATCGCAAATTCGCAAATCCGCAAAGTCGCGGATCGAGAATTCGCAAAATTTGCCCATGCTTAGAGGGTAGATCCGGGGACATTTTCCCACGAAATTCATGTGAGTAGGATTCCCGGCAATAGTGAGACCTGGTAACATCTTGCATTTCTCTCTCTCTTGTCTGCCCCTTTTTTCATGTTTGCCAAAAAAAAACCCGTGCAATCGCCAGTTCACAATGTTTTTTTGCTTTTTGCCTTTTTTTGATTTCCATCAGTTTCTCTCATAGAGATTTGGGAGGACCCCTACCTCACCTAAAGGGTATTCCTGTCCGCATTATCGGGTAAGAACCCCAGGCATAATACTTACTGTTGATTTATAACATGTATGTACTGTCACAACAGCATTACTTACTTGGGATGATAAGATCTCTTCTATTAGGATAATAATCTCCGATGACCTGCTGCAATGAAATGTGTCTGTCAGCTTCATATTAGCTGTATGCAATTTTTATAAGTGTATGTGCTATCCTTGTTTACCATTTACCTTGTTATGAACCCCTGTGTACACCGCTGAATCTACTTTGATATTTGAGAAATGTTACTTGAGAAGTGTGATTTTGTTTAGGTTTTATTTTGATTAAAACTCCTATTACGAGGAGGAGCTTCGCGCGGATCCAAGATGGACGCGTGAGCACAGGGCTCCTGAGACCCTCTTCGCCTCCCGCATCTATCCTGCCACAAATCCTGATTTGAACGACGGGTACTTGTTGACTATGCCCTGCTGATTCTGAGGACTTTTTCGGAATTTAAATCGAACGCCGACAACCGGACTTGCTGCATCCTGCAGTTTGCGGCCTACATTGTGGACCATCCCTGGCCTTGAGTCCCCGAGGTACCCAGGTGGCAACTCAACAACAACGGCCAGTTGGGCATGCCCACAGCCCCTGTGGTACTTTCGGTTTCGTTTTGGGCCATTGTTGACGACGATCTACGGCGGCACCATTTCCCTTCTCGTCCCAGCTACGGATCCTAAGTTTGCTCTGGTTCTTCGTCCTCTTGCCCTTGAGGTCCATCGAGAGCGGGATCATTCTGACCAGATCACAACGACTCCGTGGGAGTTCAAAGCCCACTATGGCGGGCAAGGCGGCTGCCGAGAAGTGGAACACCAAGGGCACCCATCGTGGGGGTCTTATTTAAACTCAGACCATTGAACGCTACACTCGCCCGAAAGGATCCCCATGTGGAGCGACCAAGGCTCTTGAAGGGACAGGAGATGGTACTCCTTTATCGGAGGAGCCAACACTAAAGGACATCATGGGCGCCATTACTAGTGTTCGGATGGATATGGGCCAACAATATGAAACTCTCGCTGCAAAGATCGGCACGGTGGCGATCGAGGTTAATTAACCTCATTAGGGCGGACCTGGGTAAGACGAATGAACGGGTCAAGTCTTTGGACATAAAAACTGCGAGCTTGATTACTGATGTCTCGGATCTTCAGGCTGAGGTTCGCGCTCTCCATACCTCCAACGACCAGTTTGCCCGCCGGCTGGAGGATTTTGAGAGCCGGGCCAGGCGCAACAACTTTCGCATCGTGGGGGTTCTGGAGAACTCCGCGGACGTCCCCACGGACCTTCTGGTGGAGGACCTGGTCCTTAAACATCTTGCACCTAAGGGCCTCAGTAACTTTTTTACAGTGGAGCGAGCGCATAGAGTCCCCGGCGGGAAGCCCAAACTGGGGGCCACGCCAAGACCTATCATCGCCAGGATTTTTAATTACCGGGACCGGGACGCTATCCTGCAAGCTTCAAGAACCACGGGTCCCACCAAATTTGACAATGCCTCAGTCAGTTTCTATCCAGACTTCACCCAGGCGGTGCAGAAGCAACGCATGGGTTTCAACGGGGTGAAGCGGCGGCTTAGAGATATGGGCCTGAAATATGCCATGCTTTTTCCTGCCCGACTGAGGATCGAATATGAGGAGCGGGCATTTTTCTTCGATCGCCCCGATGTGGCCAGTGACTGGTTGGACACATTGCCATCAATTCGTGCGAGTGGCGAGAGCTCGAGAGGTGCCGAGGGAGGCCTGGCTGAGCAGGAGTAGTGAGTCTGCAGCGGCGAACTGGTTACTTTGGACTACTAGCAGTGGCTTTTTGATAGACTTGCTTGATGATGTGGATACCCGGGGGTGGGGGGAATCGGGCCTCCTCTTCCTCCTCTGGGGGCTTTCTCTCTCTTCTTGTAGGTTAGTTTAATGGGGCGACAGGCATACTGCAAGTTGGGGTGGCTTTTTGGTCTAATGCAGGGGTGCAGGATGGGGGGGGGTGTTTTTCAGGGTTCTATGGGGGTGGTGGGGGGTCTTTTTCTTTTTGTTTTGTTCGAGGCTGCTCTCTATCCTGTTGTTTGTTCTGTGTGCTTCTTCCCGGGCGAGGGGGGCTGGGTGCTCAGTGCTGGGATGGGGGGGGGGGGGGGGTGGGAGCTTAGGGTGCTAAGTTGGAACGTTAACGGTCTTGGAGATAGAATAAAGCGGGGTATTGTATTGCAATATTTGAAACGTTGTACCCCAGATGTGATTTTGCTCCAGGAGACGCACTTGGTTGGAAATGCATGCCGCGCACTAAACAGACGTGGCTACCGTATGGTGGCACACTCAGGGTTCACATCTGGTTCTAGAGGAGTGGGGGTCATGGTACGAACTTCCCTCCCCTCGGAGATAGATGACGTAGTGTTGGACGATAGGGGCCGCTATGCGGCTATTACGGGTCGTTGGGAAGGGAAAACGGTTTCTGTTTTGTCTGTGTATGTCCCCCCCCGGCCTACAGTCTACCACTTTTGCTGATTTGGGTGATGTGATCCTTGGGCTTCCTGACGGCATACTGGTAGTGGGTGGCGATTTTAATTCTGTAATCAGCGGGGAAGAGGGCTGCGACACAGCTCTGGCTCGGAAGGCTCCTGGATACGCTTGGGTTAGTTGACTGTTGGAGGCAGCTACACCCTGGTCAGCTCCAATATACCTTCTACTCGGGTGCACACAGGAGTCTATCGAGGTTAGATTATACTCTTATGCCAGCAGCTCAGATGGTCTCTGTACGGGAGGTTAGACATTTGGCCAGGGGGATCTCTGATCACTCTCCGCTTTGGCTTACAGTCGACATGCAATTGGGTACCGAGGGCTGTATCGCTCCGATCAACCCCTGGCACCTTCGTAACCCTAAGATCAGGTCAGAGGTAGTGAAATGTATGGACTACTACGCTGAGAATGAGGGATCGGTATCCACATTGTGGGAGGCCTATAAACCAGTGATTCGTGGTCAAGTCTTGTCCCTCATTGCCAGCGAAAGACGGCGTAAGAATGCCGCGGTGGTGAATCTGGAAAATGAGATCACTGACTTAGAGGGGCAAATGGAGTCCGGGGCCACTCCGGAGGTGATGCATTCTCTGGCCCTGAAACATTTTGTTTATAAGGCGCTGGTCACCGATGCGGCCAAGGCGATGCACCGTGAGCAACAGGGACGTTTGTATGATGTTGGTGATAAGGCGGGAAAGTTGATAGCATGGTTGGACAAAAAGGATAGATTGAACCGAGTGGTGCCTGTTGTTGAGCGTATGGATGGTGTGCGTGTCGTGTACCCGATTGATATAGTCCAAGCATTTGCCCTTCATTTTCAGGCGGTCTATGCGCCGGTCTCTGATAGGCCGGAAGAGGATTCGCATCTCTTGCTTCGAGATATCGCCCTTCCTAGCCTGTCGGACTCGGACAAGGAGCTTATGGAGGCGGATTTTTCCACCGATGAAGTAGCGCTCGCTATCCGTTCCCTTCGTTCCGGGAAGGCCTCGGGCCCAAATGGGATACCGGTGGAACTGTATAAACTGTGCCCCGACAAAATGGCGCTGTATCTTCGTCGGATGTTCCTGTCATCGCGAGATCTCGGCTCTCTTCCTCGAGATCAGAGATTGGCATCCATTGTGGTCATCCATAAAGATGGCAAGCCCCGTGATCATTGCTCATCGTATCGACCGATTTCGCTCTTGAATGTTGAGCCCAAAATTCTCGCTAAACTTCTTGCAAATCGGCTGGTTACGGTGATTGCAGACTTGATCCACCCGGACCAATCTGGATTTATACCCCACCGAAATACCGCGCTCAATTTACGTCGCCTCCATGGCGCGTTAGCAAGGGCGGGGTCTCTTCGAGAGCCGGCCATCTTGGTTTCTCTTGATAACTCGATGGCCTTCGACACGGTTGAGTGGCCATATTTGTGGGCTGCTCTTGCTAAGTTTGGTTTCGGACCTAAATTTATTGGGTGGATTAGGCTTTTGTATGAGAAGCCGCTGGCGCAGGTGGTGGTTAACGGTAGGGCTTCGGAGCCCTTCACTCCCAGACGGGGAACGAGACAGTGGTGCCCCTTGCCGCCGCTCCTCTTTGCGCTTGCCCATGAGCCCCTGGCTGCATGGTTGCGGTGGGAACCATCGCTTAAGGGCATCCGATGGTCGCCTGACTTCGAGGACCGGATATCACTCTATGCCGATGATATATTGTTGTATCTTACCTCTCCTCGTAAGTCGTTGGGCGTCCTGTTTGATGTGTTACGCTCCTTTGGGAGGAATTCCGGCCTGGTCATTAACTGGGCCAAGTCCTGTATTTATCCACTCACGGATGATGAGCCTCTTCTTCCCCACAACTGTCCGATACCAGTTTCCAGGGATGGCTTTAAATATTTGGGGATCTATATTTCACTCGACCCCAAGGCCCGCTATGAGCGGAATTTGTTGCCTCCGCTCTCCCGGCTTCGGTCGGATGTTGCGGCGTGGTGCGGCTTGCCACTCTCCCCCTTGGGAAGGGCGGCCCTGTTCAAAATGATGTCTCTCCCCCGCTTCTTGTATGCCATTCAAAACATCTCTACCAAAAGAGAGAGGGACCCCTAAACCAAAGGGATAGGGTACCACAATAGACACAAGTCAAAAAAGTAAATTCCCTTTGGGCAAGTGAACATTAATACAAAGGTACTTACAGACAATAAACTCACTAGTACATAAGCATAACAAAGAAGCAATGAAAAAATGGAAAATTCAAAAACGTGAAAACACTTTAATAAGATCAAAACATTAGTACAATTTATTGACATACATTATGTTCATTAAAAATTGGGAAACAAACACAGGACGTAACAATAATAAATAAAAACATTCCAATAAAAAAGGAGTTACAGGAAAAAGGACTAAATTCAAACAACAAAATTATTTCGAATTTTCCTTAATTTTGTAATCCACATTCACTCCTTGAGCATCGACGCGTTTCGGCGGTATGAACAAAGTATGACCGCCTTCATCAGGGTATATGTATATCTGTTTCCCAATAGTTCTGTAAATTTAAATAAGATTGGTCTAAATTATAATAGGCAAAACAAATCAAATTTAATTTCAAAGATACACTTTTCTAAAAAAAAACACAATGAAATGTCCTACTCTATATTTGAACACCCATTATAGCATTGCTTCCAACATTATACGACACATAAATACAAAAAACATTACATTACACAATTTCACAAACATTAGCAGCATATTGACAAGATACCAAAAATAGGTCCACAGATTTAAGCAGTACCTTACATTTCATTGCATGTACACTTTAAGCAACAAGTATCTTAAACCGGCCTAAGACATTTGGCCCAAGGTATAGAGTGATCGAAAAGGATTACACAAGTATCTAATCCTACACAAAGGTGGCGGCAATAGTATGGAGCATGATACATCACCTACCTCAGGGATATAATATTTAAGTCAGTGCATCATAAGGTGTATATGTCCTCCTTATCCTTTTCTTGGGATATTCGGCCTGCGAATTATCCTATAGTTCGCCTAAACATAAGGATGAATAGATATCTTATTTATTTATAACAAGGTTCAAATGCTAAGATCAATTCTAAGATCAACAAAGCTACTTGAGTTGATGTAATTTAAGACCACAACGGGACAACGTGCATGTTTATTCTTCCCAGTGTCTATAGCTGAGCCTCTCATTATCTTTATTAGCCCGTTTCATCGTAAGTTTCGTCCATACTAAAGACAAATCGAGTCCAATAAGGACTTTTTTTATTATTATTAGCTAATCATACTTCGTGCCGTCTTTAAATGCACTCATAAGCACTCCTACAGACTATTGTGATCGGCCCCAAGATTGATAGGTGGCCAGATTACATATATTGCTATATGTTTGATTAAATGGCCAGAGACTAATTTCTATGGCTTATTCACACTGAGAATATTGAGCCCAAACTCCTCTTTAAAATAGACACCCACTGAATGCAACTTACTGATTTAAGAATATAGTTGCTGATATAAGTTCAGCTTTCAAAATACGTCCAGCGCTATAACTGAAGGCTGTAAATGAACAGACAAAACGGTAATACCATTAGTTTCTATGGCTAATTCAAGAATATTGAACACAGAATACTTCTTAAATTAGATTCCCACTGAGTGCAACTTACTGATAAAAATATAGTTGCTGCGGTAAAGTCCAGCTTTCAAAATACGTCCAGCACTATGGCTGAAGGCTGTAAATCAACAGAAAGAACGGGATTACCATCAACACATATTTCAAGTGTGATTCTAGTTCGCTGTCTCGAATTTTTAAAGTGCAATGATATACTTACACGAAGTAATAAAAAGTCCCAGATTGAAGGGTATCAGGAGTCACGCTGTGTCCCTAGCAAGTTGAAAACTAATTAAGACTGTACCGCGTTCCAGGCTTACACTTTTTAATACTTCGTGTAAGTATATCATTGCACTTCAAAAATTCGAGACAGCGAACTAGAATCACACTTGAAATATGTGTTGATGGTAATCCCATTCTTTCTGTTGATTTACAGCCTTCAGCCATAGTGCTGGACGTATTTTGAAAGCTGGACTTTACCGCAGCAACTATATTTTTATCAGTAAGTTGCACTCAGTGGGAATCTAATTTAAGAAGTATTCTGTGTTCAATATTCTTGAAATAGCCATAGAAACTAATGGTATTACCGTTTTGTCTGTTCATTTACAGCCTTCAGTTATAGCGCTGGACGTATTTTGAAAGCTGAACTTATATCAGCAACTATATTCTTAAATCAGTAAGTTGCATTCAGTGGGAGTCTATTTTAAAGAGGAGTTTGGGCTCAATATTCTCAGTGTGAATAAGCCATAGAAATTAGTCTCTGGCCATTTAATCAAACATATAGCAATATATGTAATCTGGCCACCTATCAATCTTGGGGCCGATCACAATAGTCTGTAGGAGTGCTTATGAGTGCATTTAAAGACGGCACGAAATATGATTAGCTAATAATAATAAAAAAAGTCCTTAGTGGACTCGATTTGTCTTTAGTATGGACGAAACTTACGATGAAACGGGCTAATAAAGATAATGAGAGGCTCAGCTATAGACACTGGGAAGAATAAACATGCACGTTGTCCCGTTGTGGTCTTAAATTACATCAACTCAAGTAGCTTTGTTGATCTTAGAATTGATCTTAGCATTTGAAACTTGTTATAAATAAATAAGATATCTATTCATCCTTATGTTTAGGCGAACTATAGGATAATTCGCAGGCCGAATATCCCAAGAAAAGGATAAGGAGGACATATACCCCTTATGATGCACTGACTTAAATATTATATCCCTGAGGTAGGTGATGTATCATGCTCCATACTATTGCCACCTTCTTTGTGTAGGATTAGATACTTGTGTAAATCCTTTTCGATCACTCTATACCTTGGGCCAAATGTCTTAGGCCGGTTTAAGATACTTGTTGCTTAAAGTGTACATGCAATGAAATGTAAGGTACTGCTTAAATCTGTGGACCTATTTTTGGTATCTTGTCAATATGCTGCTAATGTTTGTGAAATTGTGTAATGTAATGTTTTTTGTATTTATGTGTCGTATAATGTTGGAAGCAATGCTATAATGGGTGTTCAAATATAGAGTAGGACATTTCATTGTGTTTTTTTAGAAAAGTGTATCTTTGAAATTAAATTTGATTTGTTTTGCCTATTATAATTTAGACCAATCTTATTTAAATTTACAGAACTATTGGGAAACAGATATACATATACCCTGATGAAGGCGGTCATACTTTGTTCATACCGCCGAAACGCGTCGATGCTCAAGGAGTGAATGTGGATTACAAAATTAAGGAAAATTCGAAATAATTTTGTTGTTTGAATTTAGTCCTTTTTCCTGTAACTCCTTTTTTATTGGAATGTTTTTATTTATTATTGTTACGTCCTGTGTTTGTTTCCCAATTTTTAATGAACATAATGTATGTCAATAAATTGTACTAATGTTTTGATCTTATTATAGTGTTTTCACGTTTTTGAATTTTCCATTTTTTCATTGCTTCTTTGTTATGCTTATGTACTAGTGAGTTTATTGTCTGTAAGTACCTTTGTATTAATGTTCACTTGCCCAAAGGGAATTTACTTTTTTTACTTGTGCCATTCAAAACACACTTGATTTGGTACCTGCCAGCTATTTCCGAGAGATCGAGGGCTTGCAGAGGCGGTTGGTATGGGGTGGGCGACCACGTATCGCACTGTCGAAATTGACCTTGCCGTGGTACGATGGAGGTATCGCGTTGCCCGACATCAAGCGCTACTACTGGGCTTCCCAGTTGAGTGCTGTGAACCACGCTATGTATGGCCCTGTCCCGAACCCCGCGTTTGAGATGGACATATGGCAACTCCCCGGGGGGGATTACAATCGAGCGCTCTATTCTAGAGCCGATCGGAAGCATCTCACAGGCCCTACTGCAGTGGCGGTGCGAGTTTGGGGATGCGCTACCGCCGCCACGGGGTGGACGGATAAATTGACGAAATCGACCCCATTATACGCTGCGGAAGCGCTAGGTTGCCTGTGGACGTCGAAAGGTTTTGACAGATTGGATCTCATCGGCATCAGCAGGGTGGGTGACCTCTGGGCCATGGGCAAAGTCAAGACCTTCGAGGCACTCCAGCGGGAATATAAACTGAGCGACAGGGAATATTACCGGTACCTCCAAATCAGTCATGCAATTAGCTCGGTTTTCCCGGCTGATACTTCTATCCCGGAGTCCTCCCCTCTTGAGGATAGAGTGCTTGATGGATACGTCCCCGACAGCACTATATCTCTCATTTACAAGAAACTGATCAATGATCGTTCGGATCTCCTTCTCCAACTGCGAACTGCTTGGACCGGTGACGGGTTAGAACTTGACGATGAAGACTGGCAGGCGGCGATATCTTCCCCTAAGGAGGTCGCGATTCCGGCACGTCTTAGACTGGTGCAACTCAAAATACTGCATCGGGTATATGTCACGGGTCCACGACTGATACACATGGGTTTTTCTGTGGATGGATTGTGTAGGCGCGGATGTGGTATGCTGGCTACCTTTTTGCATATCCTCTGGGAATGTCCAGAGGTGGCGACGTTTTGGCGCCGAGTGCATGCGGTTATGGGTGAAGTGACTGGGGTAGTGTTGTTGCCTGACGCCAGACGTTGTCTGTTGAATGTCTGGGAACCGAATGACTGTACTGTTGCTCAAACTCAATGGGTTACCTTAGGTAATATGGTTGCTAAACGTGACATAGCCCAGTTATGGCGTTCCCCAAGGCCGCCGACGCTCCTAACGTGGAAGGAAAATATGGACTGGTCCATGTTCAGAGAGAAAACAGTATATGTTTCCCGCGGCAGACCCAAGAAATGGGGTAGGATCTGGGGTCAATGGAATGCATACCGTGGAGAGATTTGCACCCCCCCATTCACCGACCTTCCGGATCCACTTCTTCTCCCTTGACCGTGCGTTCCCTGTACTTAGGTTTCGTTGACTACATTGTATGATTTTGCTCCCGGGTCCCCCCCCTACCCTCCCCTATATTTCTCCTCTCTTATACTGTAACACGTCTTTCACCCGCCTCCCACTGCCATGAGGGACAGCCAGTTTTTACACAGTAATGCCTCGATCTGTTTTGGGTTTTGTTTGTGATTTTATTTATATAAAAGATAAAATGTGAAACCTTTCACTGATCCTAGTTATACCACCTGCTTCTACATGATCACGAACTATCGCTGCCGGACCCTCGGGTTGTCGGCTGAAGAGCTGTGTATTTTGATGTTGATGTTGTTGTGTTGACTGACCAGCCTCCGTGGTTGTGGGTCTGTAACTGTTTCCTTTTTACATAATAAAGGTTTTCAAAAAAAAAAAAAAACTCCTATTACGAGAATATGCCCCACCTAATTGGGGGGCACAATGACATGCTGATTATGGCTGACTGCGTATCAACGACTGGTCAAAGGTTTGAGGTAATTTGCCTCCCATAACTCGACTTACCTGTGTAATCTTATCTCCTGTTTTCTTCAGGTGGAATCAACCCCCACTGCATCTAGTCAGGTGCAGTATGCTTTGCTCCCATGTGCGATCCTAATCATCATTTGGGTCCACAGATTTTTACATAGGGTAGGACTCATTTAAATCCGATGAAATGCTGCTTGACCCTCCTGGCATTTTAGGCGTGAAACATGTTGACCCCACCTTACTTTGAACACTTTAGTTATCAGGGTACATTGTGATCTTAGGGTAGCACTTACGTTTTGACTGGGTCATTTCCTGGGAGCATTCAGCCAGCCGTGAGGGACTTGCGAACTGCACTTGCCGCCAGTCACCCGGTGCCTCACGCAGCTGGGGAACCACAACGCCCAGCTGCCCCGGGGCTCGTGCGAAAGGAGTGACGCTCTTCACGCGCCAGGAGGCGGCTTATCAGCAGGAGTGCCGAAGCGCTCATGGGGCATTTCCTGGGAGCATTCAGCCAGCCGTGAGGGAAACGGCATCCCAACCACCTCCTCACCTTGTAATCTCGCCGTGAGGGGAATGGCCCCTGCACTTGCCGCCAGTCACCCGGTGCCTCACACAGCTGGGGAACCACAATACCCAGCTGCCCTGGGGCTCGCGCGGCAGGAGTGACGCTCTTCACGTGCCAGGATGCGGCTTAATCAGCAGGAGCGCCGAAGCGCTTGTGGGGCATTTCCTGGGAGCATTCCGCCAGCCGTGAGGGAAACGGCGTCCTAGCCACCTCCTCACCTTGTAATCTCCCCGTGAGGGGAACGGCCCCTGCATTTGCCGCCAGTCACCCGGTGCCTCACGCAGCTGGGGAACCACAACACCTAGCTGCCCCAGGGCTCGCGCGGCAGGAGTGACGCTCTTCACGCGCCAGGAGGCGGCTTATCAGCAGGAGTGCCTCTCGCCCCCGCGAGTCGCGCGTGGGAGCGACCGGGAGAAGCCCGGGACAAGGGCGGGGCCGTCTGTGGCCGTCCGGGGCAGACCGAGGCTGGGCTGGGCCATACACCCTGTGTGTCATTCGTTTGAATCACAGTAAGTTTAGTGATTATGTTATTTTATTTCAGACTGTATTCCAACACCTCAAATTGTGACCCCTTTGGTACAAAACTCATTTCACCTTGCGGCAATACCGTTTGTTTATCTAGGAAGTGGAACTGCTGGGTTTAGCAATTGGATTTCATGATGTCGAAACAGTCGGCTACCCTGGATAACTACCTTGTCAAAGTAGTGAGTAAAATAAACAATGAGCGGAGAAAATCTTTGGGGCGAGGGGCTTTACCTATACCCACGCCGCTCCCTTGACCCCCTACTGTAGACAATGCACTGATTCCAGGTACCATCTGCACCCCTGAGGTTGTGTTGGTGGAAATCCCTGCAACGCCAGCACCACCATTGGATCTGCCGGTTGAGACCCGAGAACAGTCTACTAAAGTTCTGCTGGATGTACCAGTTGAAACTCCAGAACGGTCTGCCAAGGCTAAGAGAGAAGTGAGGACGTGTAGGAAAGTGCAGCTTAAGTATGGGGGGGACTAATATCAAGAAAAGAGCTGCAGCAACGCCAAAGAACATTGTCCATAATGTGGGGACCACAACTGAGAACTTTGTTGTTAATCTGAACTCTGAGCAATTTGACTTATTAGTCAGCATCATTGAGGTTAAGTTTGAAACCATTGTTAAACCCTTGGTGGATAAAATAGACTTAATTACAGCTGAAGTTTCTAGGCTAGGTAGTATTTTGATTGCCCATACTGGTAATGTTGCAAGCCCTAGGCCCAATGAAAGAGGTGTATTAGTTAGCAATGCTGGGTCAAGGTCGCAAGATAGTAAGGTGGGCCCCAGTAAAGTAGCTACACCTAACCCTTCGTTAAGCCAGAATAAAAAGGTAGCTGCGGCTCCGTTGCCGGTGATTCAGAAGAAACAGGGCTTCCAACTGTATTTAAGCCAGGTAACTATACCAGCACATAGGTTTGTTTTGACCAGACTTAGATTTGGGATGGCTCATGGGTTGGTGGCTTTTCCACAACTAAAGAAGCACCCAGTTGGACCAGGCCCATGTGATGGTCATTCGAAACAGAGCACCCTGCACTTTATGCTAATTTGCACTCTTTTCTTGAATATTAGGATTGTTTATTTAAAACCAATTTTCAAAAAATATGGTATTTATAACGTGGAGGATGCCATGAAATTGATCTATGAAATGAATTCACCGGACAAGTGTTTTTATATTGCCATGTTTTTATGTAAATCAATGCAGCTTAGGAAAAGCATGATCTTTTAAATTTTTTATGTTTTTATCTGAGTTATTTCTGTATCATAACTGTATAATCATTGTGCTTGTGCGCTTTTATGGTCATTGTTTTTAATATACCGAATAAAGCTTCATGAAATGAAATGACTGGGTCAAGGCACCACCACTCTATTAAAATTGCTAGGTTCCCATAGACTCTTTAATTCTTCCCCACACTTTTTTACCACCCTAATTCTCGCTTGAACCCTCACTTGCATTCATCAAAATGGGATAACAGATGAAAAGATCTCCGACAAAGAGCCCTCAGGTCCATCAAGCATTGCAGCACCAGCCTGACGAGGAGCGCCCTATGATGAAGTATGACACCCTATTGGGTGTGTGAGGCACTATGATCTGATTTTTCAGATCCCTGGAGAACCCTTGCTGTGTAGTAGGATTCCACAGAGATTAGAGTCTCCAGCTTCTCTCTTAGAGGAACTAATCCAGTCTTTGTTTTGAGGTACATTAACCTATGAGGAGCATAGGTTTAGGACCTCATTAAAAATATAGCCCTTCATCCCCCTTTTGGTGTTTATAAATCTCAATTATTACAACTTTAATTAGCCAGTCGGTCCATTGTGCAGGTTTGAAGGCGGCCAAAAAGATCAGATAAGAGATGGATAATTTGAATGTTTTCATATTATATTATGTACCAAGCATTAGGTGCAGATTCTGTATTAGTAAATTCTTGTAGCTGCGACTTTTTTCTCCTGAGGAAGGTTCGTATGGTGGATTTAATCCACTGTATGTGATTTGAATATGGATTTATTTTATCCTTTGTTGTATGCTTTCAGGGTTGTCTTCTTTCCCTGCACTCGGTATGGCGTGAGCATCATAGTATAGGATTATGATGAAGTCCTTGTTTTTACGTTTTTACTTTTTTAATGTTATGAACTATTGTTACTTGATTATTAATTGTATCATGTCTTTTTATCATTGTGTTGTATTCTTTTTATATATCCATTGGAATATAAAATAGAAATAAAGATTGATTGAGCCTAAACTTCCCACCAATTGGGGATTCTCATGCAGTTTACTTACCGAGCACTGGACAAGCACCAATCTTTCTTCAGTGTCAGTAATTTTGCTGTAATACTCCCATTACTTTGTTAAGAAATGATGCTACAGAGTTTGCTGATTGGCTGGATTTGCCTTCAATCCCGGAAGCCAGGTTCCTTCTTAAACATGATACGAGAACTGCAAAAGCACTCTGGGGCCAAGTTAGAGTTTGGCGAGGAGGGGACTCCATCGCAACGATGATGAACTACCCTCTCTACAAGGAGTACCCTCTCTGCCAAACAGAAAGTCCACCCACCTCATCTGGAGGCGGGCAGATCTTCATTATGTCTCCACCGCTGACTTAATCTTTACCCTCGAGGGGTAAATGTGAAGCCCTACATCCTTGGAGAAAAATATATTTTGACCAGCAAAATATTGTTTCCATTTCTAAACAAGACATTTTTATTCAGTTTTGTTTAATAGTAGAAAAAATCATTGCATTTATATACTCACGTCAAATTGAAAGTAAAAAAGTGGTCCAAAACGGCACAACGGCGTAGTGCAAGTGAAATAGGTGCGTTTAAAGTTTAAACTGCCCATCATGCGCTGAGGCATCACACGGAGAGAAGGCCGCTGGCTGCCAATAGCAGTCTGGCCAGCTTCATCAACAAAGAGCATGCTCTCCGCAAACTACCCATCCCAGTAATATATATCTAAATACTACACGTAACCTTCAAACCCTCTTCCACACACCAGCCATAACTAATACATGCCTTGAACAAAATGCACACACCCGCTAGAAATGACAAATTATACACAGCCCAGAATACATGGACCTAGCGTCAATTGTAGTTTCCTGCTTTAGGTAAATAAGACAAATATGTCTTCTTCTGGACACATAATGTGACAAAGTGATAGAGCAGCTACATTGTTGGGCATATTTTAAAACTTTTATTCCCTTAAGTCACTTTATTCCCTTAAGTCACCCACTCCAAAGAACAAAGAGGAATGTATGCATTGTGTATTTACTACAGGAGCACATACAGACTCCCCAGCTAACGAGAACATCAGAATTCTGTGCATGCCGACTCCCCAGCCATTGAGAACATCAGAACTCTGTGCGGCGTCCTATGATTAGTAGAGCTACCTTCAACTCTCCAAACACCACAAATTCCACCCCTAGTTTTGATGCTCATTGTTGCTAAACATAGACCGACCATGCATTGGAACGGCTCTCCTTAGAGAATAGCTCCCACAATACGAAATGGCATACATGTAACAGCTTCTTTTAGACAATGCACCCCGACATTAGCAGTGCCAGTCATGTATCTTGGAACAACTTCAAATGAAGCCCCACAATACTAATGTGTGATGCTTTAGATGCAATTTGATGCCACACACTAGTTCACCGCACTGATTTTCACAGTAAGCAGGTGCCTCTTCACCATAGACCATTGGTGACTTTGTCCCCAACAAATCCAAAGAGTCTTTAACCTCTTATTTTCGATACCCACGAATGTGAAGGGATCCTCTGAAGTACATGAATTTTAATAAAATGTATCGAATGTATGGATAAAAACGTAAAACCTATTTTAGGCTGTACAGATATTAATATATTAAAGATTCCAAATACAAATCAACACATCAAAACACCTGTGTGGCCACTGAATTGAACAATACCAAAAATATATAATGGACAGGCTCTTCCTACATTGAATTGTGAAGTAAAGTAACAAAATGCAACATGAACAATATGTTAGGCTACAACATCCACAAATCTCCGAACAATGTATTTTAATGCCTACTTTTTGAATATACACATCTATTCAATGCTGCATTTTTTCAACACAATTACACACTTTATTTGAACGATATATGCAATATATAAATAGTAAAAAAAATTGCTAAATAAAAATACAAATATTTCTAACATTATTTGAAAAACATGGCGACCACTCACCTTCTTCAACTGAAACAAGTGCAAATTCAGGTGTATTTAAGGGTTGTGGCCCACTAAAAAAAACATTATTGCAAAAAATATATTGCATAAATGTAGTTTTCTTGTAAGTGTAAGATTAATACAATATACATTAGAAGTTAATTTTAAAATTAGCAAACCAAAGAATTCCTAATTAAATATATAATTACATTTGTATATATTAACATATTTACTTCACAAGAAGTAAATGTATATTGTGTAAATAAATAAAAAATGTAAATGAACTAAAAAATATGACTAAATAAAATAATTTCTAGTAATTGAATATCATATAATACAAATATCAAAATACATGTCTATTATTAGGAAATTACTGGTACATGTGCTTTTACAATAACTTTTAAAAACAACACAGAAACAGGTCCATTTACTCCATTACCGGGGCTGTCCCTGAGTAACACTATATGCCCTATGATGTTGTATCTGGCGCCCATTCCTCTCAATTCCATCCACACAGGTGACATGATAAACTACCTGAGTCCCTTTGATTTTTCTTTCATGCGTAGCCTTGGCCTAGATGTCCAAACATTCTATCTTTGGTGGGTAGCATACTATTTAAAAACTACTACTCTTAGGCCTAGATGTAGGTAATAGCAAATTACCGAATGGTAAATACCGAACTTTACCGATTCGGAATTCACTATTCGGTAAGTGCTATGTAGGTAAAATATTCGGTAAAAATACAGAATCTGTAAGATTCGGTAATTACCGATTCTGTAATTACAGATTCGGTATTTGCCATTGATTCCTATGGGCCTTGAAGCCCATAGGAATCAATGGCAAATACCGATTCTGTAATTACAGAATCAGTAAAATTACCGAATTTGCAAGGGTGACAGGGTGTCACTTTGACACCCTGTTGCACCCCTGTTTCTGGCTTGTGTGCCATGTGACACACAGACATGCCCTTAGGGCATGTCTGTGTGCCACATGGCACAGGTGTACATGCACAGATGTGCATGTACACTGGAATTCGTTATTTACCATGGAATAGTATTCCACGGTAAATAACGATTCGGTAAGGGCCTGTGGCACTGATTATAGTGCCACCTACATCTTGATTTACCGAATCGGTAAATATACCAATTCTGTAAATAAAATGCCCCCTACATGCCAAATTCCAAATACCGGTCGGTAACGGCCGAAGTCGGCCGTTACCGGCCGGTAATTGGCGACCTACATCTGGCCCAAGTTCCTCTTCATCAAAAATTTTCCTATTTGGATGAATATGCTGAAATTCTTGTCTTAAATCACAGTGTTTAGACTTTTAAAGAAAACAACAGATCCGAAATGGTACAAAAGTAGGAGATTAGCTTTTGCATTTTAAATTACTTCAAATGAATACATTATATGACTTAGCAAATGATAATTTTGGCCAAAATATGTCAGCCTAGTCTCCCAAGCCAAACACATTAGCCCATGTCTATTCTTTAAACTGCAAACAAAAAGAATTATTACATACATTTAGAATAGTTGCAACAATCTAGACATTACCCTCATTTATGAACTCGTATCCTCAGGTAGTACATTGATGCATTATAAAAATGTATGCATTAAATGTTATGAATGGGGTCTCAAGTTGGCAGTGGTATGCACCCTGTCCAAGTAGGGACCCTCACTTCAGTCAGGGGAAGGGAGTCACACAGCTAAGATTGCCCTGCTCGCCCCCTTGGTAGCTTGGCACAAGCAATCAGTCATATCTCATAGGCAATGTGTAAAGCTTATGTAAACACACACACAGTAACACAGTGAAAACACTACAAAAGAACACCACGCCAGTTTAGACAAATAGCCAATATTTATGTGAAGAGAACAAGACAAAAACGACCAAAATCCAACATAGACAATTCAAGATATCACTTTTAAAAAGATTACTGTAAAAATATAGATCCTATAAAACATTAGCTCCAACCTGGGCTTGCTCAAAGTCCTGACAGGTACTAATTCAAGAGTTCAGCGCCAACCACGAGGAGTGCGGGCTAGCCAAGGAGTCACACTGACCCCCAGTTACAACACCTTGAAAGTAATAAAAACAAAGACACTGCATGGTGTTGGGGATATGAGATGTCACTGATGCCGGTGCTGTGTCGGTTCCTTACTGCTGCACAGGAGCGGGTTCGATGAGTTCGGGAGGTCACCCACTTTGGTTATCGACTCCTCGATGATTTGTTAGAAGCAGTGATGTCGACCGGCAATGATGTTACTGGGAATAAATAGTTTGTACCCACACTTTGGCCTCGTGTTATGTTTTTTCACTCATTTGACTTTTGCGTTTCACCTTCCCTCACTTAATAGATTTTGTGCTGCTTTTCTCACCAGTTTGCACTTAATCAACCCTCCCACGCCGATTATGCACACTTTAACATTAATCCTTTGCAGAAGGTACAAATATTTTTTGCATCAAGCATACCTTTAAATATAAAATAAATGAAATCAGAAAGTAGATATATAGGGCCCCATTAGGATGGCGGGCGGATTGCCTCCGCCAGGGTAGCGGTGGCCACCGCCACCCTGGCGGAGGCAATCCGCCCGCCATCCTTCCCTGCATTCCCCCCCGCCATATTACGATGGCGGAGGGGACCGCAGCGGTCGGAAACACCGCCCGCCTGTTTTCCGCCCCGGTCGCCTAGCGGCCGGGGCGGAAAGCCTGTAACATGGTGGCGGTGTCTTGTAGACACCGCCCGCCATATTACTATGTGCATTACACAGTGCATTTCCGTGGCGGCAATGCCGCCACGGAAAGGCATGCGGAGACTCCCTGCGGGGGCCCCTTGCGGGCCCCCTGGGAGTCCGTGGCTTGGGGGGTGCACATTGGGGGTACCTATGGTACCCCCCCGCATGTCAGAGTGCAACATGGCAGGCACCGCGCGGTGCCTGTCGTGTTGCGCGTTGCCAAGCAAAACGTGCACTTTTACCATTGCGGCGGGCGGAGATTCCTGCTCCGCCCGCCGCAATGGTAGACATACAGGATGCACCCGCCTGTGTGGCGGGCGCATCCTAATACATATGTCGGGACCCCCGCACTGTTAGCGGGCGGTCCTCTTCTCCGTTAGGGTGGCGGGCGGGCAAATCCCGCCCGCCATCCTAATGAGGCCCATAGTTTTGTTTGCATTGCTTTGTGTCACACTAAAACAAGCACAAAACTTTAGTATCTCTGCTCATTTATTTCATAGCATTCTGTGAGGTACAAATATAAATCCTCACATTGTTTATAACTGTTGCATATTAACAAGGTTCCGATTAAAAGCAGTCTGATTTACTTGTTTGCCTTTCTATATGCTCTGCTCAACAGCACCTTTATTTCAGAAATATGAAGCTGAAAATGAATGCAAATGTTTTTCACTTTTCCAGGCACTTTGCAATCTCTACAGGATGGGTTTTAAATACAATCAATATCTAATCTAGGCTTACTAATCAATGTATTTTTTGAAATAAAGATGATATTAGTTTGTGTAACTGCTGCCCAGGAACTTCACGGAATATCACTTGAATAGAAAATATGGGTTTTATTTGCAGTGATTTAATTCTCATCTAGTTGTGTATGCATCAATACTCTTCAGGGGCTTCCCTCGTCACTTTCCCTTTTCCTTTATTGAATTTGACAAGAAATGCAGCATCTTGCGATGAGCACGGACATGGGTTGTTATTACACGGCCCATTCTTATTCATGGCGAAAAGGTGTTTGGATGTAGGTAAAACATGTATTCCATGTAGCTTTAGGGTATGTTGAGGAGCGACGTGTGGGATGGGTCCCAAGATATGAAAAGAGCATAGATTTACTTATAGGGTACCAGCACAACATATGGTTGGGTAAGCAACTTCAGATCCAGTATCAAGTCAAAGATAGCATAGTCTATTTATCATCACATGTATGTGTTCCTTGAAACAATTTTTTTTATCACAACAAACAAGATCAGAAAATGTACTGTTACATATTCACGACACTAGAGGGTCTGGTACCATACACTTCTATTTGCCCATATGCATTGGTCATAGTAAACCTTGTACAGCAGAGATACATACCTCATCATTGTTGTCTAAAGCCTCTGGAACATTGCATGAATAATTCAGTATGAAGAGAGGCCAGCTCATTATAGGAGATAGATGGCTTCTCCACAGGCCTACATGACCCAACATTAGCTAGGACAATACTCAGTCCCATAACTAGGGATCTCACATCTTTTCAAACCTCTTTAGGAAACCACTACTCTGTTTTCTTTTAAGTCTCTGCTTGCATGCAGGAGTCCATGTTTGTTTACCACGACCCCAGGCTGCCCACTCTTCAATTCTTGAATACAACCTTTTTGGCATGGAGTGGGAAATATCCTTACTAGGATCTCTGAGAATGATATAGAAGGTGATGCATGAGGAACACTCCTGCATATCTGGAATGGGCTGATGCCACCCAAATATGCAACGTGTTGTGAGCCAGCCTTGGTGATGGCCTTAATTTGAAGAGCTAAAGTGCCCTTAGAAAGACATCTGTGTTCACTGGAATCTTGGCCCTACCTCCACCCTTCGTATAGTCTGGCTAGATATCCAGGTCTGCCATATGCATGTCTTTCAACTGGCAGAGACTGTTCTTGTAGCACTGTGAATGGTCACTTGTTGACAACCTGGATTTGGGTCACCCAATAGTGTTTTCTTACCTCTGTTAGCGAAATGCCCTTTATCTATCAAAAGGGTCATCCATCACACGATATGGTAAGGAGCATGCAATCGATTCTCCGAAAGAGAGACTCCAGTATTGTATAAGGTGTGTTTTACAATACTTATGTAAGCTTGAGAAATTTTGGTAAAGGGCAGCACCACACCAAGGTGCAAGGGTTTCTGCATTGTAGGGATGATTGTTTCTTGTGCAGGAAGGGATACCTTAATGCATAAAAATAATCAATGGAGGTGATTTCCTCTTTCTATGTGTGTTACTGAATGCAGAACACATAGAAAGAGGAAATAAATGAGGAGAAGTAATTTTATTTCTCCACCCTGCGCTTCCCCTATACCTCCCCTGGGGAGGCAGAGGTTTTTGATGCATTCCTAGGTTTACAGCAAAAAATAAATGAAACGAATTTCGTTGCCCATGCTGCATCACATTTGGCGATGCAGCTTGGGCAAAGAAATTCGTTTTATTTATTTTTTAGATACTTACCTCTAATGGTCCATATCCCGCATTTTACAACCCCCCAACCTGACCCCCCCTGCCTGATGTCACCGCCCCAGTATAACGCCCTGCACAGGACGTGCCTGCTCAAAGGTTGCTTTGGTGTATTTAGTAGTCACATCTTTCATAAATTTCGCAATCAACCACCTAAAATGAATATCCACTATAAACAACAGCAAACCTCATCTCATGTGGCAACTCAGACATGGGGCCTATACAATCTGAGCATATGGTTCACCTGGATCTTTAATATGTCCTTCCATGCTCTGACTGCCAACTCTCAATCTCATCTCACCTTCCTTGCAAATGTTACAATTTTCTACCCAACTCTTTACTTGATCATCCAGTCCCGGCCACCAAAATTCTTCTTTAAGCCTCCTATGTGTCAGATCCTGCCTGAAGTTCCCCTCACCTCATGCACCAACTTAAATATGCGAAACCTTAACCCTAAGGGTGGTACAGAGTAATCACACCTCATGACTATGTCCAGGTCATTTACCGATAATTCATCCAACACTTTCAAGAAAGGCCTAGCTGACATAGAGACAGTATTTTCCCTCACAGCCCCTTTTTAAATCATAACATCACCTCCTTCAACACCTCATCCGAGCTCATATCCTCCTCCCACTCCAATTTAAAAAAAGCACCTAAACCACACAGTACTACATCCTGAACAGATGCTACTGTTCCTTCAGCATCCAAGTTCTTCACAGCCAGCCCCACCATTGCTTCCCAATCCAATGACATCCTTGACAATCAGCCTGCACATTCTTCCATCCATGTATAAACTTAACCTCATAAAGATATTCTTGTAATCTCGCTGCTAATCTAGCAAGCTTTACCAACCCTTTACCAGCCCCACCAGCACATGAAATGTTGATCAATGGTTTATGATCCATTCTTAAAACAAACATCGCTCCCCACAAATACACTCAAAAAAATTCCGCACCCCATGCTGCTGCAAGGGCCTCGCGTTTGATTACGGAATAGTTCCTCTTGGATGTATGATGTTACAACGCAAACTATTACAACGCATGCTTTTACAACGCATTTTTTACAATGCAAGTACTTTTACTACGCAAGTTTTACAACGCATTCCATTACAACGCAAAATAGTAATAGTAATAGAAAAGTGATATTACAACGAAAACACTTACAACGCATACCATTACAAGGCATATTTACAAGTAATATATATATATTTTTGTAAAATATAACCTGGCACGGGATGCAGGAAAAATAGGGGATTTGGGTGGGTAAGTAATTTAATTTGTGGTAATAAACTGTACAAAAAAAACAAAATACATTATCGAAAATTAATTCTCGAGTATTAAATAAAATACTCAGATCATGTGAAATGAAGAAAACAAATAAAAAAAAACACTAACATACATTCAGAATGAAATAATATATGTAAAGTAAACGAACATTTCGGAAAAACTCACGACATATTAAACACAAATTCGCCATTTTAGATAAGGAACAAGAAAAATAAGTCCTACACCTGTTTTCATTATCCAACACCTTGAGAGTCAAAACAAAATGGAGAAACAAATGCTTTTACACGCACCAAAGACAAACTTTTTTATCGGTAAATTAAATTACATGTTTTCACATAAAAAAAAGCCACAAAAAAACGAACTCAAATCTATTTTCCAATAAATTTAAGAAACACCTCACTAAAACCTATAAATACGAGTAAGACTCCATTTTTAAATCAGTTGTTTTACAACTCCCAGGGAGAACAGACGGAATACACTGACCCTCTGACCTCCTGACCTCCTAACACAATTACAACCTGGAGCGAAACCAAACCTAAACGTTTGTAAAAAACAAGTACCAAAGTCAAATAAATAAAACTCATCATTCAAGTACCTTAAATACATTTCAAATTCTAAATAAAACTCATTTTATTTTTCAGAATTATTACAATAAATTCTTCAATCAATTCTATAGTTTAACGAGCACAACTATTTTCTCTGCTTTGTAAGTTCATATACTCTTTAAATAGTCCTTGTCGTAAAATCTGCTTAAACTCAATAATGATAAGTTTTCTAAATTTTCAAAAAATGAAATTATTGACACATGCAGCAAGGTTGAAATAAGCTAAAGTTATATTTTTTTAAAACATTCTGTGCCCCATTCGCAATATCACAGTTTTTAGATCAGTTATTTGAAATGTTAAAGAAGGAAATGTCATCGTAAATGTATTTAAACAGAAAATACATTAAAAGAGAAGCACAAAAAAAATCTTTAAAATAGTGATTCTCAACTCAAGACGGAAAAGAACAAAGATCCAAGATCAAACAAAAGGTGATCTTTTTTAGCATAATTTAAATTATAGTTTTGTGTAAATATTAGCAAACTTAACCAACTGATGAATGTAAAAGCATTTTTGAAGAGCAAAGACATTTCTTCAATAGGTAAAACACAAGTTTAAATTTGTTTTCCAAAGTATATTCCAATGTATTGTTTTGAAATTATATTTTCCCAAAAACATTTCTAGGTAACCAAAACTTAAAAGTTACATTGTTTATTTTCTCATTATTTAGATCTTTCAACTGCTTTAGAAATATCAACATTCATCCTTCGAAAAAAACCATCTCAGAATTTTAAAAAGGTAAATATCTCTTTAAAAAAAGAATTAACACAAAAAGAAACGGTTTTCAACAAACCATTGTATGTCAAGCCACAAACCAAATTCAAAAACAGTATCTAAAATCGTGTTTCACTATCTATTATGCAGGATCCCAATATTCTACTCATCTATTTCCATCTCAAAAGACAAAGCAACAACGAAAAAGAGCAAAACATAAGGTAAATGAATTTATAACATCTTTAAGTTGCAAACTGCATTCAACCCTTTGGTAAGAAATTAAATAATGTTTTTTAAGCAAAAACCAACAAATACTATCTAAAAATGAAAAATGTACGACATTTTATGAATTAAAACAGACAATGATCACTTATAAATGCAATGTATTCAGCTAAAAAGAAGAGTGTTGTTTTTTCGTTTCTTTAAAAAGAGAAAGAATTTAATTATTTTCGTTACTTACCAAATCTAAAATGTTCTTTTTTTTAAAGAAAACAGAAAACCATCTAACTATCATCAAACAACAAAGAACAACCAAAAGGAAATCCTTCTTAATTCAAACCTTCATAACTCCATTCTAAATAGGTAAATCTAAAAATACAGAAGCATATTAAATTAAAGTAGGAAAAGTGTGGGATAGTGTAAGGGTACCATTTACTATACTAACTTCATAAAGGTGCAGAAGTCGGAAAAGTGCAGGATACTGAAGGGGTACCATTTACTATTCCAAATCCAGAAAGGTGCAGCAGTAGAGAAAGTGTGTGATAGTATAGAGGTACCATTTACTATTCTAACTCCAGAAAGGTGCAGCAGTAGGGGAAGTGTAGGATAGTGTAGAGGTACCATTTACTATTCTATCTCCAGGAAGGTGCAAAATTAGTGAAAGTGTAGGATAGTGTAGGGGTACCATTTACTAATCTAACTCCAGGAAGGTGCAGAAGTGGGGAAAGTGTAGGATAGTGAAGGGGTACCATTTAGTATTCTAACTCCAGGGAGGTGCAGAAATAGTAAAAGTGTTGGATAGTGTAGGGGTACCATTTACTATTCCAACTCCATAAAGGTGTGAGAGTAGGGAAAGTGTAGGATAGTATAGGGGTACAATTTTCTATTCTAAGTCAATAAAGGAAAAGCACTTGTGAAAGTATAGGACAGTGTAAGGGTAGATGCGACAATAGTAAAAATCGTAAACAATGCTTCACAAACAAAGTCAAACATATTAAAAAAAAACTTTTTTTGCTGAAAATGTCTTCTGAACAGACTGCCTCGTACGTGAATTCAAAGAGAGGGTACCGCTTGTTTAAGCATGCAGGTTATCTATATTGTAAAGAAAGGATTAGTGAACCACGTAGACATTGGAGGTGTGTGCAATATTACTCATCCCATTGCAGTGGCAGAGCGGTTACTCAAGGAGAAATTATTATTAAAACAACTGAGCATAACCACTCTGCCTCTGCAATGGAGATTGAGGTTCGTGAGACCATTAATGAAACGAAAGCAATTGCATGCACCTCCAATGTCTCTACAGTTTCAATTTTAAGTGAGGTTGCACAGCATGTCCCTAGTCATGTAGCTAGTAGTATGCCTATCATTCCCAATTTGAGAAGAATTATTCATAGACAAAAGCAGGCAAGTAATACCCATACAACCAAACCTCACACCTTTGCTGACATTGTAATTCCTGACGAACTCTCTATTTCTTTCTCTAATGAACCTTTCCTCATACATGACAAGGAAAACCATCACAAACGAATTCTAATCTTTAGTACTCCCCACAACCTTGTTAAATTGGAGAACAGTGAAATTGGGATGATGGAAGGGACATTTAAAAGTACACCCCATCCTTTCACCCAAATTTACACTATTCATGCTAAGATTAACAATAATGTAATCCCGTTAGTATATAGTTTGCTACCTGACAAACAAACTGCAACCTACACTGAATTTTTATCAGTGGTTAAAACAAAAACATCCAATATAAGTCCTAGGAAAATATTGTGGATTTTGAATTTGCATGATTAATGTCATTACCAAAACGTACATGAATATCCAAATTCAGGGATGGTTTTTTTTCATTTTTCCCAGGCAATTTGGCGTAAACTTCAAAAAACATCCCTGGTTGGAGATTATTCTACAGATAGCAAATTACAGTTTTAAATTAAAAAACTAACATCTCTTTGCTTTGTTCCTCCTGAAAGTGTAGACGAGTACTACACTGCAATTACAGTCTCTGAATTTTTTTAATGAGATCGAAGAAAAATTGGCACCCTTACTAAATTATTTCGAAGACACATGGATTGGGCATCTAAGCAGTTCGGGTCGCAGAAGGAAGCCACGTTTCCATGTGGAGTGGTGGAACTGCTACACGAACTGTTTCGAAGGAGAAGCAAAAACAAACAATGCCATAGAGGGATGGCATAACTCCTTCAACCATACAATTGGCAAAGCACACCCCAACATCTATAATTTTTTGGAAAATTTGAAGAAGGAGCAAAGTTTCCAAGAAATGAGAATTGCTCAGACATTAACTGGTAGCCTAAACCCACGCATCTCTCAAAAATCAAAACAAATGTCAGAAAGACTATTGGCAATTTTACAACAGTTTTCGTTGTGTGTGGCTATGGACTACCTAGAAAATTTGCTAACATCCTTCATTTTTAAATTAAATTTACATATTACTTTCCTGTTTTGACCAAAATTAAACTGTCTTTCTAATTTAATTGGCATTTACTTCACATTAAATTATTTTTTTTAAATAATGTCGGGTCACCTTACCTTTAGAAGTCTTCTTTCTTTTTCTCCATAGTAATCCACCAAATAACCCATAAAGAGTTTAAATCCAAATCCCTTTTGCAATCCCAACTTTTAAAAAAAATGTATCCATATCTTATTTTTTCTAAAAACCATCACCATTTCTATTTCCATTGTTTGAAATATTTTTAATATTTTTTATTTTAAAAATGCAATTGCTAATGGTTAAAAATGTATCCTCTTTGATTGAATACGGAAAAAAAGTAAAAATTTAAAATCTTAACCAAAATGCTTTGCTTTTCTAAATTTGTTCCTTTCATCCATTATTTTCAAAAGTGCATTAGCAAAAAAAAAAACATTGTCCATATTCTCCAAATTAGATCAAAAGGATCTTGAATGCTTTACTTTCCAAATGTGTTCCTTTCATCCATTATTTTCCAAAGTGCATCAGCAAAAAAAATCCATTGTCAATATTCTCTAAATTCTTTTCGAAAGGATCTTCAACAAAATCAATTTATAAAAAATACCAAAGAGCTTTTCTATTCATTTTATTTTTAAAAAAGTCCCCGAAATACAAAGTGTTTCCATGTTGATCACAAATATAAACCACTATCCATGCAATCCTTTTTTTTCCAATTCGATCAATTTTTTCAAATTGTCGTCGAGATTTCAAAGGATTTCCATAATGTATCGGAAAATATTCCAAAATCCATGACAAAAAAAGAAGCATTCAAAAAAGTTCACCCAAAAAAGCCATAGCCTGACAAATGCAAAATTCTTTCCAAATCGATCTCCAAAACAATCCAAATTCCAAGTATTTGATCAAATCTCATTTATTTTAACTTTACATTTTTAATTTAAAAAACAACTGTACTAGTTCAAACTAAATAAAACTCATTTTTCAAAAACAATTTCTTTTTAATAAGACATTTACATTTTTTTTCAGGTGACCCGACCAAGGCTTACGCTACTTACATAACCGGCGACATACTGTAAATTATACATATACATTTTGTTTGACATATGCAACCTCTTCTAATCCTTTCTTTACAATATAGATACTGTTTTTATTTTTTTTTGTTTATAAATAAAGTTTGGACTCTCTCCTACCTGAACGCAGATCAGCTTCCAGGTGCTTCCTCCTTCAACGCTGTAGAAAATGGCTGCTTGCATTCACGTATACGCGTCAACGTCATCACTAGCTACAAAGATTGAAAAAGGACTAATTATTACATATTATTAAATAAACTTCTACAACTTTTTTAATTTAAATGTTTAATGTATATATTTTTTTAAAATAAATATTAAGTTTTTATCAAAATTTATTTTCAATAAAATATATTTTACAAAACAAATGATATGTTTTCAATTTACTGGCTTTATTTAAAAATATTATTTTTTAAATGTTTTAAATATATCTACATTTTATTATAACCGATAGTTGTTATAAATTGCACTTACCTCCACTTACTTGTCCCTTTCCCATGCTTTTTTGCTTCCTTCTAGCATTAAATAACCTTTTTAATTTGTATCGCGGACTTCTGAACATCAGCTGTAGAAATAAACGAAGGACATTCATCTCCATTAGAAACAATGCAAAAGCGTGCTAACTCTTCTATTTTACCTAAATTACATGTGTTCTCTATTTTAAAAACAAACAAATCCACAAAGCCAAATTTTTTTAATAAATATCTTGTATTTTATTTTAACATATGTTAAAATACAGTAATAAAGTAATTTATTTATTTTTAAATAAAAAATAAATACCTGTGATTTAATTTTTTTTAATAAAAAGGAATAAACAATTAAATATTTCTTTTTTAAAAAGATCATTTTTAATTTTTTTTCTTACACTTAATTTTTAAATAATTTTAAATTAATACCTTTAAAAAAAAAAGAATAAACTATTACTTTTAAATTAATTTAATAGTTTAATTTTTTACCAATAATACCTTTAAATATTACTAAATTTAAATTAATACCGGAGTATTTTTTAAACAAAAAGAAATCATTTTTAAACTAACAATTTAAAAAAAATCCGTTCATTAAATACTTAATTTTAAATTAATACCTGAGTTTTTTTTAAACGAAGAGAAATCATATTTAAACTAACAATAAAAAAATCCTTTCAATAAATACTTGAAATTAAATTAATACCTAAATATTTTTTTTTATTAAACAAATTGTAAAATAAAAACTAGGATCAAATATCCAAAGTATTTTAAAAAAAAACTAAAATCTAACATACTTACGATGTAAAGACATGCTTTGTAAAGACATTTGCGTTGTAATAGCATGCGTTGTAAATGCATGCGTTGAAAAAGCATGTTGCGTTGTAAAAGTTTAGTTGTAATGGCATTGCGTCGAAAACTAACGACGAAACACGTGTCGGCTGTGTGAAAATTTCCAGTGAACAGGAATAAATTTGAAACTTAAGTACAAGGACAATAACTCATTTCTATTACATTGTGACAATTGGTGGAAACACTGGCATATAAAAGCTATACTATAATTTAACGTGTGCTAAGGAGTGTTGTAGTTCTATGATACCTAGAAAAGATTTCAATTGGTCTTTGGGGCAGGGATATTGACTCTAATAAGCAGCGTTTGGACCTAATTTCGCCACCAGTTATCATGTAGCCTAAGTACTCAACTTGTTTTGTCAAGAATATACACTTATCACGGCTCACAGTCATGCCGGCATCTTCCACTCTACTGAAAACCTGTCTTAGGATGCCATCGTGTTGTTCCACTGTCTTCTCCAAAATTAAAACATTGTCTTGAAAGTAGACAACATTCTCCATTCCTCAAATATGCTTGCCATCATTCTTTGGAACACACTTGCAGCCGACACCAAGCCAAACAGCATGCAAGTAAATTGGAAGATCCATTCTATAGTAATGAATACAGTCAATGCTTTTGAATCTTTATGCACCCTGATCTGATGATAAGCACTCCTCAGATCCAATGTAGAGAAGTACTTACCATCTCTGACAGATAATAACAGTTCATTTATATTAGGGAGAGGAAAAGTGTTGGTTACAATATCATGATTCAAGGGGCTCAAATCAGCACAGAATCTCAAGTACCATCAGTTTTTTTAGTATTAACCCCTGGAGAAGTCCAGTGTGAGGCCTCCACCGTTCTATCACTCCTCCCCTCAACATGTCACTCAACCGTTCCTTGATTCCATCACTCACCTCCTAAATTTGTGTTGTATTGGTTTAGCATCATCCTTTAGCATAATCTTGTGAACACATCCCTTTAAGAAACCAAGTTTATCTTCAAAAACCTTACGAGCCTGTTGTAAAAATCCTTCAATTGGACATCTTTCACCAAAATGATCTGACAAGGTGACCTTGGTTTAATTATAATATTGAGATCATATTGATGTGTCCAACCAAGTATAGGGGGGGCAGCCTTTGAAACATTTTCTTTACCTTCAGTACACCTTGCCTCAAACCTTATAGACCCTACCATGTATTCCACAGTAGCTATAGATTCGCCCTGGTACCCCGCAGGGTTGATATCCTTAGGTTGGAGTGAGACATTTTCCCACAGTTTTTAATTAAAACATCTCGGATTAGCGTGCACATAGACCCCAAGTCAATTGTGAGCTCAGCACCACACGCACACATTTCAAACAAGGTCGGAGGTCTTGTCATCCTCCTTGCCTCATCCTCATGTTTTGCCGTTTCTCCTATCACCAATATCCTATCTCTGCACAAGAGTTCTTCTCCCCCATGAACAATGTTAACTTTCAATGTGTTCTTCTCTTTGTCTTTGTTACTTCTTTGCCAGCACATATGTGCATAGTGACCTTTGTAACCACATTTCCTACCAACTTGATCACTAGCAAATACCTCTTTGAGTCCGCCATATGATATGTACTCGCACAGTGCACACACTCTTTCACCTTGCTTCTTGAAGGTGTCCCCTTGACATTTTTTTTTTACTTCACACAAACTTCATCCTCCTCCTCATGCGAACAATACTCTATACTGGCAACTTCACCACTAGTTTTCTTCCTTTTGCTTATTTCGTTCATACACTTTTGAGATTCTTTAATGAGTTTAGCACTGTCCACCGCCTTTTTAAAGAATGGATCTTTTTCACCCCATTACCTTTCTCGGATTTTCTTTCCTTGACACTGTACTATTAGTTGGTCACGGATTAGCTCCTCGGTCATCATGCCAAAGTGACACTTGACTGACAATTCTCACAATCTAGCTACAAATTCATCTACAGATTCATGTTCAGCTTGAGGTTGGGTATTAAATGTATATCTTGCCATCACCAAGTTAATTTATTTCGCGAATCTCATTTCCAATCTCTTAAGCGCCTCTTTAAGAACATTGTCCATAGGTTAGCCATTAGGTCGAACTGCCACCAGAAAGAAATTGCACTTCACTATCTAGTGCACTCAACAGAAAAGCCTTTTTCCTAGCAGGACAAAAAAATGTTGTCCATCAAGTGCTGTTATATAGTTCTCCAACATCTCCACCCAATCTTCCCAAGAGTTAGCTGGTGTTCCAGGATGTGGTAAGAATACAGGTGGCATAATTATACCAGACTGCATATCATGGCAAAACATGAGCAAAACCAAAATGTAAATAACTGTGTATGACTGTATTATAATAATAGAACATGCAAATCAGCAACTGTACTGTGAATGTACTTCATAAATAACCTAAGCGTGAGAATCAAAAAGGGTGCAGCAGAGAATTCTGTTAGCAGTGAGGTAAGCTCCAATACGCTGCAAGATAAGTAAACAGTATCTGTTGTAACATGCCAAAAATACACCATAAAATTGGGAAAAATGCTAAGGTGTGAAGATCACCATAAAAACGGAACTGCATGTGTCAGATAACACCTATTTCAGAGATGCACCATGGTGTGCAGATCACCGTGATTGTGTCTGCATTAAAGATGGCTGCACGTTATCATACCATCATTGTATATTATGTTGTTGCATTGTCCTGTGCCCACGTAGATAAACTGGAAAGTGTGGGCTTTCCCTGCCACACCCAAGATGGCACTACAATTTGTAGGCTGAGTTGCGGTTTAATGATGCCAGTGAACAAGTAGCTGCACCACTGATGTCAGAGCCACAACCTTGCTTCAGAAAGACGATGACTGAGCCTCCGTCACGAGCCAACTTTACCTGCAAGCACTCGTCCACATGCCGGAGCTCGAGCGCCTTAAACCTAAATGGTGAGTTCCTCCTAACTGAACCAGTGATTTCTAACAGTAACTTGAATTGGAGAATGCCCCACTTGGGTTCAATCAAATGGTGTGGGATGACCGTAGCAAATTTTGTCTTTCATCTAACTCATAACAGCCAGGTAACGCCAGGTTGTGTCCTCCAGGAACCAAATCACCAAAATGTTGTGGGTTCGGGCTGGAGGAACCACCGAATACTAGTTGAGGTTTCAATGTATGCTTTAATGGAGGAACACAACCTGGCATCGATCCACACCAAGGAGCCAGGGTAAACTGACTTCTCTGGTGTGATCTCTGCCTTACATTCTAGAATACTACAAGTTACAAAATAACAAACGTACCTCGACAACAGCAGAATTGCAGAGGCCCTGTTGAAGATGCAATTGCATGTTGCGATCAGCCCATGGGGGGGCCGCAACTGCCAAAGTTCTAACCAGCCTACGAAGGGCTATATTATATATATTCATAATAAGCCTCCAAAGGGCCTACACCTACCAAATGTCACCTGACCCTGTTACAGGCTTTAAACATATCTGGACCCTCCAGTTACTACATGGGCCAAACTATGGATTCAGGGGCCCTGGGCACCTTTACTCTTTGTCTAGGTGCGGCCACACCCCATTAGTACTGCTACAAATCAAAAGACTCATGGGTGGTGTATCGCTGGCCATTGCCTAGTACCAGAGGTGACAGACACTTGAGTACTGTCTGTCAGCATGCCACCACTCATCAAATTGTGCAGGAGTGCCCAGAGGTACAGGGCAGGCCGAGGTCAGTATCGGAGGAATGATTACCCTCATGAATAAGATGACTGTGTATATTGTTTTGATTGTGAATTAAACTGCACATGTACCAGACTTATATGACTCCTGTTATCTCCTAGAGGAGAGGTGTGTGTGCAGTGCCTGTAGTTCCAATAGTTCCGCTCTTGCACAATAGCTCCCCTCTTTTAGGGTATGACAATATCTGAATGCAAATTCTGCCAGAATAATCATTATAATTTGATATACTTGTGAAAGATGATAACAGTTATGGTTGTTCAAGTAGAGGTATGCAATTCATAGTTTACTGTCAAAACACCAACTACAGCTTATTATCCTAGATAGGTGAAGCTGGCCATTCATGTTGACAACATGGCAGTAAAGTCAGGAAACTCATTCATTTTCAATCCTGTAACTGTTGGAAGATTGGAAGTCCATGAGGTCGGGTCATCTACTTTATGAAAGCTATTATCAGTTTCTTTAATTATGGATCTCTTTTTTCTGCATACTATGAATCTGCCATAGTTTTTGGAGAAAACGGGGCGATAACAGTGACAAACAATATTAGGTTACCAACAAAATATAAGGTTTTGGAGGGCAGTGTTAGTAGAATTCCTTTAAATTATTTCAAGTGATACTTCTTTGAAAGCTTACAGGGCACACTTGGCAAACACTGCTAATGCCTCGTGTAAATTAAGTATCAATTTGCAGTTGAAAACCACCCACATTTTGGTAAAAAAGTGTAAACAAAATATATCAAAATAATGAACACAAAAGAAATTCAGGCGGGAGCTGTGACGTATTGCACAATAGTTGGTAATTGGCTGAGCTATTTAATTGCTAGACCAGGAGCAATGAAAGATACATTGTTTTTCAATCAGTTTTTCATAAGAGAGTTTTGCTTTATCCTAGCAAAAATACGTTGAAGCAATTTAACTGTGGTACCTATACGTTCCAACAGGAAAATGTGCGCTATGTGATTTATTTATATGCAATCTGGTTCATATCAACATCACTCTTTTGCTGTCTCAAAGCACTTTTTTAAACTGTGTGCATACAGAACAGGAAATAAAGCCAGATAAATCACACAGGGTGTGCATCATACATTAGGGATGTTAGCAGGGTCACAGGGCAAGAACCTGCTTCATGGTGGGTTTGCATTTTTGTTTAATCTTGACCTGCAAAAAGCTTTAACTGTAAGTTGTTGAATACCTATCGTTTACAATACAGTGTACAGGGAGGGCTTCGAATCAACCTCTTGATCATAAGTGGATGGCTTTCTATCTCCATTGTTTGCTGCTTATTCAATAACGTCCCCCCTAATCTTGTGTTTGTCCCATCATCGGAGCATTCGAATTTACAATGTTTTCAATTGGCTAACCTATGTGAACTATTTTTATTTATTTCGGGGTCAAGCCTTTGAACCAACTCATCATCGTACACAGAATATTCAATACATAAAATTATCAAATATTCACAATAATAAAAGATCTCAAACCATCTGCATTATACAAAATATAGTTAAAATATAGATATAAATATCTAGCTTCACCATGCTTGGTCAATTCAAAGGCCACAATATTTACTTCATAAACACCTGGCATGAAACAGATATTTTGTTACATTAAAAACAATAGGACCACTAGTATCTGATTTAAAAATTCTCAAAGCATCCACATAGTGGGTCAAACACAACATATGACAAATAGGAACAATCCATTTTCTTCGGAAAATCACAAAAAAGCATGTGTGTCTCAGTATCTTTCTCCAATAAAAAACTATTAGTTAAAGAATGTTTTGCCAATTTACACTTAGAAGAAGTTTAAAATACCATACCACCTTTATGTATAATTGTTTTGCAGCTGCCAGTTATATGGCATCTAAATGAGCTTCAAAATATGAGGGGCGATGCGTTACTTCTCAGTGCGCACTCCTTGCGAGATACCTGATTCGTCATATTTAATGTATGACGCATCATGTCGCAAGGAGTTACAGATACGTCAGTATTTCTGACGTATCTGTAAGGGCAAAAGTGACACATTGCTGGAGTGTGTCACAAAAGTGGCACAACTCCGGCAATGCATCCTTTCACATGGGGCAAGCCCCATGTGAAAGGGCCTGTGTCAGTCTTACGCCTGCTGTGAGGCAGGTGCAAGATTTTGACGCAGCGGCGTCCTAGAAGTGACGCAGTGAAATCTTATAGATTTCACTGCGTCACTTCTACGAGGCTTTTTGCGGGGGAACACCCCCCTTGCATACTTTATACCTGACGCAGGTATAATGTAGCGCAGGGGTTTACAAAGTGACGCAGCTGCTTAGATGCGTCACTTTGTAAATAGTGCGCAACAGGAGGCATGTTTTACGCTGCCGATGCGTAACAAAAAGTGGCGCATCAGAAGCGCAAAACTGACGCAAGCCTCATAGATGAGGCCCGAAGTACATTGAATTCAAGATACTTCATAGTACAGGCCCGTTGTTCTGATATACGCATCAACCATCTACTACATATTCCCAATATGTTTTTGAACTGTTATCTTGAGTACCTCGTTATGAGCATTGGCTTGGCCCATGGATCATTCAACCCTAATTTATGCAACCATAATTTAACAGAGGCCAGCCATGAGATCACCCTCCTGAGGTCTAAGTTGAGCAATTCTTTGAACCCCTTCTGAGAGGCTCCAGTTCATTTTTGGACCATATTCTACACCCGTGCATGAGTGGTCTAAGATGTATAATGTGAGCAACCAACATCCTTTATTCCCATGCCCATGTGTAATGGCACCAGAGAAGTGCTCTGGGCAGGATAATAAGAGTTCTTAGAAACCTATTCTCCCCTTTAGACAAGCTGTCTACAGCACTGAAGCACCATACTTCAGCGTGATAACGGTCAGACCGCAATGCTCTTCGCCAGTAGACCTGCGAGGCAAGGGAAATTCACCCGGAGGAGTTGGCTTTGAATAGCTTCAAAATAGCTGCTGCATTGTACCGCACAGAGAGTTGACATTTTGTGATCTGAGGTACCCGCAAGATAGCATCAGTAATTTTAAGACCAAGGTACTCAAAACTCCTTAGTCCCCCTATGGCACAGCTACCCAACATCAAGGTACATCTGAAGCATTTGGGTTAAAGCAGATATATTTAGATTTGGTTGTGTTAATTTCTAGCCCTCTATCTACACAAAAGCAGTAAAGTGGTCCAGTAAAGCCTGGAGACCCATAGAGGTGCATGAAATCAATAGGGTGTCAGCAGTATATAGTAAAGCTGTAACCTCCCCAGCTAAAATGGGGAATCATTGATAGATGTCTCTAAATACTTCACTACACAATTGATATGTAATGAAAATAAAGCTGGAGCCAAGACCCAGCCCTGTCTTACTCCTTTGTCTACAACTGTATTTTGATTACCTCCTCATTCCTTCCCAATCTCACCTAGCCATAATTTGTAGTGTGCAACCTGTTAAGGATGCCTAATATTGATTAATATTGAGTCTGGTGCATTCAAATCTCTTAGGACCTTCCAAAGTTTTGTTCTAGGCAGGAGGTCAAATTTCGACTGCAAATCAATAAAAGTTACAAAAAGACGGCCTCATTACAAAACCATATTTTTTCAAAGAATACCTAAAAAAAGTCAATGTGATCAACCCATACTTTACATTTAAAACGTGCTTGGGATGAAGACTCATTATTCTCCATTCAGTCATGTAATTTACTGAGAATCTGTCTACAAAAAACATTTCTTTAAATTGTTGATGAGGCTAATTGCCTAAAATTAGCTAAATAACCCTTTAAGCCCTTTTTAGGCCTCGCCTGGCATTGCAGCTGTGCTGTATGTTCGGCGAGACCTAAAGTGAGGGAGGATATTTCAGAAAGGGACTTGGAGCCCCACCTATCCTTTTCATTGGGTCGCATCAGTGTTTATGCTAAATGCTGGCTTCCTATTGAAAAGGATGCTTTTTGCCACTGCCCTTCCTCCCTTTTTGACGGCCCATCTGGACTGGGTTGTCTGCTTCACGGCTGTCGTGAAGCACTTTCTTATCTTTAGGGGAGGCCATCTGTTTCTAATTAGCATGGCCTTAGCTTGCACACTGAGGCCCCTAACTGAGCACTGATATTCCATTATACCACCCTGGGGAACAGTCCGAGGGCGAGAATAGTGAACCTGTGATAGGTGCCTGGTGTCCCGCCCGTAGGCAACCGTAACACCATGCGCATGCATAAATATTACTCGACACCCAGGGAAGACACAGCCGCAGCTAGTGAGTGGGGTGACTGTCAGGCTGATGACACGAGGTGGGACGTTGGGGGCGGCGGTGGTGGGGAGGGAAATGTGAGAGATAATTAATACTGACACCGGTCTATGCTGCTGTTGTTGGTTTTGTTTTGTTTGTTCTTGACCATAACATCTGTTCTTAAGTAACGCTGAAGGATCTGGAAGGACTCTGTACAATGTATTAATGGAACAATGCAACTGTTGTACTGTAACTTCTACCCTTGATGAAATGGACGGTCTAGTGGGGTTAAACTCGCCTCTAAACTAACGATGCGAGAGATACACATGTTATGTTCAATACCCACTCAACTATAATGGCTCCCGAATATTGGTAGATGGTTCAATGTGTAGATGGCATTTATTACAGTTGGTTGCCTTCATGAATATGTACGATTAAAATCAATAAAAACAGATGTAAACAAAAAAATAGAATGAATACAAGCTTTATAAAGCGCAAACTTAGCCCAGGGGGTCAAGTCCTGCGACAGGTATCAGGGTATCAGGGATCAGAGATGCCCATGAAAAAAGGGCTTTCAGATTTAAGCGGGTGAAGAGCCAAGTCTTCAAGGACTTACGGAACGCAAAATGAATTTCCAGAGCCGAAATTAAAGGAGGGAGGGAATTACACAAATTCGCCACAGCCAGCGAAAAAGCACTCCCCCCCATCTGGCTTTCCAGAACCTGGGAACTGTCACCAGATTCTTGCTGGCAGATCTTAGCTGCCTCCAAAGCAGTTTTTTAATGCCTTCTGACCCCTTATTGTAAAAGGCCTTGTGCACCAGGCACAGGACTTTAAACACAATTCTCCGATCCAGAGGAAGCCAGAGCAGGCTTCTGAAAGTGGCCAAAACAGAGTGGTATTTAGGAAGACCCACCACCAGCCTGGCAGCAGCATTCTGTACGAGTTGAAGTTGATGCAGGAGTCCCTTATTTATCCCTCCATAAAGAACATTGCAATAATGTAATCCAGGCAGCACAAGGGCCACAACTGCCTGTTTCCATGGGGGGAGGGAGAGAAATTGAAAGATCATTTTAAGAGTCCTTTTCATCCCAAAGCAGGTGGAAACTAATTTGAGGGCCCAGAGAGAGGGAGGTGTCCTCTATGATTCCTAGATTTTTTGGCACTGAGGCCAGGGAAAGGACAAGATCCAAGCATTCCAGGCCACAAGGCCTCGGACCAAATCTCCTGTTTCTCTCCGAAAATTAAAATCTCGGTTTTATCCCCATTGAGTCTTAGATAGTTCTCCATCATCCATGAAGCCACAGCCTGCATACAGTTTTTAACACCATGGCTGCTGTGCATTTTCCCCTCCTGTGCTAAAATTCCTTGAATTCTATGGTTTCATGATGAGCTCAGCTCGTCATAAGCACAGCTCAACTGTGCCTCATGACGAGCTGAGCTCGTCATGAGCATCGAAAGGGTTAAAGTTTGCAGCTGATGCTTCGACACTCTCCGTGATGGTAATCATGATTTGAGTGTCATCAGCGTAGGATAACACTTCTAAGCCGAAAGATCTTACCACTCTGGCAAGCAGGGCAACATAAATATTAAAAAGGGTAGGACTCAATGAGGATCCCTGGGGAACTCCACAGAACAACTGCTTAGGAGCAGAGAAGAATTGGCCCATCTTAACTCTTTGTGACCGTTCCGTAAGAAATTATGTAAGCAGATTAGGAGGAGGCCTTCAATCCCTATTTCCTGTAGTCTCCCAGCCAATCTTTGAGGAGAGATGGTATCGAAGGCTGCCGTCAGATCCAGAAGGATCAGTAACCTGTTGTTGAATGTTGTTGAATACAACGGTTAATGCTGTCTCAGTACTGTGCTCACCTCTGAACCCATGCCTTGAGCCATCGAGCAGCTGATGATCCTCCAGATAACTACTAAGATGGATGTTCAAGTGTTTCTCCAAGATTTTTGCTGGGACAGGCAACAGGGAAATAGGTCGGTGGTTCTTTAGTTTCCCAAGCTCTAAAGAAGGCTTCTTTAAGCGAGGTTTAACCACTGCAGTTTTCCACGCGGTGGAATACTGGCCTGAGGTAATGACAGCATTAAGGATTGAGGTCAAGGGTGGGGCAATATCCTCCATTCCCAGTTTCATGATTTTCAGGGGGCAGGGCTCCAAGGGAGAACCAGACCTAATTCCACTTAAAAGCCGCACAGTATCCTCTTGAAATATAGGCGAAAAAGAGCGCAAGTGGCAATCCTTCAAAGGAGCTACCAGAGGATCCAATGGAAGATCTAACTTTGATCCTCCAGCATTAAACGTTTCCAGGGACGAGTATATGTCCTTGATTTTGTCATAGAAGAAACAGGCCATTTTATCACACAGATCCTGGGAGACATCAGTGTTAGCAGAGGCAGTGGGGGCAAGGAGGGTATTCATCACAGTAAAGAGTTCCCTTGGGGATTTTAAGGATTCTGTCATCTTAGAATAATAAGAGACCTTTTCCTCATTAATAGCTAGCTTGTATTCTCTCAATCTAAGTTTGTGCAGATCCCTTTCAACTGATGTAAGATCCCGGCGCCATTTCCTTTCCTGGTATCGACATACCTGTCTGAGCTTTCTCAACCTTACAGAGAAGGTATCGTTGGCACTCCTGCATACCACAGCGAGCCAACTGCAGCAAGGCTCTGTAATAAGGGTGCCCATTAGTGGCCCCTCCAGACCAACCAGCCTCTTTTCTGAGGTGCTGTCACCTGTCATATACGGGACGGACGCACAGCATTAAGGCCTCGGGGGGAGTGGCAGGGTGGGGCTAGGCTTTCTACGGGTACTCCTGAAAGATTTATCTACAGAGGGACGGTACCGCCTTGACATTTTACAGGGTCCTTATACTTGATGCTGGCTTTATGGTCCGGCCGGCATCCCCTCTTCCAGCTGCTCGTGGGGCCGGTTTCCTCCGGATTAATATTCTTTCAGCCTCCCCACGCTGTCAGGGATCCCCCAGATTATTCTCTCTGCTCCTCCCACACTACCAGGGGTCCTGCGGATTATTCCCCCATGCTCCCCATGTTTGACATCCTGTGGCAGGCTCTAGAGGGCACAACATCCCCCTGGAAGTAGCAGTGTTACAGCAGTCATAAGGTCTCTTCATGCAGCCATGTGGCTGAGAGTCGCATGGGGTGGGGCTGCTGGGTCCTGTGCATCCACAGAGGGCAAAAACGATATCAGCACACAGTCCGACCCGGGGACTGCAGGTGGCCAAAGGTTGGGGGGCATCTATCTTCTGGGGGTGGCTAGAGAGCAAGAGGTATCTGCTGGAGAGAAGCGACTTGCTTTACAGTGTGTATGTACCCTGTGAACAGAGCATGCTGCCTGTGATGTGGGGTGAGCGTTGACACTGCTGCAGGATAGGCCAAGGGCTAGAAGTGGACACCCGACACCCCCACCCTGAAGACAAGCCTCAGTGTAATCCTTACATTCCTCTCGGTAATGAGGTCTGGAGCCAGGAGGATCTCGGGAAGGAAATTAAACAAACACGAGGATTGAGCTGGAATTGAATTCTGATGATTCTGTGTATTGATAAAGATGCTTACTACTTGAATTCCCAGCAGGAAGCAATGATTTGCACCTCCACCGCCCCCAACCACCCCTACATACGTCACGTCCGCCACAGACACACACAACCCGGCTGCAACAACCGGGACCCCCAGGGTGCAGACCCCCCAGGTGCAGTCTCTCCCTCTTCCAACCCACAAGGGACCACGAGCAATGTGGTTAAAGGGTCAGAGCACTCCAAACGCACACTCCCCCCAGGTACACACACACACACACACAGATGGTTCCATGTTTAAATATTGAGGTAAAAATATCGATAACAAAAATATCGACTCCCTATACTTAAACAGGCAAGTACAAAAATATTGTCTTTAAAAAATAACATAACCTAATTTAAATTAATGAAATAATATTAATATTATTAACAAAAATAATTAAATGTAATATATATTTTAACTACATATAAAAAATAAACTTAATTTAATAATTATAAACACAAAAAAGTGTACGTATACATATATTTACTTAAATACATTTTATTAACTGTCATCTTTTTATTTAATTTAGAAACTTTTTTCATTATATAGAAATAAAATAAACACATATATAAATAAATAAAATAAAATATTCTATATTTAATTAACACATTAAACTATTTCAAAAAGAGTAATACATACATTTAATAACAAAATAAAAACATTAGTAGTTAAAATGTTGGATAGCAAGGGGGCGAAAATTACAATTCCCACTGCAATGAGTGCAATAGTAGAGAAAGCGCTGGATAGCGGAGGGGTAAAAATTACTATTCTCACTCAGTGAGTGCAACAGTAGGGAAAGCGCTGGATAGCGGAGGGGTAAAATGTACTATTCCCACTCCAGTGAGTGCAACAGTAGGAAAAGCCCTGGATAGCATAGGGGTAAAAATTACTATTTCCACTCCAATTAATGCAACGATAGGGAAAGCATTGGATAGCGTAGGGGTAAAATGTATTATTCCCACTCCAGTGAGTGCAACAGTAGGGAAAGCGCTGGATAGCGGAGGGGTTAAAATTACTATTCCCACTCCAGTGAGTGCAACAGTAGGGAAAGTGCTGGATAGCGTAGGGGTAAAAATGACTATTTCCACTCCAATGAGTGCAACAGTAGGGAAAGCGTTGGATAGCATAGGGGTAAAAATTACTATTCCGACTCCAGTGAGTACAGCAGTAGGGAAAATGTTGGTGTGAAGTTGAATCATGGCGACACATACCTGATCGGAGCTGGTGCTGGTGAAGGTGGTTCGGTGCAGTGAAGTCCGGCACGCGAAGTTTGTAAGCAGACTTGTGCAAGGGACTCCCGGCGACACAACAAAGTGATCCCCCGAGCCCCCAAGCTCAACGTTCAACGGCGGAGCTCTGCAGGAGCAGGCTCCGCAAGTTCTGGCATCGACAAGGCAGAGAGGAGTGGCCGGGAGTGCTCGGCGTCTAGATCAGACTTGCCTCGGTCCAGCCTCCCCCCGGTGACCGGCTGTGAATTACAACAGAGCTGAAAGGCTTGCAAGGGGAGAACTCTAAAGATATTTTAACTGTGAAAAACTGAAACAGAAATTGGAGCTAAGAGGCGGTCATAAGGAAGGAAGGAAGGTGAGCAAGAATAGGGGGTTCATCTTGCTAACTTTTGCTGCCATCCGCAGGAAAACGTCTTCAAGAGCTTGTCCCTGAGTCCCTTGCTCTTGGAAGGGGCTCTGCAGACCCTGATGCAGAGCTCTTGCCCGGGACCAGGGTTCAATTCCCCGCCTCGGCGGGTCTTGGGCTCAAAATTCCATGGACCTGATAATTCTCGCCTCGGTGCCTATTCCAATCATGGAGTCCCACTCTGCACCTCTGGGCAATAGCTTGCTTAATCTCCACAATGGCCCCCACAACGCTAAGGATGCCTGGCCTCCACCTTGGGGTTGCCCAGGAGTGGACGCCTCACAGGGAAAGCCAGGACGGGTTCCACAGCGGTATTCGTGCAAGCGCCTTGAGACCCTTGCGGGTGAGTAGTGCGCTATAAAAGTATCCATTTACATTTTACATTTACAGTGGCCGGAACTACAACTCCCAGCCTGCCCCGGGAGCGGCGCGCACTATCAGCATCACCCGCAAGTGCCCGGAGGCGCTTAAATCGTGGCAGCACCTCCCGCAGTGGCCGTCCGGGGCCGGAGGAGGCCGGGCCGGGCCACCCCCTGAAAATTTCTATTCTTGCACCACAGGGAGATCGACCTGTTCGGGAGGTTTGTCTACCTGAGGAAGATAGAGTCTGTCTGCTGAGGTTTCCGGTGGTACAGACAGGGTACTGTATACTGACTATCTCACTACTCGGGGACTAACTGAGCCAATGCTAATTAGCGACACTTTGAACCACTAGCAAGTGACATGTACTAGGGGCATGGGTAAGTGGAAGTCGATGGAAGGGGGAGGGTTGGAGTCTGTTAACCCATCCAAACATCGGAAGGGGAGGAAAGCTAAAAAAACGGCCAGCCATGCCGCTTTGAACTGTATTATAGATCAAATTAATTCTCTTGTTGGTGAGTGTGCGGAGATTCTTGTTGGTAGTCAAGATCATAGCATGGGCGAGGGCTCTAGGCAGCAGAGTAGAGGGATGTCAGGGGCTGAAATCGAGGTCAACAAATCACCTGCTATCCCTGCCATGTTTCCAGTAAAACGAAGGGAGGAGGAGGGCAGTAACACAGATGGCAGAGGCCCAGCTACTCTAACGAGCGAGACCCTCGATCTTAAGGCTTCTGACAAGCCCACTACTATAATAGACAGTAGTTCCTCTGTCTCTGATCCTTCAATACCCTGCTCAAATAGATTTTCAGTTCTGGCTAGTGTACATGAAGAGCTCCCTGTCCTGCAAGTGGTGCAAATTTCTGGGCCCAGCCTTGCTCTCCTGTCAAATTCCTCATCTAGTTTGGTCATTGACCATGACGTTGCTAGGGGCAAAATTGCCTTACAAGAAGTTAGCACCCTAACAAATTTAGTCACCCTCTTGCGAGATGAAATTGAGTCCATGAAAACGCTGATTTCAAATCTAACTACTATGGTTGGTTGTGTACTCGAGGGGAGGCCACGTATTTTATCTGATAATGCTACAACTAATTGCAATTCCTTCCCCTTGAGACCACGCATAGAAAAGAAGGCGCACCCTGGACAAGCAGGGGTTAGTGGTAGTGGAATAACTTCCGTACCTGCCGAAGCAGTTAGGGCAAGCAGACACTTAGTCCCCAATGAATTTAAAGAAAAGTTATCAACTGTAACAATTAGGCCGAAGGGCTCTAACCCAAAGCAAGATCGGGTATCCAGGACCATCGACGTAAGAGGAAGTAATAATACAAATAGGGCACCGGCTAGAATGGTAGTATCAGAAAATAATGCACACACTAGGAGGGGGAACATGTATTCGAACGAAGTTCATTGCCCAAAAAAATATATATATGACTAATGTCCCCAAATTAGGTATGGGGAATAACCTTAACAGAGAGAATGTTGATTCCCTAACTAACAAGGCAATCCACTGGCTGCGACACGTTAGAGGATGTCGCTCGGTGATTAGGGAGGACATCACAAAGGCAAAAAGGCTAAGTTCCCCTCTTGAAGAATACGACTCTATTGAACTAACCCTACGTTCAGAACTTCTGGCTGAAAATCTGTTTGCCCTAGAATTCAGAACCAGTCCGCCAGCGCACTCACGGATCCAGCTAAGGAAGCTTTGCCCTTCATTCCAGGCCCGTCCTGTCCACACACAGAGCAACCGGGGTGGGAGCCATGGTTCTGGATTAGATAACAACGATTGACTTTCATGGGATCTGATTATAAGTTCACCTGCTACCACAGGGGGTAGCCCAAGCGAGGGAGTGACTAGGGTTGAAGTGATGGCTAGAAGTACCAATATTAGAGCGGTTCACCCTGAAGTTATGAGCTTGCAGATGAGTAGGGAAAGTGAGGTTTACTCTACCACCCTTTTAAACGTAGGACCTAAACCAGGGCAAGAGAGGGAACCTTGCATAATTTCTACAACTGATGCACTTTCTTGTCCGGTCAGCAGCAGCAGACCTGGGGGTGGTAAGTTAATTTCATGGAATATAGCAGGTCTACGTCCCAGACTGCAGTCTCCGGAATGGCTTACATTCATCAATGATTTTTATGTGTGCGTCTTCCAGGAGACTTGGTCATGTGAGCCGCATTTTGCCCAGGGTTATTTAAATTGTTTTGTCCCGGCGATTAAGGGGCCAAAAAGGCGCCCGATGCGAGGTTTAGTTATTTGGGTCCGGCAGAGCTTATCATTTTCTATTACAGAGCTATCCACTAAAAGTAATGACATCCAGCTTATTAGAGTACATTTGGGTCCCTTTGGTTGGTTAGATATTTATAATGTCTATGTCAGGGGAAATAGGGGAGGGAGGTCTCAAGTTATAGCGGCTCTAGATTCCCTCTTAGAATCTAACTCGGCGAAGAATAACATAGTTGTAGCAGGAGATCTAAACCTAACCTTTGAGCCCCTGGTTGCTTATGACCTGTATCCTGGGGTAGAGGAAGACAGGCATTGGGGGGTTCCTAAACTGGATCGAAAACCCGTAACTAGGTGGTCTGAGGATGTCATTTGTATTAATGCGATTTGTTGTGAGAAGGGATTAAGAGCATTAAACGGGAGAACTGTGAGCGACATGACAGGGGCTAATACATTTGACAATGGGAGCTACAGCAGTAGGATTGATTATGTCCTTTGCAGTATGAATTTGTGGCATTTGGTAGGGGATATGGAGGTTAAGCCACGAATAGAAAGTGACCATAACCCGTTGTGTGTGGTGCACCAATGGTGGAAACTAGAACAATCAGAACTGGATATGGCTTCGTATTGCACCCATAGTTTCCTTGTGATCCCCACATGCAGTGCAGATGCTGGTAATTGCACTAGAACACCTGCTGGTCAAAGACTTGAGGGGTAGGGATCCTGCTCTGAGCTGGACATAGAGCTTCCTATCCCCTGGTTTGGTGATGGTGTCCCAATAAGACTCTAACCTGGGGATAAGCTTTGCCTCTAGAAAGCCTCCAGCCATGGTTGAAGAACCAGTGCCATCCAGATTCAGTATGCAATCCTCTCCCAATAAATCTCCTTTAAACCTTTTTAGATGGAAAAAAAGCTGTCTCTGGGTTTTCCCCACAGCATTTGCATACCCAGGCCTACTAAGGTATTTCTGAGCTAGTTTAACCAGGTAATTTTATGGAAGACATCGGATCTAATAATGTCCATAAATCCTTCTGCATAATGCAGGAGCATCAGCGTAGTCCAAAGCCTACGCCAATATAAAATTGGGCGGAGCCTTGCTAGATCCGAAATAGCTCTCCTGCCAGGATCATACCTAAGTGGCAGCAAAGGGGTACTCACAGGAAGTCCAGTAATACTATGAAAAAACTTGTTTTCAGAAATTATTAGTGGCCTCAATTTCTCGAACCCCCCATAGCTCCGCGCCATAGAGCGCAGAGCTAAGAGCCTTGGCTTCATAAACTTGGAGTACAGACTTTATTGACTTTGTTAAAGATTTTTTATGCTCCATGTTTAAGGCTCCTGCATGTTGTCTATGCCTAAGTGCCGCAATGTCTATATGCTGGGCCCATTTGTTATCTTTCACCGCATGAATCCCTAAATACGGAAAGGCCTTGACCACCTCCAACGATAGGCCATTCATAAAAAGTTTACCTTTAAAACTATGGTGCACTAATTCCCCGCCTGTGCGGGTGAATTAGTGAGTGGGCGGGGTCATGATGACTCCACGCTGTCATGAGCACACGCCTCCATTGACTCATGATGGAATTGAGCCGTCATGAAAAAGTGAGCGCCACGATTATTTTGTCAACTATACTTTTGTAAACAATATTTATTACAACTTTATTTTTGTAAACAATATTTATTCCAACAATTTTTTTTTTAATCAATATTACTCACCTGTCAGTCGATATTCTTGTCAACTATATTTTTTCGTTGTTATTTCTTCCCCGCTATATTTTTGCGGCGATATTTATGTCCCACAATATTTCTCTGTCAATATTCCTGCTCTGCACCACACAGATCCCTTCACAACGCCAGCACCAACATTACCCCAGGAAGACACAAAAACACAAGAGCAGCGTTATCTGTTTACAGAAGAGTGAATTACCCCCCATCTCCACCACCAGGCTCCTGTTACAAAGCAGCTCCACAGCCAGAGGAAACCACAGGCCGCCAGCAGAGCCGCAGGGGAGGCCGCCACCATCCGAGGGTCTTTGTGTGCAGGGAGACTTTCTCGCCACCCGCTGAGGCATCCCGGGGTGCCAGGGTCCCCAAGAAGGTGCTGCTCTGACTGGGGCCTGTGTGCCAGTCCCGGCCCCTATCACCACATCCCACCGAGGCATCCCAGGGTCTCGGGGAAGAGTTTGCGGTGAGAGGGTCCTCTGGTTCCCCCACCCACCATTCACCCAATGCCACTGAGGCATCCCTGGGTGCTAGGGTCCCAGAAGAAGCTGTGGTTAGAGGGGCCTGGGTGAGCCAAGCTTCTTCCGAGCCCAGGAGTGGTAAGGGAAAACTAGAGTTAATGGGATTATGAGGGGACACGTTGAGGGAATAATAGGTTCAGGAGTCTGTCTGGGAACAATATCAGGAGTTGGTGGGTGACCAACACTCTTCTGAAGTAGTGTGGAGACCAATGAGAGGGGCCTTGGTGGAGGGGTATTCTACACTCAAATATTTATACCACAGCTGGCGGGTTGCCACCATTTTTACGGATGCTTACCTCGGATATACTCTACTGTTGTTTGTGAACAGTGACTGCTGTGAATGGGCATTCCGGAAGCAAGGGTGGTTTGCGCTTCTTCTCCAGCACTAGTGGGTGGAATGTAATTTTTTTTTCCTGGAATGGAAATATTTGATTCCCTCCTATTTCACTTACAATTTTGAGATGCCTTTGCTTGTGTATTCAAGTTCGTTATAGTGAGTCACCATATTGCACCTGCTCAGGCCTTTGGAAACTAATTTTAGGTCTCAGTCTTAGGAAAAGCTTTAACATTGTCATCCTCATGTTCAAAAAAATCATACATTGAAAAATACAAATGTATGTACCTACAGAGAGGTGCCTATTTCAGCCCTCTTCGTCCTTTTGAATTGTCAGTCACATTTGGCTTCTGCTAACCTCTGCATACAGCATGGGCAATGTGCTGGACATTGACTCTGTTGTACGGTGAATTAGGACACATTCTCCTGCATATATGAGTACATCCATGTAATAAGAAGGCATCTTCATGGCTAGGGCTGGCTAGCCAATTCTTTAATTTGCCAGTGCTTTTTTTCTCTTCTCATTCTCATTCTTCTTCGTTTTTATTTTTAATTCATCACTTTGAGTTTAAAATATGTTTTCAAGTACCAGTAATTCAGTCACTTGTACCTTTCTAACCTTTAAGAATCCTATTTCCCTGTGCATTAAAATAAAAAATATGGTCAGAGTTGCTTTGTGAAGTACACCTGCCTAATAGGAGGAACCCACAATGTTCTATTAAAATATGTGGTAGTTATATATTTCTTTACTGGCACAAGCTGATGAGCTTTGCGGCGGTCAACAGGGGGTAAAAGACATTGTCATTTACAACCCCATTACTTGATTAATGCTTCACAATGGGGAAAAGAAAACAGTAACATTTTCAATGTCATAGCTTAAAACAATGTAATTGCGAGACCTATTGCATTGAGTTTGAGTTTAAAATATGTTTTCAAGTACCAGTAATTCAGTCACTTGTACCTTTTTAACCTTTAAGAATCCTATTTCCCTGTGCATTAAAATAAAAAAAATGGTCAGAGTTGCTTTGTGAAGTACACCTGCCTAATAGGAGGAACCCACAATGTTCCATGAAAATATGTGGTAGTTATATATTTCTTTACTGGCACAAGCTGATGAGCTTTGCGGCGGTCAACAGGGGGTAAAAGACATTGTCATTTACAACCCCATTACTTGATTAATGCTTCACAATGGGGAAAAGAAAACAGTAACATTTTCAATGTCATAGCTTAAAACAATGTCATTGCGAGACCTATTGCATTGTAAATGCTTGTTATATATTGGAACGAGCACAGACCACACCAAGGGGCCCATTAGGATCGCGGTCAGAAAACCACCCCGACTGCCATGGAAATTGAAAAGAACCACCCGCCAGGACCATGGAAAAACTGGAGGTCAAATTAGGATCATCCGCAAAAAAACACCGACCGCGGCGGGACTGGGCTGAGAAAAAATGCCCGTAGCGGGCAGTGATGGCCAAAATCCATTCGCGGCAGTCGGATACACTGCGGAAAAACACAAACCCGCCGCAAGTATAACAGAAACACCACACAGTAAAGTAGAATAACCCCGACGGTCAGGTGGTACGTACCACTGTTTCTGACCGCCGCGGTTGCACACTGGAATGAATGTGATAGCCAGTGGAAGAGCTGAATCATTGCCACCACTGTGGACGATCCGCCATTTGGACACACCCACATAGCTGAGTATAAAACCAGCCCCTCAGCAGGAAGGAGCACCACCCCAACCCAGAAGCAGTTGGAAGCCATTGTATGGATCACCCGCACCTAACAGGTAGGTAGCCATCTTCCCTAGAAGGGCTGTCTGTGTGTGGGAGGCCTGCACTACTACTCCCACCATAGCCCCTGGCCCACACTTCAGCAGGAAGAAGCACCACCCCACCCAGGAGCAGTTGGAAGCCATTGCAGTACACCCAACAAACTCACAGCTAGGTAACCATCTTGCCATGGAGTGTTGTTTGTGGGTGGGAGGCCTGTACTACTAATCCACCATGCCCCATGGCCCACACCTCAGCAGGAAGGAGCACCACCCCCACCATGAAGAAGTTGGAAGCCATTGTATGGATCACCCTCACCTGACAGGTAGGTAGCCATCTTCCCTGGGAGGGCAGTTTGGGTGTGGGAGGCCTGCACTACTACTATCACCATGCCCCCTGTCCCACATCATAGCAGGAAGGAGCTCCACCCCCACCCTGAAGCAGTTGGAAGCCATTGTATGGATCACCCTCACCTAACAGGTAGGTAGCCATCTTCCCTGGGAAGGCTGCTTGGGTGTGGGAGGCCTTCACTACTACTCCCACCATGCCCCCTGTCCCTCACCTCAGCAGGAAGGAAAACCACCCCCACCCTGAAGCAGTTGGAAGCCATTGTATGGATCACCCTCACCTAACAGGTAGGTAGCCATCTTCCCTGGGAAGGCTGTTTGGGTGTGGGAGGTCTGCACCACCACTAGCACCATGCCCCCTGACCACAGCCCAACAGAATGGGGCACTACCCCCAACCCACCCAGGAGCATGTTTCAGCCTATTACACAACCCACATCAAACTCACAGGTAGGTAGCCTTCTTCGCTGGGAGGGCTGTCTGTGGGTGGGAGGCCTGTACTACCACTACCACCATGTACCCTTGTCCCACAGCCCAGCAGGATGCAATGCACAATAACACCCAGATGCATGTGGCACATAATAGCCCACCTCCAACAAACTAACCAGTAGGTACACACATCATGCTGTCTCATTACACCACTGAGCAGGATGGAAGCCTCCAACACGCACACAGATGTGTCACATCACAAAGCAAAATGTGAGCACGTAACATGTAAGTAGCCAGTACGCGCACCCACAAATTTGTCACAGAAGAAACTGTGCAATATGACAACACCAGACCTCCCACTGCCCAAATATGCACACTTTGCCCATTGCCACGCACAAGGCAAAGGAAACAGTCACAGCTACTAAAGTGTCACACACCAATGCAGATGTAGAATAAAGTCTGGGCACAAACATCAACATCACCTCTAGACATGTGTATTGCCATGGGGCCAGAGCTACAAGGCCCATTCAAAAGATAACAAAGCATGTGTGGCGCTACATATCAAGATATGCACATTACATGACAAAGGTATACAGGAGATGACAATGGCCAGTCCATGACCACAAGTAAACGTCTGCCAGGTCATACAAATTAACCAAGAGTCCCAAGTCAGAAACATGTCGTGCCAGTCTCTAGATGGCAACAGGTCCCTGTAATCATAAATTAGGCATGGGTTGCATGGTATGCATTGACACCTCACACTATGGACAAGTAATGCATGTACCACTGCATCATGTCAGGAGGCACAGAAGTGCACATTGGTAAATATGTGATGATCAGTCAATTGTGTAGTATACAAACAGTGAATGACACAGAGCTAACACAGAGCTTATTGGGTACACTACAATGACCATTTCACATCTGATCCCCAGGTGACCAAGAACTCACTGCAGAGGACAACACCAGCCACCTGCAGAGCCAGTCTCCCCCCCTCGGAAATGGACTCTCGGATGTTGACTCCCAGGATCCTCTGGACGATGAGCTTGAAGCCGGCTCATCTGGTGTGCCAGGGAGCAACAGGTCCTAGGACCCCATCGTCCCACCCACCACATCTGCTACAATAACAACTTCACTGCAGACCCCTGCTGTTACGGCCTGTGCGTCCCCCACCACCACCACCACAGCCATCAGTGCTGCCTGCAACACCCTCCCTGTCCCTGAAGATGAGCAGCCGACACCACCGACTGAGGGCGGCAGGGAGAGGATGCGGGTGCACACAGTGGTGAGGCAACAGGTCTGTGGCAGCAGGGCAGGTGGGAGGGGCAGGGTCACCCACAGACACCAGGAGGCTGGGGCCGAATCCCTGGACCACATCACCAGAGTCCTTGGTGCTTATGTACAGGCCCAGGGACAAACGGGCCGGTCGGACGAACTATTGCGGGAGCTCATCCTGCTGATGAGGTCCATTGACACCCGCATGGGACAAATGGTGGACCTCATGGCCCAGCAAGTGGCATTACTGAGGGACAGGCCTGTGCCGTAACCAATACCTCTACCACCCTCTGGTGGGCCGCAGGATGACAGTTCACCATCCTCCCCTGCAGCCACAGAGAGGGGTGAGTCCTCAGACGCCACTGGCACTGCAGCAGGGCCCACACCTGCAAGCGACCAAGGGGTCGTCCTAAGAAGAGCCTGGGAGTATCTGGAGGCAAAGTACCTGCAAAACGCCAGTCATAGAGCCAGCCCTAATGGCAACCTTCTTCACTAATGCATTGACCTTAGGAATGGCATATGTTTGTTGGACTGGGTCACCACATCAATGAGGTCACTACTCAACTATCTCATTTTGCATGACTGTCAACTCACTGCTCCACCACCACCTCAATGAAAATGTACACCCACCCTCACGTCAACATTGAAAAATAAAAAAACTCACACACATGTTGTCATGTCAGCTCTGTCTCTATTGCAGGAGGTACAGTCTTTGACATGTCCATAATTTATCAGGAGTATGTACTGTATGTAGGCAAGGATACATTGCAGGCTCCTAGGGAAACGCAACAGAACAACACTCACTGGTGTGTGTGTGGCATCACAGACATCACACAACACCTACCATCTACATGAGCCAACATGCACACGTCACACTGGGCAACAAGTGTCAACAGACATGTCCTGTAGATGTCCCCAAATGACCTATCCCAGAAACCTTGAAAACCACTGCTGAGTCTACAACTGGCTGCTGCTCCAAGTCTCACATATCCCTTTACGACAGCAGCAACATCATCAGACTATGGGTATGTTGTACATTGTCACCCACCTTCAAGTGAAGTAGCAGGTGATGAGCTGTTGATGCAGGTCAACACCTTCCTCGTCTCCACTGTCCTCATCACTGGACACAGGTTGGTTTGCAGGTGAGGGCCTTGGGTCCTCATCATCATCCAGGAGCAGGGGAATCTCCTTGCGAATGGCCAGGTTGTGAAGCATGCAGCATGCCACTACAATCTGACACACCTTCCCGGGTGAGCATGCCAGTGCACCTCCAGTCTGTAGCGAACGTCAGCCGGGGTCCTGGGATTCTGCAGTGGGCTCAGCAACCAGGGACGGTTGGGATATGCAGAGTCACCTAGGCATGACAAACACAAACATACATTGCAATTTCGCTGATGCAGAGGGCAGCAGGTCACACACCCAGCACGCTATACGACTATGTATACTCACCCACAATCCATGCACGCTATGGAAGCAGATTAGCCATCAGCAGGGGCACAATGCTGTTACACAGGATGTAGGAGTCATGGGCTGAGCCTGGGAATCTTGCACACATGTGGGAGATGATCATATCTGCCTGGCATACCACTTGCACATTTATGGAGTGGAAATGTTTGCGATTACTGTAAATGTGCTCACTTGCCTGTGGTGGCACACGACCGACATGGGTGCAATCAATGGCACCAACAACATGGGGGATGTGCCCAAGGGGATAGAAGTCTCCCTTCAAAGCTGCCAATTCAGCACCCCTGGGGAAATGAATATATCTGTCCTGTATATCATCATGGGGGGTAGTACATCATGAAGTACTAAGGGTGGGTGTAAAATCCGTTTCGCGGGCGAATTTGCGGATTTTCCGTGATTTCGCGATCCGCGAATCTCGTGAAATCGCGATAAAATTCGCGAATCAGCGGGGACGAATTTTCAGCCAAGCAAGGGTTACAGCAGCAGGTGCAAAAGTTGAACCTAATTTCTTTGTAACCTTTTACAAAAGGGTTACAAACAAATTAACTTCAACTTGGACACCTGCTGCTAATTGCTTCCTGGCGCCTCGTTGCCTACTTGCAACTATTCTCTGACCCTGCTCTGACCCTTGAAGCAGGGTCAGACCATAGTTACAAGTAGGCAACGAGGCACCTGTCCAAGGAATTAAACCTCATCAGGAAGCACTTACAGATATAAAAAACAGGAAGAAGGGAGAGGATGGCAAATACACCCATTTTGAGTTGTCAGGAGGGGTTAAACTAAAAGAGACCTTTACAGCACAATTTTCATATGCATTTTGCTAAAAATAAAAAGCTGTATGTTCTGTAGGGGCGACTCAGGAATCTGGCCCTTCAGAGATCCGGCCTCTCTTTCTTTCTCTCATTCTCTCTCTCCCTCTCTCTTTCCCTCTCTTTCTCTCTCTATCGATCTATCTATCTATCTATCTATCTATCTATCTATCTATCTATCTATCTATCTATCTCTCTCTCTCTCCCATAAACGACTGCATGGGGAACTTCGCTATGCAAGCGGCTCGCGAAGACGCAAAAATCCCCGCGAACACGCAAAAAACCCCGCGAACCCGCAAAAAACCCTGCGAACACACAAAAAAACCCGCGAACACGCAAAAAACCAAAAATCCACAAATTCGCACAAATTCGCGAATTTTGCGGATTGCGAATTCGCAAATCCGCAAATTTGCGGATCGCGAATTCGCAAAATTCGCCCATGCTTATGAAGCACCATGCTGAACATCGGTTGTGACATCCCACCAGCGCTGGCCCTGTCTCCTGGAACGATCCAGTTGCAAAAAAATGCAGGGCTGCCATCACCTTATGAGTTGGGGTGAAAGCTGTTGGATATGTCCGGCGAGCCTGCAGGTGGGGCTCCAACATATCACAAAGGGTTTTTAGGTTGGCTCTATCGAGACGGAATTTCCGGATGATCGCCACATCCTCCATGTCTTCCAGCACTGTTCAGTGATGCAGCAGATTTGGCCTCCTCCTAGTTGAGATGAAAGTGGATACATGTCAATGCAATACATCAGGAGATGGGCACAGCATTTCACGTTCTGGATGTCACAACACCAACAATGACTGCCACAACAATTGAGTAACAGGCCAGCTTACATGAAGGGACACCTTCATCTGCACAAAGGGCACACCTGTCAACTTACACAAAACAAGTACCTCAAACACCACCTTGGACATTGTGATTGGACATAGGGAAATGGCCACATTACACATGGCCACACTTGGGAGAATGGCATCCAGCATATGTGTAACAGATAAACCCCACTGTCTTATACCTATTGACAATTGTGTGTATGAGCAGACATAAGAGTCCATGCAAAAAATTACATCATACATTGAGACGGGCATTGCAGTGATTATCACTGCGCATCAACGCATTGACATGTGTATACATTGTAGAGTCCACTACAATACTGTCCTGCCTCATGGACCAACAAATTCATTAGTGACATTTGAGGGAGTGCTGGACAATGTACGACACACATACACAAACATGGCATATGTAGTCACCAGTGGAGTCAATGAAACATTGGCATCGTTTGCACAATGATGTGCCATGTGGCCACTGTGCACTGTTGATGTGTGCCAGATGCCCATAGCCACTGTATGGCACCCAAATCGCGGAAGCTACCGCCTGTCCCCAGCGGTGAGTCACCAGCATCACCCATTCACACAAGTGCGATAGTGATTGGTATGGAGACATGCCCAAATGGCGGGTGGCATGCTCCGCAATCCAAATCGCGGAAGTTACTGCCTGTCCCCAGTGGTGTGTCACCAACATGGAGCATGCCCTGGGGTCAATGGGTACAACGATTGTGGTAGCATGATGCAATTTTGAAAATTGTGGTAGGCGAGCTCCACCACTGCGGAGGCGGTCATTGGAGGCTTTTGAAAGATGCACCATCGCGGTAGCGCACATCGGGCCCCTGCGGTGTGTCACAACCATTGAGCATGCCCTTGCTCCAAAGGGAAAGATGATTGTGGTAGCATGATGCATTTTTTAAAATCTCGGTAGTCATGCTCCGTCAGCGCGGAGGCAGTCAATGGATGCTTTTGAAAGAGGCAGACCTGGACACCCGATTGCTGCAGCTTGGCACCTTTGAAACGACCCCAGGGGGCTATATATGTGTGGGAGGGAGCCTCACATTTTCACTGCTCCCAGTGCCTGCTGCCAGAGACCGCTGATGTGCTGCTGCCTCCAGGGACTACTGCTCGAGACCCCTGACCTGCTGCTGCCTCCAGGGACTGCAGCCTGAGATCCCCCATCTGCTGCTGCCTCAAGGGACTGCTGCCTGAGACCCCTCATGTTCTGCCCTCCAGGGATTGCTGTCTGAGACCCCTCAACGCCCAATTCCACTGCAGTTGTTCCATGTCCATGTCCTTCCCAGAACGGAATCAAGCATGGACTGGGGTGAGTGTGTGACATTGATCCACATTCGGTCCATCACCTGTTGTGTTTGCATATTCCACCCTAAGTGCGCTGGGGATGCCCAGACGTGGGTCCCAGGCACTCCACACCACTGGAGTCAAGCTAGCCGGGCTGATGAGAGGTGTTACCTCGAAACCGGTCCGGTCCTCGGATGCTTGATTCCGTTCTGGGAAGGACATGGCTTTTGTAGTTCGGACTGGACTGTTCCCATGGGGCACAGGGTCAGAGCTGATTTGCATATCGCCATTGTCTAACCCAGGGTGGTGTGGAGTGCAAAAAAACGATGGATTTGGGCCCAGATCTTTGGACTGGGGTGAGTGTGTAACATTGATCCACATTCGGTCCATCACCTGTTGTGTTTGCACAGTCACACTATTCCCTGTGCAGCCTCTCATGTGCACACTCTGCACCCTGAACTGGCCACTGGCCTTCCTGTTTTGCCCTTGCATGTGCAGATTCTCATGTAATCACTCTGCTCTTGGCCCTGGACACTGGCCTTGTTGCTCTTTGCTGTGTTGGACTATTCGCTGTGCAGCCTCTCATGTACTCGCTCTGCACCCTGACTGGCCACTGGCCTTCCTGTTTTGCCCTTGCCTGTGCAGATTCTCATGTACTCACTCTGCTCTTGGCCCTAGACACTGGCCTTGTTGCTCTTTGCTATTTTGGACTATTCCCTGTGCAGCCTCTCATGTACTTGTTCTGCACCCTGAACTGGCCACTGGCCCTCCTGTTTTGCCCTTGCTTGTGCAGCCTCTCGTGTACTCGGTCTGCACCCTGAACTGGCCACTGGCCTTCCTGTTTTGCCCTTGCCTGTGCAGCCTCTCATGTACTCGCTTTGCACCCTGAACTGGCCACTGGCCTTCCTGTTTTGCCCTTGCCTGTGCAGATTCTCATGTACTGACTCTGCTCTTGGCCCTAGACACTGGCCTTGTTGCTCTTTGCTGTGTTGGACTATTCCCTGTGGAGCCTCTCATGTACTCGCTCTGCACCCTGAACTGGCCACTGGCCTTCCTGTTTTGCCCTTGCACGTGCAGATTCTCATGTACTAACTCTGCTCTTGGCCCTGGACACCGGCCTTGTTGCTCTTTGCTGTGCTGGACTATTCCCTGTGCATATTCGCATGTACTCACTCTGCTCTTGGCCCTTGACACTGGCCGTGTTGCTCTTAGCTGTGTTGGACTAGTCCCTGTGCAGATTCTCATGTACTCACTCTGCTCTTGGCCCTGGACACTGGCCTTGTTGCTCTTTGCTGTGTTGGACTATTCTCTGTGCAGATTCTCATGTACTCCTTCTGCTCTTGGCCCTGGACACTGGCCCTGTTGCTCTTTGCTGTGTTGGACTATTCCCTGTGCAGCCTCTCATGTACCCCCTCTGCACCCTGAACTGGCCACTGGCATTCCTGTTTTGCCCTTGCCTGTGCAGATTATCATGTACTCACTCTGCTCTTGGTCCTGGACACTGGCCTTGTTGCTCTTTGCTGTGTTGGACTATTCCCTGTGCAGAATCTAATGTACTCATCCTGCTCTTGGCCCTGGATACTGGCCCTGTTGCTCTTTGCTGTGTTGGACTATTCACTATGCAGCCTCTCATGTACTCGCTCTGCACCCTGAACTGGCCACTGGCCTTCCTGTTTTGCCCTTGCCTGTGTAGATTCTCATGTACTTGCTCTGCACCCTGAACTGGCCACTGACCTTACTGTTTTGCACCTGCCTGTGCAGATTCTTATGGATATGCTCTGCATTTTGTGCCTTGCTCTTTTCTACTGTTGGTGCCTATCTGTGCAATATGTGGATAAAGACAGTTACTCCCGTTGTCTGTTTTGTCAATGTCCTTACTAAATAAAGTTATTTTGATGTGTGTATATGGTTGACTGTGCCCCATGCTCTGAATGCCACTTTAACATTGCCAATGTCTTTGCTCGCCTACTCTTTTATTACAGGGGTGACAGGGACTTCAGTTCTTCCTGACACTGATACTTGTGGGGTCTATGATGTCAATGTTACCTGTGTTGCAGTTGTCATTTACATGATTTGTTGGTGTTAGCTATATTCTTCACATGTCAGGTTTGGGGGCACTGCCAGCACAGAGTGTGATTCTGTCAACAGGTTTGCAGGCAGGCTGGCCAGTGTCATCATGTATGTGTGTTCTTCCTTTATGTGTGCCCAGCAGTGTATGTGTGAGGTCATCTAGTGATGGACAGTCATCCCAGTCCCATGGCCTACCTTAGATGTGTGCTCTTGTGTAGTCAAGACGTGTGCAGTGTGAAGGGGGTGACTCTAGTGAGTGTTGATGTGTGTGTGCCCCTGCATTGTCAACTATACATGGGTCACCCATGAGTTGTGTGCCTGTTTAGATTGTTCAGCTCTGTGGAAGTGATTGCATACACATGTGTGAGTTGTATGTTGTGCACTGTGCAGTGTGTTGGTGTGTCCATGCAGTTATGTCTGACTCCTACTTGTTGTTTTTGTCACTTGTGCATATGTAGAGTATGTGAGTGGCACGTCAGTGTTGTGTTTTGTTGTTCATCATGTGTCTTGATGCTGTTTATGTATACTGTGCAGACCTGCTGCTCCAAAATGCCATTGTTGTTGTGTTTTCTCATGCATTGCTGTTACATGGTACCTTTTTGCCTCCAGTATGGCATGTTGTGTGTGGTGTCATGCCATCCCCTATCTGTGCTTCAGATGCATACCCATTGCGGGTCTGCACTCCCTCTGTTTGTGTATGGTGCACTCATGCCATGTCCACTACTGACGTGCAGTTCACTTCACTTAGATGTCAGCTGTCCCCTTGGTTTATATGTGTGTGCGCCTTCTCATCACTTCATTTGTGACACTGTGCTTTGTGATGCAGTTCTTTGGCCAGGAGCAATGTGCCACTCAGTATATTTCCCCACTTGTTTATTTGTGATGTTCTTGTGCTGTTTGTCAGTCATGGTTTCTCATCTGCTGTTCAACTGTGTGTGTTGCCCGGTCCTCAGGTCAAGTTGATTCCACCTTTGTATCCCAGATCTGTTGCTGTTGTGTTGGGTGTATGTGTGTTGTCTGTGGTATTGCTTCACTTCCTGAGTGTGGTGTTGCCTTTGTGCTGATTTGTGTTGTGTAGGTTGATGTTGTGTCACTCATGTCTGTGTGTGACTGGTGTGCTTGGTGTGCACACACTGCTTGTTGTGTGTGCAGTGCTGTGTGTGTATGTTGCCTTGTCATTGCCTGGTGTGCATCCCCTGATGTTCTGCTGTGTTTGCTCTGTGATTTTCTTGCCTGTGCATGTTGTTTGTTTGATATGGCTGTGTAGTTATGTGATGGTGCACTTCTTGTAAGTATTGTGGTTTGTTGTCCGTGCATTGTTCCTGAGTAATGAGGTTGTGGACTCCTGTTGTGTCTGTGCTCCCATTACCTTTCCACAGTTTGGCTGCACAGGGCATGTCTGTTTTTGTGGTGGTTCTGTGTGTGTTTCTGTTGGGTTATGTGTTTTTGTGTTGTTTTTATGCAGACATTTGTTTGGGCATCCCTGTGTGTGTGATGTCTGTGGCTTCACCCAGGGTGTGTGTTTGTTTGTGTGTATGGACTGGCAAGTATTACCAGCCATCATTGTGTTTGGCACTGGTGTTGTGTGCTGCTGGTGTGAGGGGTTATGCGTGAACATTCCTCCTGGTATTTGGCAGTTATGGGGTGTGTCAATGGGCCCTGTGTGTTGTGCTGCTGGTGTACTCCTGTGAAGTAGTTGTATGCATTTGTGGCTGTTCACAGTTTGGCTTCAGGGCCTTCCTTTCTTCCTTGTGCCCATACATGGTTTGCCTTGCTGTCTCCCTGTGTTGTTGCACTGTGATGTCTGTGGTTAGACTTCACTGACTGTAGCAGCCATGTGTGGTTTGATGGTCTGAGGATGTTGTTCTGTGTTCCTTGTCTTGCATGTGATGTACACATGCTTGTTGTGTGTCTCCATGGCCTTCCATTTGTGTGCGTCCCACTTTGGATTTCCTATTTGTTGTGCTCCTTTGCTGTTGGCATTTGGGGTGTGTGTGTGTCTGTGTGTGGTATGTATGTGTGACTATCCAGGATGTGTGTCCATTTGTATATTTATACCTTGTATGTGTTCATTTGGGGCTTGTACTCATTTCTGTTTCCCTGAGTGTAGTGGTGGTGTGGTATATGTGTTTCCCTTGCCCTGTGCTTCTGTGCTGTGTGTTGTGTGTTGTCATGTAGCCACTCCTGCTATGGCTGTCTCCCTGGTTGTTTGTTGTGTGGTGCAGGGTGTGGTTTTACTTGGCTTGTTGTTGTTCATGGGGGTGCACATTAGGGGCACATGGCATATGCCTTCATGGGGTGTGCCAATGTCAGGTGGGAGGAGGTGTGGGCGTGTGATGTTTGTGCCCTGCCCATGCCTTTGGCTGGCCCTGCCTTATGCTTTGGACACATGTATTCCCTTGTCTTCGCCACTGCTGTGACATGACCGGGACATTGCTGCGTAGTTGCGGAAGATGTGTGTCCAGGACGCGGAGGGGTGACTTGGTGGAAGGCGGGTCATGTGTGGGTGCCCTTGTGGATGTGTTCCTGTCCCCAGCAGGGTGTCTGATGTGGATTTGGACCCTGTGTTTTGTCTTATGTTTGTGTAAATGCGTACCAATGGCGGCGTCCATGGCAGGCCATGATTTGCTGGTGAAGAATCAGGTACAGCACCGGAAAGGCATGTAGAGCTGGGTCCATGGCGGTCGTGAACGGGTGGTGTTGAACGAGACTCTGGTTTCACGCTCCGCAGTCGAGCTTCCGCTGTCTCCGATTGTGCTGTGTCTCCGCTGCGTGTGTCCGCTTGTTTGGGGCATCCTAATTTGTGCAGCGGGGTGAACATTATTCCGCACGGCGGTGAGTCTCCATTGGCTCCCACCACCGCTGTGACGGGTGCACTTTGATGGCAGTGCGTGCCGCTCCAGGGCGGATGGGAAATGGTCTATCTTTGGCCATACTAATATGGCGGACGTGAGTACCACTGCTCGCGGGTGGAAACATTCATTTTTCCGCACCGCCAGCACCGCAGTGGTGCCACCGTCCAACATCCTAAGGGACTCCAAAGTCTCTGGGATATCTGCACCCATAACCATAGAATTTAACAAAACATTTACCTATACATTTATATTATTATTTCGAAGCCCAGATCAATGTATGCAAAAGGTACAGGTCTCCTGGGATTTTGTTGCGGCCTGCTGCCTTTTCAGATTTCATTCTACTGATAGCTGCCAGAGTATTATCTAATCTGAATTTCAGTCCCACAAATTCAGATGTATGGATAGTTATATTTTTGTCATAGTATAGACATTAGACAGACTGCCTGAATAACATTTTTAAAGAGATTAATCCACAGATGGGGCTGGATGTATGTATTATTGACGTCATTTACTTCCAATTGGACACCATAGTCCAAATTTCCCGTATATAATTGCATTTGAGCGCCTTTGGCAGGTCAAACCAGGTTGAGTCCACCCACTGTTTCTTACTATTCAATATGAGCCTTTTATAGATATATCTCACCAGCTTAATAGTTTCCCTTTGTTTACTTTAAAATGTTTGTATAAATCAAACTTCGCTTTCTTACAGTTACTATTGAACCAAAGTGTTCTTTTTCCCACTCCACTTCATCTTTCCACCTGCTTCCTTCAGCTGCAAAAATCAGAAGGATTAGCAGGCTACTGACCCAGGCAGCGCTGGTACAGGTTGTGAAAGCCCTGGTCTTATCTTGTCTAGACTACGCTAAGGCAACATACCTTGGACTACCACTTGGCTTCTCTAAATGACTTCAGTTGGTACAGACCCAAGCGGCCCGACTAATATACAAACAGCCTAGGTGGCAACACGCTTCCCGTCTTCTCAGAAAGATGCACCCATCCCCCAGCGCTGTGCATTCAAAGTTGGCTGCCTGGTGTTCAAATCCCTAAACCGCCACAACCCTAAATTCATTGATAATCTCATTTCCGCAACACTCCCTCACGAACCCTTCGCTCAGCATAACTCCAACTCCTGACAGTTCCTACCTTCAAGTTGAAGCACCAAGGGGGATGTAGGTTTGCATCTCTGGCCCCAAGTTTGTGGAACTCCATCCCTTCGGAAATCAGGTTAAGTACCAACCTACTAAATTTTAGAAAATCTCTCAAAACCTGGCTATTCACACAAACCAACTGGTGTAGAAGCGTTTTACAAACCATTGATAACATAACATCTTATTTATTTCTTTTATGTAAAAGCCAGTGATGTGGTTGAACAGCCTAATGTGAATGTTTATTATCAAGCAGTAGCTCATATCAATGATTTTTTGTTGTTGTTTTTTTTTGTTTATCAGCTTGCAATTCCTAACAATTAGAGTTCCAAATAAAGAACCCAGCGAACATGCAATAACAATATGCAGCACAAGCAATTTTTCAGAATACAAGCAGTGAACTCCTCCCCCACTCCCTCCCAACTACTCCTACAAGGCAATTGCTGTTTGTCAGACATACTTACATCTGTCATAGTATAGTTTGGCAACAGTTTAGAATTGTAACGTGCACATGTTGTACTGTCCCAAGTACATCTTCATTCATTTTGCGAGGTGCAAAATAAAGGTTTCCAAGTAAATACTTGGAGAGCGGCACCCAGAAGACTTTCGGCTTAAAGCCCCCAGGCAGTTCCTCTGCATGAATCCCCTTTTGTTCTTTACAATGTACTAGATCCCCAACCCATTCCTGAATAGTGGGCCCAGTTCTAGCGCCCCAATATTGTGCAACTGCACGCTTAGCAAACAGGTTGAAATTGCAACAATACGCCTATTATATGGTTTAAGCTGATTCACCAGACCTAGCAGACATACTTCAGGAGTACATGAACTCTCTAAAGGACAACCTCAGTGAGAACTACCACAACGTACCTCCAGAAGTCCTGTATTACAGCACAACCCCATGCAAGATGCATGAAATCTGCAATATCCTGCCCGCAACGTACACATCTGGCACTTTCTCTTAGCCCACATTTCTGTAGTTGACTTGGTGTATAGTACAGTTGATGCAGATATTTAAAATGAATAATGTGGAGATTGCAGTTTGCCGTTAATCTACCAGTCAATTTGCAGCAAAATTCCCACTGTCCCAGCGGTATTGGGATCTCAAACACTTCATTCCAATTTTTGAACGAAGGGGGTTCAAACAGCTCATTCTCTCTCAAAGAGGCTCTGTATAACTTGCGATCAATCCCCTTCTTTCCTTCCCCCAAGTAGAACTTGTAGTGCCTTTTGTGCTTTCGGCTCTGTGGGGTAGTTAGGGTATAATCAATGAATGTTTAATTACAATTTGTAATGATTCCATGCCCCTGTCACTTACTTATAAATCATTGGTAGGATCTCAGGGTTTTGTTTAATCTTGACCCATTTGATAGATTTTTCTTATTAGACACCCCTATCTGAACTTCATTCATTTTCGGGGCCAGATCTGGCCAAGAACTAGTTACATCAATCAACAAAAGATGGAGAGCATTATGATCACTGTCAGTACTTTTGAGTATTTTCATATCCTATAAAGCTGCCCACAATATTATGTCAGGCAATATATAATCAATTATGTTGCTATGTTGTGGTCTATCAGCATCTACTGAATCCAATATAGTTCTACCATTAAAAGAGATTGTCGTGACCTGGGCAGAAGGGCACTGGGACCCTGTGCCCGACTGGCAGGGAGGGGGCAAGGAACCAGACACCACTTCCGGTCAGCGGGGTGGGGGAGGCAGAAAGCGAGGACCAGGGCAAGAGGCTGGACGTGTGTCCAGGAGCAGCGAAAGGAAATAAAGATTACCTGAATCCTACAGCAGACTCCTGTTGTGCCTTAACCAGCAAGACACGACAACTGGCAACGAAGGTGTGCAGATAAGGATTGACACGTGTGTCCAGGTGGCCCAGGAGTGAAGAACTATGGAGCCAGGAGCCACCCTGGTCTGAGTGAAGGAGCGCAGACACGGCACGGGAGCCCACCCCGGCTGAAAAAGAAAAAGCGTGGAAGAATAACAAAGGAACTACCATGCCATGAGAGATAGCCATTAAAAAGCCCCGACCTGCTCAAGAAGAAAGCGTGCGCACGAGAGATTGAAAAAGGAAATCTCGCAAGGGATCTCGCGCGAATACAGTGGCCATCTTGAAGTCAGGCGAAAGAGGCCAATCAGCGTCGCGGAAGGCCCGGCGGACATCTTTAAGTCAGGCGGGTACTCAAAAGGGACCCGCAATCTTGTGAGACTTGGGCGGCCTTCTTGGGACCAGGCAAAAACAGCCAATCAGGAGTGTGAGACGCCCAGCGACCATTTTAAAGTCAAGAAACAAAGGAGAAACGAAGGAAAAAGTACAAAAAAGATGAAATAAAGTAAAAGAAGAGGAAGAAAGCTGCGCAAAAGGAGGACAAAAGGGACAATAAGGATAGAAAAGAATAAAGAAGACAAACAGAAAGCACACAAAGAAGAGTAAAAAAAACAAAAGTAATCAAACAGGAAAACACAAGAATGGAGAATACAAGGGACAAAGTGACAAGGAGCCCAGCAAAAGAAACACAAGAAAGAAAAGAAAACGAAAGTGACAAATAAGAGAAGAACAGAAATTAGCACTGAGGCATCAAAGGAAGAAGTGCCACAGGCCCACAATGACCGACCAAGCAAATGACAAACCCAGCGCGCAAACGACATTCCGCAGACCCTTTCCATTCAACCTATCAGAACTACAGACAGGCATCAGATGGGAACGATGGATTCACAAGTTCGAAAGATACATGTGCGCCACAGATGTAGTGGACGCTTAGCAGATGTATCTATTTTTAAATCTCATAGGGGACGAAGTAGATGACCTACTAGTGACATTCCCTGTAGACCAAACAGCAACATATAAAGGGCTAATCAAGTGCCTCTCAGAGAGATTTGACCCGCAAAGAAACATGACTTTGAGAGATACACCTTTGCAATTGCATTTCAGCAAACAGATGAGTCCCTTGACGAGTTTGCAACACGACTGTGCAAATTGGTCACTCACTGTGAAAGAACATGATACAGATGCGGACTCGAGTTCCCACACAACGGTGCATACCCGGCAATGGGTTAGACATGCAGAAACTGCAACAGAAACAACCATTTTGCAAGCGCGTGTTTGGGCACACAATTCAGGAGTGAGAGAGGAAGACCGCGGATGACGACAAACAGATATGCCAGGCACATGGAAACGGCAAACAGCAGCTTGTCAGCTGAATACGACGGAGAAGCGGTGCAAGAGAACGTAGAATGACTATACCTGATGTCCTACGTTGCTCCTGCAGAGGAAGCAAACGATCAAGAGAGCTTCCACCTAATAGAGAAACATCAAGTAAAAAAGACAGCGACCGTGGACATAGACAGCGGCGCCATATGCAACATAATGTGTGTCCTAATATGAAAACAAAGCCAACATTAGTGCCATCCACTGTTGACGTATTCACTTGGGGATCAAAAAAAACATTGATCAACATGGGGAAGTTTACAGAGACACTGATATACAAAGACCGATCAAGCAAGGAAGACTTACACGTACTGAAGGGTGACATTCCAGCCCCATGTCTACTGAGCAACGTCACAGTGCAGGTGATGGGCCTCCTCGCAATGACAAGCCACATGTCAAAGAAGAAGAACATCCTGCGAGGCTATCCAGGAATCCTACATGGCATAGGGAAACTAAAAGGACAACAAATAACACTGCACATCACTGAGGCAGTAAAACCAGTAGCTCAACATCACAGACGAGTGCCGATACACCTGCAACCGCAAGTAGATCAGGAAATACAAACGCTGCTAAGTCAAGACATTATAGAGCCAGCAGATGGGCCGACACCATGGGTGTCACCAATAGTGTCAGTCCCAAAGAAGAACACATCCAAGATTCGCCCCGGACCACACCTAAATGATATGATCAGCTGCCTAACTGGCAGCTGCCAATTCTCAAAGCTGGACCTGTGCAAAGGGTATCATCAGCTAGAGCTTGACCCACAGTCAAGGTACATTATGACATTCTCCACCACATGGGTCTATTTCGCTACAAGCGACTGAGTTTTGGCATCTCATCAGCGGCAGAAATATTTCAAGAAACAATACGGCAAGTCATAAGGCCGGTAAAAAACAGCCTTTACTACAGTGATGACTTTGTAGTGTTTGGTCGAAAAGATGGCCAGCATGACAAAGCATTGCGGGACGCATGTTCAAAGCTGGACCATGCAGGTCTAACGCTGAATGAAGACAAGTGCAAAACAGGAAGAAATAAACTGGTATTTTTCTGACACATCTTCTCTAAAAAAGGGATGCGACCAGATTGCAGCATAGTGAAGACGTTGGAAAAAACAAATCCTCCGGGCGACATTGCAGAAGTGAGGTCATTACTTGGGCTTCCAAGCTACTGCGCGAGGTACATGAAAGACTTTGCCACAGTAAGCACACCACTGAGAGAACTGGCGAAGCAAGGACTGACCTTCATGTGGACAAAAGAATGCAACAAGGCATTTGAGGCCATCAGACATGCAGTGTTAGCGGTGGACCATCTTGCATACTTCGATCCACTGCTGTGCACAGAACTGACTGTGGACGCCAGACAGGTGGGACTAGGAGCGATCTGGCACAGCATATGCCAGGCAAAGACTCTCCAAGAAATATCGTGGCATGTGCAATCAAAATCTTGTCTGACATTGAGAGGGCATATTCACAGCCAGAAAAAGAAAGCCTTGTAGAAGTATGGGCGTGTGAGCACTATCACATGTTCATATACGGTAAACCATTAACAATCATATCGGATGAACAGGCCTTAGTAATGATCTACGGAAATCCAAATGCGAAAATGCCACTAGAATACAGCTATGGGGCATAAGGCTGATGGACTACAACTTCAAGATCGTGCACAAACCAGGGAAAGAACACAACCCAGCAGACTACATGTCGTGGCATCCTTTGCCACAGACACCTCGGGCCACATCAATAGCGGAGGAATACCTGAACTTTGTACTTAAACAAAACACTCTGGCTTCGATAACGATAGCAGAGCTGGAGCAAGAAACAGAGAGGGATTCCACAATGCAGGCGGTAAAAATGGTAACAAGACAACAAAGATGGAGACATGTCAACAACAACAGCATCATGGAAAATGGAGTGATCAAAGAGGAAATGCTGGCGTTTAAAAAGATTCATGAAGAACTATCAGAGACCATGAATGGAATAATAATGAGAGGGACAAGAATAGTGATGCCAAGGGCTCTGCAGAGACATACTGTAAACTTGGCTCACGAGTCACACAGAGGCATAGTGGCAACAAAGAAACTGCTACGGGAGAAAGTGTGGTTCCCAAGGTTTGACAACATGGTGGAGGCCACCGTCACAAACTGCCACATCTGCCAAATGACAGGGCAGCCAGCAAAACCAGAACCACTACAAATGTCAGATCTCCCACAGGCAGTGTGGACAGAACTGGCAGCAGACTTATACGGGCCTCTGGAAACGGGCAACTACCTGCTCATGATTATTGATGAATTCTCCAGGTTTCCCATTGCGCGACAAGTATCGGCAACATTAGCAGGTGCAACGCTGCCAACACTGGATGACATATTTGCAGCAGGGGGTTCCCCACAAACACTAAAGACAGACAATGGCCCGCCATTCTCAAGGGAAGAATTTCGAAAGTTTATGGACTATCTATGTATCCATCCTAGGAAGATAATGCCTCTATGGCCACAAGCAAATGGCATGGTGGAAAGATTTATGGGAAACATAAAAAGGGCCATCCAAAGAGCAAAGCTATCACAGATATCAAGAATACAGGCCCCGTGTCAAGTACTAATGGACTATCCGAACACCCCTCACAGTTCCACAGAATGGTGTCCCGCCGAGCTGGTGCTGGGCTGATCAAGCAGGACAAGGCTACCACAGCTGGAAGCAACAACAACGCCAGAGCACAGCAGCATCGCCATCAGAGACCAAGAGGCCAAGGAGAAAATGAAGGCATGTGCCGATGCAAGGAAACATGCCCCTCCTGCGCACCTCAAGCAAGGGGATGTGGTGGTGGTGCGGCAGCAGCAGCTGAGAAAATTGGACAGTCCATTCTCAAAGGAGCCATTAACGGTGTCCGATGTTAAGGGGCCCATGCTAACAGCAACAGCAGGTCCTTACCATATCACACGGAACAGCTCATACTTCAAGGAGCTAAAGAACATGGACGAAGAGGGAAGAGATGTCGCAACGTGGGACCTAGGCATGAGACAGGATAAGGACGGGTAGATGGACAAAGAGTGACACTTCAAAGAAGAGAGCGCAAAAGACCAAAAAGGCTGATTGAAGAATTGTCATGGGGACACAAGGACATGTCTCTGGACACCTCTCTCTCTCTCTCTTTTATCTCTCTCTCATATCTCTCTCATTCCTCTCTCTACAACTATTTGGCAATTACCATCTCTCTTTCATTTTCTGCAACAAAGGGGAAAATGTTGTGACCTGGGCACAAGGGCACTAGGGTCCCGTGCCCGACTGGCAGGGAGGGGGCAAGGAACCGGACACCATTTCCAGTCAGTGGGGTGGGGGACGGCAGAAAGCGAGGACCAGGGCAAGAGGCTGGACGTGTGTCCAGGCTCAGTGAAAGGAAATAAAGATTACCTGAATCCTACAGCAGACTCCTGTCGTGCCTGAACCAGCAAGACACGACAGATGTGATCAAATGATAAAGAGTAGCTAACTATACTACCGTCGCTGTCCTGTTTTAAATTTCTGGAAAATCAGGTTGGAGAACTATCATCTTGCTGTCTTCAATTTCAGTTATACTGCTAATTTCATTAAGGGGATCGAAAGTTGTAATAAAGTCTAGTGCAATTATCGTAAAACACTCAGCTGAGTTAGATTCTAAGCACATTCCCGAGAGGTTAGTGTTCCTTAGTGTTCTTTGGTGTGCTACCGTTATAGAAGTTATAAATGTTTAGTGTGCGTCCCTTGGGTGTTATTAATGTTAATCCTAAAAGGTCCGTAGAGTTAAAGAGTATCTGTTTGATTCTGCAGTCCAGAGAGCTATTCTAATCCAAATCCTAGGCCCTCTCATAACCACCCCCAATACGTGAAAGAATGCATATCCCAGTCTGTGAACAGACAATGCTAGGCAGGTTTCCTGGAATATGCAAACAAAAATATTCTCCCCGAAGTGGCCCCAACTCTTGTTGGCTTATTTTCATTTTAGTGCTGCTATATCCCATAAACTGATATTTAAATGAGTGTGGGCTTCAATTACTCATCAACATCAATTTCTTTACAAGTAGTGTGCGCACCCCTTTGGACAGCTACATTCAATACCATGAAAGCTAGAGCATCATTGTCTGTTTGTTGTTCATTTAAGTTACCAATTATTTAACCCCTATTAGTCATAAATCTATTATGTGGTGGAATTGTATTGTATGCCCAGAAAGGCTCCATTTCAGTCAACAATATTTCTGTATCTACCCTTTGGCAATCTTGTACCTCAAACATTGACTCAGAATGTACATTAAGTCTATGATGAGAAGTAAAGGAGCCAGGACTGGCTCAGTAAAGACGGTATTGTATTGTATTGTAATTGCATTTATATAGCGCTTACTACACCTGATGAGGTATACTCAAAGTCAGCTATGTTAACAACAAGTACTTAGCTACTAGTATGTTAGAGCAAATCAGTAAATAACAATGTTGTTAATCAAGGGGGGACCCAGGGAGAGCCGTGGGTAGATTCGCGCGAGGGCTGGCCAGGGGTAGGTGATAATTAGGTAGCGCGAGGGACAGAGGGGATAAATAGGGCCAGAGTAGAGCGGGAAAGGACTGTGCCGGCGGGAGGCGGGTAGCGGAGTTTGTTTTGCGCTCGGTGTAGGCTTGCTGTTCTGCGTCACTCACCAGTTTGTCATGACATAGAGGAGCCTGCGGAGGTTCAGCAGGCCATTCAGGTCCTCCGCGAAGCGGGTCGGGAGGACCTTCTCTCCCCTGGAGTTTCCGGTACGGCGTGGGTTGGGAGTGCACGCCCTTTCTGGAAAGTGGCTGGAGGCGTGGCCAAGGCGGTGTCGCCCTGTTTGGCGCCGCTGTCGGATGAAGAGGACGGCGCTGCCGCCATGCCCCTTGCGCAGCTGGATGGAGGGTCGCCGAGTGCCCCGTCGGTTGGTGACTGCCCCGTGCTGCTGGACGCTCCTGCGCAGGTATGTTCTATCTCTCCTGGGGCAGGGGGCTGGAGGGAAGCGTCTGGTGGGAGGCAGGGGCGGTCCTTTGGGCGGGCTGCCCGGTTGCGGGCGGCGCGTTTGGCCGTGTGGCTCCCAGGTCGATCTCCGGAGCCCGGGAGAAGCGGGGGAGGAGCCTGGTCATTGGGAGCAGCCCTCGTTCGGCTGTTCCTGCCCCTCCTAGTGCCCCTGCTTCCATGGTGTGTAGTGGGGCTGGGCAAGTTTTGGTTCAGTCGATTCAATTCAATGGCAGGACTTATGTGCTGTCCCCCCCTCCCCAACAGGTTCAGTCTGGGGCCATTGGTCTGCTTGTTTCCTCGGATGGCTTGGTTGTTGGGCATGGGGGTGTTTTTCCGCCGCGCTGTGGGTCCCTTTCTTTGGGAAGCAGGTTGGCTGGGATTGACACTATGCCTGCTGCAGGGACTTTGTCCATTGGTTCTTTGTCTCGCCCCGATTCCTCCTCGGCCCCCTTCCTTCCCGCCCGAGCCATTCCCCGGTGACACAGTGCTTGGGGGGTGTTGGGGCTCCCATAGAGGCACAGCTGTTCCCCCCCCCAGGCGTGTTTCCTTAGTCCTCCCGGCGTGGGTCGGGACCCTGCTGGTCAGGGGGCGAACTGGGCACAAGGGGGTGGCCAATGGGCTTGGCATGGGTCAGGTGCAGATTCGGCGGTTGCTTCCACTGGCGCAGCGGGGCTTGTGAGTCTATCAGTAAGGTACAGTCTGGCTTGAGCGGCTCCAAAGGCAAGGACACAGCTACAGTGAGCCGGTCCTCGGCTGGCAGGAAGAAATGACGGGCTGAACAGGAGGCGGTTCAGTCTGGGGTGGGGGGCACCGGAAGAGGATCTGGAGTGGATTTCTCTTCTGGGATGCGAGGCGCAGTGCGCAGTGAGGATATTCAATGGCAATTTTATGATGGTGGAATTGGTGATGGAGAGTTGCCTAGAGGCAGTGGGGTTTATGTTGGACATGAAGATGACCTGCTTTTGTATGTCTATGATGATGATCTGGAAGAGGATGAATTACGAGATGAGGATGTTGCAAATGTTACAGTCACAAATGAGAAGGGTGCTTTGGGGCAATCTGGTTCTCTTAGTCTTTTGTAGGAGTCAAGTGCGTACCACCCAAAAGTTCGAGTCTCATCGCCACTCAAGTCACGCCAAGGGGACCCTGCTTTGTTTCAACAGAGAATGTCACAGTTGCCAAAAGGTAAGGCAGGATGGTGTTCTGTTTGGCAAAAAAGGGAGAGTCTTCCCGCTAAGCGTACTCGATCTATTGGTATTGGGGTTGGTGTGATTGGGGAGCAAGTTGCTGCTAAAACGCTGCCTGTGCGGCAGGCTACTGGGAGTGATACATCTGGTAGGGATGCTGCCGCTGTTAAGAATGGGCAGGTAGGGGACGCTGTTCAATCCAAGGATCAGGTGGAAGAGGATAAGAACATACATATGAAATTGCCGTATACAGGAATTGGTATGCCCTTGGGTTCTCACTTGTCAGAAAAGACGAAATCTAGGATTTGGCGTAATGAATTTGTTGATGTTTTTATGTTACTTCATCGTGATATTGAGGCCAAGGAGGAGTCTAAGGAGTGGGAGTTGGCTCGGCGGCCTAGGGTCCCGAAGTCAATTGAGAATTGGATGTCGGCCTTCCTGATATACGCTAGTGTTTATTGCGAACGTCATCAGGATAAGGCAGTGGATATTTTCAAGTATGTGGACGTCATTAGGCGCACAGTTATTTTGGAGGCTATGCCTGGCTTTCTTATGACGAGGAATTCCGTACTAGGATGAGTTTGTTCCCTGAGCATTCTAGGGGGGAAATGGATGCTGATCTGTGGTTCCAGTGGATGGCTTCTGCCCACCCGCCTGCGACTACTCACATGGCTAGTGGGTTACCTGTGACGTATCGGCCCTTTCAATTTCGTCCCGCCCAGTTTGGGGCGGGGTCATGGGCAGAGGGCAGAGGGCAGACAGCATCATCCGGTGCCTGCTGGCATTATAACAAAGGTTTTTGTACCCGACAGTATTCTAAATATAAACATGAGTGCTCGCAATGTTGGGGCAGGCACCCTCTCACACAATGTTTCCCGGGACAGCGCTTTGCTGATCAAGGGAGGGGTCAAGGGGGCAAAGGCCAGTCTTCTCAGTTTGTCCCAAAGGGCTCCTACTCCTATTAAGTTTGTGGTCCTGGAACAGTGGTTTCAGGATTATCTGGACTCTGATGCGGCAAAGCGTTTGTTCTGGGGCTTCAAGGTGGGATTCAAGATTGGGTATCGGGGGCCCTGGCATGGAAGGTGGTCGGATAACTTGAAGTCTGCGAAGGAGAGTCCCCAGGTGGTACAGAAAAAATTGGAAGCTGAACTTGATGCGGGCAGGGTCGCTGGCCCTTTCGTACTCTGTCCATTGCCTGATTTGATTGTTTCCCCTCTGGGTGTGGTGCCTAAAAAGACAGCTGGTGAGTTCCGACTTATACATCACTTGTCCTAGCCTGAGGGTTCCTCCATCAATGATTTTATTGCTAAAGAAGATTCTAGTGTGTCTTACGCTTCGGTGGATGATGCCTTGGGGCTGGTGAGATCGGCGGGACAAGGGGCACAGTTGGCTAAGAGTGACATCTAATCGGCTTTCCGTCTTTTGCCTATTCACCCTTCTGACTTTGGCCTGCTGGGAATGCATTTTAAAGGGAAATTCTATGTAGACAAGGTCTTGCCGATGGGGTGTTCAGTGTCCTGTGCTTTATTCAAAATGTTTAATACCTTCTTACAGTGGCGTTTTACTTTCATCAGTGGACATAGGCTGGTCTGTCACTATTTGGACGATTTCCTTTTCATCGGTGTGCGACATTCCGGTCAGTGTCATTTGGCATTGCAGACTTTTCAGGCAATGACTGAGGAGCTGGGTGTGCCTTTGGATCCTGACAAGACGGAAGGTCCATGTACCACATTGACTTTTTTGGGGATCGAAATTGATACTCTGGCCATGGTGTCGAGGTTGCCGGCTAACAAGGTTCAAGAAATTTCCGCATTTTTGTTGTTAGTTATGGAAGAGCGTAAATTGGAACTCAGAAAGGTACAGAAATTGTTGGGATACCTGAATTTTGCATGTAGAGTGGTTCAAGCTGGTAGGACATGTTGTAGAAGGTTGGGTATGTCATTGTCTGGGGCATATCTTCCACATCATCGTGTGCGCATTACAGCAGCTGTCAGGGCGGATCTGTCCATTTGGTTGACTTTTCTGAAAGATTTTAATGGCGTGTCCTTTTTTTTGCGGAGGAGGACATGATTTGGCAGGTACAAATTTACACGGATGCGTCTGGTGCCAACGGTTTTGGCATATTCTGGGAGGGGCGCTGGTGTGCCACAAGCTGGCCTGTTCACTGGCAGCGTCAGGGTCACAGTATCGCCTTTTTGGAGTTGTTCCCTTTGCTGGTGGCGCTGTAGGTCTGGGGTGCAGAATTCAGGAACAGGACTGTGTTATTCCATGCGGATAATTTGGCAGTAGTAGAATTGATTAACAGACAAAAAGCAAGGGATTTGCGTGTGCTGAAGCTATGGTGTGCTTTCATCTTGAGGTGTCTACAGCTGAATATTGTTTTCAAAGTGAGACATATTCCAGGGGCCATTAATTGTATAGCAGACACTTTATCTCAATTTCAGTGGAAGGAATTCCGCAGACTGGCTTTGGGTGCAGATCTCGAGCAGACACAAATCCCACAGTACGTATGGGCCTGGGGGGATTGAGGGTCGCTCAGTTGGTTGAGAATTCAGTAGCTGCTTCTACTCGTCGGAGTTACTTGCAAGCATGGCAGGATTTTCTGAAATTTGGTGATGAGTTTCCTTTTCCAGAGGGGGGGTTGTCTGAGGAACAGTTTTTGTTGAGTTTTGTTTTGCATTTGGTTGATAGAGGTCTTTCACACACCACTATCTCTGGTAAGCTGGGCGGGATTTCTTTTTATGGGCAGCTAAGGTGGGGGAGGGATCCTGTGGGAGGGGGTCTTGGTCAAAAAGGTTCTGGAAAGTTTGAGTAGGCTACAGGCTGGTTCTAAGTGGCTGCTGCAGCCTGTTACTTTTGATTTACTTCAGCAAATGTTGTCTCAGTTGCCTTCCTGCTGTTACGATGCTTTTGAGTGTGTCACATTTAGGTTGTGTTTTGTATGGTTATTTTTTGGGGCATTTTGGGCTTCAGGACTCTTGGGTTTGCGAAACAAGTCCGGCATGACTAGTAATGACGTTATTGTGGAAGGGGATAGGTTGCGACTTTGGCTGCAAGTCTCTAAAACGGATCAGTTGGGTAGGGGTAAAGGGGTTTTCCTGGGAAGGAGTGGTTTGGATTCTTGTTGCCTGGTTCGGGAATGGGAGATTTTCATGGATTCCTCTGCTTTTAAGCCGGGCGTGATCTTTTGCCACGCTGATGGCAGCCCACTTTCTGTTGCTCAGTTATTGTCCGTTTTACGGAAGGTGCTGTTAAATTTGGGGCAGAATCTTTTCCACTTTGGCACTCATTCTTTTCGGATTGGGGCAGCGGCTAAGGCTGCCAGGTTGGGGTGGGACTGGTCTCAGATACGCAGAATTGGGAGATGTAGGTCGAGATGCTGCGAGAAGTATGTTAGAAAGTAGCCCACCTTTGTCTCTTGTTAATAATAGTTTTTTCTCCTAGGTTCTTTGCACAGGATGGTCAGAGATAAAAGAAGGGTATGGATTGTTGGACATTCCTTCGTTAAATAGGCCGCAGTCTCTGCAGAACAACTAATTTGTGGGAGATCTCTAGGTCTCAGCAGTTTAACACATGAGGTTTTTTGGAATGGTAAAGGGGGAATGCGTTGGGGGGGATTGTTTCCTTTTTTATCTATACTTTGTGAGGGAGGAGGGGGTCCGCCAGACTTGCTAGTAATTCACCTGGGGGAAAATGATCTGGTATCCTTATCTGGTTTATCTTTGATAAAATTGATGAAGATGGATCTGGAAGTCATCAATGACGCCTGGGCAAGCACCATGGTGATCTGGACAGAATTTGTGCCACGGCTACAATGGAATGTAGCACGAAATCACACTGCTATTGACAGAGCGAGGAGGAAACTGAACTGATCTATGAGACTGTTTTGTAAGTAACTAAGTATTTACAGTTTGGCTCATCCTCATTTACAGGTTTCTGAACGGCATTTGTTTCGTGCGGATGGGGTCCACCTTTCCCAGTTGGGTCAGTCCTTTTATTTATTAGAACTACGTGATTTGATTGCCAAAGTGCTGGATGTTCAGTTGAGGTGCTCTCAGGGTCAGGTTTAATTTGTTTTTCAGGTGGGGCAGGAAAACTCTAAAGGTTTTCCCGGTTAGCTGGTTTTTAGTGGGGGGTGGACAGCCTGGAGCGGGTTGGTCCATCCTCAAAGGGCAGTTAAAGGAAAGGAGGGGATATCTACAAGAGTTAGTTGTTTCTGGGTTCGTTAGGGTTAACTTGGTGGGGGGTTTACTCTTTAGTAAGGATGCTCAGTTAAGCTGAAGGAATTTTGGTTTATTAAATAAATAAATGAAATTTGCTTTCAGATGTTTGTTTTCACACCTGTCTTAATAAAGTGGCCTTTCTTGCTTAATAAGAAGTCGTGGACAGTGAGTTTTTGCGCGAGGGGGGGACCCAGGGAGAGCCGTGCGCGAGCCGGTCTCTCCCTGGGTAGGTTCGCGCGAGGGCTGGCCACGGGCAGGTGATAATTAGGTAGTGCGAGGGACAGAGGGGATAAATAGGACCAGTGTAGAGCGGGAAAGGACTGTGCCGGCGGTAGGCGGGTAGCGGAGTTTGTTTTGCCCCACCCACCCTTCCCTCTTTTTCCCTTTAGGCCTTTTTTATTTTCAGTACTTTAGGTACTGCTTTAGTTTTTTAGGCTTGCCACGCTAAGACAGGTTGAATTTTTCTTTTTGTAGGCGTGTTTTTAGTGGGGGGTGGACAACGTGGAGCGGGTTGGTCCATCCTCAAAGGGCAGTTAAAGGAAAGGAGGGGGTATCTACAAGAGTTAGTTGTTTCTGGGTTCGTTAGGGTTAACTTAGTGTGGGGTTTACTCTTTAGTAAGGATGCTCAGTTAAGCTGAAAGAATTTGGTTTACTAAATAAATAAATGAAATTTGCTTTCAGATGTTTGTTTTCACACCTGTCTTAATAAAGTGGCCTTTCTTGCTTAATAAGAAGTCGTGGACAGTGAGTTTTTGCGCGAGAACTTGTTGTCCTGAGTGCCAGGCCATACTAGGTCTGAGCAGAGTTTGCGGAAAACCACGGAGTCACTGAAAATCTCTTCCACATTCTACGGAGTTCCACGAGGGTGCAGAGTTTTGCTCGGCCACTAGCCATAACGGAGCGTCTCTGCAAATATAGAATAATCAATATGAAATTTAAAATCCTATATTTCTTAGCTGAGCATTCGCCTGATAATTTTTTTGGGTCAGGCGTTTTTTTGAACTCGAGATCTTGCTGGCGAGAAACACATTTATTTGAATCCAGACAAGCTCACTGTTGGAGACAAGGGCTATTACCGAAGGGGGATCTTATGTAATTCAATGCGTGAAACTGAGAAATGAGACAGAATTAATCACTGGCAGGGAAGGGCTTGCTGGGAGTGAAGTGTTCACTGCATTTTACACCAGTGAGAGGGCTCTCGTGCAGGGAACGTTGAGCAGTGAAGATATTGACAGAAGCTACAGCAAATCAGGATTAATTTGTACGGGAAGTTACACTGGGTGGGTGGGGGGTGGTATCTGACCAATGGGAAGTGACCTGAATGGTGCAGGCATCTCTAAGGAAAAGCACGCATCTGAAACCAGCCTTCTTTTCATCACAGATGTCATACGGCTCCGACCTAAGTGCAGGGAGGAGGGTCCAAATCAGGTTTTTGTGATAACCACTGCGTGTGATGCCAGTCCCCTCTTTCAAACCAATAGAAATTTCCATAGCGAGACTTGAAATGGAAAACGCAAACCTAAAAGTACCTTAATGCACAGAGTGGGGGACTGATGTGCTAGGACACGGAGTCAGTAAGATGTAAATGGAACCCCCTTTCCCCCCCACCCACCTCCCCCTGCTACAGTGCTTTGAAACCATAGTCGCTGCTCACCAGGATTCAGACACTGACATCAACCCAGTCTGGGGCAACATTGAAATCGGCCCTCACAAGAGGCGCCAAAAAACTTCCTCAGAGTAAACCAAACATAATGAATGCTCACCTGCATCCTGTGATACCCGGTCCTTGCAGTGCACGCTCGCCTTCCATGTCTCTCCTCCAGTAGCAGAGCTTATTCTGGGGTCGGTACAGTGTTTATCTATTTTCCCTTCCTTCCTACCAGAGGCGCAACTAGAGTCAAATTTCGGGGGGGCAACCAAAAATTTTGGGGGAGGACTGACTCTTCCAGCAATATGCAGAGTGGAGATGCGGGGCTCTAAGCAGGGGTGAAAAAACAACAAAGCCTCAACATGTAAATGGTCTTTTAAAGATCTGTGTAGTACTTGGGTGTGGCTGCAAGAAAATGGATGCCAGCCCACAGCAACTCAAAAACTGTGTGCGTGCATGCCCGGGAAGCTGTCTGAGCCGGTTTAACACACACAACAGCGGGGGGCTGAAGCCCTTTGAGCCCAATGGGCTTTGCTTGCCTGCTTCCTACACATTAGATGATCTGTTTGTTTTTCCCCGCCAGCCTCAGGCTGTGGCCGGGCTTGGAAAAGTGATCACTGGCTGGTCCCACTCCTCAGACTTCCCTCCGCCCTCCTCCTATGATTCTAGCTTCCCACCCACACATCAGCATTGGCAACAGCACGGGGTCCCACTGGGTAGCGGCGTTCTCACACTGGCTCACCCAGAACCCTCCCCAGTGGCAGCGAGCAGCAGCACAACTTCCTGTCTACTGTGCCTCTGCTCACTCATTAGCCCAAGTAGTATTTGCAGCAGGCAATCAGTCTCGCCTTTGGGAACTTATTTGCATATAGCTATGCAGCACATTGGCCTGGGTGCTGAAACATCTACTGTTCTTTAACATGAAGGGAAAGTAAGCACCAAACTGTGTGACATGCCAGGTACGGGAACACATGGAGAGAAATATTGCCTTTCAGGGGTAAATGGTACAGTCAAAAGCTCAGTTTTTAATATAAAATCAGGGCCTTCGGTGGTCATATCACTGAAAAAACAAGATTTGAAAACAATATTGTTGTCTTTCAGGTTCTCGTGAAAGACACTTTCTATGGACTGGAATCTAGAGAATGCAAACGTGATTTTGGTATTTTACTGACCTCTGAGGGTCAGTTTCTATTAATAAAGTTAAATAGTGGCAGTTGAACAAGCAGAAAGCAATTCTAGCATTTTACTGACCTCTACTGGTCGTTTTCTATCAAGACACTTAAATAGAGGCAGTTGAACAGAAAAAAGTGTCCCTGGACATTGAGGGAAGGCACTGGGTTCCGGAAAGCACTGCACTAAGTTCAGTTCTGCGATCGGAGCAGTGCCACTGCATGTCATCAGCACGGAATGGAGCATTCCAAGGCCTTAGAGAGGAGCTCCGGGGGTGACAGGCCAATACAGCATGCAAGGTGGAGCTTTTCCAGCTCTGCACTTCTGCAGTCTCCCAATCGGACTACTGTGTGCCCTCGACCATGGCAAAGCAGCGAGAGGATATTGAAAGGCTCCACGCTGGACGCTCTTTTTAGCGCATGTCAGTCTCCTTCCCCTTTTTCAACTGTGGTACAATCTGTTCCTGGAGTTTGGGGTGATCACACTGGTAAACTCCGCTCCGCCGGTGGATGGCGGAGTTTTTTGCTGAACTCAGCATACTAAGGTGAGTGGCAAAACTCTGTAAACTCCACCGGTGGAACGGAGCTTGCCACAGACCCCTAATTCTGGGAATATTGATCATAATAAACAGTTCCTGCTTTCATAAAGTTCTCAACCTGTCTGGCCCACTGTGGATGGTCTTTCTTTCCATATATAATAATAAGGTGTTGAACTAACCCAATTACAGGTTTGTTGCATTGTTACTTCTTTCATAGTATAACGCCTAGCTACTGAATACAAGTGCCCAAAGTCGGTGAAAGGTGCCTCCTTTTTATGGGCTCCAAGGCTCTCTGTACCTCCCTTGGTTTGACTTATCAGATTCAGTAGAGCTGTTATACGGTTCCAATTAATTTAGTAGGACTGTGTATTAGGTTAACAAAACTTCACAATATAGAGACTGAAGCCACTCATATACTCAGTAAATGTTGGTTTGTTTAGCTCACTGTACCGCATCTAAACCCCTAAACTTCCAGAGTTACAGATGTTGTGGGTAACCTCAAACATGACCACTTTGATTCCCAAGGAATATTCGGAAATGGATTTAACCCTTTTGTTTGTCACTTTTGAATGCCCAAACTGTCACAAAGAAAAGATACAAGAATACATTTCCAAATGTTTGTTGGAAAGATCTAATCCTTGAAAATGACACATGAGCTGTGATTATTAAGTGGGTGAAACACATAATTGTCATAAGCATTTTTAGAATGGTGAAAAACACAAGCAATTCTACCATAATAATTGTTCCTAATGTCACCCCAACTTATCACTAATACCATTAAAATAGCGAGAGTATGTCAGGAGTACCCTTTTGCGAAACCTGTTAGAATGATCTAATCCCATACCTTAGTACAATGTGTCAGGAAGCCACCTCATTGCATTAACTAATACACCCCCTCTGAGCATGCAGGCTTGCACACTTCCCTTGCAGGGCTACATTCCTTCTGCCTGTCACCGAATTCAGTATGGATGCTGTTTAAATAATAAAACACCAGCCTCATCATACTGTGCCATAGGCGCAGAACAACGTCTTTAGTTGGTCTGGAGAGAAAGCATTGTCTCCAAAATGCACAAAAATAAAACAAGGGCATTGACTTCTAATAATTGTGAGCCTGGAATAAATTGTGCAGACTACAGGGCAATAACATCTACCAGGAGTAAATGTGTTTGTGGCACTTCCTGGTATTACAGAAAAACTTGTGCAAACCGCCATCAGAAAAAGATGACAAGTTAAAAAGGAAAGCTAAAATGGAAACTAAATGTAATCTCTAGAACATCCTCCCCTTGTTCAGATGACATGACTATATAACAATAAGCAATAGCAATGAATATATGTAAAAAGTCTTGATTTCATATAAACACTTTACCAGCATAAGCAGACACAAAGAAGCCATATAAAAATGCCAACTAAAAAAACATGTAAATTACTAAAAAATAAAGAAACCCATTTCAAAAAACAGAAGCGAATGAACTAGTCGCGGAAGCATCCGAATCAAAGGATGGCATCTCTGAAATGCCCACCACATCCATTTCCATTGCAAGATCCAATAGACGAAGAGAGTCATCACTAGCCTATTCAGCGGGAGCCAGGAGTACAGCCTCAAAAGAGTATCCAGATATCAGGAAACCTGAAGTCAAAGTAGCATCTGGGATTGGCGAAAGCATCTTATAATAGACATCTTGTAACACAGGGAACAGACTCACAGGACAATACTCAAAAAGCGAAGGGGTAACCCAGTATCCCTCAGAACTCAGGCATGTATACTATAACAAACAATGGTTCTGTGGAGTATAGCTACTTCTTGGATATTGGAACCAATCATGTGAAAAACAAATCAAGTGATGACGCACAAATCTAAACAAAATTCATCATTCATAAACAGAGAAAGTGATTTGCTTGAATTTAGAGAAAAAAGGATTTTTTAATTTTAATACAATAATTAACAAGAGAGAAGGCTGTCTGATGACTCAATCAATAACACGGCACAAGTGACCAATATTTACAGTGACATGGTGAATAAAGTGCAGATGGGACAGTATCGGTATACTTAATATGTAAGTGATAAAGTAGGCAAATACAAAAATATTTACAAGTTAAAAATATGAATACAGTGTCCAATTTCAAAGCATCATATATATGTCTCATGTGCAGGAATTGATCTACATTCGTTTTTGAGAAATGAGACCTATTGAGGATTGGACTTGTGACAGCCGTCAACGTTTCGACCTAAATTGCAGCAACAATATAAAAAAGTCAGTGTGGGCCTTCTTCAGGACAAAAAGTAAGTCAGACAGCAGATTCCACGAATTTGGATCAATGTCAAAGATATATTGTTGGAGGGTTAACTAGATTATATGCCAGCCCTGAAGTTAGATGGATCCCTCTGTGGAATAAAAGGGGGTGGTGCGACGATTAGTGTGCCTCATGTTCAGTTAGTTTCAGGTGTGTTCAGGTTTGCTCGAGGGAGCGCAATGACTTATGTGAAACTAAAAGTGTTGTCTGCAGTGGGTTTGCAACAGTGGAAGATATAATTTCTTGACAAATGTCACAACAAAGGGCACATTCTTTATTCTGCTTTTGTGGACCCTGCCACCAGTAGCATTTCTGTAATAAAGAACACCAGCAAGGACAGATGCCAATCCCTCATGAGCAGTTATATTAACTATAAGCTGTGGTCCAGGTTGGTATCACTCAATCATCCACCCCAGGAATGCAGGCAAAAGGAATATTTTGAGGACTCAATCTATGGAGTTTTCTGAATAGCCTTTAGGTAAAGGATCGCTACTAGACTAGCTAAGGCAGCAACCACAGCCATGATGTCATCAGCTATTTTCATATGTGAACGAGTAATCGCAGCTACTAATACAGTGTGAACATCCGCCATCAGCGAATGAATTCCCTGCAATGTGTACACCAACACCTTGATGACTTAATGTATGGATCACATGAGCCCATGGCAAAGCATCTTTCAGTGCCGTCACCTTTCCTCAATGAAACTTATAATCTCTGAATCCATTCAAGCACCAATAAAGGAAAATTATCATTAAAGAACTGGAAGAAGTAATAGGAATCACACACTATAAGTGTGAAGAATTCTGAATCTGTATTATGCAAAGTCAAAACCAAAGCTTTCAATTCAGCCAGCAGAGCAGTACAGTCACCCAAAGTTTCTCTATATTTTCTTAGTGCCTGAAATACACCATCTTTGAAGACACTGCAGCACATGCAGCCAAGTAGTTGTACTTAATACCAACTGCAGGCTGGGCTGAACCATCAGTATGGAATATGAAAGGATACTGATCTAGATTCAAAATTTCACTAGGCAAGCAGTATTCTTGTTCATACTGGAGATATTCCTGTGTTCTCGAAGTAGAGTCAGTCGTTGTTAAGGAAGTGGCACACTGGGTCCATCATGGATGTAAGGCTTTTGCATTAGAAACGCTGGTCTTCGTGATGACCTCTAAGGCCAGAACAGGAGACACCTCAATTTTGCATTTCCTTTGAGCCAATGGATATTCCTTCAGCTCAGCAGTCTGAACTGCAATGAAGTTTTTTTCCTGCTGATGCAAAATGCATTACCTCATTGGAATATGAATGCAACTCATAAGCATTCAGCACTGTTTCCCCTTTATTGAATAAAACACGTGTAACCACTGGAACCCACAATTATGCAGCTCACTAAATTAGTAGCGTTAACACATGGATGTAAGTGTTTAAACTCAAGCATGTCCGTTTGCACATTTCTGAGAATAGTAGTATGTTCAGTTGTCCAATTTTATTAGAAAAGTGAGGACGAAATAAATCGTGCAACAGTTTACCCATTGTACATAATCTGGTATGTATGTTCTACTGAAATTTAGAAAGCCCAACAGCAATTGAAGTTTTTTAAAGGTGTTTGGTGGTTTCAAAACAATGGCATGTGGCGTAGTACGAATCCCAACAATTTAGAATTATCGTACTAATCCACTGTGTATCACCTGCATACCTGCATCAACCTGTTGCTAAGTGACACAGCTACAGCCTGCTGTGTCATAGATACGGAATACTTGGTGCATACTCCCTCAGACCACAGCCCTTTTAAGAAGACAATGAGATAAACATTTGTTTGTATGCAGGATGATACTCTCACCAAATATTTATTATATATGTGGACTTGTATTGTCCGTTGTGCAGGCGATACTTGTGAACACCCACATGGGGGCTCAATGCTAAGGCCCTGTTAGACACGTCCTATAGGGAAACGATTGCAAACTGCATTAATCAATATTTTACTGAAAACGACAATACTGCATCAAGCAAGGATGTGGAGTGGAATGCCTTTAAAACGATGGTCCGTGGGCTATGCATCAAACCCTCAGTTGGTATATAGCGCATGTTGACCAGGGAGATATTTACAGCAGAAGATCATGTACAAGAGGCTGAGCTAAGGGTAGGGCGGGCATACTCTTGCCAGTCAACATTGCAATTGCGGACAGCTGGAGGAGCGCCTGGGGCAGAGAGATTACAGAGAGTATGCGGCTCAGCAGTATGCAGAATGAGACAGGACAGGTAATTTGTTGGCATGGCTCCTCCACCCAGAGACCCCCAGTGGCCCCATGAGGGCTATACGATTGCTTACAGAAGAGATTGTCACCTCCCAAGGTGCAATTAATGAGACATTTGCAGAGTACTACACCATGCTCCACACTTCGGCAGATACAGCAGATGATGCAGCCCTGTGCTCTTTTGTGGGAAAGGTAGTCACCCTACTGTACACTGCTCTGCTGGGAGGCCTGATTAATGCAGGGGCGTAACACAGGCCCCCGCAGCCCACGCGCTGCGGGGGGGGGGCCCTAGCTCCAAGGGGCCCCCTCGGCACTGAACTCTGGCCGGGAGAGCTCCTGATTGATCCCGGAGGGGGCCCCCCTAAGTACCGTGCAGGGAGGTCCCCTCACTTTTCATTACACCAGTGGATTAATGGGTACCCAGCTGTGAGGGATAGGAGGAGCACAATTGTAGGACAGAAGCTGATGGACAAACAGTAGTCTGCTGCTCTAGAACATGTTAAAACAGTGCCTAGAAACCGAAAGACTTAAGGACATGCACTTTAATTACATTCATCAGGTGTATTTTACCACAGCCTGCATCAGACATAGAGCCAAAATGCTCCAGATGCAACTCTCGAGATGCAGATTTCCATCATATGATTTGGTCGTGCCTCAAAATCACATGATATTAGGAGGCACTTGTGGCGTATGTAGCCAAACTCATGAGTAGGCCACTCTTGTGGGACTCAGCACAATGCCTACTAGGTCTAATACTTCACACTAAATTAACTAAATATGTAGCAAAATGTGCAGTTCTGGCTCATACCATAGCCAAGAGGCAAACTGCAATGATGTGGAAGTCACTAACATCACCACAACTACACAGATGGCTTTGGGATCTCCATAGATGGGCAACAGCGGAGACTGACACTTGGATTATGCTTCAAGCTCAGGGACTTAGAGTTCCACCAACTGATACGTGGAATTCCTACTTGGTAGTGCTGACATCCAAAACAGATGACAGACCTCTCTGAAGCATGGGCACAGGGCAACCACAGTCTATTGGGATGTTAGGGATGCTAAGGAATGGGTTACCAAGGTCTGCACAGTGTGGGGACAGTACTGCCACTAACAGCAGACACCGCCACTCCACAAGAGTACTATGAGTGCACCTATATGAGGGGCGCGTGTGCACCCGGAGAGAGTCACACACTCACTTTACACCGCGTGCCTGTGTGGGACACAAAGGTTTTGCACACTATAAATGTAATTTTCTACAGGGACAGAATGAAATTAGTAATTATGTGGCTGAGACTATCCACTGATTTTTTTTTTTTTAGTTTGCGACTGTTATGTTATTCTATTGGGCAGGAGTGGTGGTACATTGCTGGTATCGCGGCCTCTTCCCCGGTTGTATTTACCTATTTTCTCAGAATTAATGTCAACAAAAAATATGCAGATTGTGAGTGTAACGCCACTTCTTGCACAAGCTGTCGGCAACACTGGCTGTTTAATTGCTGACACATCCCAGGTGACTGCTAAATATTGGATATGTGTAATTATTGCACCTTTGTGTCACTCCTCGCTTTTCCGCTTTATTACCTGTCTTGTTGTTCATTATACTTAATAAAGAGATACTGGGAAAAAAAGAGCGTTGATAAGCACAAGATGACAGAGACAAGTCAGCTAGACAACAGTTTGTCGTATAAGGCCTAATTTCAGAAGCTATGCTTCAGTCTAAGGAACTCTGATCCTACACTTCATTTATCTTCATCCAACTGCGGAATAAATCTGGAGCTGTACTGCAGTAAGGGACCTGAGGCCACATGTACAACTGTTTTTAGCAATCGCAAATGGAGAATTCGGCCGATGGTGACTGCTAAAACACCTTTAAGCATGTACTAACCCTATTTTGTGAGTGGTAACCTATTACCGACTCACAAAATAGGGTTTGCGGGTCAGTATTAGGAAGGGCTGTGCTAAGGGTGACCCTTCCTAATAGCGAGAGCAGGGAAATGTACGATTGTTTTACTACCGGAATGCAGTCGCAAAACAATTGCGGTATACCACCTACTTCAAGTAGGTGGTAAGCCAGTTCCCTTTGTGACTGGCAGCAAACACATTTTTAAAGAGCAGGCAGGGGTCCCAGGAACCCCCACCTACTCTTAAAAAATAAAACAGAAATGTTTAATTTGTCTCTTTGTAACCGATCACATTTTCCTTTATGGAAAACAGACTGCATTTAAAAAGAAAAGTTGCTTTATTTAAAAGCAATCACAGACATGGTGTTCTCTTGTTCCCAGCAGGCCACCATTACTGTTTTTAGCGATTTCCAATGGGTCGCAAATTGTGACCTACCTCATGAATATTGATGAGGAAGGTCAATTGTGATCCCATTGGGAATCGCAAAATGTATCTGAGGCGCATAAGTAGATCACATTTTGCGAGTTCCTAATTGCAAGTCACGACAATTTGCAATTTTAGCCTTTGTTAGAACTGTGGAAATGTGCCTTTTTAGGGGCACACCAGTGCAGGGTTCACGCTTCTCTTTGTCCACGGGTCCTTAGACCAACAAAATAGAGATTGACACTGAAGCTGAAATTTAAAATAATAAGTTTATTTACTCATGAGTGAGACCACGTCCATACAACACCCTCGAGTGTTCCAGGAGGTAGTGGCTCGAATGAACAGACGGTGGGCCTTTTATACTGAGTTTGTTGCAGAGTAAGCATGTAGACTCAAATAGAAGGTACAAGCATTCACAGGAATAGCTACCGACAAACATGGGCAGATGGATATCACTTAGTCAGCAGAGTGGGAGGAGAAACAGAACTGCTTACATCAGTAGGAATTGGTAGACAGTTAAATTCTCAAACAGGTGCATTCTACCAACTACAGGCCTTTCTGAACTCATACATTGCTCTGACTCAGTACTGAAGGAGATAACTAAAGCTGGTAACACAAGCAGATTTGAAAGGCAAGCAGCAGTGAAGATGGAAGAGTTATATAGCTGGCAAAATGGATGCCACAAACAAGATGGCTTCAGCTCATGCTAACGGCAATTATTTTCGATATCCACAGATAGCCCTTTTAGCATAAGCTGAAGACATCTCTATGATTTGGTAGGAGCATGGAAGATATCATAGACATCAATCATCATTAACTCACTCCTTTCTTGGTCTGTTTCTAGTCGGGCATTTACATTCTTATCATTTTGTTTAGTCGGTATACATGAGGCACAGGTGGAAATACAAAGGGAACAAAGCACCAGGCCACATTGTATACATAAGCAAGAAACTAAAAGAATCACAGTAAATATACAAAGGGCTGACAATAATTTCCAGCCCCATACAGTAAACATAGTCCATAGCCATCCAGTCAAAGTCCATGCCCCTGAATCCTGAAGGATTTCAGTGGCTATTTTGGGCAGCTTGGAAATCGCTTCAAAAACTTAAGTGGCAAGGTCAGGGATAAATACACAGCAGCTGCTCCCAATGATGTAGCATGCTCCACCACGGTCGGACAGGATGACGTCAAGGACCATCCTATTTTGGAGCACCATGATTCTCGCAATTTGTAGTTCTTCTGTGATATTTCCAAGTGTCAAGGCTGTCTGATTGGTTACAGCCTCGACAACACGTGTCAAGATCCTTATCTATCTGCTGTTTAAGGCCGCACCAACAAAGAAGAATAGTCCCAAATTAATGTCAACGTACTGCTGGAGTGCAGTATCAGTTTGATCCACCACATCATTGTTTATTGTCCTCTTGAATCGGTTCTTAGAAATGCCATTATACAGTTTATAGCCTTTATGGAAGGTTGCAGGTGCCGAAAACACAGGTGGTAGCAGAAAGGATACAAAGCAGCCTCCTGACCACCCAATAGGTAGGTGTAATACCCTTTACCTCCACAAATGAAATAGGTGTTTTGTGAGGACAAAACACTACTATTGTTTATTCCAGCAATGTTCAATGTTATAGTACAGTCACTTTTCCCCACAGGAATACTGCCAATACTGCTCACACAAAGGTCTGCTCGAGCTCTAGTAACAGCTATAACAGGAGGTCCATTACTCTTGATTGTTCGAGTGTTAGGGAAAACATAACGCACAGAGGAATTTCCTCGACGATACTCCTCCATTTCCCATACAGTTCTTTAGCTTGTGGATCTCCTTCCTCATTAGGGTAACAAGCTCTATTTAACTGAAAGTTTAGGTTTCCTCCGTCATCATAAGTAATGTTAGCAATTTCAGAGGCCCACAATAATGAGAACCAGGCTCTACAGGAGCCATTGTGTGAAAACGGCAAAGGAATGGAAGGCGTGCCTCCCTTTTTCTGATGAGCTGACATCATTCCACACACCCAACAGTTGGTAATGTGTGTAGCGTTATGGGTGTGATGCAGCATTTGAACGAACATATTGTTGAGATAAGACAGTCTATGCTTCTGGTGGTGATAAGGAAGAGTGAAATGGTGGTGTTCAATGGGGACAGGAGTAGTAGCAGTCAGTAGTTTTCGAGCAGGAGCTACTCCCTCTTCAACCCATGTTATTATAGCAATGAGAACAACAATCAAAGTGAGTCCAATAATGAAAATACTCTTTCGATCACAAACTCTTGCAGCAATTTGCTTCTTCTCCTTAGGCATGTTTATCTCGTCGTTGAACAACAAAACAGATGGTGCCCTAAGGCCCTGGGCAGACGCTGGTTTCTTCACTGAGGTTGAGACGAGCAGTTACTAAAAGGATACCACCCTTTGTCTTCAGTCTTTAACCACCCTTTCTCTGTATATAGGATATTGTGGTGATCTGCCAATGCAGCTGGGCTCACTAGGTCTTGCAACACCTTCCAGCAATGTGTTGCGTGCACCCAGTTCTTCCGGTTGGTCACTCGAACCACAGTTCTGGTAGCCAAGGGCACCTGCTCAGGGCCTCGCCATCGGGATGCTAGGGAGCTAGCTCTGTGGAAGGACTTTGTGACAACAAAGCCACAAGAGCGCAAGCAGTGGCCTCACCTTGCGACCTGTCTGGAAGAGTCTCCTGAACCTGTTGATAAATAGAAGACAAACAATCAGTCAACTGAGGCAAATAGTCATTTATCAATACATGGGGTACATCATGTATTGGGCGTGGCTTAGGAATCCCTCAAATATTCATTGGCCTTCCATAAACCACCTCATAAGGTGTGAGGCCAGATCATGTATGTGGTACCAATCTAATTGATAGTAAAGCCAATAGCAGTGCAACAGCCCATTTCAAAAATGTGGAAGCCTGTATTTTGTCCAGTTTTAGTTTGATGGTAGAATTGTAATGTTCCACTAGTCCTGCTGATTGTGGGTGAAAAGCAGCATGAAATTTCTGCTTAATTCCCAACCCTTTCATGAGATACTCAACAACTTGCCCAATAAAATGGGGTCCGTTCTCACTCCACAAAGCTCGACAAATGCCAAATCTGGGGAAAAACTCCTTTAAAAGCACATTTGCTGTAGTAAGAGCTGTATTATCTTTCGTGACGTATGCCTCCACCCATTTACTAAAGGCACAAACCACTACCAAGACATACTTCAGATTATTACAGCGTTCAAGCTGGGTAAAATTCATTCACAGAACCTAAACAGGTGCAGTAGGTACTGCAAACCCTCTTGCTGGAGTTTGTGTTCAATTTCCAGGATTATACTGAAGACAAATCAAACTGGACTGGACTAGTTTCTTAGCTGTACCAACAATCTCTGGGTGATCCCAAACTTGCATATGTTGCTTTGCTATTGATGATGCTCCAACATGTGCCGGCCCATGTGCCAAGTGAATCATAGGATATAAATAGGCTAAGGGTAACTTCTAATTGGTCATTTCTTTATTCCTCCAACAGCCCTCATCGTCCAATGCTCCCTCCTTGGACTATTGGTCTAATTCATTGACAGAGGCAGATTGTTGCATGTCCAGCACCTCTTGTCTGACATCATGCCAACATTCAGCCTGTGACTTAACTACATCCATAGATGTAGTACTTTGTTGCATTGCAGCCTCATGAGCTATGTAATCTGCAAAGGCATTTCCTTTTCCTATTTTATCAGTCACTTTCTTGTGTGCACTACACTTAACAATTGCCACTTTCTTAGTATATGGCAAGGCAGTAAGGAGATTATGTACTAATAGCCCATGTACTATTTGTGTCTCATGTGAAGTAAGAAAGCCTCTTTCCTTTCAGAGTTTCCCAAAATCATGAGCAACTCCAAAAGCATATCGGCTATAGGTGTAGATCTTAACTAGTAGATCTGTACTATCAACTCAGCTGCTTGAGCCGACTTCTGTGGGATGCGAGCTGTCTCAGCTACTGTCTGAAGTGTTATAATTGCATAAGCAGCAGATGTCGTGACTTCAGGCAAGACCCATCAACCCACAGTTCCCCATCAATGTTAGAAAGAGGTGTATCTTGTAGGGCAATACAACCCTTTGTTTGTTCTTCAGTAAGGGATATACAGTCATGTAGCTCCTGTGACTGAGTAGCTGGAAATGGCAATAATGTAGCAGGATTTAGAGTCCCACATCATTTCAGTGTGATATGAGGGGCCAAAAGTGTCAATTCATATCCTGTCAAACTGGAACTAGTCAAATGTTGTGTTTTCGTTTGATTTAACAGAGCATCAACTGAATGGGGGACTAGCACAAGCAAACTATGTGACAAGACTATTCCCTCACTTGATGTATGGACACAGCTGTCGCTGCAACCGCTCAACAACACCCAGGCAGCACACGAGCAACTGGATCAAGGACAGCTGAGAAATATTCACAAGGTCGCTGGTTATCATGTACATAGAGTGTAAAGGCCTTAGTGTACTCTGGAGTTCCTAATACTGGTGCAGAACAAAGAGCTTGACGTAACTGTTGAAAAGCCTTCTGGCATTCAGTGGTCCATGGGACAGACATTGAAGTGTCTTTAGTCAAAAGGGCCAACAAAGGTTTAATAATGTGAGAAAAACTAGGGATCCACTGCCTACAGAAATAAGTAAGTCCAATCAGTGCACAAACATCCTTCTGAGTACAGGGCACAGGCATGTCCAAGATAGTTTGAATGCGGTCTGGTGTGAGTGCACGCCCCTCCTTAGACAGGAGGTGTCCTAAATAGGTAACCTGCTGTCTACAATATTGTAATTTCTTCTGAGGAACTTTATGATGATGAGAAGCAAGGAATGAGAGCAAGGACAGTGTACCTTCTTATTTATTTATTTATTTATTTATAAACAGTTTTCTATAGCGCGAACTAGACCCTTGGGTATCAGAGCGCTTAACAACATATGGTATAAATAAGAACAACAATGATAATAACACTCACATATGTAGCCTGTAAAAAATAAAGTATATATCAAAGCGAGCACATAAAGGGCAGATGCAAGAGTACAGTCCATGACTTCTTGCCGAGGGTCAATTTCTTTATGCTTCCCAATATGTAATCCAGATGATCCTCGCTGTAGAGTCGCCGATGGCCAGTTGACTACCTACTGGAGGAATTTGTTCATGAGAAACGTCCTAGTTTCCTTCTTGAATGTTATCGTGTTCGAGATCTTTCTGATGTTCGCAGGAAGGGAGTTCCATATTCTGGGTGCTGCACCAGAGAAAGATCTCTCATAAGTTTTTTTCTTCCTGAAGATAGGTGGTCTCAGCATCAGTAGATTAGCACTCCGGATCGGTCTATTTCCTCCTGCAATTTTTATTATCTTGGCAAGATATCTGGGTGTGTTATGATGAATCGCTTGATGGGCGATACATGCCATTTTTAGTTGTATTCTAGCTTCGTAGGGTAGCCAATTTAGGGCTCTCAGGTGAGGGGAGATGTGGTCAAATTTCCTTGATCCTGTGATAAGTCTAGCCGCTGCATTGAGGCAGGCTTTTAAGGGATTTGTAGAGATTTTTGGAAGGCCTGCAAGTGTTGTGCATCCATATTCAATTCTTGAGAACACCAATGATTGCACTGCTAGTTTTAGGTCTTTCTCTGATAGAAATGACTTCATTTTTCTTAAGTAGTTCAGATGAAAGCGTGCGTTTTTTGCCATTACTTTGATGTGGGTTTTCATATCAAGGTGTTCATCTAGTGTGATTCCGAGAGACTTAGCTGATTCAACTAGCGTCGGGGTGCAGTTTAGTGCAGTGATCATTTTGGACCATTCTTTCACTTCGGCTTTATTCTTTTGAGGTGCGATGAGTAAGAATTCAGTTTTGTTCGCGTTTAGCTTGAGGTGATTGCAAGATAGCCACTTTAGCGACATTTTTAGGGCCTCATTCATAATGGTAGTGTCTTCCAGCGATGAGATCTTGATGTAAAGTTGCGTGTCGTCCGCGTACATATGGTAAGATATTTTAGAATTTCGTAGAATTTCTGTAAGTGGTTCGATGTATAAGTTAAACTGTGAAGGAGATAGAGTCGAACCTTGGGGTACTCCGATTGTATTAGGGCAAGAATTGGAAAGAGATTGGTTGACTAGGAATCTCTGAGTTCTATTCTGTAAGAATGATTTGAACCAATTTAATACAGTGCCTGTTACACTGTACACTAGTACACTGTTCAGGTGTATCGGCAGCCAACAAGATGTCATCGTCTTATTGAGTAAGAGCCACCCCTTTTGGTATAGGAAAGGAGTCAAGATGTCTGTTCAATGCCTGGCTATAAATGCTAGGACTCTCTGTATACCCTTGTGGAGCTCTACAGAATCTGAAGGATCGATTATTCAAAGTGAAGACGAACAAATAGCTGCTTTCAGGATGAATAGGTATTGAGAAAAATGCTTTTTTCAAATCAATGACACTAAATCTAGTTGCAGTAGGAGGAACCATAGTAAGAAGTATTGTGATGTCAGAAACTATCGGATATTGGGGCACTACAATGTTGTTGACTTCTCGTAAGTCAATAATGAATCAATACATTTTAGAGCCAGTGTGTTTTTTCAAAATTGGAAGAATAGGGCTATTACAAATGTTATAAGGGACAATCCCCACTCTGATCAAATCCTGAACAATATGTATTTATGCATCTTCACCTTCCCGAGATATTTTATATTGGGGAAGTTGAGGCAACGAAGCACCTTCCTTCACTTTAATATGTACTGATGGAATAACCATTTGTCGCACATCAGTATCTTATGTAGCCCACAAAGTACTAGGTAACGATGCCAGAGCAACATCCTTTTTATTGAGACAAGACCTCTCAACCATTTGATAGTGGTCATTTAAAATAACACGCACACCGTCTGGGGAACAACTTATTGCAGCATGGAAATGTTTAAGCATATTGATACCCACAATGTTATCCGGCGTGTTAGGGGAAAGCAAAAATGGACATACTGCAGTGAATTTATCAAGACTGAATGTAAGTGGCTGTGACAGTGGGCTAAGTGTAGGTATCCCATCAAATCTTATCAATGTTATCATTACACCAGACAGGAAAGCCCTAGGAACCAATTTTTTAGACAGAGCATCACGAGTAGCTCCTGTATCAACCAGAACTGATCAGTAGAGCCCAAGACATTTGCATCAACATAAGGACCATTCTGATCTACTGGCACCTCAACCGGTTCCTTACCCCATCCTAGGCATTCCTATGCATAATTAGACTCCCCAAGACCCTCAGTCGAATAATCAAACATTTGATATTGATTTCGTCTATCCAAGGTATTAGAATAATTCGGGTTGTGTTCAGCTGCTTCAAATCTGGTACGATTTACTATTCCTCCCCTTTGTCCTGAATTCCCTGAGTGTCCTCTCATGCTTCCTCTACCACGTTGATTCTGCTGACCTCGCAAATGGGGGCCCTGAGAATGCCAATGTCCAATCTCTTTACAATAAGTAAACTGACCAGAAGACAAAGTTGCTTGAGAGAAAGGGGGTACACCAGGGGTATATGCTGCAAGTCCACCTCTATCGCTACCTATGAATGGTGGACCATAGACTTGAGATAACATAACTTTCATTTTTAAATCCTTAATCTTTTTATCCTCCTTGCCTTTTGCTTCCAAATCCTGACGCTCATAATACTGAGCCATACTCAAAAGGGAGAATGGGGAAGACGTAGTCCATGAACTCTCACTGGCCTTTAGGCGACTAGCTATTTCTGGCAACATGATAGCGACAAATGTGTCGACAAACAGATGCTTACCCATGTCATCTGTCAATGACTGCACACTAAAGTCATGGAAGGTCTCTTCAAATTGTGTAAAGAAATCAGAACCTAACTCATCCGCTTTCTGTTTACAAGACATTAACGATGTCCAATCTATTTTGTTAGGGGGCATTAAAGTTTTTTACTTAGTAACAATAGCTTCGGGAAGATCTAATATCTCCTGTTGTGGTTTCTGCGCAAGTTCTCTAGCCACATCTATTTCCTCTAAATGCACCCAAGTATCATCATAAGCTGCAATATCGTCTACCTTCTGAATTGTTCTCCAAATATCAGGAGGCAAAATAAGTCCCAAAAGTATATCGATATCTGGCAGGGTCATATTGCAGAAACTAATAGCTCCTTCCACTTCTTCATAAAAAGCGGCCGGATTTTTTTGTGGGTCGGGCAAAGCAGCTTTTAGAGCCATAACATCTGCTCTACTCCAAGGGGTATAAACCCAATTAAAAATAAAATATCCCTTTGCATCATCTGAGGTTTTATCCTCACTTGTTCCCACACCCTTCAGGGGAACATACAGAGGTGCAGCTTCACGCATTGGTTTCACAGTAACTACAGTATCACTAGTGTCTTTATCTGTCCCTGCAGCTCCTTCTTGTGGCACCGGGGACTGGACGATTTGTTTAGTTGTAGCTTTGTTAGCTGCTTTCTTCTCCTCTTGCAGAAGGAATGCGTCAGTTTGTATTTTAACCACTCGCCTAATTAGATCAGGCACCTGTGAAGGAAGAAAGGTGCCATCACTTAATTGTTTATAATCAGAATTTATATCAGAGGACTCTAGATCACCAGAATGTTTTCTAAAACTGAGTATTACTTCCCAAGTAAACGTCTCTACTTAATATAACTGCTCTAAATCTATCCACTGCTGAACCATTGCTAAAAGTTCTGGAGCGTAGGCATTCCCATGAGCTGCTTTACGAGCAGCGGATCTAAGAGTGGCCTTGCATTCAGTAGTGAAAGAGAACGAGTCTTGCCTAACTATATCTTTCTCATCTGAGGACAAATGCTCCTTGTCAGAAACTGCATTCTCAGGGGCACTAGAGAATGTATACGGGGTGGAGGTCTAGCTAACAAGATGGAATCATATTGAGGTTTATTAATTGTGGGATAAATGGGGTGCCTAATAGGGTACTGGCCAGTTACCTCTAAACGACGCTCCCTTACCTCTTTTTTTTTATTTCTTTTATTTCCTTCATTTCCTTATTTTTTAATTCTAATGCTTTTTTATATATCATTTTTGCTGGTCTTTTTCTGCTATAGCTTCTTCTTGCCTCACTCTCTCATGCACTTCTTTCTCCCACATTCTAACACAATCAAACATATCTTGTTGAGTTTTCTTCTTAAATAAACACGGCTCTAAATAGTGAATATTTTTAAAGTCAAATGAACCATTCACAGGCCATCGTAAATCAGGATCCCTTTTCATATATTTGTTCCACAGTGTACTATACATTATGGAAGAATACCGTATTTAATGTACATATGCCTATTAGGTGTCCCCTCTGGGGGAGCCGGCTGACTTCTTTCTAAATCCATTTTGGTACCTCCAAGACAGCAACACAACCTATGAAGTGCGCTAGGAGCAGGCATGCTGCCAAATTATAGTAAAATATTACTTATCCCAGATATATCAAAGTAGGGAGAAATCTCCACGTTACCTGCCTTTACCTATTACATAGCTGATAAAATTAATGCCACAAACAAGATGGCTTCAGCTCATGCTAACTCCAATTATTTTTGATTTCCACAGAACCACCACCGATGAATCATGCCAGTGGAAAGTGTGAATATTAAATGTTACGAATTCAGTGAACAGAATCTTCATGAACCACCCATGCTTTGGAACACTGACACTGTAACTCAGTTACAACTAAGAAAATTACTAGCAGAGGCAGGTGTTACACAGGGTAGTGGATGAGTCCTCAGCCAACCATGGCAATTGCAATTTATATGTTGGCAGCATTGCCATGACACAGATCCTATTAGAAATTAGATAGCCCCCATGAAAACCATTAGAACACCAGCTACATTCAGCCTATCCATTCTCTTCTTATACCAATACATGGCTGACCTATAATGTATTTAAATCATTTGAATGGACATTCACCTTGTGACTAAATCCTGACTGACCTCTGCTTTTGTTGGACAAATACCAATGGGAACAAACACCAATGGGGCTATGTTTAATGTCTCTCTCTCTCTCTCTCTTTCTCGCTCTTGCATCCACATTCCTTCTTCATCCAGTGTCATCTCTCAAATTCTTTCAATCACGTGTAAAATACATAACTGATTGACATCTACATAGCGTCCGAAATATCTTCTTTTTAACTCTATTTAGTGCTGACTATTTAGCTGGCCTCTAGGGGCCTCATTTATAAGCCCTTGCGTCACTTTTACGCCGCCGGTGCGTCACTTTTTGTGACGCACCAGTGGCGTAAACAATGCGACTTGTTGCATCATATTTACAAAGTGACGCATCTAGGTAGATGTGTCACTTTGTAAACCCCTGCACCACATTATACCTGTGCCAGGTATAATGTATGCAAGTGGGGCGTATTGACGCAAGGAAGGGTCGTAGAAGTGACGCAGTGAAATCTATGAGATTTCACTGCGTCACTTTTAGGACACTGTTGCATCAAAATCCTGCGCCTGCCTCACAGCAGGCGTAAGACTGACGCAGGCCCTTTCACATGGGGATTGCCCCATGTGAAAGGACGCATTGCTGGAGTTGCGTCACTTTTGTGAAACACTCCAGCAATGCGTCACTTTTGCGCTTACAGATACGTCAGAAATACTGACGTATCTGTAACTCCTTGCGACATGATGCGTCATACATTAAATATGACGCATCAGGAATGTCGCAAGGAGTGCGCACTGAGAAGTGACGCATCGCTGCTTTCACGCAGCGATGAGTCATTTCTCATAAATGAGGCCCTGGCTACATAGTGAATTTTAACAGCTATTACCCAGTCACTGGTTTAATATTAGAGATTATTTTGAAATGTGAATTCACTTTATAGACCTTTTGATGCAGATGATGTTGCAAACCTGAGGGAATTGATTATACTCCCATTAAACACTTTATAATAATTTTAACAAACATTGATTCACAAAGCAAGGATGAAGCATACAGGGCTAAGAGCTAGAACAGTCGACTTCGAAGGTTGGTGAACCGGGTTCAACTCTCGGCAGGGACGCTCGACATCCTGTAATTCTGGGCAAATCATTATATATCCCAGTGGCTAACAAAAATGTATGTGTCCTTCTGTAACACAACTGGTGCTCATGTAAAGTGCGCTGATACCTTCAGGTCGAGTTTGTGCTGTATAAAACAAAAAAACAAAAAAAAACTTGCAGGCCTGGCATCTCTAATTTCCCATTTTGTCCAGTACTTTGGTGACTCATTAAAATCGAGGAATGTTAAAAAATATTACAGGGTCAATAAATATAGCCATGTTGGTGTGCTACAGTTAAGTCTTGGTACCGCTGATATTTTATGCAGGTTAATAAGATGATGAAGGAGTTAAACTCCCACTTTCTACGTCCCTTTGGCCAACATTGAAATTAATCTTCCATCTCTATGCTGGTGTTGTGGTACTTGTGGTATTCACACAGAATGTAAAGAGAGGACTTAGACATACATCTCAGAATAATCATCATGAGAGGTTAAGGCTGAGGAAGTAAAGGAGTGTGGCTATTTAATTGATTATTTCATTGAACTACCTAGATCAGAAAAGTTTAACACAATTAATGGACTGAATGTCATTTGCATGGTTCAAAAATGCTATCCCATCCTACCCTGTCAGTTATTCCAGCTATCTTTTTGTTTCCCTCGGCTAAACTGGACTGTCATGCATGTCTTCTGGAAGCACTCCGGTCTTTTTATGTTTTTGCCTGATGATCATCTGATGGCTGCAGAACAGTAAAATTGTACCCATTCAGCTTGAGATTTGGTACTCTCCATTAAACTCAGTGACAGGTCCTACCAGTACTGGAATAAGATACAGCATGGGAACAAGACATTTAACCTATGTTGCTGTGGGGTGAAAGACAAAGAACAAAAGAGACAGAGATAAATATTTTATTAAATTACTTCATTACAACTATTGTATAAAATAAGACCCTGTGAATAAACAATATTTTTATTACCTCCATTCTAATCCTCCATGGATAATTTTAGAGTCCTATTTTTAAGAATTATTTTCTCTTTCAAACGTAATTTTCTGACTATAGCTTAAGAAGAGGGCTTTCACAGCAGGTAGAAGTGGTGATGACACCAAACATAAGCAAGGGCACAATGCAGTGCGAGATTTCTACACCTGGGTGTCATCAGCCTTTCGTTAGCAGTAATCAGGATCAGATGAAAAGGGAGGGCCTGCTGAGAAATGTCATCATCTATAGTAACAGAAACTACTGATCCCCCAAAAACTCCTACCATCTATCCAATAGCAGTGTTCAGGAAGAACTACTCAGTAGCCCTGGTCTAACAAGGATCAAATTTAATTTCTATGGATAGACCTTCCTCCACCCTACAGCCACAAAAATGGATAATATGTATCCACCATCCCAATTGTGCCAAGGTAAACCAAGGACCATCCACCTTGTATCCCATGGTCTCAGACTCTCACAACATATAGAGTCTTACTACTACATGTTTTAGATATTCACCCCACACAAACATACTCAAAACACACATAGAATGTCAGCACAAGGTTCTTGGGGTCATAGTAAAGTAGAAATGTATACAAATGAGGTTAGTAGACTGCTCTCTCCTTTGATAAGGCAAAAAGGTCTGGCCAAGACTAATAATTCACAAAATATAGTACGCTGCTACCCCTTTCTCATCTATAGCTCCTAGGCCAGCGCTGCTGACTCTTGCTGGTTCACAATGACACTCAGATTTCTCCATACATCCCTTTTGCCGGATCACTGAAACAATATCGATGGACCGAATATCGAGTACAAAAATTATCGACGTAATTATATCAAATACAAAAATATCGACTCTCAATACTTAAACATAAAAATACACAAATATCGACTAAACAATATCGCAAATAAAAAACATCGAAAACAACATTATCGACCCTAAAAAATATCGCAAACAAAATATATCAACTTTCAACACACATAAAGACAAAATCAAAAATATCAAAAACTAAAATATTAACCACTAAAATATCGCTAAATCAAATTATCGACTTCACTATACATAATAAATAAACAAATGTATCTGATAAAAAAACACAGTAAATCGTAACATAAATCAGCATACTTACATAAAATATAACATACTACAAACAAGCAATAAATAAACAACAACATTTATAACATATAAAACATTTTTACAATACAATCGGTTCACATAACATAATCATAAAAAACATTGTACAGCTCACATTACAAAAGAATATTAAATAAAAAGAATGAAAAATAAATACATCACAATATAAAACCATTACCAGGCATCTACAAAACAAATCACATAACTATCAAAATAATTCAAAATATCTCTAACAACCAATAGAAAACAGCAAACAATTACATTGACCAATCAAATCAACCAACACATAATTCAAACACTATATAAAGAAAGAAAACACACAATTAGATACCACTTGGTGCTACAAAACGTGAAGAAGAGGAAACTCTGCCAAATTTTCACCAGAGCAGAATGCTGCTACCATCAAACAAAAGATAAAGAAAACAAAAGTAAGTACCTCACATTAACTACTAGGCTTAGCACTACAAGCTACAAATAATAACTTAAACAATAAACATGCAGCTAGCCAACTCCCTTTTATAGATTCTCTAAAAAGGACAATAGCTAGGCAAAAAAGAACAACTACAGCTACACCACCTGCCCCAAAAACATTTGAGCAACTCCAAATTCCCCCTGAACTAACAATAAGCCATATTAGCAAACCTTTCATCATATATGACAATGCATCTAAAGAAAAAATAATTATAATGTTTGCTACAGCAGACAATATGGTGAAATTACACCAATGTGAAACATGGATGATGGACGGCACATTCTCAGTGTGCCCAAAACGATTCTACCAATTATACACCATCCATGGACACTATAAAAAACTGCAAAATCCCCTTCATATATGCCCTACTACCCAACAAACAACAAACAACCTATACTGAGGTACTAAATAAATTAAAAGACCTAACAAATATTTACTTCCTCCAAAGAATGATCATTGAACTTGAGAAAGCAATGATAAATACAATTCTGAAGACCTACCCCCACACAGCAATCCAAGGTTGCTACTACCACTTTAACAAATGTATATGGAAACATATACAAAAATCTGCCCTAAGCACCCAATACTGCACTGACAGTACTTTTGCCTACCAGGTAAAAAAATTAATTGTACTGGTCTACGTTCTAGTTACAGACGTAGCGGAACATTACCACCTACTAATAGACAGCCCCTATTATTAAAAAAATGAAGCAAAACTAAGCCCTCTCAGATTATTTCGAAGATACATGGGTAGGGAGACTACACAGATTAGAACACAGAAGGCAACCTAAATTCCAAATCCCCTGGTGGAACGTCTACCTAAGTACACTAAATAAACAAGCTAAAAGCAGCAACGCTGTCGAAGGATGGCACAATGCTTTCCAAGCAGGTACAGGCAGAGGTTCCCTAACCCTACATAAACTCCTTCAAGCATTACAAAAGGAGCAAAGCTACCAAGAACTCCGAATGGAGCAATCTATAACACAAATAGGCCCTAAACTAACTAAAGAAACGAAAAAAATGTACAACACCTTACAAAGCCAAGCAACCCTATACCCAACTACCAGAGACCTACCATACCTATCTACCATAGCTAAAACAATTCTTTAACCCCTTAAGCGCTGCGCCCGTCCAATGGCAACAGCACCACTACCTCGGGAGTGCTGCCGTCGGCCATTGGACGTTCCAACTGCACCTGGGCAATGGAACGTTCAGCACTGGAGCTGGACGTTCCAAAGCAGCTAAGGTGTTAAACATAACTCACATACATACACTATTCAAATAGTAAACATAAAATATACATATTAAACACATGTTAGAAACTGTAAAAAAATGATTTGAATATATTTTATATATTTATTTAAATATATCTAAATAATTTTCTTACAATTTCTAACATATACCATAAAACTACATTAAAAATAAAATGACAATCCCACCCAAAAAATAATTGAAAAATACTTACTCACTTTGTTGCTGAAGAGAAACCTTTGTAACAAAATAAATCATTCCTTAGAAGTAATCCACCCAAACAATCCAAACAAGATTATCCAAAAATAACACGAAATCCAAAAAACGTATTCTCCAACACAATCCACTCGAAAACCCTTAAAAACCCGAAAATGGTTCACAAAAACAGAAAAAACGCTCCTTGGAAATGTAATGTAAATAAAATTAAAAAAACACATCCATAACAATTCTTCTCCATAATAGATCCAAGGATAACCCATTAAAAACCCGAAACAAACAAACAAAAATGTTACAATGTTATAAAAATTATTCCAATGTACTATATGTTATTTTCAATGACTGTACATTAAATAAGCAAACATTTACCTTATTAAACATTACTTACCTAACTGTATGAATATACAATACTGTTATTAAAAGTACTATTATTTACTGTTTGTATAAATCTATATCTTACCTAAAAACATGAGCAATGTATCTGTTAAAATTATTATTATTAATAGTTTATATATTAATAATAATAACTTATTTCAAAAGTGTAAATATTAAATTAATGTTAACAAAACTTACCTTTTTGTGTTAATGTTTATAAATATGTTTACTACAAAAAATGTTTAAAAATTTTACCACAGTGTAAAAAAATTATAAAAATAATTGTTGTATATGACTTGTCTAATTAATCTTTATTTTTACATTAAAAACTGTGAAATAAACAAATAAATGTACACATAATACATATTATTTTACTTAAAAACAATTGTACTAAATTATGTTTGCAATAATAATTTTTGGAAAGAAATGTACAACTGTGATGAAAAAGTCAATATTTTTAATATATGTCATGAAAATAAAAATGTACAGATAGCATTTAAAAATGTCAATAAAATTATTTTCTGATTTCTTATTTTATTACCTACTTTTTGAAAATAATAAAATATTTAAAACATACTGTGACTCTGATTAATTAATTTTTAATTACTAACAATTACAATAATTAAATAATATTATTATATTAATTTCACCATACAACATAAGTTAAACATACTCAATATCATTACATATACTCTCACTAAATACTAAACATTCATATATTACAATTTACTATTCCCACTCCATCAACTATATATTCAACCAAAATGCTGAACAGTCAACTCAAATAATTTATCATTCCCACTCCACAAAGTATAAAGTCAGAGAAGGTGCTAAACCCTTAACCCAAATAAATCACTATTCACACTCCACCAAGTACTAACTCAGGGAAGGTGCTGGACACAAAACCCATATTATTTACTATTCCCACTCCACAAACTACAAATTCAGGGAAGGTGCTGGACACAAAACCCATATAATTTACTATTCCAACTCCACCAACTATAAACTCATGGAAGGTGTTGGACACTCAAACAATATAATTTACTATTCCCACTCCACCAAGTACTACCTCAAGGAAGGTGCTGGACACAAAACCCTTATAATTTACTATTCCAACTCCACCAAGTCCAAACTCAGGGAAGGTGCTGGACACAAATCCCAGATAATTTACTATTCCCACTCCACCAAGTACAAATTCAGGGAAGGTGCTGGACACAAAACCCATATAATTTACTATTCCAACTCCACCAACTATAAACTCAGGGAAGGTGTTGGACACTCAAACAATATAATTTACTATTCCCACTCCACCAAGTACTAACTCAGGGAAGGTGTGGGACACAAAACCCATATAATTTACTATTCCCACTCCACCAACTACAAATTCAGGGAAGGCGCTGGACACAAAACCCATATAATTTACTATTCTAACTCCACCAAGTATAAACTCAGGGAAGGTGTTGGACACTCAAACAATATAATTTACAATTCCCACTCCACCAAGTACTAACTCAGGGAAGGTGCTGGACACAAAACCCATATCATTTACTATTCCCACTCCACCAAGTACAAATTCAGGGAAGGTGCTGGACACAAAACCCATATAATTTACTATTCCTACTCTACCAACTACTAACTCAGGGAAGTTGCTGGACACAAAACCCATATAATTTACTATTCCCACTCCACCAAGTACAAATTCAGGGAAGGTGCTGGACACTAAACCCATATAATTTACTATTCCCACTCCACCAAGTAGGAAGTCAGGGAAGGTGCTGCACACAAAACCCATATAATTTACTATTCTAACTCTACCAACTATAAACTCTTGGAAGGTGCTGGACACTCAAACAATATAATTTACTATTCATACTCCACCAAGTACTAACTAAGGGAAGGTGCTGGACACAAAACCCTTTTAATTTACTATTCCCACTCCACCAAGTAGAAAGTCAGGGAAGATGCTGGACACTAAACCCATATAATTTACTATTCCCACTCCCTCAAGTACAAATTCAGGGAAGGTGCTGGACACAAAACCCATATAATTTACTATTCCAACTCCACCAACTATAAACGCAGGGAAAGTGTTGGACACTCAAACAATATAATTTACTATTCCCAATCCACCAAGTACTAACTCAGGGAAGGTGCTGGACACAAAACCCATATAATTTACTATTCCCACTCCACCAAGTACAAATCCACCAAGTACAAATTCAGGGAAGTTGCTGGACACAAAACCCATATAATTTACTATTGCTACTCCAACAAGTACAAACTCAGGGAAGTTGTTGGACACTAAACCCATATAATTTACTATTCCAACTCCACCAAGTACAAACTCAGGGAAGATGCTGGACAGTCAAACAATATAATTTACTATTCCCACTCCACCAAAAACTAACTCAGGGAAGGTGCTGGACACAAAACCCATATTATTTACTATTCCCACTCTACAAACTACAAATTCAGGGAAGGTGCTGGACACATAACCCATATAATTTACTATTCCAACTCCCCCGACTATAAACTCATGGAAGGTGTTGGACACTCAAACAATATAATTTACTATTCCCACTCCACCAAGTACTAACTCAAGGAAGGTGCTGGACACAAAACCCAGATAATTTACTATTCCCACTCCACCAAGTACAAATTCAGGGAAGGTGCTGGACACAAAACTCATATAGTTTACTATTCCAACTCCACCAACTATAAACTCAGGGAAGGTGTTGGACACTCAAACAATATAATTTACTATTCCCACTCCACCAAGTACTAACTCAGGGAAGGTGCTGGACACAAAACCCATATAATTTACTATTGCTACTCCCCATATAATTTACTATTCCAACTCCACCAAGTACAAACTCAGGGAAGATGCTGGACAGTCAAACAATATAATTTACTATTCCCACTCCACCAAAAACTAACTCAGGGAAGGTGCTGGACACAAAACCCAAATAATTTACTATTCCAACTCCACCAACTATAAACTCATGGAAGGAGTTGGACACTCAAACAATATAATTTACTATTCCCAATCCACGAAGTACTAACTCAAGGAAGGTGCTGGACACAAAACCCCTATAATTTACTATTCCCACTCCACCAAGTACCAATTCGGGGAAGGTGCTGGACACAAAACCCATATAATTTATTATTCCAACTCCACCAAGTCCAAACTCAGGGAAGGTGCTGGACACAAAACCCAGATAATTTACTATTCCCACTCCACCAACTACAAATTCAGGGAAGGCGCTGGACACAAAACCCATATAATTTACTATTCTAACTCACCAACTGTAAACTCAGGGAAGGTTTTGGACACTCAAAGAATATAATTTACTATTCCCACTCCACCAAGTACTAACTCAGGGAAGGTGCTGGACACAAAACCCATGCAATTTACTATTCCCACTCCACCAAGTAAAAATTCAGGGAAGGTGCTGGACACAAAACCCATATAAGTTACTATTCCTACTCCACCAAGTACAAACTCAGTGAAGGTGCTGGACACTAAACCCATATAATTTACTATTCTAACTCCACCAAGTAAAAACTCCTCAGGGAAAACAATATAATGTACTATTCCCAAACCACCAACTACTAACTCAGGGAAGTTGCTGGACACAAAACCCATATAATTTACTATTCCCACTCCACCAAGTACAAATTCAGGGAAGGTGCTGGACACTAAACCCATATAATTTACGATTCCCACTCCACCAAGTAGAAAGTCAGGGAAGGCGCTGGACACAAAACCCATATAATTTACTATTCCCAATCTACCAAGTACTAACTCAGGGAAGGTGCTGGACACAAAACCCAAATAATTTACTATTCGAACTCCACCAAGTACAAACTCAGGGAAGGTGCTGGATACTAAACCCATATAATTTACTATTCCAACTCCACCAAGTATAACCTCAGGGAAGGTGCTGGACACTAAACCCATATTATTTACTATTCCCACTCCACCAAGTAGAACATCAGGGAAGGTGCTGGACACAAAACCCATATAATTTACTATTCCACATCCGCCAATTATAAAATCATGGAAGGTGCTGGACACTCAAACAATATAATTTACTATTCATACTCCACCAAGTACTAACTAAGAGAAGGTGCTGGACACAAAGCCCTTTTAATTTACTATTCCCACTCCACCAAGTAGAAAGTCAGGGAAGATGCTGGACACTAAACCCATATAATTTACTATTCCCACTCCCTCAAGTACAAATTCAGGGAAGGTGCTGGACACAAAACCAATATAATTTACTATTCCAACTCCACCAACTATAAATGCAGGGAAAGTGTTGGACACTCAAGCAATATAATTTACTATTCCCAATCCACCAAGTACTAACTCAGGGAAGGTGCTGGACACTAAACCCATATAATTTACTGTTCCCACTCCACCAAGTACTAACTCGGGGTAGGTGCTGGACACAAAACCCATATAATTTACTATTCCCACTCCACCAAGTACAAATTCAGGAAAGGTGCTGGACACAAAACCCATATAATTTACTATTCCCACTCCACCAAGTACTAACTCAGGGAAGGTGCTGGATAATTAAACAATATAATTAACTAATCCCACTCCACCAACTACAAAGTCAGGGAATGTACTATATCCAAAACCAATATAATTTTCTATTTATTTAATTTTCTTTTCATTTAATTTAAAAAAAATGTAATCAAATTTACAAATTCAAGTTTTTTAAAACACTCCACACCATATTCCCCTAAAAAGCCACATCCCATTCCTAAACGTAATTATAAATTATTAAAATTAAAAAAAAATGAAATTTTAAATGTAGAATTTTTTTTCATAATTTATAATTTTAAAACAATCCCAACCCGATTTCCCTAAAAACCCACATCCCATTTCAAAATATTAGTATAAATGTTCAAAATATTTAGTTTTTTATTTTTGATAACAATTTAAAATAAATATTACAAATTTCAATTTTTATAACAATCCCCACCCTATTCCCCTTAAAAACTCACAACCCATTCAATTCAATATTTTTTTTAATACATTTTTTTTAAAACACATTTGTAATGCACTCCCCACACATTTCCCTAAAAACACACATACCACTCCTACATATCTTTATACATTTATATATATTTTTTTTAAATTAAAAAAAAAAAAGATTTTCAATTTTCACTTTTTAAAAACAATCCCCACCCTATTCTCCTAAATACCCACATCCCACTCATAATTTTTCTTATACTTTTTTATTTTTATTTTATTTTTTTACAAAAAAAATCAAATTTCAAGTTTTTTAAAACACTCCCCACTCTATTCCCCTAAAAAACCCACATCCCGCTCCTAAATTTTATTATACTTTTATTTAATTATTTTTTTAAATTTTATGTTTTTTACAAAAAAAATCTAATTTCAATTTTTTAAAACACTCCCCACCCTATTCCCCTAAAAACCAACATCCCGCTCCTAAATTTTACTATAATTTTATTTAAATATTTTTTTTAACTTTATTTTTTTACCCAAAAAAATGTCACTTTTTTGAAACACTCCCCACCCTATTCCCCTAAAAACCCACAGCCCGCTCCTAATTTTTATTATACTTTTATTTACATTTTTTTAAAAATGATTTTATAAAAAATATAAATAAAAATTCCAAATTACCTTTTCTAAAACACTCCCCACCCTATTCCCCTAAAAACCCACATCCCGCTCCTAAATTTCATTATACATTTTTTTAAATAACATTTTTTTAAATTATTTATTAAAAATTATATAAAAATATATGTTTATTTATAACTTAAATAACATATTTTACAATCTAAAATACTATTATGAATATTCTTACACTCTATATTAATAATTTCGATATTCTAACTTTCTATATTTTTACATTTGATATTCTAACACTATATTTTTACATTCGATATTCTGACACTCTATATTTTTACTTTTGATATTAATTACTTACAAACATAATCGATATTTTACACACTCGATATTAACAACTCGATATTACTACTTTCTTTTTTTTTTTTGACTAGAAAAATCGATATTATCTACCTCAATATTACTTACCTCGATATTATTGCAGACTCGATATTCCTGACTCGATATTATGTGCACTCAGTAAAAAAACTCGATATTTAGACTACATACCCCTTTTGCCAGTTCTCAAAGCTCATCTGATCCATCCATCTCTTAGTTCATTTAATCTAACTCCTAAGAACCCATATGCTTCTCTTTTCAAATGCTGATTATATTTCTGTAGGCCTGGGTAGAACTCGCCAAGTTTAACTCTGTGGAATTCTGAAAGGTTACAAAAAAACTCTACAAGATTTCGTGGAATACCATGCTCCCGTTTCCTGCAAAAGTCATCGAGAAGACCATCAACAAGCAGCTGGCCGCCTTCCTCGAGACGAACGGATCCCTCGACCCCTCGCAGTCTGGCTTCAGGGCCAACCACAGCACCAAGACCGCCCTGATCGCAGCCACCGATGACATCCGAGCGCTGCTCGACAACGGGGAAACAGCGGCCCTCATCCTCCTAGACCTCTCCGCGGCCTTCGACACTGTCTGCCACCGTACACTAGTGCAGCGACTCAGCAACGTCGGAATCCAGGAGAAGGCACTGGAGTGGATCATCTCCTTCCTCGCCGGAAGGACACAGAGAGTCCGCCTCCCCCCGTTCAGATCTGAAGCCACCGAAGTCATCTGCGGCGTTCCTCAAGGCTCCTCGCTCAGTCCAACCCTCTTCAATGTCTACATGAGCCCCCTCGCAGACATCACACGCCAACACAACCTCAACATCATCTCCTACGCCGACGACACCCAGCTGATTCTCTCCCTCACCAACGATCCCGCCACCGCCAGAGCCAACCTTCACGAAGGGATGAAAGAGGTAGCCGAATGGATGAAGAACAGCCGCCTGAAACTGAACTCGGACAAGACGGAAGTCCTCATCCTGGGATCCTCACCCTCCGCCTGGGACGACTCCTGGTGGCCCCCCGCCCTAGGCAGCGCACCCAAACCAACAGACCATGCACGCAACCTGGGCTTCATCCTGGACTCCTCCCTCTCCATGACCAGACAAGTCAACGCCGTCTCCTCGTCGTGCTTCAACATCCTGCGCATGCTACGTAAGATCTTCCGGTGGATCCCCACCGAGACCAGGAAGACGGTCACCCAGGCCCTCGTCACCAGCCGTCTGGACTACGGCAACTCCCTCTACGCTGGAACCACCGCCAAACTCCAGAAGAGACTCCAGCAGATCCAGAACGCCTCAGCACGACTCATCCTGGACATCCCCCGTTGCAGCCACATCTCTGGCCACCTGAGAGACCTGCACTGGCTCCCGGTCAACAAGAGAATCACCTTCCGACTCCTCACCCACGCACACAAAGCCCTACACAACAAAGGCCCAGGATACCTCAACAGCCGCCTCAACTTCTACGCTCCCAAACGCCAGCTTTGATCGACCGGCCACGCCCTCGCCGCCGTCCCCCGCATCCGAAGAGCCACCACAGGGGGACGGTCCTTCTCCTACCTCGCCGCCAAGACATGGAACTCCCTCCCGACCCACCTCCGCCTGACCCAGGACCACCTCGCCTTCAGGAAGCAACTCAAGACCTGGCTGTTCGAGCAGTAGCGGACCCCCCTCCCCCAGCGCCTTGAGACCCTCTGGGTGAGTAGTGCGCTATATAAATGCCTTGATTGATTGATTGATTGAATGGGCAGAAATACGCAAGTCGTGCTGTGATTTAGCACTGGGAGCTGGTTATGCCACTGTGTTTTGCACCAGAAGGAGCAGCTTCTTAAGTTTATTTTGCTGCTGCTCGAGTAGATTTTCTACTCAAGCGGCAGCTTTCTGACCACAAACGGTTACGAAAACCCGCATTTGAGGAAATCTCACTTGGTGCCCTCCTACCTACTGACAATCACCCTAGTGGAAGCCAAATAATGCTTGCATTCGCCTACTAGTTTTCTAGCCAAATGCGAGAAAAATTCCATCACGCTGCATTTGGTGGAATTTGGCCAAAACTCTGCATTAAAAGCATACTGCTGAGTGACCAAAATTGTGCTAATTTGACTGGTAGAGGGTAATATATGCTTCTGTCAATATAAAAGATTCTATGACTCTCTTTATCAGCACCACAATTTTTCAGTTGGCCCTCAAACCATCAGTCACTTTCTTTTTTCCAGCACTCAGGGCCTCCACACCAGTCCTGAATCCACCTCCCCATCATTTCAATGCCCCCTCTCCCAACCGTCTGAGCCCTTTAGCAGACTCCCTGCATTTATCTTTTCGGATCATCCTTAGCTCACTCATGCAGCCACTTGGTTAGCCCTTGAATCCCTTTGCTGATCTTGCCATTCAGACCTCCCTCCAGAACCCTGTCAGTCTTCACATTGCCATGCTGCCACTCAAATATTCACTTTTGTCAGCTTTCACTCCACTCTTTACTGTCTCCTCAAGAGGATGTTTACCCTTTTGCAAGCCCTCACTGACCCCTGAACCTGTCTGTTACCCCTCTATTATTCATTCACTATTTTCTTGAGATTACCTTGTTTGGTTTTTTTTAATTTTCAATTGGTACTAATAGCCCTAGACCACTTATGCATTACATATGCTATGCTTAGAGCACTTCCAAACATTTCTTCAGCCCTAAAATTTACTTTTGAGCAAGTATGCAACTTTTTAGCAACATTAGGCAGAAATACACAAAATTATGTGAGATTCAAAACTGGGATTTGATGCTGTATTTTAGCTCAAAATGTGTCCTCCCATCCACTTTGGATAGTAGAATTCAGTTGACACTGCAAAAAACAAAAATTCAAAAGCATCTTGAACAATACTCATGCTCTGTCATTCACGTTGTTCTGTTTGTTAGCTGTAAATCTTTACTGTAAATGACACATTCACTGTATTTTTTTTGCACAAATGACACATACTTATGTGTAAGCATGGGCAAATTTTGCGAATCTGGCGTTCGCGAATTTGCGTATTTGCGAACTCTCAATCCGCAAAATCCGCGAATTCTCGCGAATTTGCGGATTTTTTTTTGTGTTCGCAAGGGTTTCTGCCAGTTCGCGAGGGTTTGGTACCAGTTCGCAATTGCGAACTTACTTGTCGGCTCGCAACGGTCGTGACTATGTTGTTTCTACATCTGGTTCATCAGCACAGGTTCCCAGCACCCTCTGTTTCACCACTGCCACCCTCTGTTTCACCCATGCCACCTTCTGGTACATCAATGCCACCCTCTGGTTCATCATCACTGTAGATTATGGGGGGGAAAAGCAAGCACACCTGCCCTGCTTCAACTGACATGAATTAATTTGGGGTTGGTTTATTAATGTGTCACTGTTTTAAAATTCCAGTCTGGCACCTGCTTCCTTATCTGTAATTTGCTTTCTGTTGCAGTGCAATTTTTTTTTCCAGGACCTTTGTGGCCTACTTGTAGCTATTCTATGAGCCTGCTGTGAGGGTCAGAGCAGAGTCATACAATTGTTGCAACTAGCAACTGAACTCTGAAGGGGCCCCAGTCAGGAAGCACTACAGGGAATGGTTACTATTACTAATGATGAGTTTGAACTTTTGCACCTGCTGAGTGCTTTCAGGTTTGCAAAATTCGTTTTTCTGCAGAACAGCAACTGTAATGCCCCAAACAAACATAGGCAACTGAACTCTGGAGGGGGCCCTCAGGAAGTACTACAGGGAATGGTTACTAATGATGAGTGAACTTATGCACCTGCTGAGTGCTTTCTGCAGAACAGCAACTGTAATGCCCCAAACAAGCTTACTTATGAAAGTTGATTTCTATTCCAAAAGTGATCCAAAGAGAGTCTAAAGGCCTCAAACCAAAAAAGTGCAGGCAAATGTCAACCTGAGGAGTTATTCTGATAAAAATCATCATTTTCAGAAGGTCTATGCTGCTTGCTAGTGGATTTCTTGTGCAGAATTGCAAATTTTGTAATTTCGCGAGTGCGAGATTGTTGCTGCTCGCCGCACCTACATGTTCGCAATTGCGAACTCTCGCGATGCATCGCCAAACTCCTGCGGGATCCCGCAGCAAGATCCAAAATGGCGCAGCACTCGCAAAATATCGAGAAAAACAGCTCGGCAAACGCTGAATGACGGTAAGTGAACGCTGCACGCCGCAAAATTGTATCACCAAGAAAAAAAAATCCGCTGCGTGCGAATTTGCGGATTTTGCGGGAAATTCGCGAATCTCGCGGATTGCGAATTTACCGAAAATCCGCAAAATCCGCGAGCGGAACGGATTTTCCGCCCATGCTTACTTATGTGGTATGATGCAACTGCATGATTTTGTAAATTCCTCATAACAAACGTAACCCAAAATGACGCTACTTATACCAGTGTAATGCACATTTCAGCCAAGTCTACTTAAAATCCCACCATTCATCTTCAAATTTGTCTGACAGCCAAGGATTTTGTAGACTACTCTACCTGTCTTGTCACACAGAGCCTCATTGCTAGCCTTCCAAACAATTCTGCTCTATACACACATCAGTGGCTTTCAACATGCCCTTAGTGCTTTGCAGACCACACATCTGATGCTGAAGCTACCAAACCTGTCCTTGGTTCTCAGTGCTAACACAGCAGGCAATCAGAGCCATTTGTTACTCAGAGTTTACTTTGCAGGCCCTCTAAGCCCATCTATCTGCAGCTTCCCTGACATCTTCTCTATTCATCAGAACTTTCTTCTGATCCTGAGTTTCCCTGTCCTTATTGCCAAACCCTTTCTGCCATCCTTGCCAGTGCACAACCCTTTTCACCAATCCACCTTTAGACCACTCTGGTCATTTTTCAGTGCTTCTGCTACCTGCTTCAACCTCAGACTACTACATCTGCTTCCACTCACAACAAGGGTGAAAAGCGTGTTATCTACTTTAAATGGCATGATTTGCCTGCCCATATTTATCATCAGTGCTTTAGGTAGACTGAAAAAGGTGGAAGGATTGACAGCTTACGAAACATGACTAAGAACCATGTACAAAAGGGATATCCTAATGCATTTGGCCTAAAATCACACAGGTATCCTCCTCTTCAGTGTTCTTCTATGGATCCTGGTCTTGGTCATCCTCTTGGTCCTTTTCCAAGTTCTTCTTTTTTCTGGGCTGTTCTGGTTCTCTTTCTGGCCCTGTCCCTGGCCATGTAGCTCTAGTCACCTGCGTACTGATTTGCTGAATCTGTTTTTTGTGCTCTTGTTCTTACAAGCCATGATCTTTTGGCACTGCTCCTTTTTGGCACTTCCCAGTTCTACCCTTCCTTGTATTGATCCTTCCTCGTCCCCTATTTCCTGGTGCTACAGATCCTCACCTCTAGTACTGCTGTTCTTCTGATTCCAGCACCACCTGGCCATTATTGTTCTGATCCTTCTGTGTCTGGCACTCATTGCCTCCCTGGTTTTGGTCATCATGATCCTCTTGGAGCTAGTCCCTGTTCTCTTAGTCCACCCAACACTGTGTTCGCTGGTCCTGGCTCTTCTTGATGGGTTCTCCTGAAATGTGGGCCCCTTGGTTCTAGTCCAGTCCATTGGGTCTTCCTTGTTCTGATTGTTGTGGTCCTCCTTACCCTTGTCACCTCGGATCTCACTAGAACCTGCTCCTCCTACTCTACTTCTAGGCCAGGTCCTGGTCACCTTGGTTCTGATCCCCCTAGCTAGACTCCTGTCTTTGCTTATCATGATCTTTATAGTCCAACTAATCCTCCTTACTCTGATCCCTAGTTCTAAAGGTCCTGGTTTACCTGCTCCTGATCTTCTTAGTCCTCATAGTCCTCCACCACCTGGTCATGATACTCCTGGCCTTGATTCTCTAAATCCTCCTGCTCTTTGTCATTGTGGTACTGTGCTAACTCATCCTCTTAGCCCTGATCCTCCTTGTTATGGCCATCCTGTTCCTCCTCCTGGCCATCCTAGTCCTAATCACCCAGTTTGATCCTACTGGCTACTGTTATCCTTGTCCTGGTACCTCTTTGCCTGGTCCTCCTTTTTGCTCTCACCTTGATCCTTCTGGTCCTGGTAGACCAGATGTTGATCAGCCTTGGCATCTGCGCATTACTGTTCCTGTTGTCCTTGGTTGTGGTCTCACTGGTCCTCCTTACCTTTGCTTTCTTAGCTCTAGACCATTTATTTCTGGTTGCCTGGGCCTCTGCTTGTGGTCCTCTAAATTCTGTTCTCCTAATTCTTCCTTCTAGTCCTTGTACCCCTCCTCATTTTGTGCACACAGAATTTGATCTTCTTGTTTCTGTTCTTTTGTATGCCTAGTCCTCTCGGTCATTATTACCCTGGCCAACCTGATCCTACTAGGACCCACATTTCCTAGCCCTTCCTGACCTGTTAAAGCTGGTACACTTGCCCTGGACCTTCTGACCTACTTCCCTTGTGATACTTAGTGCCCCAGATCCTAGTCCTACCTGGTTCCCTTGGACCAACTGGTCTCTCGAAGTCTGCTTCATCTTATTCCTTCTCCATCTGGTTTTGATCATCCTGGTTGTGTGCCCACTGGACCTGGTCATCTTGTCCTGGTTCTCTTTGTTTGGGTCACCTTGAAACCTTTCATTTTGTTCCTGATCCTTCAGGTCATTAAGGTCCAGTCTTCCTGCTTCAGGTTATCCTGGTCCTCCTGATCCTCCTCACCCTGGTCCTGCCACCCCCGAGCCTGGTATTTTCCTGCTTCACTTAGTACTCTGGTCTGCCTAGTTCTAGTCATCATATTCCAGGTCCTCGCAGTCCTTTTTCCCATCCTCCTTTTGTGCACACAGGATAAGATCATCTTGTGTCTGGTCCTTTGCACACCTAGTCCTCTTGATCATTGTTCTCCTGGTCCTTCTGACCCACATTTCCTAGCCCTTCCTAACCAGTTGAATCTGGTCTACTAGCCATGGTCCATCTCACCTTCCTCCCGCGTTCATGTGATACCTAGTACCCTAGTTCCTGGTCCTTCTGATCCCCTTTGTCCACCTGGCCTCTCGAAGTCTGCTTCATCTTCAACCTGGCCATCCTAGCCCCTGTCAAGCTGGTTTTAATCATCCTAGTCCTGTGCCCACTGGTCCTAAACCTCTTGTCCTAGTTCTCTCTGTTCTGTCATAATAAACCTGTTCATTATAGATAGTTCTGTTCCTCCGGGTCTTTAACTCCTTAACCGCGGTGCAAATTCAGCCGCGGTGCGGTAGTTCTATTAGGTGAGCGGGCCGTGTCGGCCAACGGACGTGCGCAGCATTACTGAGGTAGTTCTTGCGACGGCCGTTGGCCGACGTGTGCACACAACGGGTTAAGGCCAGTCCCTTTAGGTTCAGACTATTCTTGTAATCCTGTTCCTCCCCACCCTGGTCCTGCTACCCTAGGGTTTGGTCTTTTCCTACTTCACTTAGTACTCTGGGCCCCGCTCCTGATGTCTTGGTACCCCTGGCACCTGTAGCGCTGTTCTTGGTCTTCGTGATCATGATTCCTCTAGTCTATCTTGCTCTGATCCTGGTCTTCTTCGTTTTGGTGCTCTCTGGCCCAGGCTATTTGTAATATTTCATGTTTATTCTGGTCCTATTTGCCATAGTCCCCCTTCTCTTGATTGTGCTAATTCTTGGTCAGTCCTGATTCACCTGTCCCCGGTGCTCCTGCTTCTTTTTCTTGTGACTCTACACCAATTGGTTATTGTCTTTCTTGTTCTGGTCCTTTTGGGCTTGCCAACCTGTTCCTCATCCTCCTGGTCATCCTATCGCTAGCTCTCTGGCCCAGCCTTTGTTATTGTGGGTATTCCGGTTCTGATCTCCATAGCCCTGATCCTTCTTTTCCTCCTCACCCCAGCCCCCTAATCCTCATACACCAGGTCATGTTCCTCTTTGTCCTGATCTTCATGAACCCCCTTATCCTCTATGTTCCGATCCTTTTAGAGCAAGTCCTTCTGGCTCTGCTTGACTGGATCGCTGATCTGACTCTCCTAGTTCACTATGATCTGGTCATCGTATTCTTGGTGTTCTTAGTCCTTGTCCTTTTCATGATTATGTGTACATTGGACCTATTCTTCTTGGTCCTGGACTTTATATGTTGGGTTCTCCTGTACTTAGTACTCCTGGATGTGGTTTTCCAGCCAATCCAAGTATTGGAATCCGAGGTTCTAGTCCTCCTGGTATTTCTTGTTCTTGTCCTCTCGTGCCAGTTATCATAAACCTTGTCCTCGGGCCATCCAGCCCTTTATCATTCTCTCAATCCTGGCCCCTCCTGGCCTTGTTGTTTCTGGTCCTTTTAGCCCTGGTGATCTTGTCTCCGTACTCCTCAACGTGTACCTTTTAGTCTTGCTATTGTATGCCCTGATCACACTGGGACCCTCGGCCTATCTGGTCTCTTGCTTCCTGGTCTGGTAAGATTCATTGGCAATCCTGCAATTTAAGAATGAAGCAAGCCTCTTGGACTAGTTTTTTTTGTTTGGCTGTGTTGGTGCTGGAGCAGAATCTGGAATCCATTGGTCCCTAGCTAATTATCTGTCACATCTGTTTAATATGTGCCTATCTTACCAAACTGTAATTGTTTCACATTTGTTCATATCACCAGGTCATCCCGCTGGTTGTTTAACCATGACCGAATATTCTCTCATTAGCCACCTTAGGAGCGAATATGTCTGTTTTGCCTTCATCATCTACGTTAATCTTCAAACTTGGATTTTAATACTGTTAGAAAAGGTGTCGATCACTGACCCTCAACACTAACTTGAACCAGCCTCCTAAGCAGCTTTCGTCTACACATATTCACAGCCCCTCAATAAAATGAGTTTCTGACATTAAAGCCCCTTTCATCTCAGACTGATGGTGAGAGTAGTTCTCTCAATCACTGCGAGACAATGGTGAGTGTTTTTGATGATTGGCCTATTGTTTCCACATGTAAAGTCAGTTCTATTTCTTCTTACTTATATTTTAAAAGCTTTTAAAGGCACAGAATATTTTTCTGCATTTTTTAGTAACATATTTTACCCTAGTAAGACCAGCACAGTTATTTCAGTGCAAAATCTGAGTTTTAATTATTCAGAAAAGGTATATTTTTCTCTACTTTGACTAGAACTTGTTAGTCACACTGTTGTTCGTAGCTCCTTATCCAATTTCACAAACCATTTTGTTCATTAATACAACTCTGTTATCTGTTTATCTGAGTTTGTTTTAAATTGGTTTTTAAATTCAAAATGGAGTTTTCGTGTTTATTATGTTAATCAAAGCTTGTCTTTGTCCTTTCAAATCTATTTGTATTTGATTAGTAGAATTCTTGCACTCAGTGGTATTGGGAGGAAATACGTTTAACAGTTTTTAATGGTGTGGGAGAAATATCTTCTTCTAGTATTAATGTGTTTTAGCTGAGTGCAAGAAATGTCAATATGTATTTGATCCAAACTATTTTACAAATATATATGCATTTATTTCATATCTTATTTCATTGCTTGAGCCTGATAGATGTGAATTTTCAACATCTGTTTTGCACAGTTTCTTCTGTATGTGACTTAATATTGCCATGTATTCAGTTCCTTCAATTGTGCACCAACTTGGAAAGACTATGGGCCTGATTCCAATCTCGGTCGGAAGGGCTCCGATTCAGATTTGGTTTTACCTAAACTGTTCAGGAGCCTTTGCTTCCGACCGTCTCGTTCCCAATTCCGAATGACCAAGTATGATGCCTGGAAACTCTTATCGCTGACAGAATCGCTTCCCAAAGGCAAAAAGAGAGATAGAGCCATCCTGAGCCGAATCGTACAGCTCCACGGAGTAGGTTTTCCAAGCAAGCAAGTACGAAGAACGATTCAGACAGCCTTTATGATTCGTTTTGCCCGGATCAAAATGGCTGCCGGAATCGGTCTTTGGGGACCGCAGTAGGTTCCCTTAAACCCGAGGTCCTCTGAATCGTACCCGGAGAGGTACCCATGGGCCCCCTTTCAGACATTGCACAGTGTGGTAGGCACCAAGGGGTGCCTGCCACAGGGTGCACGATGATCCCTAACCACCCATTCTGTCAATGGGAGTCTGTGTACGTGTTCGGTACACAGGCTCCAATTGAAGTCAATGCTAGTCCGACAGAATTGTATCCGGATGCATTCAAATGCATCGTTCTTGTTCGTTCAGACTACCGTTACGTGAGTCGTACTGAAAGCATTCCGGACACGAGTCGTTCAGTTTGCTTTTGAGATTGAAATCGGGTCCTAAGTTGATATTTTGACAGCATAGCAAACCGATGGTAAGCAATCAGTGAGCTTAAGCCTGTGTAAGTTCTTGATAAGGCCACAATAGTTGTTTTGCCACTAAGCAGATTGTGCTGTCTTATAGGCTCCCCCTATAAAGGAAGGAAAAGCTAATATAACAACAAAAAATGCAAAAATAAGGCATACAAAGGTGAGCAAAATGTACACAACTTAGTGAAGACAAAATGGGTTAAACAAGAATAAATCTTTATTTTGGGGTTTAATTTAAGAAAGTCCAAAGCTATAAAAATGAATATATTGCAACATTCATAAACAAAGACAAAAGGTAAAACTTTACTCGATAGCCAAGCCAAAAATAGAAAACGAAAGCAAACATGAATATCATTTATGCATAATACCAAACCCTGGATGGGTGCACTATACGCAAAACACTGTTGACTCTGAAACCTTCCATCATTATAATGACCCTCTGCCATTGAACTTTTCCCCAGAAGTTAGATCCTCCTTACTAACACTGTGGACTAAGATTGTCAATGCATCACTTCAGCAAGGGGATATTCCAGCCTGCCTAAAATTGGGGAAAGTTACCCCGATTTTAAAGAAAGCAACAGCTGATCCCACTGACATGCATAACTTTCACCCAATCTCCAACATCCCCATCCTGGCAAAGCTCCTGGAGAAATGTGTCCTTGCCCAACCGCCTGGGCCATAGCACAGAGTTGGCTCTAACACATATTATTGATGATGCGCTAAGAATTCTGGACCATAATGAGTCGTGCTTACTGATCCTTCTCGGCCTCTCGTCAGCATTTGATACTGTCAAAACACTATAGCCTAATTGACCTCCTGGAACATAGGATGGAGTTGTCTGGGCCGGTGCTTAATGGTTCTCTTCCTTCCTCCTGGATAGATCTCAAAGCTTCAAGGTGAACCAATTCGTTTCCCATCCTGCACCAGTTACGCTGGTTGTTCCACAAGGTTCAGCACTCTCGCCCACACTGTTTAACTTGTTCATGGAGCCTCTAACAGAAATTCTCAAATCATCTAGCATTCACTACCACATGAATGCGGATAACACTCAACTTTATTTGAAGATCGCCTACCCTGAGGACATTCAGGCCCTCAATTCAGTCCTGCTGGAAACACAAACCTGGCTGACACGGAACCACCAGAAGCTAAATTCTCTAAAAACAGAATTCCCCCTAATCTAACCCCACAAGCAATCCCTGGTCATGGAACAATGGCTGAATCAGCTCGTGGATTCGGCATCCTTGCTTGGTATTATATTAGACAATAGTTTGAACATGCAAAAGCACATCAGCTCCATCCCCAAAGGTGCGAATTTCCAATCAGCATCTTAAGGAGGCTCAAACCCTTTCTCCCTGCCCATGACCTAAAGGTTGCAGTGCAAGCATTAGTGATCGCAAAGCTGGACTATGGCAGCTCATTCTTGTGTGGCTTGCCCAGAGGGAAACAGCTCCTCTTAGGGTGGCCCTCAATTCTGCTGCTAGTCTCTTAACAGGGACTAAAAAACACAACCACATCTCTCTGGACCTGCTGGCTCTGAAGTGGCTCCTATAATGAAACTCGGATACAGCTGAAAATTGCATGCATGGCCCACAAAGCCATCCACTTCAAGACCCCGTTGTACCTCGCCTGGAAACTGGAGCTCTCATTTGAAACAAGAGCCTCCAGAAGTTCCAGCACCCTTTTACTCAAACCACAAAAAATCGAGAAAAAAAAGACTTACAATCTAGCCTTCTCAGGCATGGTGCCGAGGATCTGGAACTCTCCCCCCCCCCCCCTGCAGTCAGGGTGATCCCTTCCACTGTCCGTTTCAAAATGGAAATTAAAGGACTCTTGATGAAGAAATTTCTGCCTCAGTCCACCTTCCCCACTTGCCCTGGTGTCCATAGTGGCTGTTTGTAGTCCAGAGGCTTTGCTGGCGTGACTGCTGGACATTTTGTTAAATTTTGTACTTTTCGCTTTGCTGACTTTGCCTATACCCTTCCTTGCTGCATATTCTGTAAAGTGCTCGGATACCCTCGGAGGTCATGTTCGCGCTATATAAAACCTTATTAATAAATAAATAAATAATGAATAATATGTCTCTTAAAACTATGATTAAAGACTCGGTTAACAACAGGTTACAAGGTCATCCTGTAAGTTAAAACGTATTTACCAATTTGCAAGCCATTTTCGCACTGAAACTCCCACTCCTCTCTGATAGAAGTAGATTTTGTTGACATAGAAAACTATAATCTGGCTGTACTCCAACTCCTAAGGCAATTTCAGCTTCTGGAATGCAAATTCAACACACATCTGCAAGTACATAATTAATAGGAATAGCCAGCCTGATTTCGCAAGACTATGTCTGAGGGTCAGCCCTACATCTCACAGGCTTTTGTTCAGGGGGAGGAAACTCTTCGGCAAGAGCAAAAACTATTTTTGTCAATTGCACAAATCATTATGCACTCATAAAACACTTTGCACACATATGTCAAAGTGACAAACTCAAGAAGCCTTGTGATGCAGCGGTAATTCCTTCTGGTATTTTCTTAATGCAAAACCCTCATGCTACCTCTATTTACCGCTGAAAAGGTGTTGGGCCCTTGACGCCATGTATTACCTTCAGGAGATATAAATAAACATGAACAGTCAAAAATGCACTTATTATTTAAGCCAATGAAGAAAGTTGTTGAGTATTTTAAAGGGTTTTATTTTCTAGTCAAAAGTAAAGTTTTTCTCTGACCCTTTATTCATTAGTAAAATATCAATTAGGTTACAGAATTTGGAAAACAGGAAAAATAGCATTAATACAGAACATATTACAGTCTGCATATAAGAAAATGCGGCGCCAAATGTCAGTCAAAACTCTTAAAGAGTTTCTAAGAAAAATAGTCTTGCAAAGCTAATCAAAAATTAAATAGTTTGCAAAAATCTCCCATTAGGAGAAATAAATGCATAAGACAAATAAATCTTTTAAGACCTAATTAATTAGTCAAAGTATAAACTTAAAGCTCAGCATCTAAATCTAAAAAACGTTTCTATCTGTTGCTGCTCTCTACATCTCTGCCACTCTGATAGGAGCTGCTCCTTGAAAGCACCCCCTACTTCACCAGACATTAAAGGAATGTGGCCTGGTGCCAAAAATATGACATGCAAGGACTCTCTGAAAACAATATGAGCAAGGGAACCCCCCCACCTGAGTCTCCCCCGAAGCAATCTCACCCCAAGCTCTCCTGCAACGTTTCTCGTACCTAACCCATATGAATGAAGCAGAGCCTAAGCCAAAAGCCAAATGAGCCTGAAAGCCAAAATGAGCCTAAAAGCGAACCACGCCTCCGAAGAGGTCATTATTTATACTCTAATTCTTGGCAGACTACACAAAATGTTGCATTTTAAGGAAAGCTTGTACCTGATTGGTTAGTCAATGATGCCATGATCTCGAGCGAGGTGATTGCGAGGAACATGGCGGCTGGGTAGCGGCCGCAGTACTCAGAAGCTTCGTGTCCCGAGCCCCCAGCAGAGAGAGTACGGAGGAATGACTAAACCATTGCGGCAATGAGCATTGCAGAACCCGCTTTCATGATTGCTCTGTAAACGCGGTAAAACTCTCATCCCCTCTACGTCGATCCCATTCCATCGCGTCTTTTTCTTTTTTTTTTTCCAGCTTGTTCTGCGGCACGCTTACCCCGATGTGCTACGTTTCTGGGTGCGTGGTGCAGACAAATCCACAGGCAGGTCCGGCAGCTTTCCGCACCTGGGTCCCGATAGCTCCACAGAGAGAAGCGCCAGGAGGCGTGTGGCTGTGGCTTCGAGCCGCCCTGGAGCTCCAACGTGGAAGGCGCCTGCGGAGCTTCTGGAGAGACTTTCACCTTGGGGAGTCTACCGCTCATTGCAGCAACATAGTGCCGTTGGCAGAGGCTGCAGTGGAGAGAACAGGCGCGGAAGAGGCGGCAGATGTAACACTGGAGAGTGAAGTGAAGGGGACTGAGGAGGGGGTGCAATTAATTCAAGTTCAAGTTCAGGAATCAGTTTTGACCCCCTCTGTTGTAGTAATCCCCGCATCTAAAGGATTGCAGAGTAAGGGAGCAGCAGAGTTAGTAGACCAAAAAATATCCGTAAAAAGAAGGGAGGGAAAGTTCAGTCAGTAACTCAATCCATAAAGCCTTTCTGTGAGCCTTTCTGTGAGCAGGAACAGGAGCAGAGAGATTTTGCGCAGCATGCCTCTATACCACCAGAGGGCCAAGCACTAAGTAAACCATCTTCATATCTAGTAACCGAGGTTAAGGCCAAGCGCACATACAGGGGGAGCAGGGCAACCAAAACAGCACCCATTCCTAGCTCTAAGATTACGCCCTCGCTACGCTCTTTTTTTTAAAGTAGTCCCCCAGGTGTTGGCCTTAGTCCAGGATAATTTTCCATCTGAACGAGACTTTACCCCTTCCGGTCCTTTCGAAACCCCGAAACAGCCACGCTTTCTGCCATCTCTCAGCGTTGTATCTCCGCTGGCTTCCGCGCCAACTCTTCATCCTGTGGAAGAACCATCGGTTTTTGAACCAGCTTCTTTCCTACCATTTAATATGGAGTGTGCCTCGCAATCCCCACAGCTCCTGCAGAAGTGTGCAGTACCAGGCCATAATGGACAAGACAATCATACTACATCCTCTGCAGTTTCGACTGTGCAAAATAGAGAAATCGAGGAGGTCAGCAGTACCCCCCTTAATGGTAGTAATCAGGACTCTTCTCATCCTTTAGCGGGAGATTCCACTTTAACTTCACTTTCTAGTAGGGGCATAGAAGGAGACCTGGCAGGTCATAAGGGGGATATTTCTGCTGAGCGCCTTAATTCAGACCACCTAGGCTCCTCATTACAACCAACTTTGGATATGTTTCCGACTGCAGAAGATATGTCAACAGCCAGCGGTTACACTGTCCCTATTATTGATTCTTCCTCCAGCATTACAATGGCTTCTCTACAGCTTATGTTTTCAACCCTGTCAGCTGACATAAAGAGAGGCTTTGAAGAGTCTGCTTCAATCCAGAGAGAGATCAGAAACTATTGCGAGTCTCTTGATAGCAAGATTGATGGTCTCACTGCGAGAACGGAGGCTCTAGAAGAGACAGTGGACGGGTTATCTTTACATCTAGAAGACACTAAGGTTGAAATATCCAAACTCAAGAGAGAAGATTTGTCATTAGCAGAGAGGATGGAAACATTGGAGAACAATGCAAGGTGATGTAACATCAGAATTCTGAATGTGCCAGAGGGAAGTGAGGGTTTGGACATTAACACCATTGATGCTGGTGTTATTCTCCTCCAGTGCTGAATTTCATTGATTCCCATTATTCATGACGAGCTCAGCTCGTCATGAGTGTACGAGAGGTGTACCTCATGACGAGCTGAGCTCATCATGAGCGTCGAAGGGGTTAAAGGCTTTATTATTCCGCTCTTAAAACAGTCCCTCAATCTCGAAATGCCGGAAGAAGAGCTCCTTAAAGATATCCAAAGGGTCCATAGAGATCCTTTCAGGTGGAACCCCCAAAGAACAAAGCCTAGAAAGATTTTGGTGAACTTTCTCAATTTAGCGCTAAGGCAAAAATCTTTATCCTGCAAGGGATTCACCTTTCAAATACGATCAGATCTAAGAAGGATCACCCTGGAAAAACAATGGGAACTGGGGAGGAGGATGGAGGCATTTCGTGATCTAGGCTCTACGGTTCAAATGGGCTTTCCAGCAGCTTTAAAGATCATGTTCAACAATAAGATGTTTAACGTTCGTTCTGTTCAGGCGGCAGACGAGCTGTTGTTGTCTATTGGGGGGAAAAAGGGGGCCACTGGCTAACCTAAGAGTAAGCTTCTCTTGGATTAATAACATCAGGTCTCGTAGTACTGGTCATTTCTCTTGGTGGCACTTTCTTATCTTTGCGCAGCGCTTCAGTTGAAAAATAAAGGGAATAATGATTGTAGAGTCCTTGTCCATATAAGCAGTGGAAATAAAGTGAAGTAAAACAAAAAAAAAGAGAGTATAAACCTCTAGGGGGGATCATTGGACTAGAAAATAAAAAAAAAACATAAAATTAGGAAAAAGGCAAATAAACATTACATTTAGAAAAAAAAAACACAGCATTACTCTGCAGGGGACCTGGGGAGGGGAGGGAGTGCCATCAGCCGGACTTGTTCGGGTTAGATAGCACAAGGGTTCCTAAGGGGAGTGGTGGGGGTAGGTTGGGGCACTAGAGGGGCTAGGTGGTGGACATTAAACACAAAATTTCCTCATCAACGTTTAGATTTTTGGCAATTTTTTTTTCTCTAATATGTGGGTAGTGATTTTAAAAATAGCAGGAGAAGGAGTTGGCTCTTATGGCATTAAATCTAGAGGCTCTACGGTTATGATAGGGTCTTTGAGTTATGAGTAATCTCAGGATCCTCTCCTGGAATGTTAATGGCCTGCGCACCAAGCCAAGAGCAAATAGGATCATGCAATACTTGCGCGATGTAGATGCGCAGGTCATCATACTCCAGGAGACACATCTAATCGAGGCTGAGATGCTCGAAGTGGTTAAGAGAAATAGGTGGATTGACACCTCGATATCCTCTTCCTAAACCTCGAATACAAGGGGGGGGACCATTCTTTTAAAAAAAAACATAAATGCAAGAATTATCTCACAGGAGGTTGACTCTGGTGGGAGATGGGCTATCGCATCTATAGATATAGGGGGATTTCGCTTGACACTTGCAGGTTATTACGGCCTAACCGGGATGATTCCTCAGCACTTGAATCACTATTTTTTCATCTTTTAAATTGTCCAGAGCCTATTATTATAGCAGGGGACTTTAACATCGTATTGGATCCCTTGCTTGATAAATCCCCAAGTAGTAGACAGTTAACTTCTTTGAAAACTAGAGCCTTTCTTCGGAACTGCATGAGTCAATACGGTCTCACAGATATATGGAGGGTGAGAGCAGGATTGGAACCAGGATTTTCTTTTAGAAATTTCAAATATCGGCATCAATCCAGAATCGACTTTTTCTTAATTAGTCGTAACTTGGTTGATTCAGTAAAAAATTTAAGTTATGTGCCCTCACATCTGTCTGACCACTCCTTAGTATCATTGACCCTACATGGAATATCTACATCACCTTCTAGATCTTAGTCTTTTGATCGTTCACTCCTTGCATCATCGGATGATGTCTTATCTATAAAAACTGATACCCGAGAGTTAATGCAACTAAACATTGGTTCAGCGGACCATTCTACAGTGTGGGACGCATACAAGGCTTTTCAAGGGGTAATTAAAAATAAGGTGGTGTTTCGTAAAAAGCAGTATAGTCAAGAAATCACATCTATTGAATCCGACCTCCTCAGAGTGCAAGCGGAAATAGAAGCTTTTCATAGTGCTTCTAACCAGGATTCTACACCCCTACAGAATAACCTGCGCACCCTGAAAGAGAAAACGGCCACAGTCCTGAATCAACGTATCTTTCAAAGATGGGAGAGTAGCAAACTATCCCCTTTTGAATATGGGGAGGGAGCTGGCAAATTATTGGCCTGGAAGACCAAAACTGACCAGGCTCGAAACATCATAGCCTCGGTAATTACGAACAATGGCCCTCTCTCTTCGGACACAGAAATCAGACCAGCTTTCAAGGGCTTTTTTAAAAAGATATATCAGGAGGATAGGAACATCACCTTAGATAATGTAGATAGATGGCTAGACGGTGTCTCCCTTCCATCATTCTCGTTAGAACAGAGTGCATCTTTGGATGGGGAGATTACAGAGGAAGAGGTTACATTGATTATCCTGGGAAGTAAGAGTAACAAGGCAGCAGGTCCTGATGACCTGCCAGCCGAAATTTATAAAAATCTGGCGGCTGAAATATCACCTTTCCTTGTTATACTCTTTAATCAAATACTGCAGGACGGGGCCTTACCACCCACATCCTGAAATGGCGCGTCTATCACGCTTATCTTGAAACCAGGTAAACCTGCTAACAACTGTGGCTCGTATCGCCCTATATCAATCCTGAATGCGGATTATAAAATCTTCGCATCTCTTTTAGCAAACAGGTTGGCCCAGGTGGCCCCTGACATCTTACATCTTAATCAGAAGGGCTTTGTGAGGGGTCGTCAGTTGCACGAACTCACGTACGATCTCATAGGTGTCATAGACATAGCAACTAAGGATTCTATGCCATTGTCTATCCTCACGTTGGACGCTACCAAGGCCTTCGACAGGGTTAATTGGACTTTCTTGTCGGGGCCTTGAGAAAATTCAACGTGGGAGAGAAATTGCTTTACAACAGCCCATCAGCCCATCAGCCTCTGTGCTGGTTAATGGGGCTTTGTCTGAACCCTTTGCAGTAACTAGAGGCACACGGCAGGGCTGCCCTCTATCCCTTCTCCTATTTGATCTCTACATAGAGCCCTTCGCGCAGAGATTAAGAGAGGATAATACCATCAAATCCTTCTTATATGGAGATTGGGAAAAGAGGGTGGCCTTCTATGCGGACGATGTCATGATAATGACCTCGGATATCAGCACCGCTTTTCCTGCAGCAATTAAAATAGCACTGGAATTTGGGGAAGTGTCTGGTTACGAGGTAAATGCCTCTAAAACGGAGGTTATGACTTGGAACGATGATGCGAGTGGTTTTAATCAACATCTTAGTGAAAACTTGCGTTATTTAGGGCTGAATATCGTTAAAGACATCAGCCAGATTGCCCCCTTAAACTTTGCAGCAATAGCAAAAGAGTGTCGTAATCTAATGAGATCTTGGCAACACCTCCCCTTGTCCTTGTCGGGAAGAGCGAATCTTGTAAAGATGTCAATCCTACCTAAGGTTTCTTTCTTGTTTAATACAATCCCACTTTTTTTTTACCTTTCTTTGCTGGCTAAGTTACAGGGAGAAATTTCTTCCTTCCTATGGAAAAACAAAAATCATAGGATAGCCTGGAAAAAGATCAGGTGCCGTAGGGAGAAGGTTGGACTGGCGGGCCCCGATATACATATATATGCGTGGGCATTTCAACTCTCGCACTCACGCATGCTTCTCAAAACACCAACAGAAGAGGGAGTAGGCAACATGTTCTCAGCTCTCCTATGCTGTGAAGGAGTTGGTCAATCGGGTTACCTCTTTAAGTTCGGAGATCCCAAGTTTTAAAAAAAAGTAAAATTGAAGGTGTTTTATGGCCTCTCAAGAACTTGGGCAAAGATCAGATCTACAATTAATTTGGGGTACTATTCCAGTAGATCTCTAATTTGTAATCTACCCCTGGCTCCAAGCTGGGCGAGTGATGTACTAGCACTCCCATTAAGAGAAGCCAGTATATCTACCTGGGGAGATTTGTTTGGCGAGGGGACCCTGCTTCCTTGGTAGTATCTAGTAAATAAGGTGGGGCCCAACATGTCCAGATTTAAATAGCTACAAATATCGAGTTGGGCTCAAGCTGTTACCACTCAATCAGCACGATGAACAGATTTCCCACTAGGAGGAGGCTGTGAAATCAAAACTCCTCTGGTAGATAAGCCACCACCAGCAAAGAAAGAGATCTCTGTGTGGTATAGTTTAATATTAGAAGAGATCGATGGTAACTTCCCTCTCCCAGTGTTGCTGTGGGGAGAATTAATGCCAGGAGTACATGTGAAAGATCTCTGGTCATTCTCCTGTAGGGTTCTTTGGAATTTAGTTAAACCAGCTTGGCTGCGTAGAAACCATCTTTTTACCCTACATAGGGCATATTATTCCCCTCAGAGGTTGTCAAAGTTTTCTCTTGGAGGCCCTGTGGCTTGTCCTAGGTGTGGTTTAAAAGAGGCCCTGGATACTCATATGTTCTTCGACTGCCCCCAGTTGACGATCTTTTGGGACTCAATAAGCAGCAAACTTTCATCTTCCTTGGGCTTAAATGTAGGAATTAATCTCTGTATGGTCATCTTTGGAGTTGTGGATCAGACTCGTAGTCCAGCAAAGAACCTAATATTTTACTCCATTCTGGCAGCTCGAAGAGAAATCTGTAAACATTGGAAAGATGCTTCCCCCCCTACGTTTTACGTTTGGTGTAACTCTATTGTACAGATCTCGAAATTAGATCTTGCCAGGGCTGGGAAGAAAGAGAGCAGAGCCTTTTGGCATCTGTTGGACTGGTCAAATTGAACCTGGGTTTTTTTTTTGTTTTGTTTCTTTTTTCCCAGGTCCGATGATTACACTGCCATGGTTCAATCATTCCGCTATGCCCAACTAACTGTTGGCATCAGCTATGATAGCAACTGGCTTATTGGTATCATCTGCCACTTGTGCAACAAAGTTGGTTTGTTAGGAATGAGTCAGATGTTGCTGATGGGAAATGTTATCACCATCCGTTTGTCGTCCCAGCCACTTTCGACTGAGTCAGCACGACTGTACTCTATGTGCCCCACTACCTACTTTTGGAGCTTGGCAGCTAGAAACTATGAACGTGGATGAGGATAAAAAAAAAAACAATGATGGCATGATCTCTCACCATCATGACTCATTGCAAATTCTAAACTATACCAGTTTTAACAAAAGAAGCGCAAATGATCAATACATTCATAGGTTTTTGCAACATTTACTAGGAAAATGTTTCTATCTTTTTTTGCCTTCCTTCCTGTCATATCGTAGGCAGGTTTGATACTTTAACTAACACTGGTACATTGGCACAATCACAAGAATGTACAGTTCACAGTGTCCTTGACTCTTTCATGTCTTGAGGAAAGCTGGCACAATCTGCACATGCTCTCTTCATTTAATGCAAGTCACAGCCTTGCCGGATACACAGGCAGCCATGTTATTTTAGGCCCAAAAACAAAACAAACAAAAGAGAGTATTAACCCCTTAACTGCTGGGCCTTTCCCCCCCCAGTGCTGAGCCCTTTTTTGGCTATTTGTAGTAGTTCGCGATTAAGCCTCTGTAACTTTTTGACCACATAAGGGATCCATGTCATTTTTGCGTCCTTTTCTTCCAACATCATGGGGATTCTAAAGGTACCCAGAGTTTGTGGATCCCCTTTGAGGGGTCCCAGAAATTAAGCAAAATACAGTGAATTTTTAGGTTTTTTTGAAAAATTTGAAAAACGGGCTGCAAAGGAAGGCCTCTGGGTTTTTCCCTGCAAATGGTATCAAAAAAGGGTTTGTGGGGCTGAAATCACCATTTCCCCAGTTGTTAGGGAATGGCAGTCTTTTGTCATAGAACAAACATTTTTCACACAGTTTTGGCATTTTTCTGGGACATAGCCTTTTTTTGCTATTTTTAGTGCTTCCAACCTCCTTCTAGTTAATGGTAAAAATTAGTATGAAAGCAATAATGGATCCTGGAATACTATACATTTAATTAAAGTAGACAAAATTCTGAATTCAGAATGGGGTTATTTGTCTAAATCCATGAAGGTTTCCTTATAGAAACATGCATTTACTTTTTGGAAAAAATGAAAATTAGTTGAAAAAAACAGCCTTTTGTGTCAACGTTTTCACCTGTAACTTCTTATATTTATGACTGCTCTCTGCAAGCAATATACCGTTACATTTGCTGGACCTTCCTGGTTGTGGGGATATATAGGACTTGTAGGTTTACCAAGAACCCGACGAATCCAGAGCCAAAAACTGCGCAGCAACTTGCAATGGAATTTTTTTATCTACTGGCTTTAGAGCAATTATTCTTTGAAAATGTATACTTGGAATAATCGTTATGAAATACACCACTGTATTTCTGAAACGGGTACAAATTATAGATTTTAGAAATAGTTCATATTTACACATTTTCAAAATTGGGAATACTCATACTAGCATGAGAAATATTGGTCATTTTTCAAAATGACTTCTTTTTTACACAATGTCTTTCATTTGGAAGGCAGAAAAGCATCAAAACTCAACAGGCAATAACAGTTACTTTACAAATCTGAATTACCCTAAGTCTCTCGATAAAAACGGTACCTCACTTGTGTGGGTTGGCCTTGTGCCTGCGACAGGAAACGGCGTAAAACGCGACGTGGACACTCCTCAATTTTCGCAGTGAAAAATGACCCATTTTTGACAGAATGCCTAGCTGTAGTTTTTGTACCCTAGCTCGGCCGGCACATAGGGAAACCTAGCAAACCTATACATTTTTGAAAACTAGACACCCAGGGGATTTCATGATGGGGTGACTCAACTGCCTCCCACCAGGTTTTGTTACCCAGAATTCCCTGGAAACCTAAAAAAATGTGAAAAAAAACACTTTTTCCTCACATTTCTGTGTTGGAAAGTTCTGGAATCTGCGTGGATCAACAAATTTCCACCTACCCAGCGTTCCCCCAGGTCTCCCAAAAAAAATGATACCTCACTTGCGTGGGTAGGCATAGTGGCTGCGACACGAAACAGCGCAAAACGCAACGTGGTCGCACCTCAATGTCCCAGTGAAATCTTGTGCTCTTTGGACAAAGAGACTACCTTTTGTTTTTGAGCCCTAGCTCTGCCAGCACCTAGGGAAACCTAGCAAACCTATACATTTTTGAAAACTAGACACCCAGGGGAATTAAGGATGGGGTGACTCCTCTGCCTACCCTCAGGTTTTGTTACCCAGAATCCTTTGCAAAGCTAAGATTTTGCCAAAAAAAACACATTTTCCTGACATTTCTGTGGTGGAAAGTTCTGGAATCTGCGTGGATCAACGATTTTCCACCCACCCAGCGTTCCCCCAGGTCTCCCGAAAAAAATGGTACCTCACTTGCGTGGGTAGGCATAGTGGCTGCGACATGAAACAGCGCAAAACGCAACATGGTCGCACCTCAATTTCCCAATGAAATGTTGGCCTTTTTGGACAAAAAGACTATCTTTTGTTTTTGCGCCCTAGCTCTGCCAGCACCTAGGCAAACCTAGCAAACCTATACATTTTTGAAAACTAGACACCTAGGGGAATTCAGTATGAGGTGACTTCTCTGCCTACCCTCAGGTTTTGTTACCCAGAATCCCTTGCAAAGCTAAGATTTTGACAAAAAAAACACATTTTCCTGACAATTCTGTGGTGGAAAGTTCTGGAATCTGCGTGGATCAACAAATTTCCACCCACCCAGTGTTCCCCCAGGTCTCCCGAAAAAAATGGTACCTCACTTGCGTGGGAAGGCATAGTGGCTGCGACATGAAACAGCGCAAAACGCAACATGGTTGCACCTCAATTTCCCAATGAAATTTTGGCCTTTTTGGACAAAAAGACTATCTTTTGTTTTTGGGCCCTAGCTCTGCCAGCACCTAGGCAAACCTAGCAAAACTATACATTTCTGAAAACTAGACACCCAGGGGAATTCAGGATGGGGTGACTCCTCTGCCTGCCCTCAGGTTTTGTTACCCAGAATCCCTTGCAAAGCGAAGATTTTGACAAAAAAAACACATTTTCCTGACATTTCTGAGGTGGAAAGTTCTGGAATCTGCGTGGATCAACAAATTTCCACCCACCCAGCGTTCCCCCAGGTCTCCCGAAAAAAATGGTACCTCACTTGCGTGGGAAGGCATAGTGGCTGCGACATGAAACAGCGCAAAACGCAACATGGTCGCACCTCAATTTCCCAATGAAATTTTGGCCTTTTTGGACAAAAAGACTACCTTTTGTTTTTGCGCCCTAGCTCTGCCAGCACCTAGGCAAACCTAGCAAACCTATACATTTTTGAAAACTAGACACCCAGGGGAATTCAGGATGGGGTGACTCCTCTGCCTACCCTCAGGTTTTGTTACCCAGAATCCCTTGCAAAGCTAAGATTTTGACAAAAAAAACACATTTTCCTGACATTTCTGTGGTGGAAAGTTCTGGAATCTGCGTGGAGTAACAAATTTCCACCCACCCAGCGTTCCCCCAGGTCTCCCGAAAAAAATGGTACCTCACTTGCGTGGGAAGGCATAGTGGCTGCGACATGAAACAGCGCAAAACGCAACATGGTCGCACCTCAATTTCCCAATGAAATTTTGGCCTTTTTGGACAAAAAGACTACCTTTTGTTTTTGCGCCCTAGCTCTGCCAGCACCTAGGCAAACCTAGCAAACCTATACATTTTTGAAAACTAGACACCCAGGGGAATTCAGGATGGGGTGACTCCTCTGCCTACCCCCAGGTTTTGTTACCCAGAATCCCTTGCAAAGCTAAGATTTTGACAAAAAAAACACATTTTTCTGACATTTCTGTTGTGGAAAGTTCTGGAATCTGCGTGGATCAACAAATTTCTACCCACCAAGCGTTCCCCCAGGTCTCCCGAAAAAAATGGTACCTCACTTGCGTGGGTAGGCATAGTGGCTGCGACATGAAACAGCGCAAAACGCAACATGGTCGCACCTCAATTTCCCAATGAAATTTTGGCCTTTTTGGACAAAAAGACTACCTTTTGTTTTTGCGCCCTAGCTCTGCCAGCACCTAAGCAAACCTAGCAAAACTATACATTTTTGAAAACTTGACACCCAGGGGAATTCAGGATGGGGTGACTCCTCTGCCTGCCCTCAGGTTTTGTTACCCAGAATCCCTTGCACAGCTAAGATTTTGACAAAAAAAACACATTTTCCTGACATTTCTGTGGTGGAAAGTTCTGGAATCTGCGTGGATCAACAAATTTCCACCCACCCAGCGTTCCCCCAGGTCTCCCGAAAAAAATGGTACCTCACTTGCGTGGGAAGGCATAGTGGCTGCGACATGAAACAGCGCAAAACGCAACATGGTCGCACCTCAATTTCCCAATGAAATTTTGGCCTTTTTAGACAAAAAGACTACCTTTTGTTTTTGCGCCCTAGCTCTGCCAGCACCTAGGCAAACCTAGCAAACCTATACATTTTTGAAAACTAGACACCCAGGGGAATTCAGGATGGGGTGACTCCTCTGCCTACCCTCAGGTTTTGTTACCCAGAATCCCTTGCAAAGCTAACATTTTGACAAAAAAACACATTTTCCTGACATTTCTGTGGTGGAAAGTTCTGGAATCTGCGTGGATCAACAAATTTCTACCCACCCAGCGTTCCCCCAGGTCTCCCGAAAGAAATGGTACCTCACTTGCGTGGGTAGGCATAGTGGCTGCGACATGAAACAGCGCAAAACGCAACATGGTCGCACCTCAATTTCCCAATGAAATTTTGGCCTTTTTGGACAAAAAGACTACCTTTTGTTTTTGCGCCCTAGCTCTGCCAGCACCTAGGCAAACCTAGCAAACCTATACATTTTTGAAAACTAGACACCCAGGGGTATTCAGGATGGGGTGACTCCTTGGCCTACCCTCAGGTTTTGTTACCCAGAATCCCTTGCAAAGCTAAGATTTTGACAAACAAAACACATTTTCCTGGCATTTCTGTGGTGGAAAGTTCTGGAATCTGCGTGGTTCAACAAATTTCCACTCACCCAGCGTTCCCCCAGGTCTCCCGAAAAAAATGGTACCTCACTTGCATGGGAAGGCATAGTGGCAGCGACATGAAACAGCGCAAAACGCAACATGGTCGCACCTCAATTTCCCAATGAAATTTTGGCCTTTTTGGACAAAAAGACTACCTTTTGTTTTTGCGCCCTAGCTCTGCCAGCACCTAGGCAAACCTAGCAACCCTATACATTTTTGAAAACTAGACACCCAGGGGAATTCAGGTTGGGGTGACTCCTTGGCCTACCCTCAGGTTTTGTTACCCAGAATCCCTTGCAAAGCTAAGATTTTGACAAAAAAAACACATTTTCCTGACATTTCTGTGGTGGAAAGTTCTGGAATCTGCGTGGATCAACAAATTTCCACCCACCCAGCGTTCCCCCAGGTCTCCCGAAAAAAATGGTACCTCACTTGCGTGGGAAGGCATAGTGGCTGCGACATGAAACAGCGCAAAACGCAACATGGTCGCACCTCAATTTCCCAATGAAATTTTGTCCTTTTGGACAAAAAGACTACCTTTTGTTTTTGCGCCCTAGCTCTGCCAGCACCTAGGCAAACCTAGCAAACCTATACATTTTTGAAAACTAGACACCCAGGGGAATTCAGGATGGGGTGACTCCTTGGCCTACCCTCAGGTTTTGTTACCCAGAATCCCTTGCAAAGCTAAGATTTTGACAAAAAAAACACATTTTCCTGACATTTCTGTGGTGGAAAGTTCTGGAATCTGCGTGGATCAACAAATTTCCACCCACCCAGCGTTCCCCCAGGTCTCCCGAAAAAAATGGTACCTCACTTACGTGGGAAGGCATAGTGGCTGCGACATGAAACAGCGCAAAACGCAACATGGTCGCACCTCAATTTCCCAATGAAATTTTGTCCTTTTGGACAAAAAGACTACCTTTTGTTTTTGCGCCCTAGCTCTGCCAGCACCTAGGCAAACCTAGCAAACCTATACATTTTTGAAAACTAGACACCCAGGGGAATTCAGGATGGGGTGACTCCTTGGCCTACCCTCAGGTTTTGTTACCCAGAATCCCTTGCAAAGCTAAGATTTTGACAAAAAAAACACATTTTCCTGACATTTCTGTGGTGGAAAGTTCTGGAATCTGCGTGGATCAACAAATTTCCACCCACCCAGCGTTTCCCCAGGTCTCCCGAAAAAAATGGTACCTCACTTGCGTGGGTAGGCATAGTGGCTGCAACAGGAAACGGTTCAAATCGAACGGTGGTGAATTTACAACACCCAATTGCAAAACGACCTTGATTTTTGGGGAGGGGGCACCTGAGTTTTTGGCCCAGGGCTCAGTGGTATTCTTTGGAAAGTACCAAACCCAATCAGTTCTGAAAATTAGACACCCGGGGGACTCCAGGGAGGTATGGCATGCGTAGGTCCCCCAATGTTTTCCTACCCAGAACTCCTTGCAAACCTTAAAATTAGTTAAAAATATCACTTTTCCAAACTTTTTTGCGTGGGATCTCCGTGCCGGCAAAAATGTCCTACCACCCAGCGTTCCCCTTGATCTCCTGAGTAAAAGGATACCTCACTTGTGTGGGTGCCCCAAAGCAGAACAGTCCGAAAATGAATTTTGAAAAAGTAGTATTTACGTTTTACAAGTTAAGCCCCCCTGCCTTAGTCACAGGCCTTGGGCCCACCCACACAAGTGAGGTATCATTTTACTCGGGAGAACAAGGAGAACGCTGGGTGGAAGGACATTTGTGCCGACACGGAGATCCCACCCAAAAATGTATGGGAAACTGTTTTTTTAACCTAAATTTATGGTTTGCAGGGATTTCTGGGTAGGAAAACATTGGGGGACCCACGCATGCCATACCTCCCTGGACTCCCCCAGGTGTCTACTTTTCAGAACTGTTTGGGTTTGGTAGTTTTCAAAGATGCCCGCCGAGCCCCGGGCTGTAAACTCAGCCTCCCCCCCAAAAAAAGAAGGTAATGTTGCTATTGGCTATTGTAATTTCTCCACCGTACGATTTGGACCTTTTCCTGTTGCAGCCACTATGCCTACCCACGCAAGTGAGGTACCATTTTTATCGGGAGACCTGGGAGAACGCTGGGTGGGAGGAAATTTGTGTGAGCCCAGTGACGCCACGCTTTCCCACACAAAAAAAGTGTGAAAAAATTGATTTTTTCTGCAAAAATTGATGTTTGCAAGGGATTCTGGGTAAAGGAACGTTGGAGGATCCACGCAAGCCATACCTCCTTGGAAGCCCCCGGGTGTCTACTTTTCAGAAATGTTTCGTTTTGGTAGGTTTCCCTAGATGGCCGTCTAGCACGGGGCCAAAAACCCAGGTAACCCCTCTTGCAAAAACTGGTGTTATTGACATTCAATACAACCAGCTTTTGCAAGAGGGGTTACCTGGGTTTTTGGCCCCGTGCTAGACGGCCATCTAGGGCAATCTACCAAACCCACACATTTCTGAAAAGTAGACACCCGGGGGCTTCCAAGGAGGTATGGCTTGCGTGGATCCTCCAACGTCCCTTTACCCAGAATCCCTTGCAAACATCAATTTTTGCAGAAAAAATCAGTTTTTTCACACTTTTTTTGTGTGGGAAAGCGTGGCGTCACTGGGCTCACACAAATTTCCTCCCACCCAGCGTTCCCCCAGGTCTCCCGATAAAAATGGTACCTCACTTGCGTGGGTAGGCATAGTGGCTGCAACAGGAAACGGTTCAAATCGAACGGTGGTGAATTTACAACACCCAATTGCAAAACAACCTTGATTTTTGTGGGGGGGCTCCTGAGTTTACGGCCCGGGGCTCGGTGGTATTCTTTGGAAAGTACTAAACCCAAACAGTTCTGAAAAGTAGACACCTGGGGGAGTCCAGGGAGGTATGGCATGCGTAGGTCCCCCAATGTTTTCCTACCCAGAACTCCTTGCAAACCTTAAAATTAGTTAAAAATATCACTTTTCCAAACTTTTTTGCGTGGGATCTCCGTGCCGGCAAAAATGTCCTACCACCCAGCGTTCCCCTTGATCTCCTGAGTAAAAGGATACCTCACTTGTGTGGGTGCCCCAAAGCAGAACAGTCCGAAAATGAATTTTGAAAAAGTAGTATTTACGTTTTACAAGTTAAGCCCCCCTGCCTTAGTCACAGGCCTTGGGCCCACCCACACAAGTGAGGTATCATTTTACTCGGGAGAACAAGGAGAACGCTGGGTGGAAGGACATTTGTGCCGACACGGAGATCCCACCCAAAAATGTATGGGAAACTGTTTTTTTAACCTAAATTTATGGTTTGCAGGGATTTCTGGGTAGGAAAACATTGGGGGACCCACGCATGCCATACCTCCCTGGACTCCCCCAGGTGTCTACTTTTCAGAACTGTTTGGGTTTGGTAGTTTTCAAAGATGCCCGCCGAGCCCCGGGCTGTAAACTCAGCCTCCCCCCCAAAAAAAGAAGGTAATGTTGCTATTGGCTATTGTAATTTCTCCACCGTACGATTTGGACCTTTTCCTGTTGCAGCCACTATGCCTACCCACGCAAGTGAGGTACCATTTTTATCGGGAGACCTGGGAGAACGCTGGGTGGGAGGAAATTTGTGTGAGCCCAGTGACGCCACGCTTTCCCACACAAAAAAAGTGTGAAAAAATTGATTTTTTCTGCAAAAATTGATGTTTGCAAGGGATTCTGGGTAAAGGAACGTTGGAGGATCCACGCAAGCCATACCTCCTTGGAAGCCCCCGGGTGTCTACTTTTCAGAAATGTTTCGTTTTGGTAGGTTTCCCTAGATGGCCGTCTAGCACGGGGCCAAAAACCCAGGTAACCCCTCTTGCAAAAACTGGTGTTATTGACATTCAATACAACCAGCTTTTGCAAGAGGGGTTACCTGGGTTTTTGGCCCCGTTCTAGACGGCCATCTAGGGCAATCTACCAAACCCACAAATTTCTGAAAAGTAGACACCCGGGGGCTTCCAAGGAGGTATGGCTTGCGTGGATCCTCCAACGTCCCTTTACCCAGAATCCCTTGCAAACATCAATTTTTGCAGAAAAAATCAGTTTTTTCACACTTTTTTTGTGTGGGAAAGCGTGGCGTCACTGGGCTCACACAAATTTCCTCCCACCCAGCGTTCCCCCAGGTCTCCCGATAAAAATGGTACCTCACTTGCGTGGGTAGGCATAGTGGCTGCAACAGGAAACGGTTCAAATCGAACGGTGGTGAATTTACAACACCCAATTGCAAAACAACCTTGATTTTTGTGGGGGGGCACCTGAGTTTACGGCCCGGGGCTCGGTGGTATTCTTTGGAAAGTACTAAACCCAAACAGTTCTGAAAAGTAGACACCTGGGGGAGTCCAGGGAGGTATGGCATGCGTAGGTCCCCCAATGTTTTCCTACCCAGAACTCCTTGCAAACCTTAAAATTAGTTAAAAATATCACTTTTCCAAACTTTTTTGCGTGGGATCTCCGTGCCGGCAAAAATGTCCTACCACCCAGCGTTCCCCTTGATCTCCTGAGTAAAAGGATACCTCACTTGTGTGGGTGCCCCAAAGCAGAACAGTCCGAAAATGAATTTTGAAAAAGTAGTATTTACGTTTTACAAGTTAAGCCCCCCTGCCTTAGTCACAGGCCTTGGGCCCACCCACACAAGTGAGGTATCATTTTACTCGGGAGAACAAGGAGAACGCTGGGTGGAAGGACATTTGTGCCGACACGGAGATCCCACCCAAAAATGTATGGGAAACTGTTTTTTTAACCTAAATTTATGGTTTGCAGGGATTTCTGGGTAGGAAAACATTGGGGGACCCACGCATGCCATACCTCCCTGGACTCCCCCAGGTGTCTACTTTTCAGAACTGTTTGGGTTTGGTAGTTTTCAAAGATGCCCGCCGAGCCCCGGGCTGTAAACTCAGCCTCCCCCCCAAAAAAAGAAGGTAATGTTGCTATTGGCTATTGTAATTTCTCCACCGTACGATTTGGACCTTTTCCTGTTGCAGCCACTATGCCTACCCACGCAAGTGAGGTACCATTTTTATCGGGAGACCTGGGAGAACGCTGGGTGGGAGGAAATTTGTGTGAGCCCAGTGACGCCACGCTTTCCCACACAAAAAAAGTGTGAAAAAATTGATTTTTTCTGCAAAAATTGATGTTTGCAAGGGATTCTGGGTAAAGGAACGTTGGAGGATCCACGCAAGCCATACCTCCTTGGAAGCCCCCGGGTGTCTACTTTTCAGAAATGTTTCGTTTTGGTAGGTTTCCCTAGATGGCCGTCTAGCACGGGGCCAAAAACCCAGGTAACCCCTCTTGCAAAAACTGGTGTTATTGACATTCAATACAACCAGCTTTTGCAAGAGGGGTTACCTGGGTTTTTGGCCCCGTGCTAGACGGCCATCTAGGGCAATCTACCAAACCCACACATTTCTGAAAAGTAGACACCCGGGGGCTTCCAAGGAGGTATGGCTTGCGTGGATCCTCCAACGTCCCTTTACCCAGAATCCCTTGCAAACATCAATTTTTGCAGAAAAAATCAGTTTTTTCACACTTTTTTTGTGTGGGAAAGCGTGGCGTCACTGGGCTCACACAAATTTCCTCCCACCCAGCGTTCCCCCAGGTCTCCCGATAAAAATGGTACCTCACTTGCGTGGGTAGGCATAGTGGCTGCAACAGGAAACGGTTCAAATCGAACGGTGGTGAATTTACAACACCCAATTGCAAAACAACCTTGATTTTTGTGGGGGGGCACCTGAGTTTACGGCCCGGGGCTCGGTGGTATTCTTTGGAAAGTACTAAACCCAAACAGTTCTGAAAAGTAGACACCTGGGGGAGTCCAGGGAGGTATGGCATGCGTAGGTCCCCCAATGTTTTCCTACCCAGAACTCCTTGCAAACCTTAAAATTAGTTAAAAATATCACTTTTCCAAACTTTTTTGTGTGGGATCTCCGTGCCGGCAAAAATGTCCTACCACCCAGCGTTCCCCTTGATCTCCTGAGTAAAAGGATACCTCACTTGTGTGGGTGCCCCAAAGCAGAACAGTCCGAAAATGAATTTTGAAAAAGTAGTATTTACGTTTTACAAGTTAAGCCCCCCTGCCTTAGTCACAGGCCTTGGGCCCACCCACACAAGTGAGGTATCATTTTACTCGGGAGAACAAGGAGAACGCTGGGTGGAAGGACATTTGTGCCGACACGGAGATCCCACCCAAAAATGTATGGGAAACTGTTTTTTTAACCTAAATTTATGGTTTGCAGGGATTTCTGGGTAGGAAAACATTGGGGGACCCACGCATGCCATACCTCCCTGGACTCCCCCAGGTGTCTACTTTTCAGAACTGTTTGGGTTTGGTAGTTTTCAAAGATGCCCGCCGAGCCCCGGGCTGTAAACTCAGCCTCCCCCCCAAAAAAAGAAGGTAATGTTGCTATTGGCTATTGTAATTTCTCCACCGTACGATTTGGACCTTTTCCTGTTGCAGCCACTATGCCTACCCACGCAAGTGAGGTACCATTTTTATCGGGAGACCTGGGAGAACGCTGGGTGGGAGGAAATTTGTGTGAGCCCAGTGACGCCACGCTTTCCCACACAAAAAAAGTGTGAAAAAATTGATTTTTTCTGCAAAAATTGATGTTTGCAAGGGATTCTGGGTAAAGGAACGTTGGAGGATCCACGCAAGCCATACCTCCTTGGAAGCCCCCGGGTGTCTACTTTTCAGAAATGTTTCGTTTTGGTAGGTTTCCCTAGATGGCCGTCTAGCACGGGGCCAAAAACCCAGGTAACCCCTCTTGCAAAAACTGGTGTTATTGACATTCAATACAACCAGCTTTTGCAAGAGGGGTTACCTGGGTTTTTGGCCCCGTGCTAGACGGCCATCTAGGGCAATCTACCAAACCCACACATTTCTGAAAAGTAGACACCCGGGGGCTTCCAAGGAGGTATGGCTTGCGTGGATCCTCCATCGTCCCTTTACCCAGAATCCCTTGCAAACATCAATTTTTGCAGAAAAAATCAATTTTTTCACACTTTTTTTGTGTGGGAAAGCGTGGCGTCACTGGGCTCACACAAATTTCCTCCCACCCAGCGTTCTCCCAGGTCTCCCGATAAAAATGGTACCTCACTTGCGTGGGTAGGCATAGTGGCTGCAACAGGAAAAGGTCCAAATCGTACGGTGGAGAAATTACAATAGCCAATAGCAACATTACCTTCTTTTTTTGGGGGGGAGGCTGAGTTTACAGCCCGGGGCTCGGCGGGCATCTTTGAAAACTACCAAACCCAAACAGTTCTGAAAAGTAGACACCTGGGGGAGTCCAGGGAGGTATGGCATGCGTGGGTCCCCCAATGTTTTCCTACCCAGAAATCCCTGCAAACCATAAATTTAGGTTAAAAAAACAGTTTCCCATACATTTTTGGGTGGGATCTCCATGTCGGCACAAATGTCCTTCCACCCAGCGTTCTCCTTGTTCTCCCGAGTAAAATGATACCTCACTTGTGTGGGTGGGCCCAAGGCCTGTGACTAAGGCAGGGGGGCTTAACTTGTAAAACGTAAATACTACTTTTTCAAAATTCATTTTCGGACTGTTCTGCTTTGGGGCACCCACACAAGTGAGGTATCCTTTTACTCAGGAGATCAAGGGGAACGCTGGGTGGTAGGACATTTTTGCCGGCACGGAGATCCCACGCAAAAAAGTTTGGAAAAGTGATATTTTTAACTAATTTTAAGGTTTGCAAGGAGTTCTGGGTAGGAAAACATTGGGGGACCTACGCATGCCATACCTCCCTGGACTCCCCCAGGTGTCTACTTTTCAGAACTGTTTGGGTTTAGTACTTTCCAAAGAATACCACCGAGCCCCGGGCCGTAAACTCAGGTGCCCCCCCACAAAAATCAAGGTTGTTTTGCAATTGGGTGTTGTAAATTCACCACCGTTCGATTTGAACCGTTTCCTGTTGCAGCCACTATGCCTACCCACGCAAGTGAGGTACCATTTTTATCGGGAGACCTGGGGGAACGCTGGGTGGGAGGAAATTTGTGTGAGCCCAGTGACGCCACGCTTTCCCACACAAAAAAAGTGTGAAAAAACTGATTTTTTCTGCAAAGATTGATGTTTGCAAGGGATTCTGGGTAAAGGGACGTTGGAGGATCCACGCAAGCCATACCTCCTTGGAAGCCCCCGGGTGTCTACTTTTCAGAAATGTGTGGGTTTGGTAGATTGCCCTAGATGGCCGTCTAGCACGGGGCCAAAAACCCAGGTAACCCCTCTTGCAAAAGCTGGTTGTATTGAATGTCAATAACACCAGTTTTTGCAAGAGGGGTTACCTGGGTTTTTGGCCCCGTGCTAGACGGCCATCTAGGGAAACCTACCAAAACGAAACATTTCTGAAAAGTAGACACCCGGGGGCTTCCAAGGAGGTATGGCTTGCGTGGATCCTCCAACGTTCCTTTACCCAGAATCCCTTGCAAACATCAATTTTTGCAGAAAAAATCAATTTTTTCACACTTTTTTTGTGTGGGAAAGCGTGGCGTCACTGGGCTCACACAAATTTCCTCCCACCCAGCGTTCTCCCAGGTCTCCCGATAAAAATGGTACCTCACTTGCGTGGGTAGGCATAGTGGCTGCAACAGGAAAAGGTCCAAATCGTACGGTGGAGAAATTACAATAGCCAATAGCAACATTACCTTCTTTTTTTGGGGGGGAGGCTGAGTTTACAGCCCGGGGCTCGGCGGGCATCTTTGAAAACTACCAAACCCAAACAGTTCTGAAAAGTAGACACCTGGGGGAGTCCAGGGAGGTATGGCATGCGTGGGTCCCCCAATGTTTTCCTACCCAGAAATCCCTGCAAACCATAAATTTAGGTTAAAAAAACAGTTTCCCATACATTTTTGGGTGGGATCTCCGTGTCGGCACAAATGTCCTTCCACCCAGCGTTCTCCTTGTTCTCCCGAGTAAAATGATACCTCACTTGTGTGGGTGGGCCCAAGGCCTGTGACTAAGGCAGGGGGGCTTAACTTGTAAAACGTAAATACTACTTTTTCAAAATTCATTTTCGGACTGTTCTGCTTTGGGGCACCCACACAAGTGAGGTATCCTTTTACTCAGGAGATCAAGGGGAACGCTGGGTGGTAGGACATTTTTGCCGGCACGGAGATCCCACGCAAAAAAGTTTGGAAAAGTGATATTTTTAACTAATTTTAAGGTTTGCAAGGAGTTCTGGGTAGGAAAACATTGGGGGACCTACGCATGCCATACCTCCCTGGACTCCCCCAGGTGTCTACTTTTCAGAACTGTTTGGGTTTAGTACTTTCCAAAGAATACCACCGAGCCCCGGGCCGTAAACTCAGGTGCCCCCCCACAAAAATCAGGGTTGTTTTGCAATTGGGTGTTGTAAATTCACCACCGTTCGATTTGAACCGTTTCCTGTTGCAGCCACTATGCCTACCCACGCAAGTGAGGTACCATTTTTATCGGGAGACCTGGGGGAACGCTGGGTGGGAGGAAATTTGTGTGAGCCCAGTGACGCCACGCTTTCCCACACAAAAAAAGTGTGAAAAAAATGATTTTTTCTGCAAAAATTGATGTTTGCAAGGGATTCTGGGTAAAGGGACGTTGGAGGATCCACGCAAGCCATACCTCCTTGGAAGCCCCCGGGTGTCTACTTTTCAGAAATGTGTGGGTTTGGTAGATTGCCCTAGATGGCCGTCTAGCACGGGGCCAAAAACCCAGGTAACCCCTCTTGCAAAAGCTGGTTGTATTGAATGTCAATAACACCAGTTTTTGCAAGAGGGGTTACCTGGGTTTTTGGCCCCGTGCTAGACGGCCATCTAGGGAAACCTACCAAAACGAAACATTTCTGAAAAGTAGACACCCGGGGGCTTCCAAGGAGGTATGGCTTGCGTGGATCCTCCAACGTTCCTTTACCCAGAATCCCTTGCAAACATCAATTTTTGCAGAAAAAATCAATTTTTTCACACTTTTTTTGTGTGGGAAAGCGTGGCGTCACTGGGCTCACACAAATTTCCTCCCACCCAGCGTTCTCCCAGGTCTCCCGATAAAAATGGTACCTCACTTGCGTGGGTAGGCATAGTGGCTGCAACAGGAAAAGGTCCAAATCGTACGGTGGAGAAATTACAATAGCCAATAGCAACATTACCTTCTTTTTTTGGGGGGGAGGCTGAGTTTACAGCCCGGGGCTCGGCGGGCATCTTTGAAAACTACCAAACCCAAACAGTTCTGAAAAGTAGACACCTGGGGGAGTCCAGGGAGGTATGGCATGCGTGGGTCCCCCAATGTTTTCCTACCCAGAAATCCCTGCAAACCATAAATTTAGGTTAAAAAAACAGTTTCCCATACATTTTTGGGTGGGATCTCCGTGTCGGCACAAATGTCCTTCCACCCAGCGTTCTCCTTGTTCTCCCGAGTAAAATGATACCTCACTTGTGTGGGTGGGCCCAAGGCCTGTGACTAAGGCAGGGGGGCTTAACTTGTAAAACGTAAATACTACTTTTTCAAAATTCATTTTCGGACTGTTCTGCTTTGGGGCACCCACACAAGTGAGGTATCCTTTTACTCAGGAGATCAAGGGGAACGCTGGGTGGTAGGACATTTTTGCCGGCACGGAGATCCCACGCAAAAAAGTTTGGAAAAGTGATATTTTTAACTAATTTTAAGGTTTGCAAGGAGTTCTGGGTAGGAAAACATTGGGGGACCTACGCATGCCATACCTCCCTGGACTCCCCCAGGTGTCTACTTTTCAGAACTGTTTGGGTTTAGTACTTTCCAAAGAATACCACCGAGCCCCGGGCCGTAAACTCAGGAGCCCCCCCACAAAAATCAAGGTTGTTTTGCAATTGGGTGTTGTAAATTCACCACCGTTCGATTTGAACCGTTTCCTGTTGCAGCCACTATGCCTACCCACGCAAGTGAGGTACCATTTTTATCGGGAGACCTGGGGGAACGCTGGGTGGGAGGAAATTTGTGTGAGCCCAGTGACGCCACGCTTTCCCACACAAAAAAAGTGTGAAAAAACTGATTTTTTCTGCAAAAATTGATGTTTGCAAGGGATTCTGGGTAAAGGGACGTTGGAGGATACACGCAAGCCATACCTCCTTGGAAGCCCCCGGGTGTCTACTTTTCAGAAATGTGTGGGTTTGGTAGATTGCCCTAGATGGCCGTCTAGCACGGGGCCAAAAACCCAGGTAACCCCTCTTGCAAAAGCTGGTGGTTTTGACAATGGTGACAATGGTTTTCCTACTACTCAAAAATGTAAAGGTTTGCCTATGTGAGGATTGAGGTAGGGCGCAAAGTCCCCTGCTACCCATTTTAACAAAAAAACAAAATATCACAAAAGACCACTAAACCAACACAAATATAAATCTAACACTAATTTGATAAAGCAAATCCACCACTTACACAGATTGGTTTTAGCACCTCCAGAAACGCTGGCTTCAAAGGACAAATACTTAAAATATTAAAATATTAAAGCCAAGCCTTCTGAAGGGGAGCCATAAAGCCACGTCACGGCACCAACCACTTTATGGTCCATTCACACGCCATTCACACACCACACACAAGACTTCCATACCGCCAGCCACGGGCCCAAACAACCATTTCACTTGCACTCACAGAAAAATACTGCTGCCATGCAAGGGCCCATCACATTCATACGCCACAAGACATAATGACTTTGACTGTATTTTACAGACCTGTCAAGTCTCAACATCCTTCTACAGAAATGTTCCCAAACACATGCCCAGTGAACCTATACTAATGGCTTTCATGACAGCCACACAAGGCTCAGGAAGACATGACTTTCATGCACCTTTAGTGCATTCACTATGCTAAATCCAACTCCTTCCAGTTTGTGGATGCAAGTTGGGGGGTGCTCGAGTATTCCGCAAGGACATATCTCGAGCTGAGCAAGCATATCTACCTTTGAAACTAAGGCAAACATGCTGAAAATGTTCAAAACATATCATAAGTCATATGCCACAAAACATGACTTTTTACCAACCTGTCAAGTCTCTACCCCCACCTTTCAGAAACATTACCAAATGCATGCCCAGTGAACCTATACTAATGGCTTCCATGACAGCCACATGAGGCTCAGGAAGACATGTCTTTCATGCACCTTTAGTGCACTCACTATGCTAAATCCAACTCCGTCCAGTTAGTGGATGCAAGTTGGGGGGTGCTCGAGTATTCCGCAAGGACATATCTCGAGCTGAGCAAGCATATCTACCTTTGAAACTAAGGCAAACATGCTGAAAATGTTCAAAACATATCATAAGTCATATGCCACAAAACATAATGACTTTTTACCAACCTGTCAAGTCTCTACCCCCACCTTTCAGAAACATTACCAAATGCATGCCCAGTGAACCTATACTAATGGCTTCCATGACAGCCACATGAGGCTCAGGAAGACATGTCTTTCATGCACCTTTAGTGCACTCACTATGCTAAATCCAACTCCGTCCAGTTAGTGGATGCAAGTTGGGGGGTGCTCGAGTATTCCGCAAGGACATATCTCGAGCTGAGCAAGCATATCTGCCTTTGAAACTAAGACAAACATGCTGGAAATGTTAAAAAAATAACGATATAAACTATGAACGGAGGATTGTGAACCAAGGGTAGTCCGTGACAACGTAGCATATGTGCAATAAACCGTTATGTGCAGTGACTGTAATGCACTTATCAAACAGCAAACTGACCATCTACTAAGTTCTAACGGAGGATGAACATGGCAAGCAGCATTGACCCATAAGTGCTACAGGAAATTCAGTGTGAATGTGGCAGCAATGGATTTCGAGTTATGGAGAAGAAAAAAGGCAGAACGTGTATCTATACTACCTTTACTATCTGCCTTCTACCTTTGTAATAACCATTGGAAAGCATACATACCGTAAGGTGTTCTAACCCGTTTGTGTGTCTGTCCTCAGAGTCCACACTAACCCTATCAAATTGTTAAGAACCTCTATACTAATGCCTTCGATCACTAGCAACTTGAAGCTTGAGTGATCATTTCTGCCACGAGCAATCAATGCTCTCACAATGCTCTATCCAACTCCCTCCAGTGTGTGGATGCAAGTTGGTGGGTGCCCGAGTATTCCGCAAGGCCATATCTCGAGCTGAGCAAGCATATCTACCTTTGAAACTAAGACAAACATGCTGGAATTTTCAAAAACTTGCAAAAAAGAAAATAATAAACTACGATGAACGGTGGAATGGGAAACGCGGATACTCCATGACAACGTGGCATATGTTCTGTCCACCAGTATGAGTAGCTTGGGGACTATAATGCACTTGTCAATTGGCGAACAGAACAACTACCAAGTTTTGAAAACAGATAAAGGTGTGGCCCACAGTAGGTATCCATGCACACCAACTGAACGGTTAACCTATTGTCAGCTCCACCTCAGTCAATTTCCCAGTATTTTGCTTTAGTGTGATACAACATAAAGCAAGTAGGAAAACATAAGCCGGGCGTACTTGGGCACTGAGGACAGTAAACACGACTCTCCTGCCTTTTTCCCTGCATTGAGCACACTTTACAACGACGACATGGTCGCTCCTTTTTGCCTGTTGCAGGAAGTTTATCTGCAAAGTGTCGCTCCTGCAGCCTTGCCACGTCCTCCAGAACACCTGAAGTAGAGGCCGCTGCTTCTGTTGCAGTAAGACTTTCAATCACGGACAACTGAAAGTCAAGGAAAGACATGTGAATTCCTGTGGTGGTCTGACGATAAACAACATACGCATTGTATGTTGACATCTGCATCAGGTGCGTAAACAGTTTCTTATACCAAGTGCGAGTTTTACGACTCGCATTGTATGGCTGAAGAACCTGGTCGTTCTTGTCCACACCGCCCATGTACTTGTTGTAATCAAGTATACATGTAGGCTTGTGGACTTCGGCCATTTGACCCCAAACCGTGACAGGGGAAGTGCTCTCATCATGAATTGTAGTGAGCAGATACACGTCACGCCTATCTGAGAACTTGACTGCGAGCAGTTCTTTGGAACGCAACGCAAGGCTCTGGCATTTCTGGAGCTTCTTGCAAACAAGCTCCTGCGGAAATCCTTTGCGGCGACAACGAACTGTACCGCAAGCCACGGTGCCAGCTTTGTAGAGCTCACTGAACAGCTCTACTCCTGTATAGAAATTGTCCACATAAAGGTTATAACCTTTGTGAAGAAGTGGCTGGACAAGCTCCCATACGATCTTTCCTGTGACTCCTAGCATAGGAGGGCAACCTACAGGGTTAAGAGTTGTGTCCTTCCCTGTATACACTCTCAAGCTATACACATAGCCAGTCGTGCTCTCACACAGCATGTACAGCTTGATGCCATAGCGAGCACGTTTGCTTGGAATGTACTGCCTAAACAGCAGCCGCCCTTTATACAAGATCAAGGACTCATCGATGGCTATATTCTTTCCAGGAGTACAAACCTCTGGAAACCTGGCAGACAAATGATCCACAACAGGCCGAATTTTGAACAACCTGTCATGGTCTGGATGGTTCCGGGGCAATGCAGCAGAATTGTCATTGAAATGCAGCATGCGCTGCAAAAGCAAAAAACGATCTCTGCTCATGTATGGTGCAAAGATGGGGGTTAACCAAACCGCGCGAGTAGACCAATAGGATAGCAAGGTTGGTTTATGCACTATCCCCATTTTAAGCGTGAGGCCTAAAAATATCTTCAACTCCCCTACAGAAGTGGGAGTCCACTTGCGCACCCGAGAATGAGGCCCTAGAGTGCCTCCTTGCTCCCTCAGAAATTGTTCGGCACGCAAATTTGTTTGCTCCACAATTTTTTCTAGGAAGTCAAACCCAAAAAAGAGATGGAAGTAGTCAATTGGCAAAAAATTTGCCGTATCAACTTTACATCCAGCATCGCCAGTGAAAGGCGGAATTTGGGGCTGAACTAAATTGGGAGGCTGCCAAGACAGCACACCGTCTGTGTGTGCAGCCGCACGTGCCTGCACTCTGGGTTGAGGTAACCGGTTACGGGTGTCCTGCTGCACAGACTGTGCTGGCAAAGGGACAGCACAACTGACATCGTCTCCTTCAGAATCGCTGGACGATGAGTCATCGGATTGAACTGCGCCGACTGAAAATTCACTCCCAGATTCGGCTCCGTTGTCCTCTCCCTCAGATGCTGTTTCAGTATCTGCTGTTTCAGTCTCTGATCCTGCCTCAGAGCTGGACTCCAGAACCAGATTTAGGGCCTGGGTGGCATTCATCCAACGATGGGCCATCTCTTTTAGTGCCTAAACTATCCTTTTAAAACACTAACCTATGTAGAAGGCAGATAGATTGTTGGTTTTCACGTGTAAGTGGGTGTGTGCAAGAGTAAAGTGTTTCAATCAATAATGACGAAGTCACCTTACCTTTGAAAAATCAGTACGCTCTCCAAAAAAGACTAGGAAAGAGAGAAACAAAAACGCAGTATTACTTTACCTTGCCACATACCCATCATCACAGCCTTTTAGCGCTGGTGGGAGCCAGTGCGACCATCATTTTGGCACCAAGATGCCTACGGAGGAACGTGTGATTTACAATTGCACATTATGACCATCTTTGATGCGCTCACTACCAATCTTGCAAACGTGCCCCTCATCTCTCCATAGCCCCTCTCTCACATACACTTAATCTGTTACAAAGTGTTTCTACTGTGTGGCTTTACTTATCCACCTACCTGACTACATAATGCAGATCTTCAGCACTAAGAAATATCTCTGCAAATATGTATGTATATAAATTTAACAATTCAAAATGTCAGCGTGCTCAATACCTGGTGCAGGCAGCAACGGGTAGAAACCTTACCCAAGATTGAAATTCGAAAACACAAAGGATGCCGCACTACAGGTTTCATAGTTGCTTTATTTTCACCACCACCTGTTGTGGTGAAAATAAAACAACGCAGAAACCAATCTCTGGAGTACAGCATCCTTTGTGTTTCTGAATTTATATATACCTATATATATATCCACATAAATCATTACAAGAAAAGGCGCCCTTCCAGGTGGACCAGTGTTTTGTTGCAATATCACCGCTTTACTATTCCAAATAAAAATCAAGCTATACTATAACTCAAAGGAAGCCCACCAATGACCACCTCTGCCATGGATTCCCTCACAAGCTCCATAGTGCCCCTCAAATTTCAATAACAACTGTGTCTCAGATTCTTTCACTTTTATAATAACACTCACACCAGTGTACCGTGTCAGAGCACTTTACAACACACACACATTGCACAGAGACATTTGCACATCACTTTATAGGAAATGCTACATCATACAGGACATGATGTAGTCTAGCAGTAACATGCCATCTATACTGGTAGGCAATATAGTTTGAGTCCTTATACTGGGAAAGCACGAAAAACAAAAGGGCACAAAAGCAGTAACCCACTAACCTCTTCACATATGCACTTTGCTATGTGCATGCCTATGCCTCTCCTGGAAGCCAATGGTGCACCCAACAGAAATTCCAATATTTTCCGATATATATAGATTTTCAACATTGCCCCCACAGGGGGTCGGCCACTGAGCAGAAGGACCAACCCCCTGCCAATATCGCTACCATTTTCCATTACATTTGTCTTTCAATATTTGAAGGGCGATCTCGCCCCCAGTTAAATCCAGGCACATAAATGATCAAGTATGCCCCCATACTTGATTGCATGTCCCCCACAGGGGGTCAGCCACTGATCAGAAGGCCCAACCCCCTGTCAATATCAGTACCATTTTTCATTTACTTTAAAAAAAATCAGGAAGTCACTTCCGCATCAGCTCCAGACCACCACCTCCTCCCAGGCACTCAAATCTGACCTCAAAATTCTCCTCCTTCAAAGACACTTCCAAATTCAATTCACGCCCTCTCTTTTATCTGAAGGAATCCCTTGCATTATAGAAAATTCTATTCTCCATGACTATGTAAGTGCCTCCTGTGTATTCTTGTGGTTTGAGTGTCTGCCATTTATTGCAGCATTATCCTTCTACTTGTCTTTGGTACTCTTTTGTAACATGCACACGTCATTTTTCTGTTGTTACACAGTTTTCTACTCTTACATTTTGTTTGCTTTAGATACTTGCACAAGTGCAACCATGGCCTACGTAACGTTTGATCTTGTGTTTGAAAATCTGCCATTTATTGCAGTATTATACCTCTACTTGTACTTTGTATGCTTCTGTAACCTGCACACATATCACCTTTTCCATCCTGTAATAAACTGTTTACAACCTCTTGCATGTGTTTGCTCACAATTGTCACTTATGCCTCATGTACCCTAATGTTTGCTTTTGTAAATTGATCAGTTACAAATTTCACATCATGTATCAGTACTGATGCTATTGTGAAGCTCTCTGACTTTTGTAACATGCACACGTCACTTTTTGGAAATCTTACATTTTGATTGCTTTTGATACTTGCACAAGTGCCACCATTGCCTACGTAACGTTTGATCTTGAGTTAGAGGTATAATACTGCAATGGCAGATACTCAACTTGTACTTTGTATGCTTCTGTAACCTGCACACATATCACCTTTTCCATCCTGTAATAAACTGTTTGCAACCTCTTGCATGTGTTTGCTCACAATTGTCACTTATGCCTCATGTACCATAATGTTTGCTTTTGTAAATTGATCAGTTACAAATTTCACATCATGTATCAGTACTGATGCTAGAGCCCCCTCGCGGCCATCGCCCACCAACACAACCTCAACATCATCTCTTACGCGGATGACACTCAACTGATCCTATCTCTCACCAATGACCCCAGCACCGCCAAAACTAACCTACACGAAGGAATGAAAGAAGTTGCCGAATGGATGAAACACAGCCGTCTGAAACTGAACTCAGATAAAACAGAAGTCCTCATCTTAGGTACATCCCCCTCTGCATGGGACGACTCTTGGTGGCCGGAAGCCCTTGGAAAAGCACCCATCCCGAAAGACCACGCACGGAACCTAGGCGTTATCCTGGATTCTTCACTCTCAATGAACAAACAAGTCAGCGCCGTATCCTCATCCTGCTTCAACATTCTTCGCATGCTCAAAAAAACATTTCGCTGGATCCCCACCGAAACTAGAAAAACAATCACCCATGCTCTGGTCACGAGCTGACTGGACTACGGAAACACCCTCTACGCAGGTACTACCACTAAACTCCAAAAGAAACTCCAACGAATCCAAAACGCCTCAGCCAGGATCATATTAGACATCCCGCGTAACGAACACATTTCTGGTCACCTGAAAGACCTCCACTGGCTACCCGTCAATAAGAGGATCACTTTCCGACTGCTAACCCACGCACACAAATCACTCTACGACATCGGACCAGAATGCCTCAACTCACGACTGTCCTTCTACACCCCCTCCCGCCAACTACGTTCTTCCAGCCAAGCCCTCGCCACTGTACCTCGCATCAACAAGACAACCATGGGAGGCATATCCTTCTCATACCTGGCTGCTAAAACATGGAACTCACTCCCCACTTACCTTCGCCTTACCCAGAACCACCTAGCATTCAGAAAGCAACTTAAAACGTGGATATTTGACAAGTAATCCTCTTCCCCTCCCTAAGCGCCTTGAGACCCTATGGGTATGTAGTGCGCTATATAAATTCTTTGACTTGACATTGTGAAGCTCTCTGTCTTTTGTAACATGCACACGTCACTTTTTTCAAATCTTACATTTTGATTGCTTTTGATACTTGCACAAGTGCCACCATTGCCTACGTAACGTTTGATCTTGAGTTAGAGGTATAATACTGCAATGGCAGATACTCAACTTGTACTTTGTATGCTTCTGTAACCTGCACACATATCACCTTTTCCATCCTGTAATAAACTGTTTGCTACCTCTTGCATGTGTTTGCTCACAATTGTCACTTATGCCTCATGTACCCTAATGTTTGCTTTTGTAAATTGATCAGTTACAAATTTCACATCATGTATCAGTACTGATGCTATTGTGAAGCTCTCTGACTTTTGTAACATGCACACGTCACTTTTTTCAAATCTTACATTTTGATTGCTTTTGATACTTGCACAAGTGCCACCATTGCCTATGTAACGTTTGATCTTGAGTTAGAGGTATAATACTGCAATGGCAGATACTCAACATGTACTTTCTATGCTTCTGTAACCTGCACACATATCACCTTTTCCATCCTGTAATAAACTGTTTGCAACCTCTTGCATGTGTTTGCTCACAATTGTCACTTATGCCTCATGTACCCTAATGTTTGCTTTTGTAAATTGATCAGTTACAAATTTCACATCATGTATCAGTACTGATGCTATTGTGAAGCTCTCTGACTTTTGTAACATGCACACGTCACTTTTTTCAAAGCTTACATTTTGATTGCTTTTGATACTTGCACAAGTGCCACCATTGCCTACCTAACGTTTGATCTTGAGTTAGAGGTATAATACTGCAATGGCAGATACTCAACTTGTACTTTGTATGCTTCTGTAACCTGCACACACATCACCTTTTCCTCCTGCAATGTACTGTGTGCTACCTCTTGCATGTGTTTGCTCACAATTGGCACGTTTGCCTCATGTAACGTAATGTCAGGCGCACAGAGACCTTTGGGTAAAGTCTGGGCCTTAGAAATATACATACAAAAAAAAAATGTCCCCCAGAGGGGGTCGGCCACTGATCAAAAGGACCGACCCTCTGTAAATATCGCCGCCATTTTTTTTTTTTATTTACTGCGTATTATCGATATTTTTGGGGGGTCGATCGCACCCCCCCAGGGAAAGCAGAGACAAATAATTAAAAAATGTGCCCCCAGGGGGGGGGACGACCCGTCACCACAAAGGCCGACCCCCCCAAAGACATCCCTGGTGTCTAGTGGGGTTTCCTGGCCGTGGATCGCAGCGCTGCTGCGATCCACGGCCAGGAAACCCTCTCAGGAAGGCCTCGTTTGAAAGGGGAGATTCTCCCCTTTCAAACGAGGCCTCCCTGAAAGCTGGGGAGGCTGTTTCCAGCGAGATTTCCCCCTCGGAGTCGAGCGCGGCCTTACCTGCTGCTGTCCTCGGCTCCGGTGGGGAACTCAGTGACGTCAGAGCGCCTCGTGGCGCGCTGACGTCACAGATGGGCGGAAGGGGGGGCGGGAGATGATGCCTGAAGCCTTCCACGTCTCCCCCACAGCAAAGCTTTAAAAAAAAAAACACAGGTGCGATGCAGCAAATAATTAAATACAACCCTCCCTGGTGACGTCCAATGAACGTGCGCAGCACCAGGGAGGTAGTGCTTCTGACGACCATTGGCCGTCAGAAGCACTAAAGGGGTTAATTTCATGTAAATCAGCCCATTATGTTTTCCCAACTCCATATTAATACCCCTCATAAATGTTTACCTAGCCAAGCTATTACTTTAAAGCAGCTTTTATTATTGGTTATGTACAACATGCCAAAAATGTGCAATGTACAACATAGCATTATTATGCATTAGTGTAAATGTTAAAAGCGCACAGAGTTAATATACATGCTTTAATGTTTTAGATAGCTTTTCATGCAAAAAAGAGCGTTTAGCCTTATGTGTAGTGTTTGGTGCATTATTAATTCACACACATTATAAAAAGAGTTGTTATAAACTGAAAAATATATATATATATTTTTTTCTAAATATGTAACAAGCCAAACTCTCTTAAGACAGGAATAGTAAATCTAGATTGCAAGGGATGAACTGGGAAGAGAGAACACATTCTATGGTTATTCTTCACAACTAAAAAGGCCACTTTTCTCTACTCCGCAAAAACATGTTACTTCAGCACAAGCATTTCAGACTGACTAAGCCTCACTTACATATTTTTCATGTGCCATGTTTTTAACTTGCACCAAAATGTGCGTGTCAATTTAAATGCAGTCTGTCTGAAGCACAAAAAATAAAACAAGGCCTGACTCCAGATGGAATCTGCTCCGTCACTTGTAAACCTTATCCTCAGAGTTCTTCAATTGGTGTGACAGGCTGAGAGGCTTGATGATGTTGTTATAAACTACTGAGGGCAATTGTGGACCACCCACTACCTCATTACCTGGTTTGTCAGGGCCTGTACAGAGGGCATTAACTCTAACCGTGCCTTACTACTAGGACAGTTCTGCCAAATCTGTAATTCAAGAATTGTCTTTCTGCTTCTAATGTACCCACCTTTTTATTTAACTTCACATCTGGAAGAGGAAAATCTGAAATGATAATACCGCTGTCCTGTGCAGAAAGATTAAAATAAGTCACAGCTGAAAACTCAAGAGGGATACTATAGCTCAATTTTTTGGCATCCTCGGAGCTCACAGGAATCATGCTCCTGCACCTTCCTGCTGAATATGGAGTAGAAGGCAATCAATCCATATCTCGAATTTGATATATTGACACGTGGTGATCGTGTAAAGGCTACTAATACCTTCTGCTAGCAAGTAAGTCTCAGCAACGTGTTGCATGATTGACATCCAAGAGCTCTGATGTTGCTAGCTTAGCAGTTCCAAATGTGTCAGTAGTATTTTTCAATTGGACACTAGTAGGTCTTCAGCTGGTACAAGCAGTGCCTAATTTTAGGCGGTGGTTGCCAACAGAGCCCACCAGCACTCTTTTTTGGGAGCCAGCATTTGAATTTAGCCATCAGACTATGTCCAATAACAAGAAAAAGAAAGGCAGGAAAGATAGAGAAGGAGGAAAACAAAGATGGAGAAATTGAGACAAAAGGAGAAACATGCATGAGATATAGGGGCATGGTCGGGATGATAGATGATAAAGGCATAAGGTGAAATCAAGAGTCGACCACTTTGGTATTCAGAAAATCCGAAATTTGGCAGCTGCTGGAGTGTGGGCTATTTTTTGAGAATTTCAGCAGCATTACCAGAGGACTGCTTAAAGTACAGAGTAAAAATAGTTATTTGGCTAGTTTGAGAGTGTTAAATAATGGTTGATGATCCAAAGTATTCACAGGTTTTCTGCTGTTTCTAGAACATCGAATGAAGGAGTGGCAAAAGCTTCAAAAGTGGGCCTTTGACGCTGGACAAACCTGAAAATCTTCCAACTTTGTGTCCTGTAAGAAGTTGACTAGTTTTCGATTTCAACTCAACCATTCTTTTCCGTGGAACAAAACGTGTTTTAATTAACCGTTCTTCCACAAAAAATCTATCTTGCAATTATTATTTTTTTTACCACTTAACAAACTCATGTAGTATAAAATGATTCTAGTGTAATAAAAACAACTTTACAATGTTGCAGAAGAAAAAACTCTACAGTTTAACATTGTCATAGTGAATAGACTACTGGTGGTTTAAGAGACTCACAAGTTTGGTCCTCATTAAAGTGTGAAAGGTAATGGTAATAATGGAAGTGAATGACAGGCATTTAACTGTAATCAGCATTGTTAATTATGCAAGAAAGACATCTACTAGATTAAGGCAGTCATATGAAATGATAGAGTGAGAAGCCTGTTGCTAGGGCCTTATATAGCCTATGTTTTTGGTAGCAACAAATGACCCAAGGCCTGCTGTTGATAAAGTACACATTGAGATTCGTTGCTGGTGCTTTGCTCTTAAGGTCCTGCATGAAATGAGCTTTTTATGGTTTAATTTGTGACCTGTGTGCTCTTGAACTGTTGCGCCCATGTGTCTTTTGTACCCTCAGGTCAGAGTACCTCGTCCATACCTTAGGGGTACTGGCAAGAACTCTGACACTCATGCCCATGCTTTATGGTTACCCTTGACTGTGTTCAATAGCATTTAGGTTTGCATACCAAGATATAAACAGTATTTAGTATTGGTGGGAAAGTTTAATATCCTCCATTTGCAATCAAAAGGCTATATTTGGAAAGTTTCACTGACTTCCGATGTTTACAAAGCGTGAAATACTGTGCTTTGTCTTGTCAGTTATTGGTACTCTCTGAGCTACACAAACAATACAGTTATGAGACCACTGGAGGCACATATTCTGGGGCCTAGAGACAAACTGCAGTTTGTGGTATGTTTATTATTACTAAAATAGAACATTATGTACTACAAAACGCTGTGTATGTTTATTATTACTAAAATAGTACCTTAAGTATTACAGAATGCTGTGTGCTAATCTTTGTGTAGAGATCTCTGTCTGCACCTACCCTGTATTTTCTGTGAGGAGAGCTCTACACCAACTGCAGAGATCTCCGCACACACAGACCTACATTTTATTAAAAGTAAATGTGGGCGGAATGAGGGGGATGAAGGGATTGAGGAAAGACATGCACAAATCACCTTTCTAAAGTTACTACAAGCAAAAAGAAACCACAATAACTACAGATCCCCATAAAAAAAATTGAGTCATGGACTTTAAATAATACCTCATAGTACATAATGTTAAAACAAATTAAATTATTTAGATTTTTTTAAAAATATGTGCACATTTAATTCAAATATATTCACATATAAATGAAATATAATAATAATATTCTTTTATTTTAAATATTTTAATAACCATTTACATTTTAAAATAATCATAGCTTTAAAAATGACATGAATTCAAAGAATTCTATGAAAACTGTAAAGAAATGGAAAACATAATACATTTATATAAACATATTTGTTTAGCTGTGGATTTTTCAGAATAAATATTTTAAAAAGAATTTTCATTTAATTAGTCATATTTAAGATAATTAAATATTTTGGTCAAAATTAAATTCATAGAGATGTAACGTCTTTGGTATTTGTTTTTACATTTACAATAACATATGCCATTAGTTTACATCATTATTGCTCCTAAAAATATTTTAACCATTTATTTGAAAAATTTGGTGAACTATTTAAAAAAATCAATATATTACCATAGTAAGAGCGCCACCCAGATGGCAGATGTTTCCATTTATGTATGTAATGTTATTAGTAGTAACTTTACACTCGTAAATGAGGTTCAACCTCTGAAATGTAAATCTACACTTGGTAGTAAAGTTACACTTGTGAATGGTGTATAGCCAAAAGTAGTTTATTTGCTTCAAAGTAGAAGTAAACTTACATGTATAGATGTATTCGATATACATCTAGCTTTGTTAATAGGCCCCATAGTGTGTTGCCTATGACCCTGGTTTCTTTTCAGTAGTGTACTTTCATCTGCTCTAGATAGTGTTCATGTTTAAGAGTGTGCATAGTTGCATACATTGTTTGTGAAATTTCATGAAATTCTATGAAAGTTTCACAAAATTGCTCTTACAGAGAAATATGTGATTTGTCTCTCCCTAGTCTTGGCAGGATACTGGCTCATGCTGAAAATGTATCTCTTTGAGACATTAAATTCATAGAGATGTAACGTCTTTGGTATTTGTTTTTACATTTACAATAACATATGCCATTAGTTTACACCATTATTGCTCCTAAAAATATTTTAACCATTTATTTTAAAAATTTGGTGAACTATTTAAAAAAATCAATATATTACCATAGTAAGAGCGCCACCCAGATGGCAGATATTTCCATTTATGTATGTAATGTTACTAGTAGTAACTTTACACTTGTAAATGAGGTTCAACCTCTGAAATGTAAATCTACACTTGGTAGTAAAGTTACACTTGTGAATGGTGAATAGCCAAAAGTAGTTTATTTGCTTCAAAGTAGAAGTAAACCTACATGTATAGATGTATTCGATATACATCTAGCTTTGTTAATAGGCCCCATAGTGTGTTGCCTATGACCCTGGTTTCTTTTCAGTAGTGTACTTTCATCTGCTCTAGATAGTGTTCATGTTTAAGAGTGTGCATAGTTGCATACCGTGTTTGTGAAATTTCATGAAATTCTATGAAAGTTTCACAAAATTGCTCTTACAGAGAAATATGTGGTTTGTCTGTCCCTAGTCTTGGCAGGATACTGGCTCATGCTGAAAATGTATCTCTTTGAGACATTTTCTGTGCAATCCAGTCTTCAAGTCATATCTCATGAGACTAAGGTGGGCTGTGGACTGTGAGGTGGGCGCTAACTTAAAAAACAGATATTCAAAATTGCATCAAGCAAATCTTCAGAATTTTGGTACTATAAGAAACTTTCTCCAATACCTGCTTGGCAATGGTCCACAGTGCCACAGTGCCATATTCCTTATGAGAACACTGGCTTATTGTTTTATATAGAGCGGCATTTGTTATTGTATTGGTTATTGAGTAGTATAGGGTTTTGTGTACATTCAATTTGATTTGATACTCTCTATGCTCTAAATATAACTAAAATATATGAGTTATTTCTATAATGTGGTTTACAAAAAACCATTGAATGGACATTAATATGCTACCTAAGAAAACACTCCATTGAGTATTGAAAGTCTCATCTTCATTCATTCGAAAGATCAGTTAAAAGACTGACTTTTCAGTGGTGTTTTGCATTCTTTGACTGCTAATAGCAAGGGAGTGAGCTTTCTCTCATTTGGAGAGTTAGGGGTCCCATAATAATTTACTCTGAGAAACATGGCTTGACATTACCTACTTCGCCACTTCAAGTGGACAGACTAAAGGAGATCTACCTTCTAAAGGTTCACCTAAGTTCTGACACTCAGCCACAAATATACAGTTTGGGAATCTCTATGAATCTGGAGCCCCTCAAACAGTTGCCAAAAATGTAAAACATATTGGAAACTTCAACCAACAAAACCAAAATTGAGAAGGATGCCAGTTTCACAAGAAGACGTTGGCAACTTTCATCCTGATGGATGTAAAGAGACAGGAGATAGCACCGAGGGGTTACCTCTTGTTGATTCTGTAGATTGCTTTTGGAAAGGTGAACAAACCCAGCTAATACTTCCCACTCCCCCATTTTGAATAACAGTTACTGGCAGTGCACATATGTGGGAGCTAATAGTCACAAATCTAGAGAATAAATCTAAGAAAAGCCCTGCATTCAGGGAAATACACCTTGCAAAGCTAGGACAACTTTTAGGAATGAAGACTGGTAGGACAAGGCAATAATCAATACAGTAACATAACTAATTCATTGCATATTGAATTATGCCTGAGAACTTGGGACTGACCTATACCGATGAGGACTGCATCCTCTCGGGTTCACCACTTCTTAGTGATGTTAATATCACCCAAACTCTAGCCAGGCCTGTGGATTTGGAGTCCCTCAGTGGAATACAATGCACCCAGATTACAATGTTACTCTAGGGAGTGATAATGAAGGAGTATTTGAGAAAAAACACTGCACCTTGGCCTCATAGTGATCAAATACAATGGATTTTTCTGGATGATGCGACATTCAGATGAGGCTGGTCCGTGGTAGCCTGGCAGTGCACCTGTGGTTGGCTGGTGCTCATCATTATCATCATTAAACCTGCCAGGAGACTTTCTGATGCCCTGACTATCAAGATATAGTTGAGTGCAAACTAACGTAAAACCTCTGTATAGATTAAGACATACAAAAACACTAGATGAAATCGATCAAGAGATGAAATCATTTAAAGATTTCCTCACACAGTCAAAAGTGCAGAAACTTAAAAAAAACTTCAAAAGATTCTCCAACGAAAAAGTATATCAGTACTCCGCACCAGAATTCAATGTACCAGCAGAGAAGGATAGTGGCAGGGAAGAATACCGATCAACAGGGAGTAGTTCACCATACGCAGAAGCATGAAGTTGTGGAGACGACCAAGAAGGAAAACATAGGGACAGACAAAATGATAGAGAATGGGGACATGGATGGAATACATATATTAACTCCAAAACAATAGAGGAAGTGTAGAGGTAATGATAGAATCACCCTCCTAACTAATCTATCTAAACAAAAGGATTCTATCAATGTGTGATGGTGGCTAATTTATATATTTTTATATATATATATAGGTGTGGTGCTAGGCTCTCTCTTAAATTGACAAGACAAGGGCACTATGTGCTTTTAAAATACCCCTCACACAGTAAGAATCCCTTAGTGTCATGCTTCATCATGGGGGTCTTCCCTACCCTCTATGGGCCAGGGCGTGCTACAACCTACGAACTACGCGGGAGCACTGATTTTTGTGACAGAAGGCTATGTGTTGGTGCAGTGTAGGTGATGTCAGTGAAGTGTAGGGACCTAAGTATGTGAGTGCAAGTTAAAAAAGGAATTAAAAATTCCCTGGCTAGTAGAAAAATATATTTTATTCACTTCTCTGGCTGGGAACATTAAAAGGGGGGGGGGTTGTGGTAGAGCTATTAGCTAGCTACCTGGTCGACATGTTTCATAAGCAGTCCCCTACTGCTTATTCATCAGGACCTCTAGTGGTCCCTACTAAATAATACTCAGTTCTAAAGTAGTAAGCCTAAAGTCCTACAAACCGGTAGCAAAAATAGACTGCCCATTTGAGCTTCAGGGCATGAGTTGGCCCTAGGTGAAGTGTGAAAAAATATTATGAAAAACAATGACCTATTGTGGTCTCTGTAAAGGAAAATAGAGAAAAAAAGACAAAAACATATTTATATATTTATAAAATTGTTTGCGCACAGTTCTCAACGTCCGTATTTTATCGAGGGTCACAATTATCTTGGGTAATCTCTTGTGTATAAAGCGTACACATTTAGGCTTCATAGTGAGAGAGAAAAGTTAAATGCAAATTTTCTTGCTATTACTCGTTTGCCAACTGTTGCTAAACGACTTTCATGTAGCCACACAAATGTGAGGACAAAATAATCTCGACATACATACACACACACATGACTCAATACACTTAGATTGCACCCTCATGACAAAGAGAATGAGGACATGAGGAACCCGTTGTTGCGGTTAGGTAGACTTAGGTCTGGTTTTTGTGGATCGAGAAAGTAAATGAAAAAATAAATAAAGAATGGCAATGTCAGTAAACCGAAGGAAAGGTATGCATACACACTTGTTCGACAAATGTTGCGTGCCCCATGAGCTGGCAGGCGAAGGGTATACCACGCGGTTAACTGTAAAAGAAAACATGGCACTAAGGGATTCTTAGTGTGTGAGGGGTATTTTAAAAGCACATAGTGCCCTCGTCTTGTCAATTTAAGAGATAGCCTAGTACCACACCTATATATATATGTAAAAATATAAAAATTAGCCACCATCGCACATTGATAGAATCCTTTTGTTTAGATACATATATTAACCCCTTGCATGCTGATGACGGCCGGGAGCCGTCATGGCACACAGTGCTCGTGTGCTGATAACGGCTCCCGGCCGTCATGACCGCACCCGCGATCTGAATGTGCCGCACAGGCGCAGAATCGCGGCAGCATCCAAGGGGTTAATTTTCAACATCCACCATTTTACCTCCACTGCAACAATAATTTGGGTGGATCAAGTAATTCAATCCTTACACACCTGTTAAACCCCTCAACAAGAACAGAACACCTTATTTAGGGATAAGTCATTGGACAATAGAGATGAACAAAGAAAAAAAATAAACAGGCCCAATGGGAAGATATTCATCAATATATGCATACCAGGAACATGAACAAGGAATCCACACCAGTCCCGAGCACTATCTCCACCTAGTAGTGAACCTAAGTAACAAAGAGCTGAGACCCACACAACTGAGAGTCCTAAATAAGGGACTTTATTTTGTGTCAACTCCTACCTCAGATAAGCTTAAACTCCATTGCAAGCTAGCAGAATTCTTTTGATGGATAACATTGAGAAATGTTTGTGCAAAAGCATGAATGGACGCAGAGAAAAGGGACAGAGGGTTTCTGAAGAAATAAAAATGTTGCCCCCCCCACATCAAGTGTGCTAAAGGAAATCATTGCCTTTGAAAGGGCAGTTGTAAAGGAGGTCAAAGCCATTGACCCACAAAAAAACATAACCTTCCATAACATGTCCAGAAAGAAAGGATTAAGGTCAGATAAGGAGATTGCAATCAAGGCTGCAAGCAAAGTGGAGGGATTGTGGTCCAGATTACAAGTTGTTATCTACAGGAATGCCTTTGCATTTTGGAGGACAGAAAACTACATAATTTTGGATTAAGACCCAACTCCTTTGATCCTAAGGGAAGTGAGAAACATGATAGAGGAAGCTCAAGCTCAGGCTGGATTTCAAAAAATGAAGCAGAATTCTTAGGGAACTAGGGGGGTCCCTGTTTCTACACCCTTACCAAAATCGATAAAAACAATATTTTCCCTCCTGACCGCTCCATAAACTAGGACACAAGTTCCATTCTAGAACCTTTGTCGCATTGCTGCGATCACTTTTTAGGCCCCAGTGCAAGGACACTAAGGGGCCGATTACGATGTAGTTCGGAAACTGTACCAAACAAATCGGTCTTGGAATTGTTTCAGAATGAATCGGTCCTGCAAGTCTGAATGACTTATTACGATGCTTCCCATCATTGTTCGTCAGACTCACATTGACTTCAATGTGAGTCTGGTTCCGAACGAGAACACAGGGTCCCATTCAAACAAGCCTTGACATAGCCAATAGGTCTTGCCTTGGGGAACTTATGTGTTTAGCCAGAACTTTTGGCTTTGTTGTAGAGCATTGTGGCTGCTGTGCATTATGTTGATACTTTGGTGAATTCAAAAGAGCATCGTTCAAAACCATTAGTTGCGGCTCCAATGGGCTCAAATCCTTTCACGGGAAACGTGGCCCGGAAATAAATTGCGGGTTTTCCTAGTCTGTCGGATGTGTCGGCAGGAAACGTTTCCCGTGAAAGGATTTGAGCCCATTAGAGCCGCAACTAATGGTTTTGAACAATGCTTTTTTGAATTCACCGAAAGGAGAATTGATCATGCAGCACGAGAGGTTGAAACTCGCTCTTGTCTCCAAGGAGCCTGCGGGCCCAACAAATACCATCCTACTATCAACGCTGCCCCACGCAACTGGCAGCTATTCGGTGCCCCGTCCCCCGCTCCCTCACACCACACCCCAGTCCTGAAGAAGACCCCACTGTAAGGTGCGACTGAACCTACACCGTTAAGGGGTCGAAACATCGACTATCTTGCACAGCAGCACCTATCCATCCTCAACAATGTATTATTACTGTGTAGAACTAGATGGAATAGGATTTTATCAATGTTAAACAATATATGGGGCTAGAATGATCACGCCCATGTGATGTCAACCATTCGTATTTTTTCGTGACACCTGTGAGTATTATCTCTATCTCAACACTACCTTGACCTTCACAAAGCACTTTTTCCCCCTTTCCTCCTCTTGTTTCCTTTCCCGTTTCGGGCACTTACGTTAATCTGTTGAGTATGTGTATACATACAATGTATGAGAAAGAAGATGTGAATAAATAACATCTTCTCAAAAATCATGGTACTAGTGATATATACATTAGTTTAAAATTATCTTTCGCGTACGTGAAGAAATCAGTAGTCTGGGACCGCTACCCATGTAACAGCATATAATTATGTGGCACTGAGTGGTATTGTGTGGAGTGTATGTTGCATTCAGTAGAGTGTAATTATGTGGTGGGTAATTATGTGACAGTGAGTGGTATTTGAAGTGTATGTTGCATTGAGCGCAGTGTAACTATGAAGCATATAATTACGTTGCACTTTGTGGTATTATGTGGAGTGTATTTATGTTGCATTGAATTGAGTGTAATTATGTGACATGTAATTATGTGGTAACTATGTCACACTGAGTGGTATTATTTGCAGTGTATTTATGTTGCATTGAGTACAGTGTAATTATGTGGCACAGTGTTATTATGTGGAGTGTATTTATGTTGCATTGAATAGAGTGTAATTATGTGACGTGTAATTATGTGGTACTGAGTGGTATTATGTGGAGTGTATTTATGTTACATTGAGTAGAGTGTAATTATGTGATGTGTAATTATGTGGCACTGAGCGGTATTATTTGGAGTGTATGTTGCATTGAGTGCAGTGTAATTATGTAGCATATAATTATATGGCACTGAGTGGTATTGTGTGGAGTGCATGTTGCATTCAGTGGAGTGTGTTTATGTGGCATGTAACTATGACACACTGAGTGGTATTATGTGGAATGCATTACGTTGCATTGAGTACGGTGTAATTATGTGGTGTGTAATTATGTGGCACAGTGTTATTATGTGGAGGGTATTCATGTAGCATTGAATAGAGTGTAATTATGTGATGTGTAATTATGTGGTACTGAGTGGTATTATGTGGAGTGTATGTATGTTGCATTGAGTAAAGTGTAATTATGTGGTGTGTAATTATGTGTCACTGAGTGGAATTATGTGGATAACTCTGTGAAGTGTGAGGGACAGACCTGAGGTGTACTAGGAGAGATGTGTGCCACATGAGGGACAGATATGAGGTGCACTAGGAGATGTGTGCAGCGTAAGGGACAAGGGCTACAAGGGCTGGCAAATGAGAGGAGAGGCAGAGGGGAGATAAGGAAGTGATAGAGCTGTTTACACTCAGGGTAAATTAAACATAGTGTAAGGCACCAAAAATCAGCACTGGTGAGGTTTACAATTGAACATTGTCATGAAAACAGCAAACCCGGAGCGAGAAGCACCGTAAACAACCCATTGTTAGCAGTGAGCCCTATGCGGGCCTTGCTGAAAGACAGAGCGGGTCAGTGGGTGAAAGGAGGAGCACCAGGCACTGTAAGGAAGAGTGAGGTGGAGTGAGGTGTAATGAGGCAGAGTGGGGGATACTGTTACACAGCTGAGCCCGGGTACCTGGTCTCTGGAATATTGGCGTTGTGAGAACGATTGCTCCACATTGACCGGATAAATAAATGCTATATATGGAGACGAGTGGATGGAAGCAAAGAAACTGCTCAAGCTCTTTACATTTCCTGTGAATTAAACATAGTGTAAAACGCAAAGAAGCGGGGCCAGTGAGGTTTACAATTTAGCATTATTATGAAACAGGAAACCCGGATTAGAAAAATCAGGTGGAATGAGGCACTGTAAGGAACAGTGAGGTGGAGTGAGGCGGAATGAGGCAGAGTGGGGGATGCTATTACACAGCTGAGCCCGGGTCACTGGTCTCTGGGATGTCAGTCTTGCAAGGATGATTGCTCCATATGGACCTGATTAAAGATGCAACATAACAAAATGTCTCTCATGGTAAAATAGAGTCCACATCAACATTTGTATATACATTATGTAACATGTAGGCAAGCGTGTCCACATTATTTAGTATGCTCAAAAGCAAACAAATGCGCCTGGCATTGTTGCTAATTAGGAGCAACCTGCCACTAGGTTTATAAAAGCGTGCACCTGCTGTAAAGGACAAGTAACCTGAGACTGGAATGCAGCCTACCCTCCATCTGGCACACTGCGCGCCGCAATTGGTAATTAAAAAAACAGATGGCACCGGCCGCACTCGCTCCCGAGCTCCCTAGGCCAGGGTAGAGAGAAGGCAGAACATGCACCCTCCTTTGGCCAATTGCGTGCTTTCTTTCTTAGAAAGACGCATGGAAAGGCCAATAGCGGGTGATAAAAATAAAGCACATGCACAAGTGTGTGTTCCAAGTTTAAAGCCCTTACTAAAGCCTCGGAGAGCAGCGTATGAGCGCCGGCTCAGGCAAGACCTAATAAGGGGTGGTTGGGGAAAACCTTGCACCCTGTGGCAAGCACCCCATTGTGCCTCCCACATTGTGCATGGTTGGGAATAGGGATCCCTTGGGTACCCCCACGGGCCCAAAGTGGATGCCTCCGGGTGTAGGGGGGCCCACAATGGGCCCCCAAAGACAGATTCCAACAGCCGTTTTGTGTCGGGCAGACAGATTCGGAACGGCTGTCCGAATCGGTCATCATAATTGCTCGCCCGGGAACTGGGTCCCTAGAGCCGTACGATTCTGCTCTAAAAGACTCGGGCTGTCCAAATGCCTTTTGGATCCGATTTTGACTGCCCAAATGGTTTCCAGGCACCGTAATTGTTCGTTGGGAAATGTGTACGAATCGTTTGGAAACAAGGGTTCCGAATCAAATTCTGCGATACCGAATCCCATTCGGAGCCTTTCCGGACGACATTGTAATCGGCCCCTAAGGATCTCCTCACCTTACATAAAGATATTAATTTTGACCCTTCAATAAACTTCCTTATGAGTTTTCATATCAAGAGCCTCTACACAAGTCACCCCCAAGATGATAGTTTAAGGGTCCTGAAAGAACTTTTTTTCTCTGCAAACTGAAACTAGCCTGTCCCAAGACATTTCATTTTGGAGCATGCCAGTGTAGCTTTGACTAAGAGCTACTTTGAGTTTGAGGAAACATTGTTTTTGCAGGTACACAGATCACGGATGGGCATTACATTCACCTGGCCAGGACTCTCTGCCCCACTTCTTTCATTGGTTGAATTCCTTGGATCTAAACTTGAAGTTTACACATACAGTCAGTAACAAGGAGATGGTGTTCCTGGATCTAAGGATCACAGTAGATCAGGGGATGTGGTGAATATAAACTTTCCACAAACCAGTGGATACAAATAATTTACTCACATTTGACAGTTTTCATCTGAGACTATTGAAACAAAACCTACTCTCTGCACACTTCCTAGGACTCCAAAAGACCTGTAGCAGGACAGAAGATTTTCAAAAATAAGCAGGCATACTAATCAAAAAACATAAGGAGGGAAACGACCTTGAGAAGAATATCCAGAGATCAAGAAATAGAGCAAGAAATTAAAATAGGGATGCTCTTTTGGGTAACATTTCAAGGAACAGCAATGAAAATAGGATGATGTGAGTCACTGCGTAAACTATGGTCTTAAATCAGATCAAAACCATCATCAACAGAATTTGGAGCATTCAAAACTCAGGGAACCTCAAACTGAGAAAAACACTCTTCTCACACAAAAGAAAGACCAGCTTACAGGGCCTTTTGGTATATACAAGGACTCACAAGAAACAATGTGGGGAGGACACAACATCACTCAGATAGAACCTTCCTAAGGTGGACGGTCATTACCCTTGTGGACATTGCAGCATCTGTATGGGAAGGTTAAAACATGAATCTGCGCAGTAATCTGAGATGTCGCTGAAGCACAACGAAGATCATTTCCTGACAGCAGGGCATACAGTTGAGGACCTGAAATGGGTGGTGAAAGGACAACTGAACCATGATAACAAAAGGAACCCTAAAAGAATTCTGTTCGAGAAGGAACAGACATGGATAGGTTGTCTATCAACTCATGAGGTGGGGTTAAATGACGAGATCCCATGGATGTCCTTGCAGGCTTAGCACATATCAGCTCTACTACTATCATTAAGAATACAATGAGGAATATATCTTTTTTGGCACATTATTGCCAAATGAAAAGAAGTGAGAGAGGCTGTTTTAACACCTATGCAAAAACAACAGGTGATGGACAGAATGAGGAACACTGTCATACATTCACCCCAATACAGAGATCTGGGCCTAAATCCATCGTTTTTTGCTCACCTTGCCATTCCAGTTAGAACCCAGCCATATGCAAATCAGTCTTGACCCTGTGCCCCATGGGAACAGTTCAGCCCGAACTGCCAAGCCAGGTCCTCCCTGGACTGGAAACAAGCATCCAAGGACCGGTTTCGGGCTTTCAGCCCTCATCAGCCTGCATTCTGTCCATCAACTGTTGTTTTTGCATTTGTTTTAACACCGAGACATTTTTAATGAGGAATATATCTTTGTTGGCCCATTATTAATGTATGAAAAGAGGCGAGAAAGGCTGTTTTAACATCTAGATATCATTAATGCCAGGCTCTTGACAGATGTCATATGAACATACAACTCTTGATCCGTGTAATACTGGATATATGCCAATTTTAATTTTATATATCAGCGAGGAGTGGGTGCCACAACATTGTTACCATTGTAATGATGTTTATTGTGGCCCAGATATATTGACCAGAATTAATCACTTTTTTCAAACCAGGTGATAAAAGCAACACTATAGAGTTGTTTGGATACAAAGACAAAATAAGTGTTGGCTCAAAAAAAGTGCATGAATATGCGAAAATGCGCATTATGGCTGATGCTGGAACCTTTGGGCATTTTTTAGACACATGACAAAGGGTATTCGTCAAATATGAGACACTCCAAGTTCTGAACCAATCACACCTCGCAACGTCACCACACTGTGAGGTCCATTGGACACATCTCGCAGAAGTGGCATTCGCTCATTGAATAATGCAGGCAACAGTCCTCCACCAAGATGTGGGGAAAAGAGGAACCAAATAGGTTCACGACCAGAGGAAGACATTTGACGAAGTACGTGGGGGTGTGAGGGGTATTCATATCTCTTTGAGTTCCTGTAAATATGTGCTCTTAAAAATATTGACTCACGATATTCCCATTGCTAGAATCAAACAGTAAGGTCAGCCTGACTCTTTATCCCCAGGGAGCTGTGCAGTACACATTTCCAAGTAAGAATAATGATTGTGTGATGGTGCAAATACGCATGCTGGCTGAAGTGCATAATACAACTATGTAGAGTTAATGTTACAGTACTCATTCTACACCAAGGATTAGTGCACAAATGATATATATAGAATAGCCTGGATATATAGTCAACCATTATCTGAGTCGCATAGTCATCGTGCTTGATGTGTAATGATCATGGAATGATATACTAAGATATGTACAATGTTTATTCGCTTTCCTAACTTCATAGCTGTATCATACCTACAGATGAAAAAAACATAAATACCAAAATAGGTATGTATCCGTAGCTTTAAACAAGAATCTCACAACTAGAATGATCACAAGAAGTGAATAAATGACCAATCTATAATATAGTTTAGTATAGTATAGTATAGTATAGCATAGTATAGTATAGTATAGTATAGTATAGTATAGTATAGCATAGTATAGTATAGTATAGTATAGTATAGTATAGTATAGTATGCTATGCTATAGTATAGTATAGTATTGTATAGTAATTGGATCCTTGCTAGCTCCTGAGGAAAGCCAATAACCCTTGAGGTGTTGGCTGAAACAAGTTGACACTGGTACACTTGAGATAATGGCATTCCCATTGAGTGATCCTACCTGCTGTTAACCTTGCCAGGGTGTCCTTGATAAAATAATCTCTTGGGCACCTTAGACAATTTTCTTCTTAGTCTCGGCCATAACAATCAAAGAGCTCCCATAGTTACCAAGGTATCTGGACGAGGACTCTATGATGAAGCCTGTCACTAGCAACCCTAGTGGCTGAGAGTTGTAAAAATACCCTAGAGTAGTCCTCTTGGAATGAGTGTAGAGAGATGGGAGATGGCATCGAAGGGTTCACTCTTGTTAATTCTATGGCTTCGGAAGGCGAGTGAACCCCGCTAATACTTCTCACTTCTCCCTCTGGAATAGAACTTTCATCCTTAGACATCTTTTGGCTCCGCTTTTCTAATGGCACAGATGTTAAAAAGATAGAATTTAAAACGGTTAAGAATCATTGGCTCAAGCATTCAGTAACTGAATTCTCTAACAAATTTAGCATTGCCTTCCAGCAAGTGGGTATTTCCATTACAGTTGAACTCTGAATCTAGTGTTACGTCTTTGCAATGTTGAAATTTGTTTAATGTTTTGTAGAACAATACCTGAGGTAATGATTTTGATTCCCTAAGGAACAGCCGCGGCCCGTGGAGGGAGTTCCGGTGGGGCAGGAAGGCGGGGCTTGGGAGGGGCAGGGTGGGGGGTGCTAAAAACCGGAATATGGATAATTGGAGGTAAGTAAACAATGTAATTAATAAAACGAATTTCGTAGCACGCATTGCATCGCATTTTGCAATGCAGGGCGCGCTACGAAATTCGTTTTATTTATTAAATTGTTTACTTACCTCCAATTATCCATATTCCGGTTTTTAGCACCCCCCACCCACCCCCTTCCCCGCCCCGCCTTCCTGTCCCACCATAATTCCCTCCACGGGCCGCGACTGCTAAGGAAGGTGGATGAAGTTTTCACTTGAACTTGATTCTTTTAGGTATTTTGCTGTATGCATGTACCCTTCTATACAATTGTGGAAAGTTAGTTTTCCCTACTCCTAACGCTCAGGGGACTTTTGCATAAATGCAGGCTCCTCAACTGATTGCTCTGCAGTACTGGGGCACACTTAGTTTTTACTATGAAACTCTTTACGCGCAGCGTGTGCCACAGTTCTCCAATGCGCAGAAACCAATCATACAGCTGAAGCTCTCTGAAGTGGATGTTGCTGCAGGAGCATCAATTGTTTCCTTGAAGGTGGATTTACGGAGCCTTTCCAGCATCCCGATGCATTATTGTGTCTAGTCTTCTTGCAAAGAACTTAAGCATGTAAGCCAGTCCTTCATGCAGGTCAGGCTAATAGCTCCTTGCAAGATCCTCTCTAGAGAAAAATGATTTTTTTTTTTATTTCGAAGTTCCTTTCGGTTCTAAGAGCTGACGAGAGATGATTCATCCTGTTAAACACAGGGGTGCTGCGTGCTCAAAGTACAAGTGGCACTCTCTGGTCTTGACGACAGCAGAGTTCCTAGATCATAACTTCATAAGTGTTTAGAGGAATGAGTGTGATTGCAGTTTATGTTCCTTTGTGGTTTCCGAATTTACAAGGAACTGAATGTTAGAAAAATGGCAATTTATGTGTCAAACTGCTTGCAAGCTTAACTCCTTGACCATCAATCCATTAGCCAAAATAAAGGGGTAAAATTAAATGTTCCTTTAAAGATTATTATCCTGATTACAAAGACAATATAAAAAACATCAAATCATGAAATATTTGGTGGGGTGTGGCTTGCGCAGCCAAGATGGTGGATGCGTTTTGATCGCGCTCCACTTCATCGCCATCCTATCTATCTTTAATCTTGCTGTTACCCTGCCATCCATATTACATGAGGTGGCCTCCTGTTCCCACCCAGGGCCTGTGGGCTGAAGGCAGAGAAGGCAGCCCTAGGGGTGCCATGAGGTCTTACCCCGTGATCGGACCTTGCCTGCAGCGGTCTACAAATTACATGCCTTACCGTTGAGGGTATCTGCTGGCAGCCCGGTGGTGTGGGGCAGTTCATGTCCCCCAGTAAGGCCTACTGTGTGCATGCGATGCTGGACTTAGCTAGCTAATAGCCTGCAGAGTCTGTATGCTGCTGTGCTCCCCCTTCCTGTTCTGACCTGCTTGGAGCCTGGTTACAAAGCTACTGCCTCAGGGGTACCACAGGCGTTTGAGGACACATGATGAGACTGACTGCCTGTGTTCAATAGTGGACGCAATAATACCAGTTCCTTGGTGGATCCCCCCTGAGTTCATCGTGTGCCATTTAGGAACCCTCTTTTGACCCTTCCTAACTGGGCATCTCTCACAGAAGCTGATCTTTATGGGCACGATCATGGAGAACTAGTCATACTCATGCCCATAGCACTACCTGTGTTCTGGTGACCGATAGCTGAGACATTGGGTACCTGTTTGGACCAGAGTGAATTTACCCCCTGAGATGGACTGCGGTATCCTTGTTATGCAGCCTGACACAGCCAATCATATTGTACATTTGCCTACTGGTACCCTTCATCACTGTGATTTTTTTTTTTTTACACCCTGATTGTGGCCCCCTCCAGAGCAGTGGAAGTTGTTGTGACGACTGCTGGGGCCTCCGCTTTGGTGCTCAGCTTTCCTGCGCCTGCCGCTTCCCATGAGGCTCAGACCTGCCTTCTCCTACCTGAGCATATAGAGCTGCTCATGCTACAGCACATTCAGGGATTGATAGGTGGCTGGTAAGTGAGCCCTCCACAAGCCAGCTGTTGTTATTGCATCAGGCACCCAGTCATAGCCTTTGACATCATTGGGAGCCACCACTTGAGGTCACTGGGGCTCTACTGTGTCACTTATGGAGGATCCATTGCGATGCTCACCATCCCCATGCCAGTTTCACCCTGAGCGCCTTGAAACTACCTGTTTCAACGAGGCCTCACTGGCCTGCTTGTACTGCTGTGCTACTGGACATTGTGAGGTGCTGGTAAGCGGGCCCTGACCACAGCGGCTATCACCTCCTGGTCTGCAGAAACTCCTGCTGCCATACGCTATTGATTGCCTAAACAAGATACCCAGGGCACATCCTCGCCTCCATGCCCCCTTAGCAATTGGCCGGGGTTCTGATTCATTAGATCCTCCCACTGCTCTTGTGTCAAATCGGGACAAACCAGACACGGTTCTGGCAGCTGCCAAAAAGGATCAGGCTCCTCTGGAGAGCACACATGCATTGAGAGTAAAATAGAAAGTGTGACAGAGGATCTTACGTTGCTCCACGCAGACCATGGTAAATTAGCAGATAAAGTTCACGATACTTAACAAGTCCTCATGGACCTCCAACCGAAGACACGCTAAATGGAATCCTCCATGCAAACCTTGGTGGACTGGAACGTCACGCTGAATACTTCGAGGGCCGCTCTAGAATAATTTTTGGGTGGTCGGTCTTCCAGAGGTAGCGGAATGGTCGTATGTCATTGCTCATGTGGAATGCTGGCTGAAGAACTAGCTACCTTCGGAGAACTTCTTGCAGTTTTTCTCTATAGAGTGTGTACACCACATTACTATGTGGCAAATAAACCTAGATTTAACACTAGACCATAACTTATCCAACTGCTCCACTACCCAGACAGAGACTGCGTACTGTGCAAAGCGTGAAAACTCTGTGACATTACAGTTGATAATGCACGTATTATGTTTTTCCTGGACAACACTGTGGCTGTGAAGAAACACAGAAATTCTTTCCTTGTGGTGAAGCCCCCACTGTGAGAGCTGGATATCCCTTACTCACTCCCATTCCCAGCTCATCTTCAAATTATCTCAGACGGTAAAATGCAGATCTTTCAGTCTATGAAGGATACTTGGGACTGTCCGGAATCCACTGGACTACTGTCTGCCATTCAGATCCCCGGGGTGATGCAGGCCCCTACGAGTTATCCGCTTTTCATCAACTCGGCCACAGGTCCCGCTCACACCACCCAACACTATCAAAGAACATCTCAGATCTTGAACAAGTTATCAGTGAGAGACGTCACGCTCTGCAAATTGCTGCTATAATTCGAGAAGCCAGGCATGGTTCGGAGCTAGATGATGATTCAGCCAAATCTGTTATAGATGATAGCTCTTTGATCACCTGGCCCTCTGGGGCGGACACGGCTGCACACCTGAAGTCATTGTGTTGTAATTGATAATGTCCCCATATTTTTGTTGCCTCTAACCACTCTTTCCTTGCAGCTATATTGTTGGGTACTATTGTGGACATTACACTGTCAGACACTTCTAGGATAGAATGGTGACATTACGCCCAGCTGCCATTTAGGTTTCCAGGTCACACTACTTGCAGGAGTGGCCCATTCTGGTAAGAGCAGTGGGGCTAAGCATGGGCGGATTTCGCGGATCCACGATCCGCGAATTTGCTGATTTGTGGATTCGCGGATCCGCAAAATCCACGAACTTGCGGAATTTGCGGACTTTTTTTAAATGGGGGATGCAAAGGCCTCTATCCAGCATCACAGCTGATTTTCGACGGTAGATTTGGGAAGAAGGCACACCTGCCCAGCCTCGACGACGCTCACGATTGTTTTTGGGCTGATGAATGAGTCACTGAATTTGAGCTTCAACTAGTTCCAGCGACCATGTGTGTGTTACTATGCAATCGCCCCGAAGGGCGCAGGGGTCCCTTGAGTGAGCTGTCCATCCCATCCATCATCCTGTAACTATTTTAGGATGGCGCCGGCAAGATGCCAGCGCCATCCTAAAATAGTTACTAAATTAGCTTCATCAGGAAGCACTAATAGATAAAATAAAGCAGGTGCTCGAGCACCTGTTTTATTTTATTTATTAGTGCTTCCTGTTGAAGCTAACTGAAGCTAACTTAGTAACTATTTTAGGATGGTGCTGGCAGCTTGCCAGCGCCATCCTAAAATAGTTACAACTTCAAGCTTGAAGGCTTGAACTTTTGCCCCCCAAATCCGCCGCTCGCGGATTCGCGGATTTTCGGTAAATTCACGGGAGTTCGCGGATTGCGGATTTACCGAAAATCCGCAAAATCCGCGAGCGGAACAGATTTTCCGCTCATGCTTAAGTGGGGCATGGTAAGGGGGGACTAGACAGATGACGACGAGGAAAAAAAAAATCTTTGATTTTCCCTCCTCATCATCTGTCGAGTCCCCCACCCTGCCTCACCGCTCTTACATGCATGAGCTGCTCATGTTTGAGCCCAGGCGGAGTTGCTCTATGCGGAGCTCCACAGAGTAGGGCAAAAACTCTGCTCCGCTCTGCACTTCCACCCTCCCTTAACAAGGGTGACTCCTCCATTAGGGCAGAGGATTGCCGCCCCACTGTGTTCTCGCAGTGCAGGAAGCAGAAAATAAAATGGTATTTTAACTACCATTTTATTTTCTGCTTCACAGGCTGCGAGAAAGCAGAAGGCAGGGGTATGTCTGATTAGGGGCGGGCGGGAGGATATGCCTGGTTGGGGGCGGCGGTTTGGGGAGGAGTGGCTTGCACCACTCTGAGTACCCTGACTTGTTTGGTCAGCACTGGGGCCGACCAAAGCCATCATGCGCACTCTACATTTTCCGCATGCAGCCTACATAGAGAATATGGCACCCTTACAGGTGCCCGGCTGGGTGCTGTCCGGGACTCCACACCAATCACAACTCTGCCATTGCAGCATTGTGATAGGCTTACAGGAGGGGAGGGAGCATGCATGTTACTGTTCTTGTTCAGAGCAGAAAACGAGGGACCGGTGCAGGAGCAGAGGCGGCCGGGGTCAGGTAACTTTTATTTTTGTTTTACCCACACATCCTGTGGTTCCACCTGCACAAACCCCTTACTGCCCCTCACCCGCGAGAATTGCATGCTGCGTCTGCCCCTCAATACATTTTTGTAAAATTAAAATTAAGGTAAATAAAACACACCTACCTTTATTGCACCGTCTCCAAGCTGCCCTCCTCCTTGCCGTGGTCCAGGAGAATCCCCTACGTCAGACGTATGTTGTGTAGGACTGCACACGCATGTGCAGCCCTATCATGACGTACGTCTGATGTAGGGGATTCTGTAGGACCACGTCGAGGAGCAGGGAAGCAGCCCGGAGACACCGCAATAAAGGTAAGTGTGTTTTATTTACCTTCATTTTCAGTTTTATTTAAAAAAATATTTATCGAGGGGGGAGTCCCTGCCCAGGGTTAATCCTGACTCCCTGCATGGGTTAACGCATGCTTATTCCCACCTCGTGGAGCAAGCAAAAATCTGCAAGCTCTGCCAGCGGAGCCGAGCGGAGTTCCTGCCCAGGGTTACTCCTGACTCCTTGCATGGGTTAACGCATGCTCATTCCCACCTATGCGGGAAACTCCGTACTGGCTGCCATGAAATCCCTTCCCTTTAACCCTCTAGCTTGTTTAGACACATCTGGCCCTTGTTTCTCAGAAGTTTGGTTGGAAACTAACCCTGGGCGTAGTTTGCGCAGTCGCGCAACGCGTAGCTACGCAATGTGCACTTCGCACTACGCATGCTATGCGTAGCTACGCGAACTGCGTAGTGCGTAAGGGAAAATGCTGTTCACACTGGTTGCACAGTGCCAGATGCTTGTCCATACTGTGCAATCATTGCAAACTTCATCTTGCACAGTACAAGCGGTCGTTTTCTGCCACTCGAGTAGATTTGTACTCGAGCTGCAGTTTTCTCAATGCGGAATGGTAGTTTCTCATCGCGAGCATACGCGACTACTCGCAATGAGAAACCTGACCTCCCCGCATTGAGAATCTTGCTGGGAGGTTTATTTTCCATGCTCGCGATTGGCAACTTGATATTGCTGATCGCGAACGTGGAAAAAGTCTTGCCGGGATGTCATTTTGCTTGCTCACGGTCTTCAACTTGATGTTAAGGACCGTGAGCAAGCAAAAAATGCTCGCTACGTGTTTTTGCACTGTGCTACGTGCAATTCGTGTAGCACGTAGTTGTGCAAACTACACAGACTATGCGAGCATAGCGTAGTCCAACGCCCAGGGTTAGTGGAAACATGTTATTCTTCTACTCTACTGGCACTTACGGTTCAATGTTCATGGGAAGTATTGTGGCTTTTTATTATAACTATTCACGTCCCAGCCAAACCCTGCATGTATTTGCTCTCCTGACACTGCAGAAGCCCACCCACACTGACACATATGCAGCAGACAACCGCTGTGCCCTTTCTCACTGTGTATATAACACACTTTAACATAATTACCTGGGGAAGGCACTACCCCTGACGTTGCTACTCAGATTATTCGTATTTGAAATGTCTCTCAACACACATTGTTCTATTTCAGGAAATACATTTAACACATACAGAATCTACTATGTTACAAAGACGCTGGAGAGGTCAGTTCTTTGCTACTAATTTCTCCTCCTATGCCAGGGCGTGCTTTTGTAGGTTAAGCCGGGTACCCCTTTTGTGGTGGAAGTTTCTGTTATGGACACAGAAGGCCAATATTTGGTTGTATTGGGTCACCTTGATGGCCCTCAAATCCTGCTGTGATCCATCTACGCCCTCACCACTGAACAAACTTCATTCCTGCCCAGCCTCTCTGAGATATTGTCCCATTGGAGTGGGCTACCATGGCTTATAGGAGTGGACTTCAATTGCTTCCTTAATGCTGCCCTTGACCACTCCTTTGCCCCGCTGCCTCATACACCTGCAACAGTTAATGCTCAGGCATTGCAAGACTGGCTCTGCATTGGAGAATAGTTGATGTTTGGTGATTTCCTAATCCAGACATAGGAGTATACTCCTTTTTCTCCTTTTCCTTCAATTACACATCAGCATGGATAGGTTAGTTGGCACGGCCTCTTTACTACCCCTCTGTCTTAAAAGCAGACTATCTAGGACGTGCACATTCCGATCAGATTCCTCATCATATGCAACTAATGTGGGACGCCAATACTCTCTCCACTCCTACCTGGTGCCTACAGACGGTGCCGTTGGAGAACCCACCCTTTCGTGCCTCTCGGTGCAGCTATTGTAGACTACTTTAACACAACACTGACAGAGGCTCCACCAAATTAATTGAAGGGGATGCATTCAAAGTGACAATTCGGGGTCACTGATTTGGGTTCGCAATGGAAAATGCAACAGCAGCTCACTAGATTTCCAGTATTGAATATAAGCTTTCAATTTATGATGAACAGGTCATACGTCATCCCTCCCACATGCTCGATTTGGCGGAGGCAATATGCGAACACACTGAGTTGATGGAGACATTGCGTTGCCTCAACTATGCTGTGCACTCAGCCCATACACATGCTGCAGCTGATTGAACTAGTCAGTTGCTGCCTTGGCTTATCCTGCAGGACCAGCCTAGACACCACATTGTAGCACTGCAGTCTGTTACGAATGCGCTACTATACACTGAACAAGCTATACATAATGAACTGACACGCCACTACACAAACTTATACTAATCAGTATCTGATGCCTGCTCCAAAGATTTTGGCTCCTTCATCTCTATGATATCAATGCTCAGCATTACCTCTGACCAACTAGAAAAATTGAATGGCCCTATTACACAGTTTGAGGTCCAGGAGGCAGTACGCACACTAGCAACTGGCAAGACCGCAGGTCTAGATAGTCTGCCTGCTGAATTTTATAAAGCATATACGCTTCTCCTTGCCACAAGCCTACTGGCGATGTACAAAGAAGCCTTCTCAATTAACAGTCTAACTGCCTCCCAGCGAGAGGCTACCCTCATCGCCCTCCCTAAGCCAAACAAGGACCCAACTTCGTCGAGATCATACAGACACCTGGCCCTACTCAACACTGATTACAGGGTCTTGGCCAAGATTGTCGCAGACCAGTTGGCGCCATTAGTCCCGATGTTGGTTCACTCAGACCAAATAGTTTCAGCCCACAATAACTCCTTTAATTTGCACCTCTTTTTTGAGTCATGACCTACTCTCAGCAGCATTGGCCATGTGGCAGATGCACGGTTTTAGACCTGGAAAAAGGCCTTTGACTCCCTGGAGTGGGCTTAACTTTTTAACACATTGCCTCGCTATGGAATCAGACATCGGTTTCTCTGACTAGTGAGACTGTTATACATCCAACCATTAATTAATGTGAAAATGGGGTCCCTTAACTCATCTCCAATGAACATATACACAGGCATTAGGCAGGGCGGTCCACTATCTCCGTAACTTTCTTCCTTAGCAATTGAGCCATTAGTGATTGCACTTCAAGATCAGGGAGTTCCATGGGGCATACCTTTAGCGAATAGGACTCAAGTCATATCCCTGTATGCTGATGATATATTGCTCTATCTTAGGGAAACTTATGCTATCCCTCCCAGAATAGCCTTGACACTTGGTACATTTGCCTCCTGTTCTGGTGTTGAGAGTTCAGTGAGCAGAGTCCAACCTGTTCCCTTTTATGCTGGATGCCCCTAACCCACATTTTGTTCTGAATGGCATACATATGGATTGGCAGCCTAGTACTTCTCGTTACCTCAGTGTGCGTCTACACCACATCCCGGCGTACCTTTTTGACAGTAACATTAATCACTCTGTAACTCTCTCCGATCCCTGATGTCATTTTGGTGCATGCTGCCTTTCTCTGTTGTAGGACGAGTGGCGCTCCTGATATTGGTCGTCCTGGCCCGGCTTTTGTACTATTTTACAAACCTCACTTTGTAAATCCCTCACTCTGTACCTCCCTGTGGCTTTCTTTCTTTCCTTCACTAGTCAGGTACAGGAATTAATCTGGAATACGTCCACGTAGAGAGTGGCATTGGCAAAGTTATATTTACTCACAGATCAGGGACAGGGAGGGCTTGTTGTTCTACAGTTAAAGCAGTATTACCTTGCTTCCCAAATCTGGTGGATTGCTGAATGGATAGCAGACTTGAACTTGGAAGACACGGCCATGACCCTGCCCACATGGGGCCTACCCGCCATACTCCATCTGTTCCACCCTTGTACACAGGCAAAAACACCCAACTCCTTGTTGCTGGGCGTGGCATATCACTTCTACTGCAGGTGTCTCCACCTTACTTGACCCGTGACCCCTTAAGCACCAGCATTGGCAATACTCGGAACACCCAGGAGTGGCAGATTCATTTTGGCAGCAGTATTAACAGCATGGCACAACACTGGTATATCCAGCCAAGGTTGATCGGAAGGGCACCCTAGTTCCCTGTGAGACACAGATAGAGGAGGATGGCTTACCTCCTGGTCAATTTTTGTTGTATAACTCTTTGATTGAATCCTTGAGTCGCAGGTGGGGCTACATGATGCATGGAAACCTGACCCATTTCATTATTCAATATCTCCACATAATGGTGTCTGGCATACACCTTGTCTGCTGGTTCACTGACGCACTGCAGACTCACACTGCCCCGCCACTCACCACCTTGCGTCAGCACTAGGAAGATCAATGTGATGCACTCCTGCACAGATAAGGAATGGGCTTCCTTATTGGAAATCCCAGTGCATGTACCACACGATGCCAGATTTGAGCTCTTTCAATTTTATATCATGCACAGGGTTTACCTTACCCCTGACAAAATTGACCGCTATTATAATCTAACAGATGCTGCTTTTCCTCGATATAATATTTAGAAAGGTGAGTAACCCAATATACCCTTGCGGGCTCGGGCAGAGTTTAGTATAATATGAAGTGGCCAGCAAGGGGTTTTATTTATATAAGGTTTCAGCACTAGTTAGAACCTGTTGAAGGGCAATCAAAGTACCTAAATCTGAGTTTAATCGGCGGCTGTTCAATTAAATTAAAAAGTTTCTAACAATGAGAAACAAAGGATGTTACCACACTAACATCATGGGTACAGTAAATGAATAATAAAACATGAAACCAGGATAATTTGTTTGTCTGAAAAGTTATTATTTTGGATTCAAGACAAAGAGTAGTTTTGTACAAAGAATGAACAGTAACATAAGATAGGGTACATACAAAGATATACAATGGATATTTAAGGTATTGGTTACTTTTCCTATACTATATCCAAGAAAACAGTCCAGACTGCTAAGAGAAGGTGATAACTTGATTTCCACTATCAATCAGGAGAAAATCAAAAAGTCGATACAAATCAAACTGTGCAGAATTGGACTAGGTAGGTCGACGTTTCGGTCTTATCTTGATCATTTACAAGACCATCATCAGGACGGAGTAGTACTATATACAATGGTTGACCCTTTTTTTAGTTCCAAATCACGATAATTTTAGGCTTTAGTGACGGCATCCGCTAATTTCTTTTAGAAGCGGGCAGTGTGCAAACTCAGTTTTGAGTATCAAGCACTTGTGCATATGGCGGTATTGCAGTGAACAGGTTCTGGTAATTTGTTCAATTCGCGGTACTGTTCCAAGGCGTTCACAGTTATTTGTCAGTCACGAGCACGGGACGTCAATTACGAGCAGCCCGGACTGCTCGTAATTGACGTCCCGTGCTCGTGACTGACAAATAACTGTGAACGCCTTGGAACAGTACCGCGAATTGAACAAATTACCAGAACCTGTTCACTGCAATACCGCCGTATGCACAAGTGCTTGATACTCAAAACTGAGTTTGCACACTGCCCGCTTCTAAAAGAAATTAGCGGATGCCGTCACTAAAGCCTAAAATTATCGTGATTTGGAACTAAAAAAGGGTCAACCATTGTATATAGTACTACTCCGTCCTGATGATGGTCTTGTAAATGATCAAGATAAGACCGAAACGTCGACCTACCTAGTCCAATTCTGCACAGTTTGATTTGTATCGACTTTTTGATTTTCTCCTGATTGATAGTGGAAATCAAGTTATCACCTTCTCTTAGCAGTCTGGACTGTTTTCTTGGATATAGTATAGGAAAAGTAACCAATACCTTAAATATCCATTGTATATCTTTGTATGTACCCTATCTTATGTTACTGTTCATTCTTTGTACAAAACTACTCTTTGTCTTGAATCCAAAATAATAACTTTTCAGACAAACAAATTATCCTGGTTTCATGTTTTATTATTCATTTACTGTACCCATGATGTTAGTGTGGTAACATCCTTTGTTTCTCATTGTTAGAAACTTTTTAATTTAATTGAACAGCCTCCGATTAAACTCAGATTTAGGTACTTTGATTGCCCTTCAACAGGTCCTAACTAGTGCTGAAACCTTATATAAATAAAACCCCTTGCTGGCCACTTCATATTATGCTTTTCCTCGATGGCATCAGGTCGATGCTGACATGCTCCAGATGCTGTGGGCTTGCCCACATTTACACACTTACTGGCTAAGTGTCACATCCCACTTGTCCCCATGCACTGTGCACCCAGATCTACACACATGGGAGCTATGCCTTCTGGGTCTCTATAGCAGACATAAGAAACACAAAGCTACCTTGATCCAGGTTTCTTAGTAGCCAAACGTCTTATCACTCGTAGGTGGAAGGCACCTCAGGCGCCATCATTTGTAGCCTGCATGCGTTCGCTGCTTAATTGGGCGCAAGCTGAAAGAGTAACCTTAGATTACTTAATACCCTATCGCTAACTACTGGGACACTGTCCTGACCAAACTCCAGACAAACACTACTCCGAACACCGACGGGAGTGACGGCTTACCTTAGGAGGGTACGGATATTTCGTTCACTAGTATGGACTGCTCGCCATCAGATACTGATGGCTGTCAGACCCCCTCATCAGGCACACTCCTTCAGTTTCTTATTTGTGCACAAACAGTCATGTGTGCTTTGATACTTGTATGTCAAGTTGGGTACACAAACTTGTGGTCTATTGGTTTGCTTGTTTTGTTTAATTTGTTGTTGTTGATTTATTCCTAAAAATTAAACTGTTCCTATATTCCTGACGACGGGCTTGCTAACGCGCAGTGTGGGTTACTGTGCAGATTTCCTCTCTTTTGGAGCAGAACTATGTTGACTTGCACGTGACCATTGTGGACTGATACTTAGATCTACTCCTCTTCTTCTGCACTTTAGGAAGTTCACTCTTGTTGGTGCTATCTGTCGATTAAGTGATGTTCTGCCAGTAAGTGTATCTCGCCCTACCTGCACTTTAATTGTATTGTACAATGAAAAACTAATAAACAGATAAAACATAAAATCATTAGATATTTAATATTTCTGAATTCTGTCACTGAATTCTATTTAAATCGTTTCCTTTGAACTCTTACTGCTGCAGTTGGCTGAACCCTGCACCTAGAAGACGTTTTGAATAAGTGAATGAAAAACTAAAAGTGAATAGTATTCCGTAAATACCTCTGATCTGCCATATTATTTTTATTTGCAAACCATGAATCCGATATTTTCACGCCAACAGGCTTGCAAAAGGAAATACAATTGATTAGGCATACTGCAATTAGCAGCCTCGTGAAAGGCTGTAAACGCAAGGGATGGAGGCATGCTTCTATATGTAAATTTGTTATAAAACCGACTCAGGGATAGGTGACTGATCAATGGTTTGAGACTATGATTGCAGACAGAAATAATTGATACATCTCTTTGCAAATCATAAATAGAAATGGGTGCCTCTTTACACTCCAATCTGTTTGTCTTTCTGAAAGAGTTGCTGCCAATACCTTTAAAAGCCAGAAAGACTTTTTTTCAACTCGTAGAAGGGCCTTTGTACATTATAAAAAGCCCTTTTGTGGTTCCAAATCCTGTAATTTTGTGATACACAGGGTTTGCGACTGCCTACATTTCATAGTGCCGAAGTGACCTGGAAGAAGAGTATCCACTTTTCAAGCTCCATTGGCACTTTCTTATTAAAGAAGAGGTTGCATATACTTGTGTCCTGTTCTGTGTATATGTTTTGTATGTTCACACCTGACCTCCCCATGTGAACTGGGCGCTCCCTCATTTACATGGGGGGTGTCCTAGTGCAATTGAGGGGATGTCTTTTCTGGTGCATTTGCAAGTAAAACGGATGCATGCACACTAGTAAAAAAGACCAGTGTGGATGAGGTTAGCGTGCACCACGCAGAAGTTGGTGGAAATGTAGTGGCCTGCCAGCAATACCTTTGAGAGGAGGTGCCAAGGGATGCAAGGACCTCAAAGATACCACCCACAGAGGGGTGCAGTTATAAATTGCACTATTCTGTGGGTGGCTCCTGTCCTTCTCCAAATTCAGGCTGGGGTTACACCTGTAACACACTGAAAGTACATAGCTATAAGCCTTCTAGCCTATTCAGCATGCATTTCATCCTCCAGAGGAAGCCCTGCATGGCTCCACATGGATGGGTCTAGTCTGTGATTGCAACCACCATTAAGTGAGTCTTCAGGGTCTTATGAGCCTCAGGTTGTGGGGCCTCCTTCAGAGTAACACTTCAAAGGTAGAACCGCAACTCTGTTTTCCTGCTGTGAGTAAATTGTAAATTGATACTTGTATAGCACACTACTCACCCGCAAGGGTCTCAAGGCACTTGTACGAATACCGTTGTGGAACCCATCCTGGCTTTCCCTGTGAGGCGTCCACTCCTGGGCACCCCCAAGGTGGAGACCAGGCATCCTTAGCGTTGTGGGGGCCATTGTGGAGATTAAGCAAGCTATTGCCCAGAGTTGCAGAGGTGGACTCCATGATTGGAATAGGCACCGAGGCGAGAATTATCAGGCCCGTGGAATTTTGAGCCCAAGACCCGCCGAGGCAGGGTATTGAACCCTGGTACCGGGCTAGACCTCTGCATCAGTGTCTGCCTCTCTAATCATTGAGCCACACTTCTCCACACAGCCCAGGTCTGCCCAGGCTGCAACCCTTGAGCATGAACATTAGCAGATATAGAGTGTGTGTGCCGGATAGTTATGCAAACGCCAATTCTTCTTGGCATCACTCCTGCTGACACACCTGCAGCAGCTTTCTTGGGATATCTCTACATTAAGTGGTGGGGCAGCGCCCGATTAGGTATAATTCCCTACTCTGCTAATGTTAAAGGCATGATTCCTTATAGCAGGCTCCATGACAATGTGCACGGATTCTACTTATAGTTAAGAGAGTTCAAGAAATGAAATACCCAAATACTTAATAGTAACTGCAAGTACCCACGTGGTACAGCTCAAGGGCCCAAGGGTGAATTTAGGTGTCTGCATCTTCAAATGAGCTGGCTTCCCCTCCTGCCAGTGAGTGTTTTAGTAGGATGTCTACCACTGACGTCTGACCTGCCTTGAGTTATGCCAATAATGGCGACCAACAGAAGCTCTGAACCACAGCAGGAAGAATGTAAAACAATAGGACAGCTGCAAATAAGCCTGTTAATGGTGCAGCCTAGGAGTACAAATGCACCTAAAGCCACAGGGTTATCGTCCCCGTGGGCCATAATTCCCTTCTAAATGAAACAAGTTCAATTCCTGTCTGCTCTGCTGCCGCCTGCGTGATGAACACGCGCCACCATCCGATAGCTGTTCAGGAACTGAATTATTGAAGGCATAACGGAACATATTTCGTGAAGAGATCTCTATTGTCACAATAAGCTTGGATTTTTTATTGCGGGGAGAAATCGTTTAATCTCCTAAGTCAAATAAATGACTTTGCTGCAGGAATAACATTTTGGAGATTTACAGGTTAGGTAATAAGGATATAGAAAGGATTTTCACTCAGGTCTCGCAATAAACAGCTCAGTAAATCTGTCAGGAGGCCATTAAAAGTTACTGCCTGTGGACAATGAAGGCCGCGGGCAGTGAAAAGACACACATTGTAATTGTCCGTCGTCAGTGTTTGGGAACAGAGGCAGGTATTTAAGGGAAGACAGGTGCGAAATGACAGTGATAATATTACAACAAGGAAACGTGTGATGCTAGTTGGCACGTTGGCGCTTAATCACCGGGTCATTTTCCTATCCATTTAAGGCATATAAGGGAAACCGGTGCATCAATATTTGTGAGGCAATAATGCACCTGGTAAATACCACTGCTGTAGGATTCTGTATTCCCGGGGTGTGATTTTATCCATTTCTGAGTTTTGCATGGTGGAATGAGTTATATCACTGCTTAACTTGTAAAAGAACAAGTCCTGGGGTGCAAACAATTGCTCAGAAGCTGCTACTTGCAGTGCAGGAGGTCGTGGTGAAGAATATAAAGGATTATCGTCCGATCTCCCTGCTCCGCGAGCCGGTCAAAGTTCTCAAGAAATCTATCAACCTGCATCTCACTGAATTCCTGGAACAAAACCACGGATTGGTCACCCCTCAGTCAGAATTCCGTGTCAACCACAGCACTTAGACCGTGCTGATTGCTTTCACAGACGACATCAGAACACTCCTCAACCATGGAGAAACTGTGGCCCTGATCCTCCTCAACCTCTCTGTGGCGCTCGACACAGTCTCCCACAACACTCTCATCACCAAACTCTACAACATAGGCATACAGCAACATTCCCTCAAGTGTACCTCCTCTTTCTTACAGGATGCACATGGGTCATCCAACTGCCTCCCTTCACCTCCACCCCAAAGACATTGCTTGCCGCATACCAAAAGGATCACCCTCAGCCCCACCCAGTTCAGAATTTACTTGACCTCGTCAGATACCATGGACTCGACCTAATCTTCTATGCTGACGACACTCAACTGATTCTCTCGCTCACCGATGACCCCTCCAATGCCAAAACCAACTTCTGCAATGCCAAGACTACTGAAGCCAAGTAGATGAGAGACAAATACCTCCATCTCAACTCTGACAAAACTGAAGTACTGATCATTGGGAAGAACAACTCCACATGCTAGCAACCTGCAGAACTCAGACCCACACACACAACTTGGCATCATCCTCGATAGCCAACTGACCATGAAAGGACAAGTCAATGCAGTCACCGCCTGCTGTTTCCACACACTCCGCATGCGCCACCGAATCTTCAGAAGGATCCCAACAAACACTAAAAAGACCGTTGCCCAGGCCCCCATCACCAACTGCCTCAACTACGACAATGGCCTCTACACCGGCATCATCACCCAGCTCCTCACAAGTCTCCAGATCATACATAATGCTGCATCCTGGACCTCCCCAAACAAACTCACATGCCCCCCACCTGAGAGACCTCCACTGGCTCCTCATCCTGAAAAGATGCCAGTTCAAGATCCTCACACACACCTACAAACCCTCCATGACCTAGGACCTACTTACCTCAACCATCGACTAAACTTCCACCAACCCGCTAGACACCTGCACTTCTCTTCACTCGCCCTCGCACACACACCTGCATCCGTCGCAGCAATGGCAGCTCCTTCTCCTACATCGCTAATAAAGACCAGGTTCGTACAGCCCCCTCGCTGGCAGACTTCAGAAATAGACTCAAGACCTGGCTCTTCAAAGGAGACACAGCACCCAGATACCCCTAGGGGGGCCAGTTTTGGTGCTTCAAAAATACTGTTTGATTGATTGATTGATTGATTGATTGATGACTAACTTTGGAAAGAGGTTTCAACTTATGAAGACAGGGTGACAGATTTATCGGATTTCTTCCAGTCGATATTCTTTTTCCTGAACACCACGCATGTTTTTTTCAAATTAAGAAGGCACGGGCCCATGGTGCTTGAACTGCTTTTTGCCACAGCTTACGGGTGTTCATGTTCCAACCTTTCAGGGCAGGACAAACGTTCATTTCGCCAGAGCACCACGGAGTATACCTACAAGGTATTTACTTACTCATCATGATTACTTGGAGGTCTAAACAGACATTGGGTGTTCATGCACTTTATTTCTCCATCATTCTTTGACACAAGGTTTTAACAATACATACTCACTCTGTTAAGAACTGCTTTGAGTAGAATGCTATAATTGGATTACATTTTGTATTCAGTTACAACTCAGTGAATAGTGCACAGTGCACTCAGGTGTCCATTCTTGTCATAGCTTCTTCAAAAAACATTGTGCTATCCTTCTACTGCCTTGTTGTTTTTTGCTGGTTGAGCATTAGTGCTGTCATAGAGATTCCATCATCATATTGGAATTTGGGATGTTGTGGGTGTCCACAGCGAAGCAGTCTGCCAATGCATGTGTTTTTGGGGAGAGAGAACAACTTACCAGTAAACGCCGCCACTGCCGAGAGTCTTTCAGGGGACAGAAGATCCTTGAGGATAAATGCCGACACCGCCAAGAGTCACCGGAACACCTGACTCCGCGCCGCCGCTCCGGGGGACCACAACTCCCGGCAGGCCTCGCGGCGGCGCGTTCAGAGCGACGCAGAAGGCGCCAGTGAGCGCAAAAGGACAGGATAAAGCCGGCTGCACCCCCGCGTCGCGGGACGCGAGCGGGACGCCCGGGGCGAAGCCCGGGCAAAGGGCTGGCCCTCTACGGCCCTCATCGGCAGGAAGAGGCAGGGGCAGGGCCTGACCCCCTGTCCATCAGAGACGCTCCTACAAGTAAGACCCTGTTGTCGCCCCTGTGTTGTTTGTTAACTGTGTTATATACAGATGATGTCCAAAAAGAAACCTGCTGCTCTGCCCGCAAACACCATGGATAACTATGTTGTGCAAACAGTAAAGAAAATAAACGAACAAAGGAGGGAATCACTTGGGCTAAGCCAGTCACCAGATTTGCGCAGGCTAAGCCCTACTTTACCTCTGTCAACTGACGATAGCCCGTTCGTGTTGGTGGAAACCAGGGAATCATCAAATGCATCACCTATTATTGAGTCTGGTAGCCAGCCATTGATCATGTTACCATCCCCTGTTATTCTGGATGTAGACACTGACAATGTTATAGATTCAGACCTAGAAACTGTAATTGGTCCTGCGGAGGACGATTTACCACCGATTGAGCACACACCCCGGCCTGTGCGCACCTGTGTGAAGAATCAGCGGAAACAGGGCGGTCCAAGGCCAAGAGTGAAAAGGAAAAGAACATTATCCCCAGGCTCCTCGAGAGCCCCCCAAAAGGCTGTAGGGGAAGGGACTTTAAGAAACAGAGGAGATGACGAAATGATTAGTAAACTGCTCGAGGTTGTAGAGGGTAAACTTATAGAAATTGTAAAACCTCTGATCTCTAAAATCGATAAATTGCAGGCTGAAGTAAAAAAACTTGGAGGTGTGCAAATAAAGTTGACTGAGGAAATAGGCAGCCTTAATACCTTATTAGCAGCTAGAAATAGTAGCGAAGGGGTTAACCAAGATGGAGAAGGGACATCTGGTGTGCTAACTAATCAAGTCCATATGCCAGTCCCAAAAGATAATCAACAAGTAACAACAGCAGAAGGGCGTCCGTTGATAGTAAATTTACCACAAGCACAAGTTCACGGTACAGACCCACTGCAGTTTATTGAGGAAGCCTCACCTGTTGTACTGGTGTTAGCTAATGTTCCCCTTTTGGATGACGGCATTACCGAGTCATCTAGCTCTCTGACTAGTAAGGCCCTCCATTGGCTCTCTGGTAATATGAGGTTAGCACCTGGAGGTTTACAGCAACTGGCGCACGATATTAAAGCAGTGAAACGCGTTCCCTGGATTGGGAATCGCCCCAAAAGATTTAAAGGGGACTGTGTGGCGGTGACATTTGCACACCCTGAAGTACTCCCTAATGTCTTAACTCATATTCTTCCGCCTCAGCGTAGAAGAGGTACGGTGGTTCCCCTAACATTAAAATTCTTTTATGGGGAACAGCAAAATGTAACCCTACCAAAAACGCCAGCATTAGGATGGGATAACAACTTGAATATGCATAACCGCTGGGCTACTCCCCTAGCACCAAGCCTGCTGTTACACAACAGGTTTGATGCCCTGTCTGGTCTTAATAACTGTGATTGACAAGAGGTCAGACACGAGATTGCCGAAGCACCCGCAGAAGTAGACCTAAATCAGTCCCCAAATACTATGGGTAGTACACTGCTTAAGTCTGTGAGTACATCTTGCAATATCCTAGAGGGGGCATCAACATCTTGCCATATTGCTAGTTGGAACATAGCAGGACTAGCTTCTAAATTTGAAGCATTAGGGTGGCTAGAATTAATCAGAACATTCGATATCTTATGTCTACAAGAGACCTGGTGTCTAAATTTTAAGGGCCTCGATGGTTTTGTAGCATATGAGCTACCAGCGGTGGCAACTACCTCCGGGAGGGCCAAAGGTGGTTTGCTAATTTTGATTTCTGTGAAAATGCGAATTAGGGTGAAGGAGCATATCACAGTGGGCAATAATTCCCAACTGCTGTGGTTAGTTGATGAGGCAGACAAAAACATTTTACTGATTAATATGTATAATAATGTTTTTGATGCTAGCAGACACATGGTTATTTTAGAATTAGACATCGCAATCAAACAATTGATGAAAGCTTCTAATACAGTTTTTGAGTTCATATATGTTGGAGATTTTAACATTTCTGTTTGCCCTCTCTCTAATCAAATGTTGTGTGGCACCTTGAACCGTGTTGGAGAGCCAGCTACACATTTCCCACACAATACATACGGAGAAACTTTGAACTCCTTCCTACTCGCCTATGATATGGAGGTCCTAGAGATTGAGCAGGATGGGAAGGGTGATAGCTTGCCAACTTTTGTAGGGAGGGGGGCGAACACTGTAATTGATTTTATTTGTATGTCTTCCGAACTAGCTCATTTTAGCTCTGATGTCAAGGTTGTAGACAATATGGTCAGTGATCATAACTGTCTTGTTATTGAAACTAGGTTTTGGAAATTTTGCATTATTCCAGATAGTAGCCCTATCACAAACATTGATGTATATAGGCCGAACGGATTTAGAATAAGGTGGGCTGGGGATAAAGCTGAAGTAACTTCTAATTGCATTATCTCATGCTGCTTAAATGACATTACATCAATTATTGATGAGAAGTCAAATATGGAGGGCTGTATTATTCACTTTACCAAAATCAATGTTTTTATTAGTGGTAAGTTTACTAGGGCTGCTGGGAACTTTAACAATAAAGCCAGGGGATGGTTTAATAATGCATGTACTGTGGCCCTGAAGACATTAAAAATGGCATTATCCATCAAACCTAGAGACAAAACGGTTGTAGCAAAGCTTAGATCTGACTATATCTTAGCTCTTAAGCAAAGGAAAGCTGAACTACGAGAGGAAGCTTGGGAGAGATTTGATTTAGCGGCTGTATCGAAAAATTGTACTCTTTTTTGGTCAGTAGTAAACAGCCCCTTTTTAAAAGATGATAAACTCCCTGTGTTAACCTCTAACGTAGGTAAGGAATCATGGGTACAGCATTTCTCCAGTATTTTTAATCCCAACACTGTAATGTTGCCGATAAGTTGCTCTTGGCCAGTACTTAGCCTAGATATCACCTTACAGGAGGTTCTAAATAGTATTAGGGCTAGTAAGGGCGGAAAGGCCCAGGGACCCGACGGTGTTCCAGTCGATGTGTATAAATCCGCATCTGAGACTTGGGGGCCAGTACTAGTCAAAGTTTTTAATGCTGCTGTTAGCTATACTATCCCGTGTACCTGGTCTGAATCAATAATCGTTCCCATTCACAAGAAAGGGGACCGAGGAAACGTTAAAAACTACCGGCCAATTTCATTGTTGGATTCGTCCGTCAAGATTATGAGCCGCGTACTCCTCGTCCGACTAGAAGAGTGGGCAGAGTCTAATCAGATAATGACAGACTGCCAATATGGGTTCAGGAAAGGAAGAGGTTGCATTGAACAATGTTTAAACCTGGAACTCCTGATAGGGAAATACACCAGAGCAAAAAATGGTTCACTGTACCTCTGTTTCGCTGATCTGAGCAGCGCTTTTGACCTGGTGGATCACGCCATACTATGGACCACCCTGCTAGAAATGGGAGCACCTAGGGAAATTATATACTTTCTGGCCCGTTTGTACGAGAGGCTTAGCTCGAGTGTTCGGTACGGGACTTCGGGCGAATGTACAGACAAATTCAGGGTCAAGAGAGGTATCAGACAAGGGTGTGTTTTGGCACCCTTGCTTTTCACTCTGTTTATTAATGAAGTAGACTCGATCCTTAAGAAGGCACCAGCGGACGCCCCTAGAGTAAACACAAGCACCATCCCCGTGTTACTCTATGCGGACGACGCTGTGTTGCTCTCTAGGACTCCTCGGGGTCTACAGCTTTTGATGGACAACTTTGTGCCCTTTATTGAAAAAAGAAAGCTGGTCATTAACAAGAGCAAGACATATGTGATGGAGTGTGGAGCTAGAAATGTTAAATCTAAAAAACCCTATAGGTATCTTATTGATGGCCAAGTGGTGCAGTGTGTGGAAAATTTCTGCTACCTGGGGGTCACCTTTTCCAAAAATGGTCGCTGGGATGTCGAGCATAAGGTGGTGCGCGACAAAATGATCAGGAGCGCCAATGGAATATTTACTTTTGCAAGTAAATTAGGTAGTAGAAGACCCAAAGAAATGTTTAAGATCTTTGAAGCTAGGTGTCTTTCGGCTGCTCTCTATGGAGCAGGGGTATGGGGGGTATCCAGGGTAGAACCTCTACAGGTGGAAGAGAATACATTTCTGAAAAAATTATTGTGCCTCCCGACATCCACTGCTAATAGTTTGGTCCACAAAGAACTAGGACTACATCATCTAAATGATCTATTATTGTTGAGACCTTTAGTACTATGGCGTTCGGTCTGGATGAAAGACGAAACCTCATTTAATAGGGCTATCATTGAGGATTGTTTACGTCTAGACTATTTTCTCAAAATCCCATGGATTAAATACACAATTGAATCCTTTTCTAATGTGTTTGGGTTAAACGTTACATTAGATCATTGTTCTGCTTCGGATCTTTCTAAAGAGAGTCTGAAATCAATCTTTTTAAATCATTGTGCAGAAAGACGAGCTACGGATGATCTTAAACTTTCCACCTGTATACGTTACAACCAATTGAACGAATTTGTGGGCCTACACCCTTACCTCTTCCAGGTAACTAAAGGGCAACATCGGTTTGTTCTTACCAGGATGAGGATGGGTACGGCCCACCTATTGGTTGCATTCCCTGAGATTAAGATGCGCCCTACAGGTCCATGTCGGTGCGACAACATTTCAGAACAAAGCACAGAGCACTTTTTACTTATATGTAACCTGTATAGTGAATATCGTAAATTCTTTTTAAAACCTTTATTTATTAAATTTGGAGCAAGAACCATCAAAGCGGCAATGAAATTACTTTTTAATCTGCATCACCCTGACATCTGTTTTTATACAGCTAGTTATTTACTCAAGGCAATTAGTTCTAGAAAAAGCATGAATTTTTAATATAATAACAATTTTTAAAATAATTTATTTATTGGAAACTTTTTTAAAGTGTGTTATTTGATCCATTATATGTATCATACTGTATTTTTTTTTTTTTTTTTTTTTGCTGATTGCGATTGTAAAGTGTATTTTCTATTAACATGTATTTTCTATTTAAGATGTATTTTATGTATGTACTTTTATGGACATGATTTACATGCTTCCGAATAAAGTTTTTGACTTGACTTGATTGATTGATTGATTGATTGATTGATTGATTGATTGATTGAGCCGTAGTCCTGATTCCCCTCGATGCATCTTTAATCCTCCACCCAACAGTTCCTGGACCTCAAACTCACTCCAGCACTTTTTCGTCCCTGCTATCTCCATTAGACACTCTTTTTCCTCTTCCTCCTTCTTTCCCACTTTTGTGATTTTCCCTTTCTCGTTCTGAGTGAAAGTCTGCTGAGGAAAATGAGTGCTGGTACACAAAATAAGTGCTAGCAGGCCCCACCGTCACCCACCCACTCAAAATAAACACTGCGTGTGATCTGTGGCTTTTGCATAGGCGTATTTCATTCCTCATTCTGACAACCATTCCACAAGCAACTTTCATCAGGTTATTATGGTGACCTAAGTGATTACAAAACTGCAGAGATGCCAAAATCAAAGCAAAATTCAGTATACCGATTAGCGTGAAAACTCACTTTTTCACCGAACTGTTAAATGAGGCCCCTACTAGTTACTTGTTTTTGTTCATCGTCATCTCGACTTATACCACCAAATCTCAGGTTCTCATTGCAAGTGCAGCAATATCTTATGTGGCAATGCTGAACCAAGTACATACCGATGCGGTCGGGTGAGTATTTACAGGGAGTGATATTATCAATTTCTGAGTTCTACGTGTTGGAATGAGTTATTGCATATGATCCGTCAGAATTCTTCATATTTTACCACAGTCAGACCAATTTTTCGCAGGCAAATTTCATAAGGTTGTTTTGGTGATATATTTATTGGTAAAATTACAGAGGTGCCAAAATTACCACAAATCTCCGTATAGCCGATTAGGGAGTAACTTCAGTTTGTCTCTGAATTGCAAACTAAAGTCCCTAGTACTTATTTGCTTTTCTTTACACTCATCTAGACGTTGGTAATAAATATACCTTTATGGAGTCTGAAGAAAATGAATTACCTGTCTGCAGCAGGTAGGGAGTATTGCAGTTTGATTTCTATGACTCGGAAGCCTTGTAGTCTTTGCACTGGCTCCCAATCTTCAGTAGGATGAAAATAAAAGCAACTTACGGGTCTCTTTGCGATTTTTATGTCACCAACCCTTTTTTCTTTACAAGAAAATAATGTGGTACTGTGCCAGATGACTTATACATTCTTGAAGGAGTTCTGTGCATAAATGTGCGAAATTTGTGTAATTTCCTTTTGTGTAATAACATGAGATTTAGTGCACAATACACAAAATTATGCATGATTTCAAGAAACGTAAATCCACCATTTAGAGCTATGTTTAGGAGCAAAACGTGCCGAAACATCTATTTTTGACACAAGGATAGATTTCGGACAAAGACATTGACAAAAACACCGTTGTCAAAACAACTACCCCGGATGTTACCGTTGTTCCTGCACTCTTGGACTATAATTTTGAGAGAACAGTGGCATAATTACACAACAATGAGAAATAGCGTATTTTCCGGAATTCATGGAACGAACAGAATGCAAAATTGGCCAATTTACACAAATTATGTCGATGTAATTTCAATTTCATCCAGACCTAGATTTGCATTTAAAGGACTCAGGACAGAAGGAGCTTAGTTGGTGGCAGAAGTTTATCTATCCAAGTAGCCCTGCTGTAGAATATATTGCCCAGCAAGATTTTCAGAGACTAAAGCACCTTTATCTCCAGAGAAAACAATTGGGATGCCACTCTTTTAAGGTGCCCCCACAACAACAAGCGCTAGTGAGGACACAATTATTTATAAATAATTATAAATAATTGTATTTTATTTTTGGTGCAGCACATAACATCAAGTACCAAGAGAGGCAGAGACTGAAAACGAAGATTAGTAATTTCAGTGGGGCAAGGTGAGTTATAGAAACATGACTTGTAGGTTGCTGGGATTTTGACATCTTTTCATTTTTTTTAATTGATTTATTTTAACTGCTTAAATTATATATGCTAATGTTCAAAATATCAATATGCCATGATCTTTCCTTAATTGGATATGTGTAATCAAAAAGAATGGTACGTGATAAGTCTGATTGAAGGTGGTTCTCACTCTCACTTGCTGAGCTTTCATATTGCGGCAAATAGGTTGCAACACATAGTAAGTAAACATTGTAAACACAAGAAGTGCTTCCCCAATCCCAATCCCAATCTCAGCATCATTTCTAAATGATTTGCTTAGAGATAATCAGGGAACAAAGCATGGGAATGTGTCCCCCACCCTTCAGTGAACTACAACCTGTTGAACGTCAAGATGGGAGTAATGTGAGGCATGTTAGGAGTTGCTGCATTCCTCTGATTCCTATGAGACAACAACAATTCATGATCTCAGGTGTGGGCATAGGAAGGCTTTATGGGACAAGAACTCACTGCTTGAAGACCAATAAGATCATCTCTCTCGGTGTCAGAGGAGCAGAGAGCACTATCTCGCACCTCAGGAGGTTTTCATCAAAGCCATGAGGCAGTGCAGGAGAAGGTCTTGCTTTAAAAGGGGCCAAGAGGGTGTTTGCTTTTACTTTGATAAATACTTTACCTTAAGAGCACCTTTACTTTGTCATAATTTTCTCCAAACCATCAGGTTAGCAATTATTTATTTAAGTGCAATTGACTGGTAAAAAAGTATCCATTACATTATTTGTAAACAATTTATAATGATGAGTTAGAGTGAGTCATGCAGCAATGTATTTGAAAGAAATTGATATTCAGTAGTTTAATTTTATAGCATTTCAAATAAGTAATGCTTACAGTCATGGTTACTATTGGATAATAGACCTCTCTGAAAGGTCACCCCAAAGTTTTTCCCTTCTTACTCCTCTTTTTGCTGAATTCGTTGTGTTGACTTTATGACTCTGAGCACTTTAGCACTGCTGACCAGTGCTAAAGTGCATGTGCACTCTCCCCTAAACATGGTACCATTGGTGTATACACAATTGACATATTTAGTTTACTTGTAAGTCCCTTATAATTGGTATACCTTATGCCCAGGGTCTGTACCCTAAATGCTACTAGTGGGGCTGCAGCACTGATTGTGACACCCACACAAGTGGACTTTCAAACCTGTCTCAGGCCTGCCATTGCAGGACCTGTGTGTGAAGTTTACTGTCACTTTGACTTGGCATTTAAAACTATGTGCCAAGCTTTAAACTCCCCCTTTAAGGTAGGCCCTAGGTAGCCCATAAGGTAGTGTGCCGTGTAAGTAAAAGGTAGGATATGTACTTTTAAGTTTTGCATGTCCTGGTAGTGACAAACTCCCAGATATGTTATTTATTACTGTTACCCCATCTCCTCTCGTAGGTTAAAATTGGGAATTCCTTAATACACTTTTAAGCTGTAATCCCTGATTAGGAAAAAGTAGTAGTGTCATTTTATATATCTTTGGAATGGTATTTATAAATCCTTTTACTGGGCAAGTTAGATTTAACATTACTTTTGTATGAATGGCACTTTTAGAACATGCAAAAAGAACAATTGATGGACAGAATGCAGAACAATGTCATACATACACCCCACTACAGAGATCTGGGCCTAAATCCATTGTTTTTTGCTCACCATGCCATTCCAGTTTTGACCCAGCCATATGCAAAACAGTCTTGACCCTTTGCCCAATGGGAACAGTCCAGTCCAAATTGCCAGGTCAGGTCCTCCCTGGACTGGAAACAAGCATCCTAGGACCCGTTTTGGGCTTTCAACCCTCATCACCAAGATAGCTTGACTCCAGTGGCACGGAGAGCACAGGACCAACATCTGGGCATACCCGTCCCACTCGGGTGACAAATGCAAAAAGAACAATTGACGGACAGAATGCAGAACAATGTCATACATTTATCTCAGTACAGAGATTTGGGCCTAAATCCATTGTTTTTTGCTCACCATGCCATTACAGTGCCATTTGTTTGCAAGGCACTTTTCACCCTACATGGGATGGGTATGCCCCGACGTGGGTCCCTTACTCACTGTGCCACTGGATTCAAGCTAGCCTGGCTGATGATGGGTAATTCCCAGAAACCGGTCCCAGGATGCCTGTTTCCGGTCCAGGGAGGACCTGGCTTAGCAGTTCGGTCTGGACTATTCCCATGAGGCACAGGGTCAAGACTGATTTGCATATGGCTGGGTCTAAACTGGGGTGGCATGGTGACCAAAAGAACAATGGATTTAACCCAGATCTCTTGACTGGGGTGAATGTATGATTTATTCAGCATTCCGTCCATTATTTGTTTGTGTAACACGTTTAGAACATGGGCATTCCTCTGCTCTTATTGCTCTGTGTGCCTGAAGCCTCTCTCCAATACACGTCCGGGGTGGGCGACAGCTACACTTTGTGAATTCCCTCCAGACAGCCACAAACACCGAAAGGTTATGTGTGTCTGCATACTCATCTGCATTCTGATGGCTCTACCTGAACAGGAATGGAGGGGGGAGCTGACACACCAGAATAGGCAGTGTCCTGTTTCCCACACAAAGGACTGATTAGCACCTACTGATAGTCCAGAGTAAGTTCTGGGAAGAAAAGACCTGTGCACTTCAAAGACCCTTCTTTAAAGTCACCCCCACCTCAAAGGCACAACTGGGTATAAGTACTGGGTCTCTAACCCTACCAAGACAATACACTACTGAACCTGTGAAGAACTCCGCCAGGAAGAAGGACTGCTGTGCTGCTACATGGACTGCCGCACTGCTGGGCTGCTGCTCTGGAAGAACTGCTTTTCTGCTCTGTTACACTATAACTTAATTTAGGTTGAAAAATTATTTAAATTGAAAATAAAACTGTAGTGGTAGGTTTAGCTTACAGATTTATATATTTAAATTCAATTAGCATTGTAAAAGAGTTAGGGTTAGCTTTCCTATTAATATATCATAATGAATTGTTTTTTAATTGATTTAGTGTTGGGTTGTCCTTAATGTTATCTATTAAAACACGTGATTAAATTTCTTTCAATGTTAAGAATTAGAATTAATTAAAATTATTGTAATTAAATTACATTTAAACTAGGATTAAAGACAGTGTGGCCGTTATTTTATTTTTAGTATTACGCTTTGAGGTTGAACTAAATGAAGGACAAAGTAAAGCAGCCAAAAGAAAGATCGTGCCAATGTCATGGATAGGTGTGAAAAAGTAAAGTTAAAGTTTAGCAAAGCATATAGAAATAAAGAAGTGTTGAGTTGAGCATAAGGAGAACTGCTTTTCTGCTCTGTTACACTATAACTTAATTTAGTTTGAAAAATTATTGAAATTGAAAATAAAACTGTAGTGGTAGGGTTAGCTGATGGATTTATATATTTAAATTCAATTATCATGAAATCGACTCATAAGCACTTTCACAGTGTGGTGGTGAAAATAATTCCTGCTTCTTCCATATTGAGCAAGCCTTCAGAATATCTCAAAGGTACATTAATGTAATTCACACGTTTTACCTCTTACGATTACAGTGGACCACCTCTGAATGGAGTGTGAGTTAACTAAAATACTGATCACCACATCTCCTCCATACCAATGTTGTTGTACATGGCACTTTGACTGAAGTATTGACAAAAGAGAAACACTTTTCTGCAAGACATTGTGCTCTGCCTGGAGAACAAATCAGTTTGTTCTCGGGTTTGACCTTTGGAGTTTGACCGCTGCTGTGGAGTCTCACTCACTGTAATGTTCTGTTACAATTCGTTTCTGAGATTTAAGTTACAGTGCTCTCTTTTTAGTATAATGTCACCTGCCTGTGGTCAGATAGGATAAAAGGACTCTGGGTAGGTTTCAGGGTACACATGTAACACACAGTAACGTTTTGATTCACTGAAGCTTGTTAAGGAAAAGACCTATAAATATAGATGTGGACAAAATGCAGAGTGATCCTAAATTCCCATAATTCATTTGGATTAAGGGCAATGATAATTATTTTCACTCCAATAATTTTTTTCAGGAAGCATGCTGTGGGTTACATTTCATTTTTTGATTTCCACATAGTACAAAATGTGAGTCCGTTCTCTAGCTATGTTTAAATGGGTCCGAGACTTATATGTTTATGGTAAGCTTATCCTTAAGTGAGTTCCCACATACAGTTATCCACGTATTGTGCTAATGCTAATTACTTGCTTGAAGAGATTCATTTTTGACAGGACTAAATGACTGAAATAATTGTTGTCCTCCTCTGGTGGCAAATCAAATGCCCTGTACACAATAGGCCTCCAATGTAGCAGAGATTAACTTCTGACTACTCAAAGATCGGGTGTTGCGGTGAGTTTAATAAGGAGTTTTCCCCTCTTAATACTCAGGACAGCATGTGCCATAGCTTGGAACATAGGCAGTGGGCAGAATCCTGTCTCTCCTTTATCCCAGGATGTGAGTAGAAAGGGGAAACAACAGTTACAACGCAACTTTTACAACGCATTCTGTTACAACACACACCATTACAACGCAGGATCCTTTACAACGCATGCCTTTACAACGCATGACATTACATAGCAGATGCTATTACAACGCATGCCATTACAACGTAAGTATTGGTAAGTATGTCATTTTATTTAATCATTTATTTTTACATTTAAATTAAATAAATTTATTTTATTAATAGTATATATTTAGTTTTGGGTTATGGGGTACAGGGGTATTTTTAGGGTTCAGGGCTGGGTTTCGGTTATAGGGTACAGGGGTATTTTTAGGGTTCAGGGGTGGGTATGGGTTATGGGGTACAGGGGTATTTTTAGTGTTCAGGGCTAGGTTTGCGTTATGGGGTACAGGGGTATTTTTAAGGTTCAGGGCTGGGTTTGGGTTATGGGGTACAGAGGTATTTTTAGGGTTCAGGGCTGGGTTTGGGTTATGGGGTACAGGGGTATTTTTAGGGTTCAGGGTTGGGTTTGGGTTTTGGGGTACAGGGGTATTTTTAGGGTTCAGGGCTGGGTTTGGGTTATGGGGTACAGGGGTATTTTATGGGTTAAGGGCTGGGTTTGGGTTTTGGGGTACAGGGGTATTTTTAGGGTTCAGGGCTGGGTTTGGGTTTTGGGGTACAGGGGTATTTTTAGGGTTTAGGGCTGGGTTTGGGTTTTGGGGTACAGGGGTATTTTTAGGGTTCAGGGCTGGGTTTGGGTTTTGGGGTACAGGGGTATTAGGGTTCAAGGCTGGGTTTGGATTTTGGGGTACAGGGGTATTTTTAGGGTTTTGGGGAACTGGGGTATTTTTAGGGTTCAGTTTTTAAGTAAATAATTTAAATTAATTAAAAAAATTAATTTTAATAATTTTATTATTTATTAATAATAGTTCATTATTAATAATAGTTCTTTTAAAAATAAACTTAAAGTAATTTTCTACCCTACACTATCCAGCACTTACCCTACTATTACACTCCCCTGGAGTTAGATTTTTATTTTTAAAAACCTAAACTATTTTTTTAAATATATATATATATGTACAAATGTATTATTTAAAAATAATTTAATTTATTAAATTAATTAAATTTTAATTAATTAAATTTTTTTATAAAATAATATACTTACCTATACTTACGTTGTAATGGCATGCGTTGTAATAGCATCTTCTATGTAATGTCATGCGTTGTAAAGGCATTCGTTGTAAATGATTCTGCGTTGTAAAAATTGTGTTGTAACGGTGTGCGTTGTAAAAGTTTGAGATGTAACGTCATACATCCAGTAGAAAGAGATTGGCCTTGAGTAGTGGCCTTGAGTAGACGGGAAAAGCAGAGCCTCCATCGTGAAATCTCCACGGATGCTTGCAGACATCCCAAACTGTCTGCCTTCATCATTCAGGTGTACAAGTGAATACTCTTGTGCACCCCAACCATGTCAAGCTTCTCAGTTCTCATTCAATTTCACCAAGGGGGGAAATGAGTTCATTTTATGCTCTATGAGTTCATAATATTTACTCTCTGCTCATTTATGATTGGTACAATTACTTTAATATCTGCAATAAAAGATTTACTCGTGATCTACATTAGAATGGCCTTAGAAAAATATTGCTTCATGTTTCACTGTGTGCTCTGTTGGGAAAAGGGGAACACAAGTAACACCCAGTGTCTCTAAAAGTTACCAATCTATTCTTGTTACATATCAAAAGTGAACTCCATCTGGATAAGTTCCGTAGTGACTTGTGTGATGCCACTTGCCCATTTTGCCTGCCAAGCTGGTAACTTGAAACGCCTGTCTTTGTTTGACGGATAAGGGAAATGAATCCTGCCAGAAGGACCATCAGATCATCACGGATTAGGCTGTGAGAAAGGGTGGCTGGAGAGAGATGATGGTGCTGCGGCTGAGCCGGCTGAAGCTGAGGACCCGTGGATGATGCTGTATTGTCTACATTGCCTAAGTACAAAAAAGGCCCTGTGTTGTGCAAAAGTGCAGTCCCAGAGTCCTGTACTGAGTTATATTAGTTAACCTGGTCAGCCTGACTGCTCTCCCACTGCGCAGCTCCACCAGTTAGTGATGCCCTCTGAGCCCTGAGCTCTCTGCTCTGGTAAGTGTTCAAGCCCCTCCTCCACCGCAGGCTCCTGCCTGTGCCTTATCTCTGTTGGTCCAGGGGTAGAGCACTCTGCTCTTCTGCTGTTCCGCCTCTCTTGGATTTTCTGTGCCCTCTTTTCCTTATGTTTGCTCTGTCTTCTCACTGTTCTCTTTTGTTCTTTTTCTCTCTTTTCCTCGTGTTTGCTCTGTCTGCTCTCTGTTCTTCTTTACTCTTTTTTCCCTCTTTTCCTTGTGTTTGCTCGGTTTGCTCTCCCAAAAATCTTGTACCTGTTCCATGCTCTTTCACTTCCATGTTTGAAGGCTGAAATCTCACAACTAGACGACTCTGCAGCAACTTTATCTGAGAGGGAAAACAGCCCAGATTACACGCTCAGACCTATAAAATATACCTCAAACAAGGAGGCTTGGCAATCCCTACCATTCACTACTGTTACCTCACCTCCTAAATTCACTACATCATAGAATGACTACAGGGAGAAACAGATTAAATATGGTGTTTCATTGACCAGAAAATGACAGATAGGTGGAATTATGTGGCTCCCCTAGAAAGAGAGATGCTGCAACCTTTATGTCACCCTTTGACAAGAATTACTCTTGAATCATGGGACTATTTAACACACTGTAGGGGAATCACATCCTACCCTTACCCTTTAGCTCCAGTACATTGGAATACCCGGCCTAGACAGATCCCAATTCCAGATCTGGGTCACACCTGGTTGCTACCGCCTATGGCACAGCTTTCCAAACTTTTCATGTTGGTGACACACTTTTTAGACATGCAGCACTTCGCGACACTGTAATGCAGTGTAGCGAGCGAGCATAGTGGGGGGGGGGGGTATCCCCTGTGAACATTTTGAAAAAAGAGTGGGAAAATGGTACATTTTTAAGCAAATTTGAGAAAGCAGGAAGGCTAATAAAGCAATTGTGAATCTGTGCTAACAAAGAAAGTGACTGGCAAATCTGTCTATCACTTGTTCTCGCAGAGGCGGACCCCCGCAGGGGCTAGGGAGCCGTCGCCATAACCATACGCCGAGCCCCTGAGGGGCAACAAGGGGGGAAGATGGCACCAGGAGCGCGAAGCAAGGGCGGGAAAACGGGGTCTCCCGAGGTGCCTGGCTCGCCCCCCCCCCCTTGTTTCTGGGCTTCCGCCGCCGTGCCGCGGCCAATGGGGGGGCAGGCGATATTCGAACCCCCCAATGAGGGGATCCACTAGGCAGAGGCATACTGGGGGGGGGGCATATAAGCGCACTCCCCCCAGCAATACTCCTATGCACAGGAGCAGGGGGAGCAGCACGGCGCTGAAGAATCTTGTCCCACCCACCCACACCAAGGGATCAGCATTGGCGCAGGGCTGAAATAGGGAAAGAGCGTGGCGAAGAGCTACGCTGAGAACGGTTGGTACGGAGGCACACCGGAGAGCGGTGCGCCAGAATAGGTCCACTCACCTTCATATGCCACACGGCTGGGTGAGATGGCCTAAGGACAGCGGCTCTGGGATGCCTCACGGCTGGGTGACATGCGACGAAGAGAAGGGGGAATATGCAGAGACGGCGCTCGCAGCCCAGCCCCCGCCAGATGGCAGGGCACAACAAGGTCCGAAAGGTAGCGAGGCAGCCTAACTCTGGGACAACGAATATCCCCTTCCCACGCTGAGGAAGCGCAAGGAAATCCAACCTACAGAAAACCGCCCTAGAAGGGCTAAGAGACATTGGCAAGGAAATGTATATGACATAACATGCAAATGCAAGTAATACCTGTTTCCTTGTAACCCTTAATAAACTGCGGCCAACAAATGAACACCACAAAGAAAGGTGTAGTGGCTTTTTTGGCGGGAGGGGAAGTAAGAAATGTTATTTGTAATTCACTGCAAGAGTGGGGCAGAGTGCGTAGGTTATGCTGATATCCTAGGCATGCAAAAAGAAAACAATTTATTGAGTGTAAGGTTAAGTTTGTGCCTGAAACAAGAATATAATCATGTACACATTGACACATGCCCCAGTGATTTTACGGAACAAAAAGTGCGGGTGTACGCACTGCCAACCCTTTCAACCCTGCACAAAGTCCACCTGCTGCCTTGCTGAATATAAGTAGCTCAAGATGCATGGATCTATGCAAAATTTTCTTAACAGTAAAACTGGCTGACTACTCCTGACCTATATAATGCTATTCCACGATCTTTGAAATCTCGTGTAAGCACTGTTCTTTCTTTTTGGAAAATCTGCAGCAGTTGCTGGAAACTATCTTGGAGACGCAAACAAAGCTCATTATGTGCACAAAGTAGTAGAGACATTTCATTTAATTGTATGTGTGTGTTTCACGTTTGTTCAGCCCTAATCAGAACAGCAAATATATAACCAAGCATTGCTTTCACAGGTGCAGGTAGGGCAGATATCATTTAATTTCTGTAGAGTCAACTATAACCATTATTGTTTGATTTTGGAAAACCACCGAGCATGAGCCCCTTTTAGAAAGAGAGCAGGGGTCGGAAGGAAGTATGCCTGTCATGACTTGATGAAAGGGAAGCAGATCCTGTCAGGCAAGGATAGGGGCAGTCTGTCAGGCAGGAGTACTGACAGGAGAGGGGGTCAGGGATTCGGCAGACAGGAGGGAATGACAGGAGGAGGCTGTCAGGCAGGAGCATTGACAGAAGGGGAGGAATCAGGGATGTAGCAGGAAGGAATGACAGGAGGGGGTGAGGGATTTTAAAGGCAGAAGGGACTGACAGGAGGAGGCTGACTGACATGAGGGGGTCAGGAATGTGACTGGCAGGAGTGGCAGACAGGAACTGTCAGGGGCAGTGATAGGAGGAGGGGTGGGGGGGTCAGAAATCCAGGTCTCATTAGTTCCGGCTCTGCCTGCATGCCTCCCCCAGAATCTCCTCCCCCGCTGAGCCTGACGTCAGACCGGCACCACGCCCCCTGTCACGACCCCGAAGGAGGAGGGTGAGTATGGGAAGGATGGGCTGTGGGCGCTGTCCTGACCGGCACCAACTGACATACTGACCTCCTCCTATAGGCCTAGTTCTTCCAAATGGAGGCAGCCCGCACCCTTAAACTTTGCCACATCTAGCCATTCGTTCTTCTCCGCATACATTTACTTACCCAACCGAAATAAAGGCTTTTTGCCCTTACTAAACTATGCTCTTGTGTACACGTCTGTACCGCCATGAACCTATTTTTAACCCCCTTTGCTACTACACAACATTGTGCTCTTCAATATGCAAGCAGAATTTAGCCCCTGTAAAATTGTTGTTCTTACCCCCATCGAGGTCTATATCCTTGTGCCGCCATGCACAGACCTTAACCCTGCCTTCCCAGAGTTCACTTTAGTCACATGGCATCCATCGCTCAGTCCATGATGTCCCTTCACTCGCTATAAGACAGTTTGCCTCTGCCACTCATGTTTGTAGGCCCATTCATATAACTTCCTTTGCCGCAGTTTCGTGCAGCTCCAGGCTTTCCTATATTAATCTTTGGGTGTACTACCACTTTTGTATACTGGCTCATGCAGTTCCATATTGTATTCTGACGTATACGCTCTATATTAATAAAATAGCATGTGTAACCCTGTTTCCTACGGGCATATAGAGCACATTGAACACCCCCACCTTTCGTCCTCTGGCCATTGCACCTCGACTGCCCCCCACCTATTGCAAAATCTTTTTTCCTTTTCTGCTTGCATATGATTTCTTAACCACGTGGAGGTGGGACCATGGGGTTCAGGGAACTGCCTCTGTAATTAGAAATTGTAAAATTAAAGTATGCAAATGCAAGCCCTAGTCGGGTACGGCCCTTCTCCCACAGTGTAAGTTCAAAGGTTGAGGATAAGAAAAAGAATACTAGCATAAAATAAAAAGAATACTAGCATAAAATGTATAGACAGGGGTGGGTCGGAGTGATGGGCAGGAGAAGTAGATTCTGATGATGGGCAGTCTTGAAGGAGTAATGACAGGCATGCAGCTGCGTGCAGGCAGAGCCGGATGTGTCAACGAGGCTCTGACATGCTGCATGGGAGCAAGGATTCTCTCGCAGCCCCCACACCCGGCCCCGGTGCGTCCTTACTTGTAGTCCGAGTCGGCGTCCTCATCTTCCTTGCCGTTTGACTGCATGGGCCCCTACGCCACGAAGTTGGCGTGAATTTTGTGCCCGCGGCCGCCAACCTGCAGCTGAAGTACTACACACTGTGTCAGAAGGAAGTGTGCAGCAGGTCAGTCAGGCCAGCCAGAGGCTCGATGTGCATGGTGCGGGCTTACAGACTGCAGAGCCTGGTGGCCACCTGCTTGTTCTCGGGGCCCGCCATTTCCTCCTCGTCCCCGACCTAACACTCCTGCCAGGAATGGCTCTGCGGACCGAATTGCGCGTGTGCCGTGCGTGCACACTCTCGCCTAACGGTCTCCTTCTCCTTTCTGCACAAACGTACTGCACAGTATCGGGGTCATCCCGCGACACACCCACCATTTGCAGATGACACAGTACTGTGTCGCGACACAGAGTTTGGAAAGCTCTGGCCTACGGGATGTGTATAAAAATGGGGTGGTCTGATCCTTCAAATAAACTGAGAATACCTATCTTAGCCCAGAAAGGGAAAGAATCCACTGCTTAGAAATCAGACATTTGGTCAGCCATCAACAAAAATAAAGAAGAAGCACTGCGTCTACTCATCTTTTTCGAAAACCTCTTCCAATGCCTCAACATCTGCGAAGTACCTGAACTCGCAAATGTTCCCTAATATCAACACATGGTCCTTGTACCAACACTTTCCGTACCAAAAGTGTTGGGAAGAAGACTTAGGCACCACACTAGATGACAAACAATGTGATGTAATATATGCTTGCAAAAATAACCACAATGCTCAAGAATAGGTGAGCCCTTATGGGATACAATTTAGGTGACACTACACACCTGCAAAACTAAACACAATAGATAGAGGACATTGACCAGAGCAGGTGTAGATCATGAGCTGCAAAACACACAAGATGATAGACGGAATGTTGCACAATGGCAAAACATTCACACCCAGTCACAGATCTGGGTTTAATCCATCGTTATTTTGCTCACCAAGCCACCCCAGTTCAGATCTGGCAATCACCGAAGAGTCACGAAAGATATTAGATCAGGGAGGATCAATGGCAGTGATCCTCCTTGATCTAAGTGCGGCCTTTGACACGGTCAGCTATGCCACCTTGCTGAACCGTCTTTGTAACATCGGTGTCACAGGCGATGCTCTACGGTGGTTTGACTCATTCCTGAACAACAGATCTTTCCAGATCTTTGACGGGGACATAGTATCAGCCAGAAAATCCCTGAATTGCGGGGTACCGCAGGGCTCTTCATTAAGCCCTGCGTTGTTCAACGTATATATGAAACCTCTGGCTGGGATCGTCGAACCATACGGTATAAAAATTGTATTGTATGCTGACGATACCCAGCTAGTGGTTTCATTGGCCCAAGAAGGCACCAGACATACTTCAGAAGGCCTGATGAAATGTCTAGAGGATGTCAAGGAGTGGATGACATGCTCCTCCTTAAAACTTAACGGAGACAAAACTGAGCTCATGCTCCTGGGCTCAGTATCACCAGCGTCTCTCACCTCCCTCTGGCCTTCGTGCCTAGGCACCCCCCCCCCCCCACTCCCAAGGTTAGCGTAAAAAGCCTGGGAGTATGGCTTGATAAAAATCTCTCCTTCTCCACTCAGGCCACCAAACTATCGGCCACATGTTTTGGTCTACTTAGAACTCTTAGGAAAGTTCTTCCCCGTCTACCTATGGAAGCAAAACAAGTGGCAGTACAGGGCCTGATTCAGTCTCGGCTGGATTCGAACAACGCCCTGTATGTTGGTGCCCCCGAGATGACCCTGCGAAAGCTACAGGTGGTGCAGAACTGTGCAGCCCGCACCCTGCTACAGATTCCACGGACCCAGTCAGTCAAACCCGCACTGATCAGCTTACACTGGCTCCCAGTGAGACAGAGAGTGGCGTTCAAGGCACTATGTATTGCCCATCGGGCCTTCTGGAAGTCAGGCCCAGTTATCATTGACAAACTAGTAACTCGATACCACCCAAAGAGAAACCTTCGTTCTGCAGAGACTTTTCTGACCGTGGTACCCAGAGTAAGGAGAGCCAGGACCGGAGGAAGGCTGTTCTCCGTAAACACCGCTAAGATGTGGAACACACTCCCCCTACAACTCCGGACCAATTCAAACCTACTTTCTTTTCGCAAACAATTGAAAACTTATCTGTTTGCCAGATCCACCGATTCCTAATCCTTCCGTCACTCCCAGTTCTGTCTTCATGCTTCAGCGCTTGGACGCCCTTTGGGGCAGCAATCGCGCTATATAAATAACAATACAATACAATACAATCATGAGCTACCAGTAGTTCTCTAGCTCCTTGTAAGTAGCTCTCCTGTGTGCACCCCAGCCTAGTGCAAACAAGCATTGGCATAGCCAATAGGTCTCGCCTTTGGGACCTTATAGGTGTTTAGCCATGCAACAGTTGATGTTGTTGCACCAAGGATATTGTGCTGGATAATTAAACACTGATAAGGTCCCAAAGGCGAGACCTATTGGCTATGCCAATGCTTGTTTATTATACTAATAGTGAATAACGGGAAAATATTCACTATTAGTATAGAATATAGAAGTATACAGAATATGGAATGCGGAGCAGCACCTGTATTCTTGGCATTGATTTTGCCACCTCTGAGGCCAGGGGTCGCACGGAGCAAGCCACGGGTAACAGCTGTGACCCGTGGTGATCCTTAAATGACATCCATGGCATATGGGCGTCCGCAGACATTTTTCCAAGGGGGGGGGGGCAAAATGTTAACATCATCACTATCCTCCAACATGATGTGTGCCAGGTGGGGCATAAGAAACACTGGGGGGCAGAACTGGGATAGACTCAATTAAATGCCAGGAATCAAGGACAAGTGACTGACCCTGCCACAGGCCAACAAACACCACCTGTAAGGAAAACGCCAAACTTTCTGACAAGGTGCTTTATCTATGTCTGCTAGGTGTGCAGACTTCTGGGTCCTCGATGCAACACCAATCAAGGCTGTTGTCAGCACGATTCGATTTTTATCCGAATACTTTAAAACAGCCTATGATTAAAGCACCAGATTGAATATACTGTATGCACAGTGTATGTTAGAGATTATTTGTAGCACACATATTTACTATTATTGGCTTCTTGGTGTTAGAATTCATGATAACTCAAACATATCAAAAGTTAATATAAAATGTGACTTGTGTTGCTGCGGAGTGGATGGCCTATTGTAAAGGTTGACTGGTCACCTTTCACACTGCTGCGTTTGTATGTTACACTGGTACTAATAAGGCAAAATCTTTCCAGAGACTGTTAGCATGTGTACACACGTCAAAATAATAAAATATCTGAAAATATACTGCATTACGCTGCAGCCTTTTTCTTATGCATAATTTAGTCAACACTACGGCATAATGATGTCATCCTTTGCTGCATAATTAATTCCAGTGGCCCCACAGCAGGCAGCACATTGTAAAAGTGCTTGTGAATGAAGCCGGGTGACTGTAAGTTTGCGAACTTAGTTTGGTGTGCTTGCAAGTCCTGTATTGCCAATCCCTGGTGAGTTGCAGCTACTACTGCTGAAACAAGGCCAATGGAGGTACCTTTGGGTGAGGCAGACTGGCCTCAAGGGCAGGGCCAGCCATAGCCCTGGTGGTGTCCTGTGCATTAATGTTTGTTAGTGCCCCCAATGACCACCTCTTCCATGGATTCCCTCACTACCACCCTTTAACTGTGCCCCCCAAGTTTCCATAACCACTCTCTCTCTGATGCATTTAATTTGGTTTACAGCGCCACTCATACCATTGTCGGGTGTCGGAGCACTTTACATCACACACATTATACAGAGACAATCAATATGTGTGTAAATCACTGTATAGAAAATGTTACATAAGACTAAGGACTACAAGGTGTAGGAGTCACATGACAACCATACTAGTAGCCAGTATAGTTTTATAGTGATTGGCCTGGAGAAACACAATACCCGGAATTTAAAACGTAATACCATGGTTGGGGCTTCTCCTTAATAATCAGAATTGATTTCTGTCCAATAGAACACTTTTTTTGGACATTAGGATAATCAAAGGCTGGGGTGGGGGGGCTAGGGGGGGAGTGGAACATAACACTCTAATTTATACCTTGCAGTTTGTATGCAGCTCTTAGATGACTGTTAATAGCTCACTGTTCTAAGTTAGGATGTAAACTTATAAACTGCAAGTAACAAAAGGATCTCTCTGACAAAAGCAGTAGCCCACTGACCTATTTACATTAAGTGCACTTTGTGATCTGCATGGCGCATGTTCTTTGCAGCCGGTACATTAACCCTCTGAGCTACCTTTCCATGAGTCAAAACTTCCACTAGACAAAATTCAGATCTCTCTCTAGGAAGAACATTAATCACCAGAGTCATCATGACATTTTTATTGTTGCCGAAAATTACTGGAGGCCAGGAAGGAGGAAGCAAGCGTTTTTAAAACCATAATATACTTGCAAACATGATGCCTCCACCTAAAGTCAGCACTCCACCGGTCACACTGGTTGCACCACCCTAGAGCTGGCCCTTCTCAAGGGTCCTGTGACCTCAGTGACTGTTGTTCTAGGGCGTTCTGCTTCATTGGCCTGCCCGCAAGACTGGAGGTGAACTTCAGTATGGATAGTGGTGGACAAGCCTTGAAGGTTAACCTACACTTGTCATGCTAGGGTCCACCTGCTGGTGCGAAGACACCAGGACTTCTAAGGTGTTGCAAAGCCTTCTAAGGTCTAGCATGTCAAAGAGAGCACAATCCTGAAACACACATACATATAAGACTAGTCGGTCATATAGTCATAACAATATTGTAACTGTGTATAATCTGTAATTTCCAATTTTTAGAACAGAACAGGGCAACAGATAAAGTACATGTTCATATCATCTTTTTTCTTTATTTGAAGATCCATAAAATGTGAAGTAGATAAAAGACAGCCGACACGTGTTTCGTCAGTACTAACAATAAGTACTCAGACTTTTTCAAGGCTATAAAGGCGGGATGTCATGGCGCGTATGTCTTCTTGTCGTACAATAATAACAGTATATAAAAGGTTCAGCAATCAATGTAAAAAGGAAGGGTCCATAACATCCAATGGAATGGTCTGTAGTATAGTAATATAGATTATGGCAGAACTGGTAGACAACTCCAGCAGTGAAATTTAAATACTCCCCTCCTTGTAAGAATAATGTTGTAATCAGTGGGAGTATCAGTGTTAAACTCCTGAAATGTGGCCTCAGTAGGAAAGAGGCAGTGAGATAGCCGGTGGCACCACCTGATAATGACGCCTAGAGAGCTCTCTAGGCGTCATTATCAGGTGGTGTACGTGTGTTTCAGGATTGTGCTCTCGTTGACCTTTTCTTTCTGGTTGTACATTTGTCAATCTTTTGATTGACAATTGATCCATCTTGGTAGTGGGGGATAGCGGTCTATGTAGCACTCCGTCTTTAACAACTTAAGATTTTGTTTATTTATCCAGCATTATTGTCCATCATATGATTGTTTGTGTATGTGCGGTTCATCCAGTTTTGGATACACCACTACCGATCTCCTTATACACTAAGGTCTAGCATGTGATTGTGCTCTCACCGTAGAGTGGCCTGGTGGACTGATTATTAAGGCTGAACCTACAGCCAGATTCATCATTGTAAAATCGGCTCGCAAAGGGACAGATTCTGAGAATCTGGCCCTTTGCGAGCGCAATTTTTGCATTTGGGATTCATCACCCCAAATGCAAAAACCGCAAATTGCGAAATCACTAAATTGCGAGGATTTGCATTTAAGGATTCTCTATTTGAGATTCCTTAAATGCAATTCATGAACCATTTTTGAATTGCGAAATCGCTATTTTTGGCCGCTATTTACCACGAAGTCTGACTTCGTGGTAAATAGCGAAAACTTAGAAAAATGCACTTTAGTGCACTTTTCTAAGTTGTATGTTACACACACACGTCCTTTGGACATGTGTGCGCAACATCAGTCTACATTTGCATTTCAGGGGTGCTACAGGGTGTGCTGTGGACACCCCTGGCACCCTTGAAATCGCATCTTTATTTGCGATTAGCTCCCATTCATTCCTATGGGCCCATAGGAATGAATGGGGAGTCATTCCTTATTTGCGATTAGCAATTTGCTAATCGCAAATAAGGAAGCTGTAGAAATCGCAAATAATATTGCGATTTCTACATAAATCCTGTTTTGCGAGTCATTAATAGCGATTCCTTAATAATCGCTATTAAGGACTCGCAAATCGGGACATTGATGAATCTGGCAGCTAGTTCCCAGTTCCCAATTCAGCAGCTCTGACCATAGTGCCACATCCTCTCCCCCACTGAACACCGTACTGCCCCACTGAGAAAAACTCCCACTGTCTTCAAGTACAACCCAATTGTTGCCTGATATAAACATCTGGATGCGGCTCAATTTAAATTACACACTAGACAAGAGCAATATGCGGCCTACAAAAAAAAAAGTTACAACATCCTGGAAAAAGCAAACACTTATAGGGAATGCAAAATTTAGCAAACCATGGGAAATGTAAGCAGGAACAACATGGTTACCGTAATGCTTTTACACTCACTATTCAGAAATCAGTGAGTGTTTTTGCCTGAAACGTTAAGGACACGACTACAGGGCCCTGAATGGACCCATTTCAAAATCCATTTCTTATACCCTTACAAAAGGTAAGATGTATGGTAAAAAGACCACATCTCTGGACGCAGAGCCGCAGTACACATTTTGTTTTCCAATCCACACATTGCAGTACCTCCAGGATTGGTGCACTAGTTCCAAGTCCAGGAAAAACAAAGACAAGAAAACAAAAATAGTGCTTCACTGGCAAACTCTGTAATAGTGGCGCTAATGTGTTTCAGTGTGAATAAAATCAGTTTGGCCAGTTTGCTACCACTCTGTCTTACTTTATTTAGTTATTTATCTATTTTTCATATTTTTAGCCTTTTATTCCCAATGCTGCCCTTTGGAATTAAAATGTCAGAAACATATGACATTTCCAGCAAAAGCTTCTTTCTTTTTTGGGTCCATTTCACAGGGAAGCAAATAAAAGAAAGGAGAGGAAAGAGAGTGAGAACCCCGTCTTGAAGTCACGGTTTTCATGGGCGTCTGCAGGGGGGGCAAGGAGGGTCGCTCCAGGGGGGGCAAGCGCCCCTCCTTGTGTCCCCCTGCGGACGCCCATGCCATGGCAGCACCCACTCCCATCCTCGCACTTGTGATTGGATAGCAGGCTCCCCACTAACCTGCGCTACAGGACCCTCCCCTCGCACCTTAGGCGTATTAAACTCCCCTTTGCCAAGGGCCTACAACATTCTTGAAACGTGTTGCACACTGTATGGTAATCTCCTAGCTTGCAATGTCAGGAGTATTTGCAGATGTGTATTTTTTGTTTCACCTCTCTGTCCGCTCACATGCCCCGAGCGGGTGGCCATTGTTCAATCTGTACCAGTTGATGGCGTTTCTGCTGGTAGATTAGACTCTGTCCGGCGCCAGATGATGATTGTTTTTGATTATTGTTTTACTGTCTGGATGAATGTTTATACCCTTTTGAAAACCCAATAAAAAGTCTTATTAAAAAGGTTTCTACTGTTCGTGCATGACTAGCTCATCCTCTCCAGATGTGTGCTTTACATTTTAGGCATTGTAGCCCTGCTGCTCCCCTTATATTCAGTAGTACAATCCCACAATGGACCTGAAAACGTATATAACTCTAGCTCTGCGCGTAGGACGGTGGAACCTCCCAGGGTGGGATCTGATCAGAGCCACGCACTCTGGGATCTAATACTGTAGTCACTGGCCCTCTAAACTCAGCAGCAGAGATACAGAAGGCAAAGCATGCATTCATTTGTCAAGTATGTGTTTAAAACACAGTTTTCTACAACATCAAAGGAAAATGGCCTGCTTTAAAGAAAGAAGCTTACTTTTATTTGAAATCAGTCATGGGCATGGCGGTCTATTTGCCCTTACAGTCCACCATCCCAGGGATGTTGACCAATCGGAGTGAGCTGCAATTTGTAACCAGCCTTTTTAATATTAATTTGATAGCTCGGACTGCGACACATCGTAGTTGCTCATGTTGCGAACCAACCTTTTAATAAATATATTGGTTCGTAAAATAAGTTTCTGGTCCCAAAAAATTGTTTGTAAATAGCAATCGTGTTTTGTGACTAGAACAAAAGTACACCCGGCCTCTAATTCTACCATGGACGCTAAACCTACTGTAGATAATTTAGGTAATTAACCTTTTGTGATTAGGAGAGCTTGGAAACGACAAACGGTGGTGCTAGGTCCTGTATATAGCTCAAGTTAATTGTACTCTTTTTCATTGCAACATATGAAAGTCCTATTTGTGCTGAATTGTAAATCTTTGGACAGCACCAGTTCGTACATTTGTATTTAAAAAGTTATTTGTGATGAACAAGTACTTCTAGGTATAGGAGTTTTTATCCTCTTCACATTTACTAGGAAATTGCTATATAGAGTAGGCAATGCCCATGACCAATAGTGCTTGCTTGACAACGTTTCTAAGCACACGTACATAATCCCCCATTTACTGATGTCGGGTTTATCATTAGCAGTTCATTTTTATAAGCGCACTCCGTTTTGACAGGTGACAGAACTGCGTCAGGTACCGATAAATGGCGTTGCCCAATATCACACAGCGTGGTTAAGTGGGGAGAGCCAGGATTAGAACTCAGAGCTTCTTGTTCTGCAGGCAGCGTCTCACGTATAATAGCGCACCGGCAGTGGCAGCAAACACGTGTGTAGCAACAGGGCATGGGAGCAGTTACACGGCACTGCGGTTGAAAGTGGGATGGCTGGGGTGGGGTTCAGGTGAGTGGTTACAGCAACGAGGGGCACTGAAGCGACCAGTTGATTACAGAGGAGACTGGCTGAAGATTGTTTCCCCTCTACAGGCATTTATTTTAAAACTGGTCACTACTACAGTGTGGGCTTTATGACTGATAACAAACCGATAAACCAGTAACTCTCTTCCTTCACGCCTTCTAGCGAGTATGTTTATATCCGACAGCTGTTCACCCGCCTTTTTTCACATTTTAACAAGCACATGTAAGTGATGCTCCCCCTAGTCAGCTTAGTTCACATTTGCATGTCTAATGACCCCTCCCTTCCCCTCGCAGGGTCGTTTGCACCCACTGAAGGCCCACACCGAGCTGGGTTTGAAGGGAGAGGGGAGGAATTGGAGATTTCGTTAAACTCTTCATCCCGCGCTCCATTTAAGGCTTTATCACTTGGCCAGAAACGACCTTAACGGTTGCGCGCGGAGCCCACAATCCTGGCTAGATAACTGGGTAGAAATAAGCTTATATGGAAGCAGCCAGCCAATCAGAATCTGCCCAGACAGCACAAACAAGTTATCTTCCTCTCAACAAGATATGTTTCAGAATGTATGACCCGCCAGCGCCCAATAAATAGCCCCCTTCCCTGCGCTGGCAGAAAAATAGACGTGATTAGTGTCTGTGCAGCAGCACAACAATTACAACTCATTTCAGAGCCACAATCACAACATAAGGGGGGCGAGCGGAGGGAGCGCGGGGAATGTAGATTCATAGAAAGGCTGATTGTGCGCTCAGAAGCGCCTCCTGCTCCCGCACACTGCCCGCCCCTGCGCCGGGAAATGTATTCCATGTCCAAGGGCAGGTCGCTAAATTCAGAAGGGCACCAGAGCCTCGTACAACCTCGAATGCACCCAGAAATATACGCCTGACCTCTGTAAAAGGTGCCTCGTATTTTCCCTCGTAACAATAGTTTTTCATATGAATGTTTTATATGCAGGTTCTTAGGTTGACGCCTCTCTTCGAGACTATTTTTAAACCTGTAGTCTTTGTTTGACCAGATTGGGTAGTCTCTGGGGGTGTAATGTAACTGCGCAATGCACTTGTGTGTGTTGAACCAACACGTGTTGTCTAGCTCGAGTTTTGTCTGCCCATTTTCTGCCTCCCTCTCATGAAATCTCTGCTTCCGGACTGTGTGGCCCAATTGGATATTTGCATCTCTGTCTCTGGGTATATGCTGCTTTATTTATACATGTATTACACAAAGAAACTATACACATCCATCTCTGTAGGAGTGACTTAAAATGAGCAAGCTTTCTCTGGCTGAAAAGTAATTTTCGAAACTGATAGCACACTTTGTGCCTGATTATCTGATATAACCTCACTGCCTGCTTGAAGCTGCAAGTACTCTAGCTCTTTGACAGTATGATGCTATTGACATCTGGTTGAGCTCCTTTGCTTTAAGAAAGATAACCAAGCCTGTTCCTCGCGCTGAAAGGAGGCAGCAGGGGGACGGGCGAGAGGAGTGTGCTAGTGCTAAATAAAAAAATTGAAAGCGTTTCACTTGAGAGAGCGAGCAGTGCCAGGAGCGATAATTGCTACCATATGGCGCTGCGCGCTCCCGCAAGTGAATCGCTACCGTGCACGCGTTGCCATTGAAGGCAATGGAACGCGTGCACATTTTTTGCTGAAAAGCCAAAGCGATTACTAAAGGTCTTTTAGCCTAGCAGTGAATGCGCACTGCGTAGGCGAGACCTAAAAAGCTATTGCCTTGTTGAGTTATTATTTGTATGCCAAAATTAAGAAGCATATATTCAAAGTGATTTTTTTTTTTCAGAATTCATAAGCTGTTGCTTTGAAAATAATATTTGAATTTTCAAAATGTATTTAAAGCTATTATTTGACTTGGAGAGATGTATTGCTCCCATTATTACCTTGGTACCAGGGGGTTCAGCTATGGCTGTTAAGTATTACCCTTGAAGAGGGTCATACTGCGGTCAACTCTGCCTAAATCACTGTGATCACTGCTGACAGTCTTGGATAACATGGCCACAACTATGTCACTAATATTAGTAGTTCAGGATTATTGTCTTTGAAAATAAATAGCTCTTGTTACGGAAAAGGTTGGAGACACCAGGACCGTAGTATTGGAGACATTATGGGGAACCCGACATGATATTACACATGTGAAGGACATGCTCAGATATGGTCCTGGGATCACTGTGCCGCCACTGGAACCAAGCTTCACCGGCCTGTAAAGCCCCAATCAGGGCGAAACTGGCTTTAGGTTGCTTGTATTCTGGTTCACAGAAGACCTATCCTGGAAGTTTGTGCTGGGCTGTTTCTTTTGGAGCAGGGTCAATTCTGATTTGCATATGACTGGGTCCAAACTGAGTTGACATGGTGAACCAAAAATGATGGACTGGAGTGTGGCCCAGAGTGCATTCCAGCATTCCATTGATCCCCTTATTTTTTTTTAAGTTGCCGCTCTATATGTGTGATGGGTATGCCCACACATGGGTTCCCTGTTCACTGCACCACTAGCACCAAGCTACATCTGAATGAGGAGCCCCAATCAGGACAAAACCAGTCTTGGGTTGTTTGTGTTTCGTTCAATGAGGACCTGTCCTGGCAGTTAAGGCACAACAGTTCCTATTGGAGCATGGTCAAGGCTAATTTGCAAATGGCTGGTTCGAAACTGGGGTGGCATGCTGGGTGAAAAATTTATGAACTGGAGGGCGGCCTAGGGCTATTGCCAGCAGCTGAGATTAATTCAAGCATTCCATCCATCACTTTGTTGTTTTTGCACTTTCAGAAACTTGGCATTTTCAAGTTAAACCAACTGTACCTTTCTGTCAGTGCCCAGGGGCACATGACTGTGAATGGCTCTCCTTTGCTCTGTTGTGAGTCCTTCCAGACTTGGGAACAAAAGGGGCCCGGGTGTGGAGCAGGGTGTTCCTCTCCTGAGCAAAGTTGCCTGAGGGTTGTACTTAGCCCTTCTGAGCTTCAAAGGATATCACCACGGCTACGCCCAACCCCTTTATGACTTCTAGGGGCTGCCTGGCCTGCCACTGACAAATGCAAATCACACCCAGGTCTGCATGCCCTTTATTAACCTAAACAGAATGGAGTCAAAAGGGGAAGGTTAGACAAAGGGAGCATCCCCCACACACTGGGTATAAGAATTGCACCTTTCGAACCTCTCATCAGAACACTTCTGAGTCTATGGAAGAATGAGAAGGACTGGTCTGCAGTCTGAAGAAGAAAGACTGGACATGCTTATCTTGAACCATGGCTCCCCAGAAGGGAGTCCAAGGATCAGTTGGCTGACTTCCTGTTTTAGGTATAGGGATTGCATCAAGCGTCCAAGGGCCTTTCTGCAACTGCCCAGCTGACCAGCACCAACTGGACCTACGTGGAGCTGCCTGAGCACTGCTGCTGGCTTCTGCCAGAGTTAGTCCTGATCCCCAAGAGGTACTCTCCAGTTCATGGACCCTTGGATTCATCAGAGGGTATACTTTCTGAACTCCACGTAAAAATACAGATGTTCTAGACTTTTAGTGAAACCAAACTGACTGAGAAACGACTGACTTTATTACTCTTGTGGGGAAAGCAAAACAAAAATACAGCATGGAAAATGCGAAAAAGTTTTTAAAAAAATGAAATCCACATTTTCTGATGGAGATGCACCTAATAGTTGCACGCTCTTCCACTTTGCTCTCTGCAAGAGATGACCCTGCCCACAGAAATCAATGAAATCCCACAATTTTCAACCAAGGACGAGTTTCTTCATCCTCCTGCAAGATATTTTCAAACAACCTTTGTCTAGCAGGGATGGTATATGGCATGATTTCAGAGGATATGCCAGGCTGTGTGGCAATGCTCATCCTCATTTTTGGGCAATGTATGGCTGTTGAGTCAGTGTAGCTATGAATCTTTTTCATGCAACTGATCCTGATGGTGACTTGGAATCCTCAGTCTGAAAATCTTACACTTCTTCATTTCCTTCTTCTCATTCATCTGGATTTCTCCCCTCCTGTTATTTTTGTTCATAAGACATTACAGGAATGGTTTGCATGTCCAAAAAGAAAAGTACGATAAATAAAATATATGCAGTCTATTTAGTGGAGAGTTCGACTATGTCAAGGAATACAATGATCTATGCAAAAAAGTCAAGATCTATTTGAATGTGAAACAATGCATTATCAGGACCCAATCAAACCTCTGCAGTAGTCCATACGGATTCGCAAACCCTCTGCAGACCCTGGAAAAAGAATGGGTGGGACCAGTTTTCCATCATTTTGAGATATCAATCCCACAAGGTTTAAAATGTGGAAACATTTTAATGAAACACTATGCCGTGACTTTTTTTAGCTGTATACATGCTTTCGAACAACATGGAAATTAAAAACAAACTTCACATACATGGTTTTTTTTGTTCTTATATTTTGCCTACTTTCAAATAAATTCTCAGATTTTTTTTGCTGTGTAGTTGGGGGATGACTGCGGAGAACCACGCCTCCGCTTAGTCACAGGTGATCGCTGCTCCGCCCTCAGCGATGGTGGACAGTCCTGGCGGTTAGCTGAATCGGCGTCCTCGCGTTCTCGTGTCTTGGTGGGCTGTAAGTGAAAAGATGGCCTCGGACAGTGGTTGCGGAGCGGAGTGGAGCCCTGTGTAGCCTTGCGATGCACCTGGGAAAAGGAGGAGTAATACGTGGCAGTAATTACCTTGAAGGAGCAGAAGGTTCGGCCATTTCAGGGACTGCTGCATGGTGTTCTGCGGGTAAGATTTCAATCTCTGACCGCGGTGCGCTGCAGAGCAGAGCAGAGCAGAATATTGGTCCCAGCCAAAGGCACCCTGGGGATAGATTTGACGGGAGCACTTGATGGAACGGGGGAGAGGTATTTAGCGGCAAGGACTGGCATCCCCTAAAACATTTACTGCATTTACTGTATTCTGGGAAATTGAGTCCAAGGTGCAGCTACTTCTAAAATGGGGAAAATATTAAATACTCGCCCTCCTAAGGTGAAGACTCAGCGACTTCTAGCCAAGGAAATGAAGGAGGCAAAAGAGGCAGCTCGCTTAGCTGGGTTGGAAAGCGCCCCTCATGTACATGGCCTTGATTCCACATTTGAAAAATCCGAGGGAGAGGACTGAAATTCTGCTGCTGCAATAGCAGTTATAGAACAGCCAGTCCAGCTAGGGGGAGTACCTGGTAAGGATGGAATCACTACGAGTCCTCCTTTGCGTTTGCAAGAAGAAGGCGAAGTTGATATTCAAAAGATAGCGAGTGCCACGAAGGAGCGTAAACAATTTTCACTCTTCCTTAAAAAGCCAATGCTGCAAGCTTCCTCTCCTGGTTGCAGTTTGAGCACGCAGAACACTAAGGAGCATCCTGGCATCGAAGGAACCACAGCTAGGATCGATACACCAGAAATACGGTGTGTGGTCCCTGGATCAGATAATGCACAAGTAGCTCCAAATGCTCCAAATGCTGACTCTTCTATTAATATTGAAACATCGGTCCGGTTCAACTCTATCCATCACGATGAAGAAACTGCTCTATTCACTATTCAGAGCGGGACGTCTGCAGCAAATTTGTCAAACTTTGAAAATGCTCAAGTTACATTGATACCCTTGGCTAGAACCTTGGTTCAGTCTATAGCCCCTCAACAGGAGGAGTTGGGACAAGGAAATTTATCTCCAACTGTAAATCTGGCCAGCCCCAATCCTAACATTGATTCTAACCTCAATTCTAACCTAATGGTTGAGTCAGGGGGGAATTTCAAATGAGCATCAAAGACATGTTAAATCTGATTTTAGAGGAGGTCCGCGAAAAAAACTCAGACTGCAGAACTGGCCTTCCTCAATCTACGTCTAGATAAGATTGAAAGTACAACGAGAAGTCTCCCAGTTTCCGAGTTAAGCTCCAGGAGGCTGAAGAGAGGATATCAGCCTTAGAGGACCAGCTATCGTCTGTTATACAGGAGGTTAAAGCAGTAGCCAAATGCAAGCATACGTTAGAAAATAAAATGGAAGAGTTGGAGAACCACTCCCGAAGATCGAACCTTCGTATAGTCAGTGTTCCAGAGGGATTGGAAGGGTCCCAATCCCTGCAATTGGTGAACACTTTTATCAAGCAAAGAGTCATTCCTGAATTTCAAGGGGACCTTACGATCACGAGGGCTCACTGTGTCCTGGCTCATCCATTCCCTAACTCGTCACTTCCGCATACTATATTGATAAATTTTGCCAACTAATGCATAAAAGAAACAATTTTAATGAAAGCGATTCAGCAGCGGCAATTTGTGGTAAACGAGACAACTAAGTGTCGAATTTTTTCAGACATGACAGCTGCAGCGGCCCGTCGCAGGAAGGAGTTTGTCAAAATCCTTCACCTATTAAAGGCGAAAGGGACGCAAGCTTCAATCGCCCAGCAATCTAAGTTGAGAGTTCTGGTGAAGGAGAAATTCTTCATGTTTACTGATGTAGATGAAGCCCAGGAGATTCTAAAAGAGATTTCTCAAGTTCCGAAGGGCTAAAAAAAAAAATCTGTATGATTTAGTTCATCTGATATGCCTATTGCGCGGGTAAGGGTAATATAGATCTCCTGTAAAAACTCTTAGGGTGGAAAGAAATGGGGCACTGGCTTTTTTTGCTATGAGGTTGGAATGAGGAGGTTAAACAGCATGTTAGGTTTAATTATTAAGGTCTTACGAAAGGTATTATGGGAGAAGGGAAGTCCACATTGTTGGGGAGGATGGGGCAGGATCACCAGGGTGTCATGACATGACACCCGAGATGAATAGGGGGAGGAAGAAGTGGTGGGTGTGGTGGAGGGAGAAAAGTCAATCTTTCAGGGGGGGCATAGTACAAAAAGGGGAAAAATGAAGCCTGTTATTTTTCGAGTTTGTGTTGATTATTTGCATCTATTACTAAGTGACTCTAGGCAGATGCCGGGTGGGTTAAAATTATTGGTTTTGTTTTGCATATGGAAAACAGGTCATTGTTGAAAGTTGTTTCATTCAATGTTAACGGTCTGAATAATCAGAGAAAAATTTGTGCAATTGAAATGTGGTTAAAAACGGAAAGTCCGGGTGTGATTCTCTTGCAAGAAACCCACATTTCGATTATAAAACTTCCAGAATTTTCTATGTTTAAATCTTGGGCAGCCTACAGGGGATTTTCGTTGTCCTCAGCCTCTCATAGAGGGACTGCCATATTTTTAAGTAAAAACTTACAAGCCGACTATGTTAATTCTGGTAAATATCAACAGGGGCGGTGGTGTTGGGTTACATGTTCATTTAGAGCAAGATTCAGACCGTTGACATTTGTGAGTTTTTATGCACCCGTGGAAGACACTCCCAAAGCATATGTGGAATTGTGTCAATCGTTGATACAGGTTCCTGGCGATAAAATTGTGGGAGGGATTTTATTATTTTGATGAACCTTCAATTAGATTCCTCAGTGCATGGGAAAAGTCAGACGAAACCTAAGTCTATTAAAGTCCTGCAAAATTATGGAGTAATTCTAGAATTAGGTGACCCCTGGCGAGCAGAGTTTCCCTCGAAAAGTAAATTTACGTGCTGGTCAGGTCGATTTTGTTCCTCATCTCGTATTGATTTCTTTTGGATTTTTCAGAGTCTAAAATTTTTTCAGCAAAAATGTTTTTAGAACGGTTTTTCCGATCATGCAATGCTGGCACTGGAAATCAACTTGGGGATAGGTATGAGACACCCTAAGCATTGGATTTTTAATAAACAATACTTTAATGATGAGGATTGGGTGATGTTCATGGGGTCGGAGATCAAAGAATTCTTAATTCAGAATATTCAGCCTGCCGCAATAAGTGTAGTCTGAGACTCACTCAAGGCTTTTGTTTGGGGGTTAATAATTGGAAAGGATGCAACAATTTAAAAAAAAGCTAGGTTAGATAAGTTGGAAGATAAGATCCAAGTACTCCATGAGGCATTTCTACATAGTCCCTCTGCTCCTATTAAAACCCAGCTTGATCAGGTTAAACGTGAGCTTTGCTCTGTTTATTATACTCAAAGTGAAACTGTTTATCAACAGCATCGTCAGAAGACGTATGAGGAGAGCAATTTCACGGTCAGACTCTTGGCGTGGCAGGCCAGGGAGCAGGCAGCAGCGAACCAAATCAAATCACTAATTTGCCCCTTGACTGCCTTGTGTACAGAGGACCCGGTGAAAATCGGGGACATATTGCTTAATCATTATGCGTCCATGTATGGCAAGCTTCAGACGGTGGATGACCGTTTATTAGAAAAATGTATCCATGACAATCCGCCACCAATATTTTCGGAAACAGTGAAATTATCTATGGTTAATCCCTTTTCTTTGAATGAGTGGAGGAAGTTGTGAAAAGCCTAATGGTAAGGCCTGTGGGGCTTCTATCTGAATTTTATAAAGTTTTTCTTGATTAATTTTCAGAATTTTTTCTTCAATTGATAAATTCTATATTAGAAAGAGGGGTAGTACCAGAATCCTTTAGACAGGGGAATATAGTGAGTTTTGTGAAGAAGGAGGGATCCCAATTCGTATCGTTCAATTATGCTACTTAATTCTGACTATAAAATCGTCACCAAACTTTTATCACTTAGGTTTAATAAGTATGCGGCGAATTTGATCCATTTGGATCAAAATGGTTTTATCGCTGGCAGACAATTATCTACCAATACCCACTTTTTGACAGAGGCTTTGGATTATTTCGATACACAGAAGATACCAGCCTTAGTTTTATTATTAGATGCCGAGAAGGCTTTCGACCTTGTAGTTTGGGAGACACTATTTACAATTTTGCAGCATTTTGGTATTCCATCACAGATTATATTTTTGATCCGTAATCTGTATACTGATGCCGTAGCCAATGTAGTTATCAATACGGCTGTGGCAGGGTGGTTGAAAATTAAACGAGGCACAAGGCAAGGGTGCCCTCTATCACCAGTTTTGTTTGCCTTTTTCATCGAGCCCTTTGCAATAGCCAATTCGAAACTGTGCTGATATCTGCCCCCCAATTCCATCAATGCCAAAATTAAAATTGTATGCAGACGACACTATGTTCAGAATTAAACCAACAACTGAGGTCCAAGCTAAAGTGTTCCAGTGTTTGAAGACTTTGAGGCCTTAGGTGGCTATCGTATCAATAAAGGGTAGACCAAAGTATTGCAATGTGGGAGGGTAGCATTAGATCTGCACCCTGATATTTATAATTCTATAAATGTCAGTCCAAAGAGATATCTGGGGGTATTTTTTTCTGAATCCGTCAACAATTTATATCAATTGAATTTTGTTCCTCTTTTCAAGAAAGTTCAGGGTCTGTTTTCTCGGTGGAGCATGCTCCCCCTTTCTATTTTGGGGCAAGGGGCCTTAATTAAAATGTCGGTCCTTCCGTTATTTAATTTTCTGTTTTACTCTATACCATGCACTTTATCAGGTTCCTTTTTCACTCAGGTAGAGTCCATGTTTACAGCACTCCTCTGGGCAAAGAAAACACCTCGAATAGCACTCAGCACTTTATATGAAGATTTTGATCAGGGAAGGTTAGCCCTCCCAAACCTTAGGGATTTATACTTTGCATATTTTGCACAATATTTATCTAGATTTAAATCCTCACCGCAACCAAACTTTTATTGTAATAATTTTATGAACCTAATTTGTAGAGACAGTCAAATCCACTCCCCTTTGTTGATTTTTAGATCCCCGAAATTGGTGCGTTATAAATGCCTCCACTGTTTTTTTTAAAAACAACAGGCTTTTTTGAAAAAGTACTCTATTCCTGCAATTAATTCAGCTACATTTTAAGAAGGAATCCTGCCTCAGGCGGGGGTAAGACAGCCTTTATATCTGGCTTCAAAATGGGCAGTGGCTGGATTCATCAAAGGTATGGACTTCATGAAAAATGGAAAATGGGTGACAGTAGCTGAAATGTCGCAATTGATCTCAAATGAATTTATTTTGGTAAATTCATATAGCATTTTATATAAATATTTTGCAGAAATAGATGTTTCTCTTTTAATTGAACAAAGCCAGCTGGTTGATGAACTACTAGTTAGGGCATTGGATAAAAAAACAGGCGCCTGGAAGAAATACGTAGCTTCTATCAAGGAAGTTGATCTTGAGTCAAAAGCTATTAAAAAATGGTCGGATCATGAGAATTTTGAGATGTCATCTTATATCTGGTCAACTATTAATAAACTCAATTGTAGCACATTGAGAGGGGCAAATTGGCGTAGGATGCTGTTTTTTAGCAAATGGTATTGTATCGAACTTCTTTATAACTATTGGGTAGATCTATTCAGCTATTTGGAAAATGAATGTAACATCCAATTGGCAGTGAACGATACATTAATTCTATTTGGTTTTGATCTTGACCTTTCTTTTTTGGATTCAATGATAAGATTCTTGTATATAGCAATGGCAGTAGCAAGGTCGCTGCTATTGCAAAAATGGCGCACCGATTTGATTCCCTCTGCTTTGGAGTGGGGTCATAAGATGAAATTAGTTCAGAAAAGTGAACGCATTTTTGCACTACTGATAGGAAGTACTAAGAAATTTAACAAGATATGAGTATCTACTTTGATTTAAACAGGGGGAGAGACTGTTTTTATGATGTTTCAGTAGGAAGGGTCGCGGTTTTGAATTTCTATGAACTTTTGATTGTGTAAATGTACGTATTGATCCTTGCTGTGTGTATTATTAATGTATTATGAATTTGTCTAAATTGCCGTAGGGGAGATTCCTTTTATGAATGCAATGATGCAATATTTTTATTTTTATGGTTATGTTTTAAATTTCTGGCTTCAATAAAAAATGTTTAAAAAAAAAACTTCTCAGAGTTACTTTTCATATCTAACTCTCTCCTCATACCAAGATACTCAGGATGGATGTCCTGCATTCTAGTATCAGCGGGCAGTCCTAACCCTCTGCAAATCCAATCACAAAAAAAATGGAAGGAGACATCTGATTGGTTACATACTGAACTTATTTTAAAAAAAAAGTTCTAATCCTTTAGAAACAGCAGATTATCCTTGTCCAGGAGTCATTTTGATTCTATCGAGAGAGAGAGAGAGCAAGCATGAAAGCAAAGACCACTTTTTACGAGTCCTAGTGGAATGTGTCATGATCAAAGCTGCCAAACTCAAAAGGCAGAAGGCTTCAGATATCAACAAGAGTCCTCGAGACTTGAACAAGAGGAAGAGGGAGATGTTACAAAACTACTTATAAATGTTTAATCCGTTGAGTACCTGCCCAAGGAGACAGGGGCGTAACACAGGCCCCCGCAGCCCCCGCGTTGCGGGGGGCCCCCCACTCCAGGGTCCCAGGCCGACCCCCTCAATACATCAATGATCATGTGGATTTTAATGGTGCGCTGTGCGCACCGCTGAGCTCGTAACTGATTGCTGCAGGGGGCCCCTGAGGCACTAATAAATGGTGTGCGCCGCGGCTCTTGCAAATGGTGCGGGTGGCCTGAGGCAAGTTATAATGGAGTACGGGCCCTGGCCGGGGCCCGTGAGGCTCTTAAGAAATTGTGCAAGGCCAGGGCCCCGTGAGGCTCTTGCAAATGGACCATGTTGCGGGGGCTGGGGCCCCTGCCTGAGGCTCTTTATTCGTGGCGTGCGATGCTCAGTGAAGTCTCTTTTATTAAATAAATTAATGGGTAGGTGCGCACGGGTGCTGCATGCACTGGTTTCACTTTCTACCTTGGCTTCCGGCCCCGGGACGCGTTTGCGCGCCTTCCGGCTTGAGCAGGGCTGGTGACCAATGCCTGGGCCCTTATCATATTTGTCATGACTCATGACACGCGCAATGCGCGTTAGGGATGAGGTGTGGCATCCAACAAGAGAAAAAGACCCAGCAGCAACGCTCCTACGCAGGCCAGGACTGTCAGAAGTCCACTGGGTCACCGACCGGGCCTGCCCTGTAGCCATAATTTAAATTATTAAAATGGCACCCCAGCCCCCTACCTGGCTAGCTAGCCTTGCGCTGGCCACAGCCTCTCTGCCCGTCCCATGCAGGCCAGTCCCCAGGCCCCACAGCCAGACCTCAGGTCAGGTGTCAGGTGAGTCTGTGTACTCGGTCCGAGCCAGCCCTAGGCTAATTAGAGGTCTGAGGGAACACAGCGGCCGCGGCATGACTGCGGCCCTAATGCTGGGATAAAAAGCAGGTTGTGTGACCGGCTACGGATAACTCTGTGTAAACTGGGGGTCTTGGATTTAAGTCGTGGTGGGAAGGCACAGCATCTCATCCTTCAGAGGATCAACAAATACCACTGGGCATTATAAACACATTACAAACACCTACTGTCAGCACCTAGAAATTACGCATATATACAAGGCGCTATATTAATGCAGCATTAATCTCTATGATTACCTCTATGTCAGCATCTCAGCATGAGCCCCGCCGTTTATTAGTGCAGTAATAACCTTTTACAGTTATTGTTGTGGAATTGCGAATGGGGGCGGGAGTCGGGGGTGTTAAAGCCACTTTAATTACGTATCATATAAGTCACTGAAGAAGCACAGGGGATTCATTAAAGCACCCTTTGTGTAGGCCTAGATTCATGGGCAATAAAGTGTGTCATTAGACCAACCCGGGTACCATAACCGGCCTTGCTGAGCTCATGGACGGTTCCAGGCACACAAGGCTACTGGGGTGTAGAGGTGGGCGAGCCAACGGGCAGGATTGGTTCTAAGAGTCTGCGTACGAGCCGAGACGAGTGCTGAACATTTATTTTGGGCAGGTAAAGCTTGTAAACGTAATATAAAAAATGGTAACCTCTCCCAAAATTTAATTTTAAAAAGTGTATTTGTTTAACAAACTGAAGCGTTTTACCATAGTTCATCAGATTATATTACCAGGGCTTTAAGTGGGCCTGGTCCTGCCAGTGCTGAGCCCCGCAGTTCTAAAAAGCAGGGGCTGAGACCTATCGGGACAATATCGGGACAAAATATCAGGACCTATCGGGACAAAAATGGACAACCCTATCGGGTTGTCCATTTTTGCCCTCACCCTCAGGGTAAAAATATGTAAATCTTAGCGCTCCCACAGTACCACCCTTCACTTCCATTGATGTAACTGCAAAGAGACTCGTTATATTTCTTTCACAGTCTCATTTCAGAACTGAAGCATTTTCAATATACGATACTACAAAGTCAGACCTTTTGCTTATTTATGTATCTTATGCGACAAACAGCCATTGACAAAGCCAATAGTACTGGCTTGTTGTAAGGGTGATGTTACTTGTATTATATATCTATTTGTTAAGATTTAAAGTGGTCACACGTTATCCCCAGCATTGAGATCGGAGGGCGGCGGGAGGCTGGCAGAGTGAGACTTGAAAGCAAATCCCTTCTTCCTAATGCAACGCACGCACGCACAATAATACCCTACCCTGTTTGAAGTACGTAGTGTAAACACCTGGTGTGCTGTTGTAAATATCCGGTAAAATGATCAGACTTCTTCCAACAGTGACGCTGACTGACGTTATGGAAAAGATGCGTCAATTCCACTTTTAAAACAGGCTCCTCAGGGCTACTCAGGTCTGTCCGATGGAAAGGACCACCATTGCGCCATGTAAATGCACCAACAGAGAGAACCAGAACGCACTCCTTTTGTTGAAGGATGTTCCCACAGAACGGCCATGTCAACAAAATCACTCTGCGTGCATACCAAATATGGAAAGCCGAATGCTACTCTATGTTTTCATAGCCTCCACAGGCTTCGGACACAAGGCTCACCACCAAACCTTGCTTTTGCGGACTATTATAAGGTCCCGAGAGTGTAGGTTCTTCAGAGACCAGAGAACAATGTAGCTGGCAGTGTCTAGCGTGGAGGGCTAAACACTGTCACACATCCTTCCACAGAGGTCCTCATGAAGCGCCATTGTTCATTTATTGGGAAAAGTTTGATATATTTAGTTTTGTATTGGAAGTGGAGATGACTTCTAGGTGCCTGCAGATATAAAGGTGCTCTTTCACCGCCACAATGCTTTCCATCTGTAGAGTGGTGACCAAACACTTCATATGCCATCCATTACTGGGGACGTATTGGTCAGTAGCATACTAAGTGATGCCTGGGGTATCACTTCTAGAATGTGTCTGTCTATGCTGCCCGGGAAACATCCCCAGGCCTGCAGTCCATTGGGGAAATGCCATTTTAGTAGTATGATCAATCTGGGCCTGGTGTCAGTTATCAGTAAATTTCCTTCAAAGTTCTGAAACACATAATTTCTAGCCATTATATTATACCCGCTGTACATTGGCTAGAAGAAAAAAAAACATGTGATTGGTATAAATCCACATTAAACACAGTGAGGTGTCCACTTAGTGAATGGTCCCCTTCGGGCTGGGGAGGGGTGGGGGCGAACATATTTCTTCTTCTGTGCCAATTGTACTGAAGAGCCATTCTCACAGAAATGCCGCTTATCAACCAATAACCCCCTTAAAGGAGTCCAGAAAAGTAACTCAACTGCAGTCTTTCACTACAGTGAAGCCTCATCTATCTTTCCTCAGAAGACGCTGTCCCAAAAGGGACTGTCTATTAATAGGGGGAGAGCCATCCATGAACAGGGTGGTGACGTAGTTATTCGTCTCAATGGGGGCACCACAGCCAGAAGAGGAATTAGGAAAAATCGTTGTTCAGAAGTTATAGAACCTGATAATTGGACTGAAATTTACTTTTTTTTAAAGTTTGCACCTTCTTTGTCTTCTTTTACGATGAAATAACATTTAACAAGAGACAAATGCACAGCTACCCAATATAATGTGCCTGCTGTTAATGCCGCATATTATTAAGCTACGTGCTGCTAATGGGACGGACGTTCACTTCCACATATTATTCTACAGGTGCTATAATGCCCCGACTCTGAGACTGTAACCAATCCACACCCTTCCATCAAAACCTCACTTGTATGTCTCTCTCCTTTCTGTTTATTTTCATCAATAGTGTAATCATTAGTCTGGCATTCATACACTCTCGAAGATCGCTACATTGGAGAGAAAGTGTTCACTACAGCAATAACCAACAACCCTCAACTCTCAAAGTTCCTGACACTCCTGTTCTCCTGCCACTGGGAGCTCTCCTCCTTCTTGTTGCTAGACACATGCCACGTCTTTCCCTTATGCTTTTTCTCCATCCTGCATAGTAGCCCCTCCCCCCATCTGCTCTCCTATCCTAATGGTGTAAAACCTCCACCATTCCCTCCTCCTCTCCTGTAGCAGTGAATTCTTTTTTTTTTTTTTACAGAGGATTCATTTTTTTTAACTTTATTGTGTATGTGCTATTTCCGACACCCCAAGAATGTGAAGCTGAGTTTGAAAATGTGGGCAAACAGAATAATTATCCATCTTTGCATGATAGTGTCATATCCATAGCACTTTGCAAGTTCATCCTTGTATTCTTAGGGATGAAGAAAAAAATATCTGAACTCTACATGGACAGTAAGCTAATTTCACTTATCTGTTGAAAGTAGAAATGCAAAGGCAGTAGGTCTTCTTGTAATGTTCTATTGCATGGAAGGATCGTTTATACATGCTTATATTTTCATCAAACTCAAAAGGTAATGGGACGAATGCTTACAATTTGTTTTACCACTGGCAATTGCTCAGAGTAGCATTTCACACCATCATTCTTCTGAACTCCATTTCGCCTTAGTTTGGACTCAGCCATATGCAAATCAGTCTTGACTCTGCTACAATAGGAACAATCCAGCTGGGTCCTCCCTGAACCAGAATACAAGCAACCCAAGACTCGTTTCAAGCTGATTCTGGCTCCTCAGTCGGGTGTAGTATGGTTCTAGTAGCACAGTGAGGGACCCGAGCCATGGTGAGATCTGATTGGCTGCCACCACTTCAACCAGGAAGTAGTGGCAGCCATCTTGGGACTCAAGACTCACCCGAATACAATGATACTTCGTTTCACTAGCAGCTTAAAATGTTTCCACAACAAAACAGTGCTATCAGTACACTTGAGGGTTTGATTTTAAAGTTAAAAGAAAACACATCTATCAGGTGGAAGTCTCAGATATACGTTGTTTAAACTCAAGCCAACTGTAGCAAGGGTCCTGGCTCTTTTTGCCCACATCCACCCCAGAAACATAGTGACAGTGAATGCATACGCTAATCTTGGGTCTCATCTGAGAATTCTAAGAGCAGTACAACTGATTTGAGTCATCATTTGCCTGCAGAATGATTGATCCATTTCTGCTGGGGACTAACATCTCCCGGGCAGGCAAACGGGACATGACCAATAATTTTTCCCGAGCTATTACTGGTGGAGCACTGAGCACAGAACATCATCGTTTAGGCATGGGTGAATTTTGCGAATTGGCAATTCGCGAATTTGCGGATTTGCGAATTGGCAATCCACAAAATTCGTGAATTCACGCGAATTTGCAGATTTTTTTTATTTTTGCGTGTTCGCGGGTGTTCGCGAGGCGCTTTACGTGTTTGCGGGTGTTCGCGAGGCGCTTTGCAATTTCGCGGGTTTTTTTTTGCCTGCTTAATCACTGCCGCCCTCTTGTTTTTTATGCCTATCTGCCCTCTGTACCACTTGTTTCTGTGCCCTTCTGCCCTCTGCCCCACTCATTTTTTGTCCCCTTCTGCCCTCTGTCCCACTTTTGTGCCCTTCTGCCCTCAGCCCCACTTAGAATGGCGCCGGCAAGCTGCCAGCGCCATTCTAAAATAGCTAGAAATAGCTTCAACAGGAAGCACTAATAGATAAAGTAAAGCAGGTGCTCCAGTTGAAGGTCAAATTCAGTTACACAATCATTAATCACCCCAAGTTTGGGGTGATTAATGATTGTGTAACTGAATTTGAGCAGCACCTGCTTTACTTTATCTATTAGAGCTTCCTGTTGAAGCTGACTTTTGTAACTATTTTAGAACGGCTCTGGCAGCTTGCTGGCGCCATTCTAAAAGAGTTACAAATGTCAGCTTGAACTTTTGACCCAATCCGTTCCATTCGCGGATTTTCGTTCGCGGATTTTGCGGGAAATTCGCGAATCTCGCGGATTGCGAATTTACCGAAAATCCACGAAATCCACGAGCGGAACGGATTTTCCGCTCATAAATGTTTTCAAGGGCAATGTACCAACCTGGAATTGGAAATATAGTTTCTCATCCAGTGGCACAGTAACAGCATCACAATATGGTTCCAGAAAGCACCAGTCCAAAAGTGTAAGAATCTCCCCATCAATGAGGAGTTAGCAATAGGTACAACCTCATTTTGTCCAACCAATACCCAATAGTGTTTTTTAAATGCTGCATCCAAACCACACACCCTATGCATATTGTATCTTGCTACTCATGTAGGCAAGCGCTTCAGAGCTCCACATAGGGGTAGTAGGCCCTCTATACATATAACAATACAATACATTCAAGACCGCTCCATCCCCTGTCTTCTTGGCTCTGTCCGTTAGCTCCTGCCGCCTTGCAGTCCTCCATTCAGTTAATGCCTTCTCGCATCTGCCTTCAACTCCTGCATTCTTCGCTCTCATAATCCTCATCCAGTTGATGAGAGATTACCTCCTCAATACCATCCCTTCTGCTATTTCCTTCGCTGTTTTTTTTCTGTTATTTTACTGAGTTTTATATAGCACGAACTTGACCCGAAGTTTATATAGCACGAACTTGACACAAACTTTTATACAAAGAAAGGCCAAGAGGCAAACATTCTTTCAGTGAAGTACATCTCTCCAGTTCAGTGAACCAAGCAGTAGTAGCCTTCAGCCACCGGTCTAATTTGCCAGTCACTCTTCCAGGTGTAAGCAGTCTTCAGCCTTGTGTTCACTCTAAGTGTTGTTTTCTGCTGTATCACCCTTCAAACTCTGCAATAAATTTCATCAGGCTCCTGCAAGTACTGTTCCTACTTCATGTATGTGTCCTGTGAGTCCCATGAGGAAGCAGTAAGTAATATGGTATTCTGCCAGTATATCATACTTTAAATATTGTTTGCTTATATATAGGCTACCACAATATTCTGAACATGCGTTTATAGAGGCAAGAAGACATTTATTCAGTTTAACCTGACATATATGCACCCCCTTGACACTTTTCTTTTGCACAGACAAAAGGGACATTATTTGAGTAAACAGCTTTGTTTACTTTGCTGCTGAACGTGCTATTGTTTTGCCGGTCCCTTAAATATTTGCGCCTTTATGCCCAAACTAAAGGGGCATACTTTGTCGAAACTGGTTTAATGTTTATGCTCCTAAACCTGTTGTTGTTTTTATCACTCACGTTGGGATATTTGCACCTTTATGCAAAAATAAAAGGGGCATTGTTTGACTTGATGGGTTTGATGTTTATGCTGCTAAATTGTTATTACTTTACCAGGCACTTTGAAATATTTATGCCTTCACGCACAAACAAAGGGGATTAGTCTGACTAAATAAGTTTGATTTATGTATGCTGCTTTGCTGTCTGCTGTTCTTGTTACTGTTTTGCTAGTCACTTTGAAATATTTGAGCCTTCAAAAAGGGAATTGTTAGTTTAAACTGGTTTGATTCTTGAATGTGCTGTAGTTGTTGTTTATCAGTTGCTTTGAAATATATGTGCCTTTATGCACACACCAAACGGGGAATTGTTTGACTAACCTGGCTTCATTTTTGCATACTGCTGGACTTGTTTTTACCATGCACTTTGAAAGTATTTTCACCTTGATGCAAGAAGAAAGTTGGATTGTTTTGAAAAACATGTTTGTTTTATGTATATTGCTGGACTGGTGATTGCTTTATTTTGCACTTTGGAAGTATTTGCTCTTTTTCTTTTCCTTTACCAACTACAGTTTGTATAGATTGTCATTAGGTACTTGCTGATATGGTTTGTTTTTATTCTACATACGGTGTTATTTATCATGTTGCTTGCACTTGTCTGTAATACGTGTACCTTAAATCTTGTATTTAGCATTGTTTACACTACAGAAATGATAAATTAAAATAAACATCTGCATCAGTGTTCTGAAGCACCCAAACCATTTTCTTTCTCAGCCTTGTTTGCCTGCCTGTTTTGCAGTGTTTACTAATAAAGACATTATGATTGAAATTGCTTCCTCGGTTCACGTTATTATCATGCACAACCCTTGACAGTCACTATTGTGTAGCATGCAGATAATTCAACAGTCTATTTCTCTTGACTTTCGCAGGATACTGAGTTATAGCTTGTTTACTTCCCATGTATATTGTCAGTCGAGTTTTTATGGAATTGCAGGTTTGGGTTTCTCTTTCAAAGTTTCAAGGTATTGTCAATTCTATATCAGACCCTTCATTAGTTGTTCTTTGTTCTTCAACCATATGCAGTTCCTGAGACAATAGAATCACTCCTTGGCATTGTTCTGATTGCTGCCTCAGTTAAATAATCTGCTTTTGACAGTATGGTTGCAAATGGCATAGTGTGTATGTTGAGAGTGTTTCCCACTTTCTCCCTAGAACTTACAGAAAGAGGCATTTCATTTAACTGTTGGAGGTTTCAAATTAAAATATGCTAGATTTCTGGGTGGTAGGGCAAAGTGGTACATGGTGGGCAGCACCGCCAGGGGGGGAGGCCCTCCATGCGCTTTGCAGGGGGGCCCCCTCAAGTTTCGTAATGCCAAGGAGACACTGGCATTGCAATTGTTTACACATTCTCTATTAATGAAAAAATGAATGCCTGCGAGTTGTTAGGATTTCTACCAAGGAGCAATCTAACTCTAAGGTATCTGGGTTATGTGTTAATACCCGAGAGAACCATAAATTGTTACCACTAAAACATCAGGCCAAGTTAAGGCATTTCACTCACTCACCACACATTAACATTGAACAGTGGAAAGGACAAGCAAACTTCACTAGAGATTCCTGGCATTGCTGGTGGAATGGGGTTTGGTGTTTTGGAGGGCAGAAAATAAGGGCGTGATTTCACGTGAAAACCTAGCATTTTACTTTCTCTTTGTTTGGTCACTTCTGAGTCATCAAGGGCAGTGAGTATATAGAAAGTGTAGTTTACTGTAGTTTGCACCCCCACTTGGTGCTCTTTGTTATTTTCCTCCATTCTTGGTACCCAAGGATTCCTTACCAGTTAATGTTCTATGCTACCCCTTTAGTCCTGACTTTGTTTTATTCCAGATTCGCCTCCTCCCCTGGAAAAAAGGTTGATTTATTGCCTACCTTGGGCTCAACAAAATGGATACAGATGAGGAAATGGGTGGGTTATGTCTTGTATACTCGACTTTCGACAGTGCCTTGTTGAGATACTCATAGTTTTACCTATTGTTGTGAGATTCACTCTATATAAATGTGAAGTTTGTGTCTTGGAGGGATAAAGGTTTCAAGCCTTCTTGGGTTCGATGTGTACCATCTTCAACTCAGGTCCAGAGTCTCTCTCTCTCTCTTTTTCTCCCTCCACTCTCCCTTAGCAGAGTTCAGGTATAACACTGTAGCATCATGGTTGTCTCAGAGTTTAAGGAAAGGTAGAGATTGGCTTCGGCACAAGTGGCACATGACCAGTTCCTTGACAGTTTGCCAGGCTCATTATTCTGCCACTAAGAATCCGGACACTAGTGCATTGCAAGTTATGACTAAGGCTATTACTGCATTTAAGAAGGGTTAGAAACAGCAAGGTGCGAGGGAGCCTTACTCTTTAACAAACTAGACACAGAGTCAATGAAAGTTATTCAGAAACAATGTATCTCCTAATATCATCGGGGACAATAGTTTGTAAAATGTGGGCTCTGCTATAACAACTAGGTCACACATTAATCAAATGCATGCTCTCATGCAGATTTTGTTGAACATCGTATCTTGCTCCACGTAGAAATTTCTTTGGTGACCCTAAACATTTCCAAGCCTTTCTATATCAGTGTTATTTGCAATTTATAGTGAAACCGTAGTGTTTTCTGGGCAACAGAGCCAAAGTCTCTTTTATCCTATCTTATTTATTTCTATCTTATTTAAATAAATTATCTCTTTGTTGAGTGACATCATTGATTAACAACCAGAATCATTGTTTAACAACTTTGGTATCTTTCTTGCTCAATTCTGAACAATCTTTTGAAAGACACAGGTGGTTCAAGATGCCATTATTTGCCTCCTCACATTCTGTCTTGAAGTTGGTACCTTATAACAGCAACAGAGGGTGTGGCAGCCTGGACTGATGCAGCAGCTGCTACTGCTTTCTAACAAGGTCGTTGAGAAGATTTAAAATATGCATTGTTTATTGACACACAGTGTCTGCATCTTAATAGATCTTAAACTACAGGTTGATACCCAGCAGAGAAACTAATGGCTGGAAAGAAGAGTATATCACAAACCTAACATCTCAGTGGTTCCAGAAATGTCAGATTCCCTGGTTACCACGAAGAACCAATTCAGATGGGTAACCCCAAGAGGCTGTTGTCTCAGGGCATTGAAAAGCGAACTTGTGCCGGTGCTGTGGGAAAACCAGTCATTTCATCAAGAAAAGAGCCCAGTGTACAGAAAACGCAACTGTTCACCCAAGATGACAGACTACCACTAAGCATTAATCCAGCAAAAGAGTCTGTTATTAGTAGACCACATGTTCAGATAAGGGTTATGTTTACCACTTCCACTGGGTCCTCATTGGTCCTAGCCCTTATCAATTTAGTGGAATCTGGAAGTTTTATGCACTTGATCTTTCAGAAAACAATGCCCATCCAGATTAAGGAGGGAATTAATAGCACAGCTATATCTTCAGGAGATGTATGTTGAGAAAACTTTCTGAATGTTATGGTGATTAAGGAAGGAAAAACTAAAAGACACATTTTGATTAGATTGATGCATCAAACGTCCCTCTTGTTTTTGGAACACCCTGGTTGTGGATATTTAATCTCTACATAAATTGGAGAGAATTGACCGCCATTTGGGACTTTAATCATTGCAAAATAAATTGTCTTCAGCGTGCAGATGTTCATAGAACACAGGCTCTCAATAATTGGTTGCGCCAATGTTATCAAAATGACTATGTTCCCCAAGGTGTTATATAAATTTCGGTCGATCCCCTTTAAAATAGAGGGGAAAATTATTAAAGAAATAGACTCCATCTTTATGAACTTCTTGTGGCAGTATGGTAAGGTTAGAAGATCCATGAAATATATGTCTCTGCCTCAGGAAAGGGGTGGTCTGGGAGTGCCAAACGTCAGATACTATCATTGGTCCTGTCTACTTACGCAGATGGCCATTTTATTTGAACCAGTGGGAAGCAGCTCAAACTCCCCGAGAAGACAAGACGCGATTCCATCTATCTTTGAATTACTACTTGGCAGCGGGGCTACCGGGGTATTATTAAGGAGAACAGAAAGAAAATATTATAGCAAGTCGAGACTTAAGACACTCGAAGGAATATGGGGGGTCTGGGCAGCAGCTCAGAAAGCACTGGCAATCTCCAAATATAATCACCACACCCCACTCTGGAACTCTGGCCTCTTTCACAATTTAAGTAATGATGGGTCCTGGAGACACTGGGCGGGAAAAGGTATCCTGACACTGGGGCAAGTTATTGTCAGGGATGAGTGCAGAACTCTGGAAGAATTAAGACAAAGGCACTCCCTCCAGGGTATACAAGATTATACATATGCTCAGGTGGTCAGTACAATCAGATCAATAAGGCCCCGAATCATCTTAAGGGAGAGGTGTGAGATATTGGATTATCTGAAGGTGGGTGAACCTAGAAGTAATGGTGTGTACAGGCTGTTTTTGGAAGAATCCCAGGACGATATGGGCAAAACCGAGGCAGCCTGGGCTTCAAAACTGGAGGATCCGGATATTGACCTGGACAGAGCCCTTGAAATGGATAGAAGATTCCTACGCTCCTCCAATTTAAGAGCTCAACACTTTAAAAACATTATTCAATCTTTATTATACCCCCTCCAAACTTTATGATTGGGGCAAGAGGGAGAACAGTAATTGCCCCAGATGCTGCAAAGGCCCAGCTGACATTATTCATATGTTTTATCAGCGCGAGAAACTAGAATCAATCAAAATAGAGATCGAATCATTCTGGTCAGGACTGCTGGATGCTCAGATAACCTTGTCTCCGACACTCATGATTATAGGATGCCAAAGTCAATTGAAATTAAATACTGAGACTGAAGCTTTAATTTTTATCTCCACAGCTGTACTTAGAATTTTAATTTCAGCAGCTTGGAAAGATACTGAGGCCCCAACCTTTCAAATGTGGTTATCCAGATTATTGGGTATACATAATGTGGAGGCGGCTTTGTATCAACTCAAGGGTACAAAATTAAGAGAATTGGGATGAAGATATGGGCACCAGTGGCTGCTTGGCGTACTAGTAGATTGTAGCAAATTCATTGATTTTCAGGATCATCGCTACGGTAATGCTCTTAATGCTCTTATTTGCTATATTCTCTTTTTTCTTTTTCTGTTTGTGGTAGCCGGCAATATGTTTACCATACGCATATCAATATCAATATCTATATCAATAACATTTCATGATTTACAAGCATTAATTTCAATCAGATACTAGCAATGTAATTCGACAACCGACCTCTACATACCATGGTTTTTTTTTGTTTTATTTATTCTTTATTGTCAATTTTTGTGGTTTGCCTATATTGTATCTAGTCCTTTTCAGTCAAATGTATTCATATTGCTCTGTTATTATGTTACATGAATTCTCAATAATAAAAAAAAAAGAACACAGGCTTTGAGATGTTACGCATCAGATTCCTATACAGCTGAATTGAGCAATTCTGAGCCTTCTCCAGAACTCTTGAATGTGTTTAGCAGCAAGGGAGCAGATAAGTTACCACCACACCATGAATATGACTGTGCTATTGAACTAATTCCAGGAACCAGGATTTGGTCCGGTAACCAAAAAGAGGATGAAGTATTGCGTCAATATCGCTCTGAAAATTTAGTAACATTATTAATCTGGTATTCAATTTCTCCAGCAGGTGCTCATATCTTTTTCCTACTTTTACCCAGTGAATACAGGTCTTATGTAGACTACAGACAATGAAATGCCATTACTGTCTGCAATTCTTTTCCCTTCATTTTTCCCAGATCTTCTTTGCGCTTGATCTCGGAAAAGCATGCAATTTAGTGCAAATCTGGGTGAGGAAGGATTAGAAGATTGCCATTAATACTTGTTATGACTGTCAGAACCTCTTTCAGAGAGCCACGGGGGACGCAGGGGCTACTGGGTTCAATTGAGTCCTATTGTCCCAGGGCCAGCTTAATATGGATTCTGAGCAACTGGGCCAAGTACCCCTTCTGCACTTGGCCGACTTGTCCAATGTTCCCTTGTAAGGAAGGTGTGGACACAAATTAGTGAGCATGAGCTCAGAACTCAAAATGCTCTTTTATGAAAATCAGAAGTATTTTATTTCTACCACTAATCACACAAAGGAAATATACGACATTCACAAACAATTTCCCTTGAGATAGGGACTCCAGTGTTTCAATTGTAATCCTCTGTCCCACTCCATCCTCACGTTAGTGATAGTGGTTGTTCCCATTTCACTGTTGGCAGCATCCAGTGAATTACCTACTAGCAGTCAATGTCTCAGAGTCCACTCTGACTCTTAAATTCAAATTAAAAGTCTTTTAGTGCCACAGCACTCTCAGTAACAACCCAGGGGTCGGTGGGCCTGAAACAACCCACTCCAGTAGGTGTGAAGCTTGCAGAGTTCTGGAGTGGCTCAGGTCCCCATCAGGTGAGTCCGCTGCGTACAGACTCAGCGGTTGCACTTGGAGGAGTGCTGGCTCTCTATCCCTCACGGACACACTCCGGCAGCGATCAGAGGCTTCCTTGACTCCTCCTGAGGGGAAAGTGTCTCTACACTCCCGACGGGAGGGAGGGTGATTCCAATGCTCCGGTCCTAGATGCTGAACCCGGATGTAGATGCTCCTATAGCATCCTCACCTGCTTAACCCTGCAATCTCCTGAGGCGGAAGCCGGGAGACGACGGAATCTTTTTTAAAATTTGAATCTTTTTTGTGTCACTTGTAAAATACTTTGTGCTTTTAAAAAACGCGCACTCACCTGGTTGCCACCTTCATAACGGGCCAGTGATACGCTTAAACAGCGACTCCTTTGCTGCAACGACCCACTCCAAAACAAATGTTTTGCCGCCATTGACGGCGAGGAGTAGAGGCCACGCCTACCTCTAGGCCACGCCCACCCGCCGCACTATATAAACGCTGCCTCTAGCGCTACACTACCAGAACCCTGCAATCTCCTGAGGCGGAAGCCGGGAGACGACGGAATCTTTTTTAAAATTTGAATCTTTCTTGTGTCACTTGTAAAATACTTTATGCTTTTAAAAAACGCGCACTCACCTGGTTGCCACCTTCATAACGGGCCAGTGATACGCTTAAACAGCGACTCCTTCGCTGCAACGACCCACTCCAAAACAAATGTTTTGCCGCCATTGACGGCGAGGAGTAGAGGCCACGCCTACCTCTAGGCCACGCCCACCCGCCGCACTATATAAACGCTGCCTCTAGCGCTACACTACCAGAACCCTGCAATCTCCTGAGGCGGAAGCCGGGAGACGACGGAATCTTTTTTAAAATTTGAATCTTTCTTGTGTCACTTGTAAAATACTTTGTGCTTTTAAAAAACGCGCACTCACCTGGTTGCCACCTTCATAACGGGCCAGTGATACGCTTAAACAGCGACTCCTTCGCTGCAACGACCCACTCCAAAACAAATGTTTTGCCGCCATTGACGGCGAGGAGTAGAGGCCACGCCTACCTCTAGGCCACGCCCACCCGCCGCACTATATAAACGCTGCCTCTAGCGCTACACTACCAGAACCCTGCAATCTCCTGAGGCGGAAGCCGGGAGACGACGGAATCTTTTTTAAAATTTGAATCTTTCTTGTGTCACTTGTAAAATACTTTGTGCTTTTAAAAAACGCGCACTCACCTGGTTGCCACCTTCATAACGGGCCAGTGATACGCTTAAACAGCGACTCCTTCGCTGCAACGACCCACTCCAAAACAAATGTTTTGCCGCCATTGACGGCGAGGAGTAGAGGCCACGCCTACCTCTAGGCCACGCCCACCCGCCGCACTATATAAACGCTGCCTCTAGCGCTACACTACCAGAACCCTGCAATCTCCTGAGGCGGAAGCCGGGAGACGACGGAATCTTTTTTAAAATTTGAATCTTTCTTGTGTCACTTGTAAAATACTTTGTGCTTTTAAAAAACGCGCACTCACCTGGTTGCCACCTTCATAACGGGCCAGTGATACGCTTAAACAGCGACTCCTTCGCTGCAACGACCCACTCCAAAACAAATGTTTTGCCGCCATTGACGGCGAGGAGTAGAGGCCACGCCTACCTCTAGGCCACGCCCACCCGCCGCACTATATAAACGCTGCCTCTAGCGCTACACTACCAGAACCCTGCAATCTCCTGAGGCGGAAGCCGGGAGACGACGGAATCTTTTTTAAAATTTGAATCTTTCTTGTGTCACTTGTAAAATACTTTGTGCTTTTAAAAAACGCGCACTCACCTGGTTGCCACCTTCATAACGGGCCAGTGATACGCTTAAACAGCGACTCCTTCGCTGCAACGACCCACTCCAAAACAAATGTTTTGCCGCCATTGACGGCGAGGAGTAGAGGCCACGCCTACCTCTAGGCCACGCCCACCCGCCGCACTATATAAACGCTGCCTCTAGCGCTACACTTCCAGAACCCTGCAATCTCCTGAGGCGGAAGCCGGGAGACGACGGAATCTTTTTTAAAATTTGAATCTTTCTTGTGTCACTTGTAAAATACTTTGTGCTTTTAAAAAACGCGCACTCACCTGGTTGCCACCTTCATAACGGGCCAGTGATACGCTTAAACAGCGACTCCTTCGCTGCAACGACCCACTCCAAAACAAATGTTTTGCCGCCATTGACGGCGAGGAGTAGAGGCCACGCCTACCTCTAGGCCACGCCCACCCGCCGCACTATATAAACGCTGCCTCTAGCGCTACACTACCAGAACCCTGCAATCTCCTGAGGCGGAAGCCGGGAGACGACGGAATCTTTTTTAAAATTTGAATCTTTCTTGTGTCACTTGTAAAATACTTTGTGCTTTTAAAAAACGCGCACTCACCTGGTTGCCACCTTCATAACGGGCCAGTGATACGCTTAAACAGCGACTCCTTCGCTGCAACGACCCACTCCAAAACAAATGTTTTGCCGCCATTGACGGCGACGAGTAGAGGCCACGCCTACCTCTAGGCCACGCCCACCCGCCGCACTATATAAACGCTGCCTCTAGCGCTACACTACCAGAACCCTGCAATCTCCTGAGGCGGAAGCCGGGAGACGACGGAATCTTTTTTAAAATTTGAATCTTTCTTGTGTCACTTGTAAAATACTTTGTGCTTTTAAAAAACGCGCACTCACCTGGTTGCCACCTTCATAACGGGCCAGTGATACGCTTAAACAGCGACTCCTTCGCTGCAACGACCCACTCCAAAACAAATGTTTTGCCGCCATTGACGGCGAGGAGTAGAGGCCACGCCTACCTCTAGGCCACGCCCACCCGCCGCACTATATAAACGCTGCCTCTAGCGCTACACTACCAGAACCCTGCAATCTCCTGAGGCGGAAGCCGGGAGACGACGGAATCTTTTTTAAAATTTGAATCTTTCTTGTGTCACTTGTAAAATACTTTGTGCTTTTAAAAAACGCGCACTCACCTGGTTGCCACCTTCATAACGGGCCAGTGATACGCTTAAACAGCGACTCCTTCGCTGCAACGACCCACTCCAAAACAAATGTTTTGCCGCCATTGACGGCGAGGAGTAGAGGCCACGCCTACCTCTAGGCCACACTCACCCCCCCCTTTTTCCCCTTTTTAGGGATGTGCATCTACCGTATGCGCAGCGGACGGGCGCAGCGGGCGCGCCGTCAGCGCGCCGAAGGCGCGCCAAAGGCAAGCCCGTCTTCGCCCGTCCTCGCCAAGTCCTCGCCTCTCGCCAGACCCCCTGCCCAAAAAATCGTTTACGACAGTAACACTCTGCGGTCACTTAACTTCGGCCCCAGATGCAATAATATAGAAGGTTGCATTGGTCGTACCTCCCTCTACTGCAAGCTTTGTAATCTGGCCATACCGGAACCATGCCTGACAAGCCATAAAGAGATTATAAGGAACGATACCTCACTCACCATCATGCAGCTGAACGTTAGATCGCTGGTTAAACACCATGCAGAGGTAAGAACTCTCTTAATGGACGAGAATCCAGACATAATGTTTCTAAGTGAAACATGGCTCAAAGACGACCTTACTAGCATCCCTAATTTAACTATACCAGACGGCTTCTCTATGACGTGCATCAATAGAGACTCAAGAGGAGGCGGCATTGCTGCCATCTACAGAACCCCCTTTACCTGCTCCTTCCAAAAGGAAAGTATTGCAGACTGCGAATGTGCCCGCTTCAAAATCTCCACGAGCCCCCACTGCACTTTCTCGGGCCTTTTTATCTATAGACCCCCGGGGCCTTCTGCTAAATTCACGGAAGAGGTCATCGATGTTACACATGCCTTGATCACTGGCTCGGCCAATTTCACGATTTTAGGAGATCTCAATCTCCACTTAGACAATGGAACAGACGCTAAAATTAGCAACTTTGTCGCGGACTTAGCCGCCTTGCAATTAACCCAGCTGGTCAAATCTCCCACACATGTAGCAGGACACTTACTTGATCCAGTATTTACTAACATTCCCGAGGCCAAAACGGATGACCCTAAACCTATGGCATGGACGGATCACTCATTAGTAACCCTCTCCATTCCAAATAACTCCCCTCCTAAGCAAATATTACCCACCTCCTGTTTAAAAAGACCCTGGCATAAACTCCGACAAGGTGAACTTGCGGCCAGCCTGGGGCAACCTACCCTGGAGATCACAGACGACATAGAAAAATCTTACGCGTCTTTCCAGGATTGGATCACCAAGGGGCTGGACACCATCATACCAGCCAAGTGGACTAAAGGACGTAGTACTCCTTCCAACCCTTGGTTTGACGATAGCCTGAAAAAAATGAGGAAAGCCTGCAAGAAAATGGAACGGCAATGGAGGAAGGAATATAAGCAGGATGATAAAATCTTATACTTGGCTTCGCTGAAATCTTACCACAAGGCAATTCGGATAGCCTGTGCTGCCTTCTACGCTTCTGAAATAGAATCCAGCTCAAACCCCACGAAAACTATCTTTCAAATTGTGCATAAAATACAAAACGGAGCCAAACCGGCCACTCATATCACCTCCACGCAACAATGTGAAGACCTAGCTACCTTCTTCACAGACAAGGTGAAGAAAATTTACAACACCTTCACCCAGGACATCCCAGGAGACGTCGACTCTCCTAACGCCACCTTCGGAGACGCAAGGCTCACTTGCCTACCCGCCATCTCCAGTGAAGAACTTACCAAACTCTGTAGAAAGGTGAAGTCGGGTGCACCCACAGACCCAATGAGACCTAGTCACTTTCTAGGAGCCTTGGAATTCTTCCTCCCACCCCTAACCGTGATTCTGAATCTATCATTTGCTACGGCCACGGTACCCATTTGCTGGAAACAGGCCTGGGTAACCCCGATTATAAAAAAACCCTCCTTAGACCCCGCTAAACCAGAGAATTACCGGCCTGTCTCACTGCTACCTTGGGTCGCTAAATTAGCAGAAGCCCACGCGAATAAAATACTCAGTGAGTATATGGCGAAAAATAATATCCTGGACCCCTCCCAACATGGCTTCAGGCCGGGCCATAGTACGGAATCCGCGCTCCTCACCTCCACTGAGAGTCTGCGGGAAATCATGGACACCGGTAAAAGTGCCGCGCTGATACTGCTCGATCTTAGCGCGGCCTTTGACACGGTGTCCCATGCCATTCTGCTAAAACGCCTGGAAGATATAGGAATCGTGGACTTAGCGCTCCAATGGTTTCGGTCATTCCTAACCAGCAGATCTTTCAGGGTATCTGCCCCTCCGTTTATCTCCAAACCCCAAGACATAGGACAAGGCGTCCCACAGGGCTCGGCTCTCAGCCCCTCCCTGTTTAATCTATATATGCAACCTTTGGCGGAGGTTGCTAAGAGATGGGGCCTCACAATGGTGTCGTATGCTGTCGACACTCAGTTAGTCATCAGCCTTAGTGAGGCCCCCTCCCCGGAGGCCACCAACTTCAGGGATGGACTATCTGCTGTCGCCAAGTGGATGACAGCAAATTGCCTCCAACTGAACGGTGGCAAAACTGAGGTACTGATAATGGGAAAAAACAGCAACAACTGGAACGATTCATGGTGGCCCCAGTCCCTGGGCCCAGCACCCCCTCCAAAAAACTTAGTAAAAAATCTAGGGGTATGGCTGGACTCCACCCTGAGCTTCCAATCGCACACTAAAAAAGTTGCCGCAACCTGCATTGGACTTCTGAGAAGCCTATACCCCATCCTAGGCTATTTCGACGCCAAGACACGACAACTCATAGTGCAGTCTACTATCTTATCAAGACTGGACTATGCAAGCGTCCTGTTGCTGGGAGCTAATAAAGCCGAGATAAAAAGATTCCAACGAATCCAGAACTCGGCAGCTAGAGCGATAGTAGGCCTTCCAAGAAGATGCTCAGTAAGAGCGACTATGTACAGACTTCATTGGCTGCCCATAGAAGCCCGTATCCAGTTCAAGGCCCTCTTATTTGCCTTTAAGATCTTGAAGAATGAAGGCCCAGAGCTTCTCCGTCCTCTGATGACCCCCTACAAGCCCAATCGGAACCTCCGGTCTATGGGGCAACATCTAGCTATGATACCCCAGACGAAATTTTGTCGCATCGGAGGTCGCTCTTTCAAGCTACTGGGGGCCAAGCTGTGGAACTCCCTCCCTCTCCACATCCGCTGCATGGATGATTTGCTAGCCTTCCGAAGAGCGATCAAAACCCATCTTTTTCCCGCCCCGTAGGTCCCTCTTTCGCATCCAGTAGATTGTGTTACGGTTCTAGCGCCGGGACGCCCCGTCGCTGGGGCAGCTGTTGCGCTCTACAAAACAGGTAACATAACATAACATAACCGGGTCGGACCAACAGCAATCTTCAATGCTCCCGGAGACCTATGGGTCACCACCGCTCACAGCCTATGGGCTCTGACCTGATCAACACAGCACAAGCATTCCAGACAAACCTCCTGACATACAGGATTTCTGCAAAACTGCTACACAAGGTTTCAGCTCTTAGGGCACAGCAGTCTTTACAACAGCACTCCCTCCTGGCATACAATGTTGCTGCAACGTTACTTTTGCAGGCTGCAGCCTTTACTGCACAGCAGTATATTCCACAGCTATTTTAATGGTGACCCTCTCCTAGCATACAGCAGGCACCAACTCAGTCCCACACAATGACAATGACCCGATCAGTGCAGCAGTCATTTCCTCACAACTCGCACTGGGAGTACACTGACAGGGCTCCCCACTGGACCTTGATCTTTCCAACCCTCTCCACTTCCTCACAGGTCACACTGGTCTTGACAGATAGGTGCTGGTGCCCCTGTCTCTAGGGTAGGTCAGTCTTGGAATCCCTGGGTGATGTCCCCTCACCCAGCAGGGAGACTAGCAGGCCTTGGCCCTTAGTCCAGGTCACAGCCAGAAGTCTTGCAGAGATTTACCTCCTCACACAGCCCATCTGGCTGCTTGGCAGGTGACAGTTTTTGGGGTCTCAACTTCCCCTTCTTATAGTTCATTTCCAGACACCAAATGTGACTTGGGGTCTGAGTCTTTGAAGTGTTATGTTGAGGTTCTGCTGCTTTTAAAGTGCATACTCCTCTGCTCTTTCTTACTCTTGAAAAGCAGTCTTTCAAAGCAGGGATGTCTCCAAAGGTGATAGTCCCACAACACAGGCCATGGAAGTGACTATAATTCACATTTGGATATCAGCCACAGTGATATGTGATTCAAAAGTTTAGCCCAGGGCTACCAGCCTCACACTTTATGATTCAACTCCCTCTCCTTTCAGACATGTGTCCAGGTATTTTACTTGAGACCTCTCACTAAATCAAAGACCACCCTTTGAGGTGTACAGGGAAGGCTTGACCTCTCCTCCCCAGTGTATGTCCCACCCAGCTTAAAGGAATGCAGCGTCCACAAATCTGTCCGGAAGATCTCTGTACTTCCACTCCATGTTTCACCAATCAGGCCTTGGCCTCCTAAATTGGAATCCAGGGCTTTTCATGTATTGTACCATCCATAGGCACACATAGGCTGAGTGCATGCTTACGTTATACACACACTGCACAGTACACTATTCTCCATGTATTGCACCAATCAAAGGCAAACATACATCCAGCATACACATTTAACATGCATGCACTCCCCAGCACTGTATTCTTTATGTCCTGTGGCATACATACACCCAGCACATGCACTTATCCTGCACACGCTGTACACTTTATGCATTGTACCACTCATAGGTACGCATATACCCAGCGCATGCACTTATCACACACGTACTGCACAACACTACATCTTTCAGGTACTGCACCATTCTCAGGCATATCCACTTCCAGCACATGTATATATCATGCAGTACTACTCAGTACTGCATTGTCCGTATAGGACACGCTCCCCATGCCCACATACACCTAGCAGAGATACATAACTTCTTCACTGTGCAGCACTGCACACCACTCTGATGCAGCCAAGGGTGAGTTAAGCACACAACAGCTGGACTAAATGAGTGAGTGTGTGAGCCTCATTCCAGTGACACAATTTAAGAAGGACCTGTTCATAACTTCTGATCACAACACAGTATGTTCACACAACCGCGCTCATGCTGCTTAACTTGTGGCAAAAGTAAGAACCTTCCGTCACAATGAGGGAATCACTTTGGCCCCCCTCCTAGTCCCGCAAAATTCACAATGTGTGAGACATGGCCATGTCATGGTGCACGCGCCTGATCCATGTTTGCCGATGACAGCAAATACCAGCATTACGGATCCAGATATCAGTAGAGTTGGGCAGTCTGAACCGGAGTGTATGCCCATAATCATGAAGATGACTTTTCCATTGCAACAATGACCATTTCCAAAATCTGGCCATGTTATTCAGCCTGTGTAACACTCCAAGCGCATTTTAAGATCTGGTGAAATATATTTTTCAGGATATCCTAGATACTTCCTCAACATCTTTCTGGATAATGTTCTTGCTTTTTCTAAAACCATGGATCAACACAGTTTTTTTGTAGAGAAGAATGCATCTGCTTCCGCTATTAGGGAATACCATCCCATCAACCTGAGTCAGAAGGCTTCCAGAGAACTCTGGAATTGAGCAAAAAGCAATTTCACAATATATGATGAGAACTCTTAGCAATCAAAAAAACGTTCACTTATTGGCAACATTACTTGGAACGCACAGCCCGTACCATCATAGTCTGGACAGATCACACAAATTATGAATTTCACTGTCAATGTGCCCCCTGATGGCAGACCTATGGAGGGGAACAAGGAGGTCCAGGGGACTCCTCAGGCATCCCTTGCAGACGGGTGCAGATCATCATGGCATCCACCTGCAAGGGGATCCCTCTCCTCTCTTTAATGTGGAGGTGGGTTTCCGCCTACACAGTGAAACATGGAACTGCTTTAAAGTAGCTGCTTCGTATTACACTAGAATGTGCTGCCCCACGGCAAGAGATTTCGGCTGCCTTAAGGGCAGCACATTCAACCTAATAGGGCGCACTTTCTATCTTTCTTTGTTTGTGCATGGCATACCTGTTTGAAAGTGTGCGATGGGGCAAACAGATAAAGTGTGCCCTATACATGATAAGACCAAAGGTGGTCTGTTTCTCCAGATTTGATTTCAACATAACCTAGCGTCCAGGAAATCAACACAGCAAAGTAGATGCTCTTTCTCGCCAAAAAGATGATGAAACAACTGGCCTTTCTTTTCCATCTTTTCTTACCACTCAAACAGAAGATATTATAGGTTTACAAGAACTCTTCACAGCATTACAAAATGAGGAACACATAAATCAACAAATCTGGGTACAGGAGAACCATCAGCTAAGAACCATGAATATGGACTTACTATGTCATGAAGGTAAGCTATTTGTTCTCAGTAGCAAATGTTATCAACGGATTTTACTATAGCGCTATTATTTGCCATTATCAGGTATAGGAAAGTGGCTCTATATATACTGAACCAAAGTAAGGTACAGTGTGTATAGAGTCCCCAGACCCCAGAAGTTTGGCAGAGGCTAAAGTTAGAAATAACCTGACTCTCTAAAGTGGTAGCTTGGTCGAGCAGTAAGGCAGTATCAGAGGGCAGTGTAACACATTGGTTGTACACACTCAGTCAGAAAATGGTCTCACACACTCATGAACTGAACTCTAGGCCGATGGTTTTGTATCAAAAGATAGTTGTTTTATTTTAGAACCAACAAGGTATCAAAATATACTTTCTCAGGATGAGTTACTTTAGTTAAGTACTTTTCAAATAGGCAATAGACTTTTTGAATGCAATAGTTACAGTTTGTTGCAATAGGCAACACAATTTCAAACACAATGCAACATTGAGCTCAATGGGAATTTCTGTTTAAATGCAATTAGTTACTTTGTAGATTACTTTTCTAACCACAGGACTGGATCCTAGTTCAGTCCCGGTACATGAGCTGTAAACAGTTAAGTAAAAGCGTTTTGGTTACAGTAGTGATTTTTAAGGAATATTATTGTATTTTAAAAGTTGACAGAAACTTTTTCAGATGAAATTACCAATGTTATCCTATAGAAGTAAATTCACTTTGCAGGTAAAGTAGGTTCTTGTTACTTTTGTAATCCAATACTGGACTCCTAGGTTCAGCACTGGGACCTCTATCTAAAACAGGTAGGTAATTACATTTTGTTAGTTGGTACGATTTTTAAAAAATATTTGTAGTTTGCAAAAATCGACACAAGAAATTTCACAAAAATACAGTCAATGGTTTCCTATGGAAGGAAATTCAGGTTACTGGTAAGTACGGTTAAACTTACTTTTCAGGATTGGTGCTGGGCTAAAAGGTGCAGTCCTGAGGTCTCTCCTGATAACAGGTGAGTCAATCGGAATTCGTTGTTCGGCTGATTTTAGGTTAATATTTTAAAGTTCCAAAACTCCACACACATAAGAATTTCAGAGTGAAACCAGTCAATGTTAGCCCATGGAAGAAAAGTGAGTAAACGGCTTTTAGGTAAGTACTCGACTGGCAGAGTTAAGGTTCTAGGCATAGATTCAGGGGTCGCCCAGGGTCAGGTAGGTACAGTTGGTACTCCCTCAGCTGCAGAGTGGCAGCTGGTTGCAGAGGTAGTTAGGCCCAATGTTATCCAATGAGAGGTAGGGGGCCTTCGGTCGGTGGCTGCTGGCTAGCAGGCCACTCTGCTGTGGGAGCTGGGATCCTGGTCACTTGCTCAGGTCAAATGGGGAAGCAGGATAGGGCACAGGTTGCATGGCCAGGGGCACTCGGGCGGCTGGGTGCAGGGTGCTTTTGAGCCATCGGGCACTCAATGTTGTTCAATGGAGATCTTGACAAGGAAACCAAGGCTGTAGGCCCGGGGACGGTGGATTTTCTGGAGCGACCAACACTCCGAGGGGTAAGTTGGGATCTTAGAGGGTAGGTAGGCACCCCGGTGTAGGGTACAGTTGGCTGGGGGGTGCTGGGTGCAGGGGTGTCTATGGACGTCAGGAAATCTTACCCTCTGCTGGTCGCGGTAGGAGGGGTCTCTGGTTCTGAGCCTGCAGGCATCGTCTGGGTCGTTGAGGAGGGTCCTTGGGCACTGGATTCCAGGTCAGAATCGCCGGGGGGACGTCCTCAGGGTCTTTGTCCACTTGGGCACAGGCCGGGCTTGGCGGGTGCAGAGTGGGCTGGATTTGCGGTTCCTGACTGGCACCAGAGGTATTGCTGTTTGAGCAGAGCCACTGCTCGTGGGAGTCTCAGTCTCTAAGAGGGTCAAGGCAGGCAGGTCCCCCGGGGTTCTTGAAGTTGCTGTCCGCAGGAAATGCGGGGATTTAGGAGGAGCAAGTTTTGGGATCGACAGACCTGTAGGGCTGGGGCCAAGTTAGTTGGTGTCGTCCTCTTGTTAGCATCTGCACTGCAGGTCTTCTTCTTCTTGGTCTTCTTTCTTGTTTTGAAATCGGGATCCGAGGAAGGAAGGTTCAGGGTGCCCCTAAATGCTTTATTTAGGGACGTTATAGGTAGGGAAAGGGCAGGGACCAATATTCCCTGTCCTGGGATGAGTACACCCGCTATCCTGCTCCTCTCCTGTGGGAGGGGGGCAGGACCCTATCTCTAATTGGGCAGGGCTCCCGATCTTCAAGATGGCCGGAGTCCGGAGTTGTGCTTCACCTTGCCTCTCCCACCTGAGGGGTGGGGTTGGCACAGGATGGCACACCCCCTTCCCTAGCGTAGGTTTTCCTGCTAGTCTTCCCGCCAGAGTGGGGGTTAGAACCGGTGGGGGCCAGTTGCTGACTACAGCAAGTGGTCTGGAGAAGCTCACAAACTTGGTATGCCTTTGAAGCTTCCCCCTGCCCATCCTGGGGGAGGAGGCCTAGCACCTCGCCCAGGATGTGCATTGTTGGAGACCCAGGAGAGCGGGGGGCTCTCCACCCAGGCGCCCAGCAACATGTCTCTGCTGTGTGGCAGCCTATACAGCCTCTCAGACCAGACGTGGATTGTAGGTTAGGTTCCAGGGGGCATCTCTAAGATGCCCTCTGTAGTGCATTTTACATTCAATCCCACACTGGCATCAGTGTGGATTTAATGGGCTGAGAAGTTTGATATCAAACTTGTCAGTCTTCAGTGTAGCCATTATGGTGCTGTGGTGTTCATAATGACAACCTCCCTGCACCATATTCTCTTAATGGCATCACTGCACTTGCAGTGCCCAGGAATGGCCCTGGGTACTGTAGGGGCACAGGGCTCATGCACCTGTGCCCACACCACTGGCATAGGGCACCCAACTAGAGGGGTGACTGATGTATGCCAGGGCAGTGGGTGTGTGGGCATGGTATGTCGAGAGTTTGCCTAGTTCTGCACCAGGCCACTTAGTCTGCAAAGGCAGTGTGTGGGTGTCAGGGTGCAGGGGCCCTAAGGGTGGCACAATAAGTGATGCAACCCTAGGGGTATTCTCTGGCCACAATACCCTGGGTACCTAGGGTACCATTTACTAGGGGCTGACATGTGGCCAGAGATGCCAATTGGGTTTCAGCTTCAATACAGTTTTAGGGAAGGAACACAGACCCTGGGCACCTGATTGGCATGAGCCCAGGACACACTCAGTCAAAGCACATCAGCAATTCAGCAAAAAGTGGGGGCATACCAATGCAAGAAAGTGTAGCAGGGATTCCGTTCTCATACAGAACTGTGCATAGAGATCCGGAACCTCAGTGAATTAGGGTGACCCAAAACTCACCTCAGTATCCAAAATCCCCTTACCTAGCTAGCTACAGTGTCTCATTGGTTGTAACCAACTCCCAATGACTTAGACAAACCAGAACATGAACTTAGGTTACCTCAGGTATCGTGGAACACATGAACACTCTTTCGCTCTATAATCATTTCAAACCAGAACGTGGAGTAAAATAGGACACGTGCAATTTTGAAATATTTATTATTCAATGCAAGGTTCTCAAACGCAGTATCTTATATAATACAAGAAGACATATTATAAAAATCAGAGTTATCAGCATAGTCACTAATCCATAATAAGCAAACGGTGATAGCATATTATAATGCAAAAATCAATAGAAATTTGTATCACCTATTTTTCGCACTCCCTATTTAGCATACTATATTATATCTAAGAAGGTCTCATTTGGGTTTTAGCAGGGCGGGCCCATACCTCTAAATGTCAGGAGGAGAGGATCACATCATCTGCTACCAGCTCTCTGCATGCGAAGCAACATCAAGTGTGTTTTTGCATTCTCAGTAACTCTATCTTAAACCCGCTTAGAGCCCAATGTTGGCAGCAACTGTATTTGTGTTATGTCTAGTGGTGCAAGGATCAGAGCTCCCAGCAACCTTGTGTTAGGTTATTCTTAGAGGGTTCAGCACTCACTGTTCAGACAGTGTACCAAGCACGACTGATATCATTGTAATAACATATTATTCTCAAATAAATCATATCTTTCGTCTAGGTTGAAAGCTATAATAACAATTATGTGTCGTGTGCAAACTGAAGCCCAAGGAAAATATGTCGTTTGAACACTTAATAAACTCATGCTAACTTACCACAGTATATAGAAAATTAGCATCTATATGACACCCCCCCAATGATCCGAGGACGGTCAAAAACACAGACCAATACTAAAATAGAGGCATAACATGAAAGCAGAGTTCAACAATATTGAGCCAAGCTAAATGTGTATATAAAAATTATATAAAAATATGTAAGAATGCCTATAGTGGCCAAAAAAATTATATAATCCAAAGTCTTCAATTCGAGGCCAAGTATAAATGTAAATGTAAATGTATAGGCATTTATATAGCGCACTACTTACCCGGAGGGTCCCAAGGCGCTTCGACCGCTGCGAAACCCTTCCAGGGCTTCCCTGAGAGATGGTCCCTTACTGGGTATCTCCAGGGTGAGACCAGACATCCCCGGCGGTCTGGTGGGGCCGTTAGTGAAGATGAGGCAAGCTAATGCCCAGAGTTGCCGAGTGTGATCGCTGATCAGAGTGGGCACCGAGGCGAGAGAATTACCGAGTCTGCTGACCCTGGTCCGGAAACCTGCCGCGCCGGGAATCGAACCCTGGTCCCGGGCCGTCCTCTGCTCTCGGGTCTGCCGCCTCTAACCAGTGAGCCACATCATATAAAGTCAAATGTTCGTAAGAAAAAAGGCACCATTCAAAAATACTACAAATTCACGTGCCATTATAATGAAAGTCTCCAAGGCATCTCATGAGTGGATAGAATATGCAAAATAGGCAGCAACAGCTTCCAACATGAAATCACTGTTATCATCCGAAAACAGTTCAGCCATCCAATTAAGCAATGGGAAAAAACATACGTGCTCCTCCAGCACCGGACCCTCTAGCAACATCAGAGGACAACTCGGTGGGTTCTCAAGAACGCTATGTGCCAGAAACTCATGCGCCGCTGTGGGTATGTCCCACTGACCCATTAGTCCATGAAACTCTGCCAAGGCCATAATCCTTTCGTCAGAACAAACCAACTTGTGAGCAACTACGGGGCCCATCAGGTGATTAAAATCGACGTCAGGAGATATTGGCAAGCAGAGACACAAATCAATGGCCCAGTCGAAATCGCAGTCTAGGCAATGAAACACAGGCTGGACACATGTGAAAAAGGAAAATCGAAACGATAATCCAAATGCCGTGCTTAAAGTCGCAAGCGTCAGGGTGCCATAGTAATCAAGCATCCGGTTGCGAAACAGTGTCAGTAGGAGCTGAGCGGCTTCTTGCGCAGGATGGGCATCCAAGCTTTAGGAAGCAGAATAATATCAAAATGCTTGCAGCCAAAGCCAGCAAAACAGGGAATCCGCCAAACAAACTCGAAAATATAGAATGGAAGAAAGCGGGGATGACACCAAAAATCTTTTCAAATGTAGTCACGAGACCACTGCTAACCAATTTAAAAAATGAGCTAAGCCAGACGTGGAGGAGGCATTAAAGATTTGATGAACTAATTCGCAGAAATGAAACGGCAAGTCAGTATTTAAAAGTGCTTGCACCTCTGTGCGTGTGTTAGCTATGTGAAGGACATAAGTTTCACGGGCCGAGCTCAGGGCCACTTCCTTTTGAGACAAAAGAGCTCTTATTCTACTCATACCATTGAACTCCGCTTTCAAGGTTGGGATGCGCGGCCAGATGGAAACATCTGAATTCCCATGTGTGGGAGGATATAGCACATTTGTGCAACACACCACATGCTCTGATACAGTAACCACATAAGCGATACCGACCATTAACCCACAACACTCTTCGTTATTCAAAAGCAAATAACTACCATTTGTCAATAATGTAAATGTGGGAACAATTGCTGGAACTGGCGTGCCTTTCAAAACACAGGCTAAATTAGGCCGATCCTGATTACAAGAACCATGCAACTGGATGTGTCTGCATATTAATGAACGGTCAGGCGACTGTGTGCATTCTTCACCATTAAGATTCACTTCCTTTCCATCTTTCAGACATCTGTACGTGTATGGTAGAGACCATGTCTGATGGAGGAAAGCACTGCCTAGTGGTTCATATCGCCCTATTGCAATATACCGCATACAATTAGTAAATTTGTACAAAGCAAATGGTAACGTAATAACTCCATGGATTAGCCATGTTGCAGCAGCGGCTTCAGCTACAGAAAAGGGTAAAGATTCTAACTTTTCAATATGTAACATAGAGAAAGATGCATCTCGCATTGAAAGCATGCGCTGCTTGTCAGTCAAATTAAATGGGGCAAATAGGGAGGACACGTTCATGTAACTCCAGGGCACACGGCTCGCCTTAAGAGTCTGTAGTGTCCATGCAAACTGCATTACAGAACGCAATTGATTTTGACCATGGTATAATACAGACACCTCATCATTCACAATGTCAACTACAGAAGAAACAATATTATTCAACGTGTAAATTCGGGAAGAAAGCATGTTAATACTGTTATCTACAACTGCAAGCACTTTTTCCAAATTTTCTTGGTCAATCGCCCTTAGGCGCTTAGCAGCCTCAATTTGTGAGAATTTCCAAATTTCATTGTAAACCGCATAAATCCACCGTTTAGACCTAGCATTAGCCGGGCCTTTTATAAAATCATTCAAATCCACATTATCATTTAACTGAGATAGATGTAGTTTAACTGCAGCTAACGTGAAATGTTGCAACCAATTCTGACACAGTTTCTCCACAGAGTAAGTTGTGACAGTATAATCAGTTACAAAACGGGGGATCAGGTCTGACTTGTGTAAACCATTCAATCAAACCCAGAAAACGACGTTGGCAAGAATCAGCACTTCTATGCCACATCAGCCAACCCTTTGGATCCAAACTGGATACATTAAAGGATGAATTATGCAATAGAGTTTGTAACTCACGAATGGACAATTCAGTGTAATTACTCCCAACCTGAATATTCTTCCAATTCGGGGATAATTGGTGTATTTAATTTTTTAGAAGTAGCCAATCCAAAGCATGTTGTTTGGGAAATAGTAGAATTTAGAAACAACATGTGATTCGGGATGAGACATGCACGGTGCAAAGCCTCAGTGCCTTGTACCTGCCAATCTTTGGTACCCCAAACCGATTTAAGGTCAATTGTTCCCTTCCATAGCTCGTAGCCATCTACAGCTAACTTGTCTAGAAAGGACTTCGAATACAGCAATTTTGTATCGGTAAGTCTAACTTTGGACATGGACTTTTGTGTCATTTTGAAATAAAATGACTCAGGATTTGATTGATTAAAGTCTGTAAAATAAGTGTATTTTTTCAGAAATGTACTGGAGCTGCCTCCCAATGGAGCTGGGCAATGTTCCCACTGTGTGTAATTTACAGCAACCCTTCTGGAATTTGTTTTATGCAGAAAATATTACCATTATGTTGAAAGCAAAACAAATCACCATAATTAACAGAATCTAAGTATAAATCCTCAGCATCAAAGGCAGCATAGTATTTCAAATCAGAGAATAATGCTTCCACGGCCTGAATCCCAATCATCAGAACGTATATTTTGTTTTACCTCATCCCCCATGTTTACTCTAAGCACATTCGGAACATTAATCACTTCAGTTGGGCCATGTATTTGAAACCTAACCGCATCCCACACAATCCCATCAAGAACAGGCCAAGCAGTGATGTTAACTGTATTCAAATCTCTTTTCAGTCGGTGTGCTGAATGTGAAGAGGAAAGAGGGGCCAATGTTCCATTAAGGTACCGAATTCCTGTTCTTTCTTTGACATAGTGGCCATCGATCAGACGGAAAAAATAAAACACAAAACCAATTGACATAAAAAGATAAAATGAAAATAGAATCATCCAAATGTATGTCCAAGGGGGAACTAAAAAATGTTTTTTAAATAAAGTGGCATATTTTGCAATATTTGAGGTTTTTTTTTAATGTTCTGAAACAGAGTCAAAAGAGAATCTGGATTGGCCGGCCAAACGTGTCTACAAATCCGGCATTGATAAATCAGTTGGATAGGTGTAGTTCAGCTCATCAGTTTTAGTAACAGGAATAGTATTTAACAAAGGACTGGAAATAACAGGCATCTCGAGGGACACCTCCGGCTCAGCACCAGAAGTAATGGCCAACACAGAGTGCCTCACCATGGAAGGACAGGATACTGCCGGTGTCATGCTATGAAGAATCGGCCACCCTGTGAATCTTGACATTGTCAATTGAGATAAATCTGTTTTCCTTACGACCTGGAAGTGGTGGTAATATGACTGTTCTCGTGCCCTTCACTCCAAGAACTCGAACCGGTGCACGATATGAAGGACCAAACTCTTTCTTGTTATCGATCTTCTCTCGAACCAGTTCTCCAACTTGGGGTAGCCAGCCAACTACCGGGATCTGCAACGCATCATCCGATGTGGAGGGCAAATGTTCCTTAGCTAGACTGTCTCTGGTCTTTTGTAGATCCTGTAAAACATTGCAATGTTCATCTACGTCAAAGGCCGTGGCCTGGGCCTTGCAGTCTAGACCGTCGAGGTCAGGGACATACATCTTGATACCAAAGAGCATTTCGTATTGGGTCCGCCCACCCAGAGACCTTCTAGGGAGATTATTAAGCGCACGCTGCACGCCATTGAGATGGGCCAACCAGTTTCTGCCAGTGCCTATAACTCGAACTGTCAAAGATTGCTTTAAGTCAGGGTTCATTCGTTCCACTACACTGTTACCCTCAGGTCTGTACGGAGACGAAAACTGGACTTGGACCCCCAACGAAACCATAGCACCCTTATACGCCTTAGAGGCGAAAGCCGGACCCTGATCCGAATGGAAGGTACCACAGGCAAAAATCCCTACAAAGACACGCAAATCCTTTATGACAGTCCGTGAATCAGCGCTGCGATGGGGCCATACCCACACAAAGCGTGTGCATGAATCAACTGCTACTAAGATGTATTTATACGCAGTATCAGAAGAAAAAGGACCGCAGTGATCCAAATAAACGCATCCTAGTGGTTTATTAGAAATGTACAACTGTGTCTGAGGCGGACGCGCAGCAGTTGAAGGCTTAATCTGCTGGCAAATGTCACATTGAAGGACATAATCGCGTGTCTGTTTGTACAGTCCCCGCCACCAGAACCGCTGTTGTAGCTGAGTTACAGTGGCCGAGACGCCCGCATGCGCAGACCCCACACCTTCATGAGCCGCTGTAATCAGAGTAGCTCTGCGATCCGAGTTGGGAATTAAACGTTCACCAACATCAGGAATTTTCACATAAGGAACCTTATCGGGACTTAAGTGGTATGAGTACTTCGAAGGGAACCCCAACGGATATTTACCTCCCTTCTCAGAGGCAGCAACAGCCGCCAAGACCTCATCATCTATTTTACTTTTGGACCGTGTAACTGCTGCAACTAAGTATTTTGATACTGCTGATTTCGCCGCTTCATCAGCAAGCGAATTACTGACAGCGTGGACTCCCACACGCTGGTGGCCAAGAGTATGAATCACAAACACGAGTGGTAACTTTTCTTTAAGTTCCGCCACTCGGACCCAGATCATTTTATGTTTTATTGTGCTACCTTTGGAATCACGAAATTCATTCTGAATCCAAAAGAACAAGTTTTCATTGTAAGACTGGACACAGTAGTTAGAGTCACTTACGATTAAAGTCGTCACACAAGGATCTGCGTACTCCAACGCAAGCATCAGGGCACGAAGTTCTGCTAATTGTGCGGTGCAGTCCCCAAGTGTCTGCGTGTGCACGACACTGGACTTGAACTCATCGTTCACCATGGCACCGACCACAATGGCGCATGCGGAAACGTAGGCATGTTTAGAGCCATGCGCAACCTGCGCCGAACCATCGGTGTAATTGATGCAATGGAAATCCTCCAACGGCCGCATTGCTAAAGGAGCCGGACGAACAAATTCATACTGTAAGAACTCCTGCGACCGTAAAGTGGCGTCAAAAATAAACGTGACATCCTGGTTTGTCAAGGATGCAGCCCATTGAATCCACCGAGGGTGCAAAGCTTTGGAATTCGGTACACTGGCTTTCGTAACTGCCTCCAAGGCAGGACACGGGGTAACAACCAACATGCGTTCTCCCTGTGACAGGGCACGTTCCTTGAGAATTGCCATCTGCACAGCCGTCAACACTTTTTCCACAGTGGAAAATCACATTTCAGCCGAAGTTTACAAGTGTGACTTGTAAGCTATAGGTACTGTATCTCCTTCATTAAAAGTTAGGTACGTGAAACCTACCGTCCCAGGGACAATTCTTATCACCAGGTTGGTCTGGTTATCATGAGTCTGTAAATATTCAGAAGCGAGCAAATCAGCCTGCAAAGACTGCAGAAAAGCTGAATGCTCAGGCAGCCAGCATGATTTGGAAAAAGATGGTTGTATCAAAGCATACAAAGGCTTGATACGCTGGGCATATTCTGGAATGTATGTCCTTCCGAAATTAAAAAAACCCAGTAAAGATTGTAATTTTTTCAGTGTTGTCGGAGAGCACAACTGTGCGCATTTCTCCAGGAAGTGAGGAGCCAAACCTTCTCCTTCATTGTTAAGTTCATAGCCTAGAAACAACACTGTGTACTCTGCAATGTGCGATTTTGCAAAGTTAAACTTGTAATCCATGTCTGCAAAGTTACAAATAATACTGTTCACTCGACACAGATGCTCCCAAAGTTCGTCATCTGTGAGATAGATGTCATCCACATAAGAACAAGCATCTGGGTCGACCCTCTCCAACAGAGAGACTATGCGGGCTGAAAACTCTCCAGGACTATTTTGATAGCCCATTGGTAGACGCCGAAACATTTTTTGCACACCGCCGCATGTGAAGGAGGTCCATTGGGAACTTAGACCATCCAAACTATGGGCATAAAAACCATTGGAAATGTCAAGCGTGGTTTTGAACTGCTTACCACAAGACTATTCACAAGGGCAGAGCCGTGGGTGTTCTGTACTGCACAGTTACGGCAATGCGAGTTCAAATGCCGGTAATCCAAAACCAAACGATATGAGCCGGCCGGCTTGTTCACAGTAAAGAGGGGGTTATTCATCGGTGACACACATGTTTCAATTACACCTTGATATTCCAATTGTTCAAGGATAGCCGCGACTGAAGCTTTGGCTTCACGTCGTGTGGGATATTGAGGTTGAGGCTGCGGCTGAGACCGTAAAGGAATCTCGTGGCTTGGGGACAATTTATCCCAGCCACATTGATTGCGGTACACAGCCGGTGCAAGCGCCAGAGCCCACTCTTCTGCAAAGTGCAGCGCTTCCACTCTCGAAACAGTGTCCGCGAAACTGGGGAGGATTACCTCCTCCCCTCTCGGAGCTGCGAGAACAAAAGGTGGGGGCCAGCCAGCCTCCGAAAGCAAAATGTCATACGTAGATGAAAGATTTTCCCAAAATACCCCTTTTATGGTACGCTGTATGTCACCTTCTATCAATAGGACAATTTCAAAAAGTCTATCAGGGGGAGCAACTCTTGTATCAGCTGTTTCAATCACAACATAAGTATCAGTCGCTGTCACCTTCAGTAGTGGACGGAGGGCCTCTCTCACTATCATAATCTCCGCCACGCTGTCCAGCAAGGTCAGAGCCCACGTCAGATTCCGAAGCCGCGTTCTCACAATCTGGGGCATATCGATGCGCCGTTAAGGCAGCAACTTTCTTCTTGGCAAACTGTGGTCTCTTGGGCATAGAGTCCTCCTGCTTGTCTGCACCGTTGCGCGGGTGGGGCTGGTCACGTCCTTGCTGGCCACCCCGGCCCCTGCCGCCCCCTCCACCACCAGTGGACGGGGCCGATGAGTCCTGAAAGGAACGAGGAGAGCGTTGGTCAGAAGCCTGAAATCGATCAGGAGATTTAATCATCGCGCAGTCGCGCAAATCATAAACACGTTCTGACGGTGCAGGCAATGGAGACGCAGGGCGAGAAGTTTGAGCCTGTTGTTGCTGTTGCCTACCGTGTTTCTGTTTTTTAGGTCAATTTTGTTTTTCATTCGGATTGGTCTGAACCACCGCTACCGAAGATTGTCCCTGGGGCTGCTTTTTCTCTTTATCAGAAAAAGACTTAAGACCCTTGGCATTGCGGCCAACCGTTTTATAAGCCGCCACAATTATCCTCGCTAACTGTCGGGGTTTCTCGGGATCGGGAACCGCCTTTAACGTGTTAGCCACCTGAAAGTTCACCGCATCCCCCTTGATATTCCCAAGGATCAGATCGCAAACCACATCAAAGGTGCCACGCAGGCGCATACCCAACTCTACCGCAGACTCCGGTCCGTGATCATCTTGAACCCGTTTAAGGACCGTAGACAGATTGGACACAGACGGGGTGCCACAGCACCTCGAATAGACCGCTGCAAAAGTCTTACCCCGGGTTTCACAGTCAAAAAGCTCAGGGGCCAAATCTTTCGGTAAACTAAGCGTTAGAATCCGGTGTTTTTCACCAGGAGTCGTATTAGGAAACATAGCCAACAGCTGGTCAAATTTCTCGGCAAGCCAGAAAGGAAAATCATCCTTATCCTGGGGCTTCGTGCCCATTACGGAATTCAACATGACAGGACTGATTTTCAAACCAGCCTGCCCTGCCGGAAGGGCTGCACCTCTAGGGGCTGCCCCTTGAACATTACGACTTGTGTAATGTACAAGGGCTCTAATCACGGCAATAGCGACTACACGAAGACGCCTAAGTTCACCCACGTTACAAGTGGCGTGATTAGGGTGAGGTGTAAATCCAGCCAAAGCGGGCCAATTTGCGCCCGGAATGGACAAAGGACCTAATCTCGGAGCGGTTAAAGAGTGGGGTAGGGCGCCACCAAACCAAACTCCATGCTGCCAAACATCAATAGGTACTTCCTGTGCTCTGTACGGAGCATACTCAGCAGGTACAGGTGACGCAGTGTATGAGTGGAACACACCAGAATTTGCGTCCACCGCCGGAAATGTCACCCACAAATAAAACAGTTTGTATGGGTAAGCATGTTCCACACTCACCACCATAATCACAGCCAAGCCTGTCAAAGGAACATCATAAGCCCGCAAATGATCACGCACCGCAATGCGACTATGCAGCGGGATGTCCACGGCTTGTGCCATGACAGCACAGGAAATAGAAACAACAAAGCAAACTTTGTAGCACCACTGGGTAGTAATTCAAGGAAACCGTTTCAGATAGATTCAAGCTTGAAAAGACCTATTTTAAAAATAGGTAGGTTTTTCCGACACTACCGCTTACCGGAAACGGCAATGAAGGGGTTAAGGTCTGAATGATATACTACTCGAGTGTCATGATATAAGACCACCAACGTATGGGCGACATGTAGCAGGGATTCCATTCTCATACAGAACTGTGCATAGAGATCCGGAACCTCAGTGAATTAGGGTGACCCAAAACTCACCTCAGTATCCAAAATCCCCTTACCTAGCTAGGTACAGTGTCTCATTGGTTGTAACCAACTCCCAATGACTTAGACAAACCAGAACATTAACTTAGGTTACCTCAGGTATCGTGGAACACATGAACACTCTTTCGCTCTATAATCATTTCAAACCAGAACGTGGAGTAAAAGAGGACATGTGCAATTTTGAAATATTTATTATTCAATGCAAGGTTCTCAAACGCAGTATCTTATATAATACAAGAAGACATATTATAAAAATCAGAGTTATCAGCATAGTCACTAATCCATAATAAGCAAATGGTGATAGCATATTATAATGCAAAAATCAATAGAAATTTGTATCACCTTTTTTTCGCACTCCCTATTTAGCATACTATATTATATCTAAGAAGGTCACATTTGGGTTTTAGCAGGGCGGGCCCATACCTCTAAATGTCAGGAGGAGAGGATCACATCATCTGCTACCAGCTCTCTGCATGCGAAGCACCATCAAGTGTGTTTTTGCATTCTCAGTAACTCTATCTTAAACCCGCTTAGAGCCCAATGTTGGCAGCAACTGTATTTGTGTTATGTCTAGTGGTGCGGAGGATCAGAGCTCCCAGCAACCCTGTGTTAGGTTATTCTTAGAGGGTTCAGCACTCACTGTTCAGACAGTGTACCAAGCACGACTGATATCATTGTAATAACATATTATTCTCAAATAAATCACATCTTTCGTCTAGGTTGAAAGCTATAATAACAATTATGTGTCGTGTGCAAACTGAAGCCAAAGGAAAATATGTTGTTTGAACACTTAATAAACTCATGCTAACTTAACACATTATATAGAAAAGCAGCATCTATATGACAAAAGATGGCTCTTTCTCATTCAGGTCATCGGAAAGAAGCAAAACAGGAAAGATTAGTCAAAAGATATTTTTTGTTGCATGGTATGACACAGACAATTTCAGAATATCTCAAAAGGTATCAGGGTTGTGCTGAATTTGAGAAAAAAAACCTGGCCTCTCACAACCACTGCTGACCCTTAATCAACTATGATCTATAATATCAGTGGACTTCAGTGTTAACCTTCCAGAGTCCAAAAAGCATAATGCCTTCATGGCAATCCTTGGCTGTTTCATCAAGCTCAAGCATTTAATTCCCTTAACAAAGCTACCAAATGCTTCAGAATTGGCAAAGGTCTTTCTAAAAGAAATAATCAGACAACATGGTTTACATAATATCTTAGGGGCAGATTTACGTTTCCTGGTGCATCCCTGCAAATCAGCAGGGATGCACCAGGAAAGATGCGTGACGCAAGTTTACCCTTGCGCCACAATAGATGTGCTCATTTACATTGTGGCGCATCATGGAGCAAGGATAAACAGATGCGTGTCACATCTGCCGGCGTAAGGTTGGCGCAGTGCTGGAGTTGTGTTGCGGGTGTGTCGCAACTCCAGCACTGTTCCAAACTGGCCTATCCACAACATGGTGCATCACTCCTTACGCCTGCTTTAAGCAGTCGCAGGGTTTTGACGCAATATGGCTGTGAAAGTGACTCTGTGAAATCTTTTAGATTTCACTGCGTCACTTTTACGTGGCTTTCCAGAGACAGACTGCCCACCCTGCGCCGGTATGTAGGTTTCATGTTGCGCAGGGCTTTACAACGTGACGCATCTCCCTAGATGCGTCACATTGTAAATAAGGTGGAACGTGGCGCATCATTTACGCCACCACTGCGTCACAAAAGTGACGCAACGGCGGCGTAAAAGTGTTGTAAGAGGCTTGTAAATCTGCCCCGTCATTTTTGATGCAGCATCTAAGTTTGTGTCCAAGGTCAGGAAAGAACTGTCAAGGCAGTTAAAAACAAGTACTCATACATCTAGCAGTCATCATCAGCAGACAGACAATCAGGCAGAAGGTTCAGCAATACCTTTGATGTTTCATTATGTGAGAGTATCGATATAATAAATCTTCCTGCAGCTCATTAATATATTCATCTTTTTATTGCTCCTTTAGTTTCCATCCACACATGTTTCCGTAATCACTTTGTTATTCACAAACTAGGAGTTAATAATAAATTTACTAATGCGGACAATATAAAAAGATTGGACAGGCCTATCTTTTTATGTGCAGATTTCTCCCTGCGTGTGGAGTGTCCGCAGTAGTACACTTACTATTAACTAGTTTGTAAATATCAAAAAATAGTAAAATCACACAAAAGTGTATGTTTACCTTTATGAATCAGACTGTAGGTAATCATGGACTGGAAAGGGGTCATGCTGGCATGCATTGATCTGGGAATACCTGAATGATAAAAAATATTTGAGCCATGCATTCAAATGAAATTTCTCGTGCTGAAGTGCAGAAGGGGGCTAATAAGTGTCAAAAGAAGATTTTATGGACTGAAAGTGTTCACAAATGTAGTAAATTGCCTCTTTTTGCATGATCAACCCTCACCTTTTGCCTGATGCCTGATGGGATTTTGAACTATAAGTGCACTGGGTCCCTGCTAACCAGGTTCCCAGTGCCAGATCTCTTTCCCAAACACTGTACCACGATTGGCACCCCTTCAGCTACCCCTGAAAGTCCCTAGTAAATGGTACCCCTGGAACCCAGGGCAATGGCACTGAAGAGGGTCCTCTGGGGCTGCAGCCCTGGTTTTGCAACCCCAGGGACCCTTTGCAAAGACTATGCTCTGTGCCATGCCACTAATACACTGCATAAGATATAATTAAGTCACACCCCACCTCAGGCCTTTAGCCCTAAGGCAGGGTGAACTATATTCTATGTAAGGGTGTATCAGCATGAACAGATATGCCCCTAAAATGTCCAGTGTATTCTAAGATGCTCTATGTGCACAGGGAAGCCATGAAGAGTGCATGGGCTGGATACTTGTTAACACTGGTTTCCTAGCTCCATGATGGCTTCACTAGTTTGTAAGATGTTTGGTACCAAACATCATGTCTTAATAAATCCTCACTGATGCCGGTGATGGAATTCTTAATACATTCAAACAGGTGACACTTTTTGAGGGTCCTGTGAAAACCTACCTACCCACTGTTGTGGGTCCTGATTTGTTTTCACCACCCTGCCCCTACCAGACATGTTTCTGACCTCATAGGCTGAGAGCCAGTGCTCTCAGAGGACAGAGACAATGCCTGCTCTGGTCACAGGTGCTTTACACCTCCTCCGGACAGTATGGCCTTCCTGGGCTGGAAGTGGAGAAAGCTAAGAAGAAGAGTCCACTTCAGACTCCCAAAGCACCAGAAGTAAGCACCCATCGAGGGACTGTGAGACACTCAAGACCCACTTCCTGAGTGGTCTAGCTGTCCCGAGATCATGTCTCAAAGTTGCCTGCTCCTGACCACTAGGACCTCAAGATGCCCAATGCCGGGCTGACATTTTCGCTCTGCACCCGCCCCCCCAGCCCCGTCACCAACTAGCCAGCTGTGGTCCCCAAGCTCTTGCGACCTCCTCCCTCAAAAGAGTCCCCTTGGACTTACCTGTAAGTCCACCTGTCTAGTATGTTTTCAGGTGGCCCCCTTCGTCCTTGTGAACCAGCTTCAAGACCCTCAGCACTTTGCTCCCGACACTCCTAAACTTCTCCTGCTGGGGCTTTGGACCTGGTCCTGACGCCAAACTAAAGCAAGAAGCTGAACTTCGTGAAAGCATTGCTTGATTTTCTATGCATGTTTCTCTTCCTTCATACCTGCCCTGTACTTAAAATTGCAGTTTATGGCACTTAGATTGGGGGATTGGCATTTTTTGAAACACTTAGCACTTTGGCGTCACACATCAGATGAGCTACAGTGCAGGGGTTGCAGGGATCTGGTGGAGTCCTTGGAGCGTGTTTATGCCTCTGCCCTGCATTGCTTGCTCAGCGCAGATTAATATTGAAGCCAGAGTGGAACAGGTAGGGAGTCCGGTCCTGTAGGCAGGCAATCATTGCTGCATTGAACCCAGAGAACACTGCTTTAAATATCAGCGTCACAATCTTTATTTCCTGTGCTTATCACAAATTTAACCAGCAATTTGCAGGCCCGGCAACAATCTCGAGGAAGTGCACAGGTGTCTCTGTATAAAACATGTGTTCTCTGCTGCTGCACCACTATGGAATGTGATAGCGATGACTTGATACTGACTATAGACAACTGATAGCTGCTTCACTGAACTGTTCTTAACTTTTGCGTTCCCATGCAACTCACTGTCTTACTTGTAATGTTTAGCAGCAACATTTAGTTTCTTTTCATATACTTGATTGTTTTGTTTGCTGCTATGAGGTTTTAAAATACGCAGTTCTATTATATTTTGGTCATTTTAAACTCTTAGGTTTTTTTATGCGTATGGTATGTATGTTCCGCTTTTATGATTATATTTATTAATCAAATAAAGTTCTGATATTCCTATGCATGTTTCTGCTTTTTCCCTATGGTTTCCTATAATGCGTAATTGTGCATAAAAGTGACAAATTTTCAAAACTTTGAAAAATCGTAACTCCGAAAGCACTTACCTTAGAACTGTATGCATGGTCTTAAAAATTCTATAAGAATTTACATTATTTGTATAAATTGGTCTCAAATTTATTCTTGAGTGTGTGTATCAGTTATTGCCTCTGTGGAGAACAAATGCTTATCACTACCCTCTGATAAGCCTAACTGCTCACCCACACTACCACAAAAAGAGCATTAGAATTATCTCCTTTTACCTCTGTATACCATTTGGAGATTCTCTGGCCTCTCTGCACAGGGTACTTTTTTTAGTAAACTATATAGAGAGCCAGCTTCCTACAACAACATATCGCATATCAGGCAAAATAATTCGATTCAGGGGAGCAAAATCAATTAATTTTATGAACAAGCAATTAAAAACATCACAAAGAATTTTTTGATACTCTAAAATTACCAAAAAATAAGTTTCAATTATACAAGGAAAGTTCTAACTAAATCAAGCATTTGTTTCAAGACAAGGTTTGGAGCAAAACCAAGGAGTTGCAAATAGGAGATAACAATTGTTGCATGTTGACAAGTTTGAAACCACTCGAGGTTGCGCACTTGTTACCATGTTCAGAAATAAACGTATGCATTCACTGAGACAACCACAGTTAAAAACTGAGCTATGGTTCTGGGTCACACAAGGAAAACCACTGAAATTTGCCACTTATGCTTAACAATGAGCACATCAAATACCATTACTCGATTTTCCGGCTGTGATGTTCTCTTGATAGCACCCTTGCTTGTTTTTCTACTTTTGGAAAACTGGTATTTTGAGCATGGCGGTTAGAACAAGTTCTGCTATCGGTCCTTTCATTTTACATTTTTACTTGCATATCCTGGTTTGGAACCATGACTCCAGCGCAAAGGTCATGGCCAGGATCTATGGACCGAAGGCAAGCTTCTCCACCTATGCTGCTCTTTTGGAGGTCTGTGGTTCTGAATCTACATCCGTAAATCTTTGACCCTTGAGTGAGAGAAGCTTGCCCTGGAGTCGTGGTACCCAGCCATGAATCTTGCCTTGGATCCTTTTCAGGATATGCGGAACTCCCCGATATTTAAATTTGAGGTCAGGAACCACTGCTAATGTCTCGGTACTGTGGGGAGTCGAGCTTTCATGAGTTCATAAACCCGCCAGGTTTCCAAGACTCATTTAACTTTTTTTATTTTTTATTTACTCCTGTCGGTGGCAAACCTTGTAGAATTTCAGGGGAGAAAAATGCATGATCATTCGGTAATTACTAGGACATATTGGTACAGTAAGCAACAAAATCCACATATTATGCCCAATTTCAAGGGCAAAACTCGAAATATTCAGTAATTATCGCATCTAATAAGTTCTGAACTCCTCAGTGTCGAAAAGTATTGATGCATTAATGAGCACATCTAAAACCAGCCACTCATATTTAGGGCCACAATATAAATGCCAACAGAATACATAGCCACCGTCCCAGTTACAGCTACTAATATTGAGAGTGCAGGACACCATCCGCACCTTAGGTTGGGATGAATGTTAACTATGGCAATGAAGTCAATATCAGCTCTGTCTTTAATCTTCTTCGATGTGTTTTATGCACAGATGTGTGCATCGTGCCTGCGAGGGCAATCTGCAGCAAGTGCATTTTAGGATCACAAACAGCAAGTGATGGGCTACCCTCTGAAAATCCTTCCCTCGCCTCCTGATGCTCAGACTCTCTTCAGGCCCATTATGCTCTGCAGCACAGCTGCACTTGACTTCACAGTTTGTTTCCAGACATTCACAGTAAAGGGCTTTCAGCCCCATCGCCATGTGGAAGACATTTGAAATAAATCAGCCAAGGGATTGCTATGAAGCAATCTGATTTGGAAAAACTCCAGGTCTGATCAAGTGTTGCCCGCGATGTTATGTTTTTTACAGTCCTTTGAAGCATTCGGAATTTGTGCTCAGCTGTGTTCCTTCCAAGACGCCATGCACATTCCCACCGTACATTCTTCAATTTTTCATATAGGGTATATAGCAAGCATTAAAAAAAATTAGGCTATACTTTACATTGCTTTTTATCTTCTCGTGGAGCCCGATTGCATACATCCATAATCAGGTAGATTTCCCAGTAGTTTGGGGACACCGCAATATCAGACCCTACAACTTTTTGCCTCACTTAGGGTCCTCCTCCGCTAATAGTGTTCTTCTGATTGCTTAGGAGTAAAAAATGCCTGTCCTGTCGTGTGAGAAAGGAAAAAACAATTTGATAATTTGGTCGAAGCGAAATTTAGTTTACGCACGCATAATTCTCATATCTTTGGAAATTTGTGTGATGCTTGTTATGCAAACTATGCCACATTGCATAATTACCCAGCGGGGATGCATTTAGCTCTAAAATATAGCTGTAAATGATATATTTGCATTTTGCATATATTACACAAAAGACAATTATAGGAATATTGCACACCCCTATGATAATAGTGTACCTGTAGTTTTCACATAATCAAGAGTCATTTTGAGGAGATTTGTACAAGAAAGTGTAATTTATATCATCCTGGACAGAGCACTCAAAACGTCAAACACAATAAATTGATTAAGGGGCTGCCAGAATCGAGAAGCTCACCTTGTTCATGCCAAATGGCCAGGACCTTTTGTTTGCTGCTTTCCCTGCCGGGAGTCTGCTGTTGTCACTCTGCCCTGCCGCCCAGTGCCGTTCCCCCCCGCTGCAAGCGCCGCAGGTCACCAGGCGCAGCCGCAGAGCGTGGGGAACTGTGCACTACAATACCCAGGAGCCTCAGCTTGCACACGCCTCCAAACGCACCCGGAGGCGCTAGAAAAGGCGTTCCACCTACAGGCGAGTGGGCTGCCAGAATCGAGAAGCTCACCTTGTTCATGCCAAATGGCCAGGACCTTTTGTTTGCTGCTTTCCCTGCCGGGAGTCTGCTGTTGTCACTCTGCCTTGCCGCCCAGTGCCGTTCCCCCCCCCCCGCCGCAAGCGCCGCAGGTCACCAGGCGCAGCCGCAGAGCGGGGGGAACTGTGCACTACAATATCCAGGAGCCTCAGCTTGCACACGCCTCCAAACGCGCCCGGAGGCGCTAGAAAAAGGCGTTTCATCTCCCGCCTCGTGGGACATGCGCGGGTGGTCGCCGGGCTAAGCCCGGGCAAAGGGCGGGCCGTCTAAGGCCGTCCAAGGATGTTCAAGGCCGGGCCGGGCCACCCCTCTAACCTGCCCTATCCTGACCGTTGGTGCATAAACTTGGTCTTGTATTAATTCATTTTCTTTTAATCTGGTAGTATTATTATTATTATTAATGTCGCTTTGAGCTACTCTCAATATGCCCTTACGTTCGGGTAAAGAGATAACTGTGCAAGTTTTGACACCAAGTGGCATCGTTTCTGGGACCCTTGATGCCTTCTTCAAACGGGCTACAGGCATCTTGGAGAAGGAAATAGCCTTCGCTGAGAAGCGCTTATCCCTGGACCTTATCTCCGGAAAACGATCTTCCCTAGGACATATTGGGGCAGTGGTATCCCCCGCTAGTCAAGCCCCTACATTGAATCAGGAGTTACATCATGACTCTATGCTGGTAGAATTGAGTCAGGAGGTGGATTGTTCAATACTTAATACAACCGATGGTGGTACGCTTTCTAGCTCCATCAATCATAGTGGTGGTGAATGTTCGTTGCCTCCAAGTCCCGAACCAAACTATTCAAATAAGGGTGGAACCAAAAACTCTAAGTGTGGGAAAAGGAAAAGGAGGGATGGAGCGGGGAAGGGGGGTACTTCTAAGATTCCTAAATTAAACCTTATATCTCAGCCTCCACAGGTTCTAATTAGTCCCCCGCTTCCCACACTGGTACCTTCTGACACTGCTGGTCAATGCCCAACTTGTAGATCCAAGGAGGAAGGTTTTCTGGGTAAGATGGAAATTCTAATTAAATCCCTTATGTTACCCTTAATGGAACGCGCTAGGTTGACAAATTCAAAACTAGATAAGTTGGAGAATCTAGTTATTGCCAACACTAGCACACTTAATAACCTAGTAAACACACTGAATAACACCAAAGCTACTACCACCGCTGTTAAAGCAGAGGGGTCTGGTGTGACTAATCACAATTTGGTTCCTCAAATCAGTGCAAATCCTACGAACAAACAGCAAGGTCATATACAGCTGGAGAAAGCCCCCGCGAGTAATAACTCGGTGGCTACTAATAGAGAAGTGTCCCTGAAGGAAGGTGGTAGGTACAACCCACAGCCATCTATAGGTACACAATTAAGGGCGGGTCACGCTAGACAGCTCACCCTACTGGGGAAGAGGTCACAAAACAGTGCCCCCCCAGTATTGACCTTCCCCCGGAGGCCACCCCATATATTATCATATTGACGGGTGTCTCAGCTATTGGGGAGGAAAAAATCGAATCGTTTAGGGACCTGAAAAACAAAGTTGTTTTTTGGTTGAACAAAAACAGAACACTTATGTTGTAACTTGTGTTTCCTTGCTGCTCAGCTTGTATGTATGATGTGTGGAATGTTAGATGATTGGAATGTTGGTGTGCTGTGAATGTCAGTTGAGTGAGGGCTGAGCAGCAGGACAGCTGCTCCTGATGGGGTTATCTCTATAACTTATAACTTAACATCTTATCTAATAAAGTAACTTAAGAACCTACAGTTCCAGCATCTTTCTGATTACTTCAACTTCCCTCTCCTCTAGCACAGAGATCTTAAATGTTAGAAGAGTAAATTGGGTGGGACACAACCCAAAGGACCTAGCGGGTGATTGTGTCATCATCAACTTCAGAGACCCCTGGGTGGTGGACTATGTGCGTAGAGAACCGAGATTTGGCAGGATGGGTGATGTTCATCACTGGGCCTTCAATACTTCTAACCCAAAAGGATCAATGAACCCCCTTATTATCCGACCAAACCCAGCTATAGAAGACCCTTTGGTAGATTTCCCCATGATTTGATTACACACATTCCACCCTTCCCTCACCTGTATAATCGCTTTGAACCACTATCTGGTTTGGAGAGCATTGATTGACTTTCTTCTTTGGCTGGTGGGGACATCCAAACTGCAAACTATGTTAGTGACGATGCAGGATTTTGTTTAACTGAGGAATGTGGGGATGGCTTTAGTAAGGGTCCCCAGTCTGGGCCTTCGGAAGTGGCCTCAAGGAGCCAGGTATGGGTAGCTAATAGCCTTAATAAAGGGGAAGGCTATAAGAGAAACAGCAACCTCAAACAAAAGATGGGGAAAATTGCGGTGAACCTAGTTCCCCGACACGTAGAAGGGATTCGGGCGATGTGTTCCTGGACGAGCCTGTAGTGACTGAGAATAGGGAATCCTGCAGTTTTCTGTTTTGGAACGTGGCAGGTCTGAAACAGAAAACTAAAAACCCCTCCTGGGAAAGTGTTATAAATAGCTTCGATACCTTGGCTTTGCAAGAAACTTGGTCAACTGACCCAGTACATATAAATGGTTACAAAAGATTTTTCACTCCGGCAGTGGGGGGCACACATGGGAGAGCAAAGGACGGGCTGATTATGTACCTCTCTAATCCGCTCAAGTATGAGCGGGTACGCTTTTCACCAAAGTGTAGCTATTACCAGTTAGTAACGATAGATAGCATGAAGGCAGCTAGTTTTATTGTCATAAATTTTTATAACAATATCCCGAATAATGATATTCGTAGCACCTTAAAAATGCTAAGTGATGACATACAACATGAGATAGATAGTAATGAAAGGGAAGTAACAATTTTTTGGGGGGGAGATTTTAATTGTCCACTTTGCAAAAAGGGCCAACAAGGGATCTGTGGACTAATGTTAGAGCAGGACATTAACCTCACACATTTTGACCACTCTTTGATCGGGGATTTACTAAATGAATTACTGTTCACCTATAATTTGGGATATGTAAATGAAACTGCCCAAAAACCATCTAATTTTCTCCAGACCTTTATTGGCAGAGGAGCACTGACTACTATTGACTTCATTATTTCTTCAAATACTTATGGCGGTAAGATTAAGAGGCTCAAAACCCTAGACTTGCCACTGAGCGATCATCGGCCGCAAATAATGGAGATTGAAAACCCATTTTGGGAGCAGCATAATGATGGGTCCCTTACGTGTGCACTCCCAGATGTGATGCTTGGGAGGCAAAACGGGTATACACTTAAATGGAGTAAGTTGGTCCCAGAGAAATTCTTAGGCAAACTGTTGAAAAATTGTTTAAATAGCTTCATGATCTGCCTGGATGAACACTCTGATAGCGAGCGGATAATAGAACATTTTAACAGGATAGCATCCTCTATTAGAGATAGTTTGTGGGTGGAGTCAAAGAAACGGGCCAAAGGCAACAGGAGATGGTTTGACAGTGCATGTACAAAGGCACTTACTGACCTGAAACACGCCATTCATAGGATACCACGAGACCCTTTACTAATAAGAGAATCAAGGAAAGCATATAACAAGGCTTTAAAAAATAGGAAAAAGGCCATAAAATGGGAGGTCTGGGAGGTACTATGTGCATCATCACAGTCTAAAGATCCATCTGCATTTTGGAGGGCCGTAAACGCCCCTTTTATGTACGATAATACCAAAGCGCGTATGGAAATTGCGATTGCGGAGGACGATTGGGTCGAACATTTTTCAAATCTTTCTGCCTAGATCACACACCCAAAATAGATTTTGACACACTGTGTGACAAAGAGGTACGTGCCCAGAAGCTGGTGATTACTCTGGATGAAGTTATGATGAGTCTGAAAGCAACAAAGGGGGGAAAGGCTGCAGGCCCAGATGGGATCCCAGCAGATTTGTTCAAAGCAAATAGTGAGATCTGGGGCCCCATGCTGGTACAGCTTTTTAATGCTGCGCTAGCGAGGGGATTAAATCCTTCATGGTTCACCTCGGTCATTGTCCCAATATATAAGAAGGGAGATACACAAAATTGTGCTTGCTGTAGGCCAATCTCCCTTCTAGATTCATCTATAAAGATCCTTGGTAGAGTTATCCTAGTTAGACTCCAAAATTGGGCCGAGGAAAATGGGATAATAAGTGACTTGCAATTTGGATTTCAGAAGGGCATAGGAACAATTGAACAGAGTTTAAATTTATTTATTGTTCATCAAAAATATACCAGGGTAAAGGGTGAACGCCTATACCTGACGTTTGTCGATCTTACCTCGGCATTTGATTGTGTGTCCCATAGTAAACTATGGGCACTATTAGAAAGGTTGGGCGTGGAAGACCCTATTGTTTATTTTTAAGGGAATTGTATTCAGGGGCCACAGCATCGGTTCGTTATGGAAAGGGGGGTGAATGTACCAGATAATTCGGGATAGGACGTGGGGTACGCCAGGGATTCATCCTGGCTCCATTTTTATTTTTGGTCTATATAAACGGACTTGAGCTTCGTCTGTTGCAAGAGTGCAGGGATATGCCCAGAGTTGGCAAAAGATGTATCCCTGCACTCTTGTATGCGGATGATGCAGTCCTAATGGCCAAGACCCCCCTGGCCTTACAGAACCTGATAACATCCTTTGATAAGTTCATGTTGAGCATGGACCTAAAAATTAACTGTAGTAAAACCTTCTCCATGAACTGTGGTACACGAACTAGGAAACAAATGAAAACGATGTCCATAAATAATATTCCTCTGGAAAATACCTCCACTTTCCCTTACTTGGGTATCCTGTTTCATGAGACTGGCTCTTGGACAAGTGCTGTAAAGGCTAGAACCCTCTTGTTTTCAAAAACAATAATGGCCTTAATAAATTTTATAAAGAAGCTGGGAAAGAAACCAATAAGAGAAGTCTTAACTATTTATAATGCTACGTGTCTATCAGTGGCTCTTTATGGATCTGGACTTTGGGGATATACTAACATAAAATCAATTCAAATAGCCGAAAATAAGTTCATGAGGCATATTCTGACAATACCAGAAAGTGTTGCGACCTACATCTGCCACATCGAACTTGGGCAACCATACATTACAGATATAATCAGAACTCAGTTGGGGTAAAGAAGGAGCAATTTTGCACCGGGTTTTGTGCCTGTTATATTAGAGAAAGAAAACTGACGAACTAATGACTAGAAACCCACGTTAATTGTGTTGATCTGTTCTGATATTTTATTATTTTATAACATCTTTTTTTGTAGAAGGTATTTTTTGTTAAGTCTAATTATAATTTACTACATACAAAAAAACAATACATATAGCAAGAAGTGAAAAAATAGACAGTTGAATCAATGTTTATAAAATACAGAAGTGCATTTCCATTTCAACGCGTTTCGGCGTAAGCCTTCTTCAGGAAGTCTGTATTCATGCACCAATATATTAACTAAGAAACAGAAATTGCATGTCATTAGTATGATACAACGTTTAAATCATGAGCCGGATCAAATGTCTTGTTATATCCTAGAGAGGATACACCACAAGACAGGTATAGATACAGACAAGATCAGAAAGTTAAGAGAAGTTTATTGGATTTTTTTGTTGGGAACAGCAGTGACAGGATTAAATGCGGAAATACCTTGGGAATAGGCTATAGTATAACTTTCATACATGGTAACTGTTTACAATAAGGCCTAATTGGAAAAATATGTTTTTGATTTTTTAATGTACTGTGATTCAGTTTTGCCGATAAATGTTATCCCCAATACATATTGACTATTAATTATCTTTCTCCATAAGGATCCTGGCCCTCACAACCTTCCATCTTGTCCTGATGTAGTAAATTATAATTAGACTTAACAAAAAATACCTTCTACAAAAAAAGATGTTATAAAATAATAAAATATCAGAACAGATCAACACAATTAACGTGGGTTTCTAGTCATTAGTTCGTCAGTTTTCTTTCTCTAATATAACAGGCACAAAACCCGGTGCAAAATTGCTCCTTCTTTACCCCAATTGTTGCTTCCTTGCCAGGATTTATCCTATGAGGCAGGGGCCCCCTTTTTTCCAAAAATAATCAGAACTCAGCCCATACTTTTGTGGCATAGGGTATAGTCAATAAATGAGTGTACCGTGAACCGGGCTATTTTGTGGGACGTCTTAAAACTAGAAAATGTGAGTAGATTCAAATGGCTAGATTATGTTAAATGTTTTTTAATAGAAATCGATTGCCAACAATACTATGATGATCCTCTCACAATGGTTAATATATCCCGAAAGTTGTTGAAAAAATTGTGTATGGAACACCTCGAGGAGAAAAGAATGTTAGAGGAAGTAAAGAAAAAGACGGTTACCTCGCATCAGCTGTTATTAACTGGTGATAAATTACAGCCGTATTTAACTCTGCCTATGTCTAATTATGATAGATTCCTCTTGACACGTTTCAGATTAAATATTGTTTTTAGACTTTTGACTTTCCCAGAAATGAATTTGTGGTCACGTGATTTGCCTATGTGCCCATGCGATGAATCCTCGTCCCAATCTGACATCCATGTTTTATTTTTTTGTTAATTTTATACCTTACCACGTAGGAAACTTATTATCCCAATTCTCAAAGAAATGAACTTAAATAGATGTCGCCCAGCATTTTTAGAGTTGCAAAGAATGGACACAGTTTTAGTTGTTGCAGCACTCTCAGAATTTTTTAGACATGTTTTTAAATTGCGGAAATCAATTAGTCTGTATGAATTTTAACTGCATCCTTTTTAACTGCCTCCTTTTTACATTTCTGTGTAAATGAAATTTCATGTTGTTGCTTTTATGGTTGTCAATTATTAACCGAATAAGGTACTTTTTGAACTTTGAACTTTTATTAAGGTAAGAATTTGAAAAGCAAAAGAGGGTTGACAGCACACTGCATGGCCATCCATCACACAATTCCCCCAGTTGCATTGTGGTTAATGCAGTGCAAAAGACTCACTTTAATTGATTGAAAGTCTTTAGTATTCACCATTGTTGGTGGATACATTACTGTGTGTTTCTAGCCACCTGTCTCAGGATATTTGAGAGCACAAGCAATGCATCTGGGCTAATGTTGTAATGCTTTCCCCAAGCACTCTCATATGTTTGATCTGAGAACTGCTGTTGCCGACACACAGGATCCAACAAGACTTGAGAGTCCTGCCAGCCATTGATGCCACATGTATTTAATCAGGTATTTAACCTGTATCCTTTTTGAGAGCACTCTTGCATCAAGATAGTCAGGAGAAGATGGTCCTTTTGGTGCAACAGTGTAGCACTAAACAAATTAGTTGTGTGCTGGGTCCTATTATCCTTTCGGAGGGCATATCTCTAGGGGTGCCACCTTGTGTCTTGTTCTATGGACATGGAGGAAACAAGTGGGAAATCCTTTTGTGCCCATCGTAACATTTTGCTTTGGACTCTGGGATTGAGGAACTGTGATTTGACATTCCAGAACTGTAGAGTTATTGGTTAATAGTGTATGGGACATACCATAAGATTTGGTATTCCAGAACAATAAACGTCTTGTGAACGGTTTGTAGGAACACTTTGTGTGCCTTTTTTATAAGAATACGTTGTGCGACTCCATTCAAGTGTGATATCTGAGAATGGATATCATTTGTGTGAACAATTGAAACGTATGTGGACAATGAAAGTCCATGCGGACAATGACGTTCTTCAGAGACTGCAGGGTTCTTTCTGCCTTTGTGATTGTGAAGGGAGAAGATCAAAATCACCTGACCATGAAGAAGAGCTGGAATATTCTTAGGAGGAGGAGTAGATACACCTCCTCCAAACGTCCCATTCCACCTTGGCCCCCAGTGGTTGCAGCTCATCTAAATAACCATTCAACAACTGGAGGAGAGGTTTAAGACCCCAGAATGTCATGGAAACCTCCGGCAAAAAAGGATCTTCAGGTACAAAATGCTGTTGAGGTTGTAGTACAGTTGGATAGACCAGCTACTTGAAGGGCCAGTTGGTGTTAGGGTAAGTGTAGGATGGAGCTGCCTGGGCATAAGGGATGCTGGAGAGATATTCACATTTCAGAAAACCCTGTGTCTAATGTGTGGTGTGTGCTGTTCAGAAATAATGTGCAACATTGTCATGTAGGTCAGTTCAGAAGTAATTACCAGTGATGTCAGTGGCACAGGACACTCTTGCTTCCTCATCATATATGTTTTCTATTTCCTTCTCCTCATGCATATGCCACATCACTGCAATGTTGTGAAGTATGCAACAAGTTACTACTGTGCGACACATTTTCTGTTTTGTGCATCGAGTTATAACACACAAAGGAAATGGGCGTACAATAGTCCAAAATGTGGATGTTCAACTATGTGTTCTACATCAACATGAGCAATCAATGTTTCTCTCAGAGATATCCAAAGTCACCCAAGGCCAGCACAGATGGCAGGTGTAGGCAGCAATGCTAATGATACCCATCCATATACTCCTGCACACGTGTTTATAGCTGTGAGGAGGCTCATCAGCTCATGATACATGGGTACTGTCATTTTAAAACCTAGATGGTAAGCTGGGCATATTGTGCCTGTGACGTACTAAAATGCCTTTGTCATTGATCAAAAATTGTACAATTAACATTCTGATTGGTAGTACCAGCTCCTTCATTACTGCCCCTGTTTTATTACACCAATAGTGAACATTAGCCTTTTCATTTCTATTCGAATAATTTAAGACAAATATGCCAATCATCATTATGAGGCCCAAACAGTGGTCTCAGACAGGCAGTACATCTGTCTGATGGCTGTGTGATGACTGACACTTGGAGACGCCTTCACTACCGATCAAAGAGATTGTCGAGGTTTGTTGGAACCCCAAACCTTGGCCTCTGGGGTGTGACAAGCCTCAGTGCCGTCCACTAGAGGCGTACTGCCGCCTCACACATATAGACAACCCTGCGCACTTTAGGCTTTAGCACTGCTGCGTCTGCGGTTATCCACCAAACTGGCTTGTCACCTCACCTTCTGCTATTTTCCCACAGGGTGCGGTGGAGTCAAGAGCCTCACTGACACCACCCTACCCACTCACGAGACGGGAGAGGGTGAGGTGAAAAAGTAAGTATAGAAAAAACAAAGCTGCATAATTAATGGTGTATTCACTGCACAGACGTCATCTTTCAGTTTCCTTCTTCGGAATCCTTGGTGGGAAGGATCTGTGTGCCTGCCTAAGTAGCTGAGGAGCTGAAATTGATCAGTACTGTCAGCTGAGGCCAGACAATTGAACATTCTGTTAACTGGTGTGTGCATGTACGTGCAATTGTGTGCGTGAGCATGTGTGTATGTGTGAGCATGTGTGTGTGAAACTGAGTAACAGGAAAGTGAGTGAGAATGAGTGAGAATTGGGGAAACTATGGGTTAGAATGAGGCAGTCAGATTGAGTGAGAATAGGTTAGAATGAGACTGTGAGACTTATAGTTAGTTGAAAGTAAGAGTAAGTGCAAATGAACGTGAATGCGAGTGATAGTAAGTGAATGAATGAGTGTGAGGGAGTAAGTGGGTATGAGTGTAAACGAGTCAATGTAAGTGAGCATGAGTGAGAGTGTTTGTTAAGGGAGTTAAAATGTGTGAGAATTAGAGTGAGTGACATGTTATGTTATGTTATGTTATTGGGGTTTTCTATAGCGCTCAGCTACTCCGAGGAGTGTCCCGGCCCTTATGATCCTCACAGGCACAGAATGAGGGGCGAGAAAAGGCACTTACTGAACAAAAAGCAGAGTTTTGAGATTTTTCCTAAAAGCCAGCAGATTACCGTTAGTTCTGAGGGACAGAGGTAGAGCGTTCCACAGCTGCGGTGCGAGGCGTTTAAAAGAGCGTCCACCGCGCGGAGCATGCCGAATCGCAGGAACAACGGCCAAGGCCTGAGTGGAAGATCTAAGTGATCTGGAAGGTAGATAAAACATCATCCGTTTCCGGAGATACCTGGCGCCCACGCCGTGCAATGCTTTAAAAGCCATTGTTAGCGTCTTGAACACAATACGCTTTCTGATTGGGAGTCAGTGAAGAGTTTTGAGCAGATCACTGGCACTGGCTCTCCTGTTGAGGCCGAAAATGGCACGTGCCGCAGAGTTCTGGACGACTTGCAGGCATGCCAGGAGGAACTCAGGAAGGCCCAGATACAACACATTAGAGTAATCGAGGCGCGAGCCTATCAGGGCCTGTACCGTTACTCTTCTATGGTCCAGTGACAGTAGGGGCAGAAATGTCCTAATCATCTTTAGGATGGCAAAACATTTGCCAGCCAAGCCCAGAACCTGGGGTTTGAGAGAGAGGCTGTTGTCGATCTGTATTCCCAAATTTTTTGCGACCAGAGAGTCGCTGGCGGGGGCAAACATGGCTGCAGGCCACCAGTCTTTTCACCTGGGGTCCGAGGGGCAGCCGAAGAAGAGCACTTCCGACTTGTCGGAGTTGTACTTGAGGCTGTTCTGTCCAAACCAGTTGAAAACAGCCTCAAGGCAACCCCTTATGTTTACACCATCAAAGTCGGAGTCTCTGTCGCACGTGAACAGGGGCTGGGTATCGTCAGCGTGCAACACGATCTGAGCCCCGTGAGCCTCTGCCAGTGCCGCCAAAGGGGTCATATAGATGTTAAAGAGAGTTGGGCTCATAATAGAGCCCTGAGGAACTCCCACCTCCAGTGGCGGCATTGTGGCAGAGAAAGGAGGAGCCCAGATTGTTTGTTGGCGATTAGATAGAAAGGACTTGAACCAACTAAACACCGACCCCCTCAGGCCGATCTCCCAGAGTCTAAAAAGGAGACGGTCATGGGGACGGTGTCGAAGGCTGCCGAGAGATCAAGCATTGCCAACATGGCTTTACCTCCACAGTCCAGTGTTTCCTTGATGGCCTCCGTGACTTCAAGCAAAGCTGTTTCAGTGCTCAAGTTGGACCGAAACCCGGACTGCGACTGGTGAAGAATATTGTGTGTCTCAAGAAAGTTAGCGAGAGTGAGATGGGCATGCTTCTCCACGGCTTTCGCAAGTGCTGGTAGGAGGGAAATAGGTCTGTAATTTGCATGGACCTTGGGGTCTAGGTTGGTTTTTTTTAGGAGAGGCAAAATCAGGGCCTGTTTACACGGCTGACAGACCACCCCTGTGCTAAGGGAGAAGTTAAGCAGCGGATTAGTTAAGGGATTAAACACAGGAGCCACTCATTCTCATGGAGTGCATGAGAATGATTGATAATGAATGAAATTATGAATGTAAATGAGTGAGTCATATTAAGTCAAAATAAGTGAGAGTGGGAGTTACGTTGTGAGACAGAGGATGAGTGACGGGTGAGTTCTAGTGAGTGAGAGTGCTCAGAAACAGAGAGAGTGACGATGAGTGTGAGTAAGAATAAATGACACAAAGGAAGAGTGATACTGAGTAAGTATGCGTGTAAGTGAGTGAGAGTGATAGCCAGACTAAGTGAGAATTAATAAATGTGAAGTAGTGAGGGATTATAAGAACTAGTGTGAGTGACTGTAAGTGAGAATAAGTGAGAGAGGGTGTGTGTTTGTGTGTGTGTGTTTTAAGGTTTGTCATCTGTCACTGCCCTTGGTGTTTTGGGGATAATACTTGCCATATGGGGTTCTCCAGAAAAATGCTGAAGCTGACCTATTGGGGAAAATTGTTGTTATATGGGGTACCCAGGGTAAAATGCTGGAAAAGGTACATTGAAGGAAAATATTGACATTTAAGAAGCCCTGGCAAAGTCACGATGATTGAACCTTAGTGATTACTATTTATTTACATGTGGGATACCTGTGGCAAAATGTGGGATACCTGTAGAAAAATGCTGTAACTTACATATTGGAGGTAATTCCTGGTGTATGGAGTAATGTGGCAAAATGCTGGAGCTGTGAAACCCAGGCCGTGGAAAACCACAACCTGCGTGAAGCACACCTAAAGACAATAATGTATCTTCAAATTGAAACGCTTTTCAAAAAATGTATGCAGAAAGTCATATATAACACAAACTCAGTAAACTACTCAGATGCGAGTTAATGCCACTCTGATATATTCAATAAATTAAAAAAAAATTGATATCCATACTGCATTGAACATTTTTTGCTTCATCACTAATATGGTACAAGCAAACGAAAATCAATCTATTTCCAATTTACAAAAAACAGTATTAAATAGTTCAAAAATCAATCCCAATGCATTTCGGGTTTAAGCAAAACCCCTTGTCAGGGAATGTATGATCAAGGAATAGCAATAAATGATGAATTTATCTTGATGTCCTCCGTCCAGAGCTACAACTAAAAATCAAAGGAATATCCAATGAGACACTGGTCTAACATCATACATGAACAGTATTAGGATTTGCACTCAGGAAGGGTTTTGGGGTTGAGGGAGGGGTAGTGTTAGAACTGGGATTTCTGGTTGGCTAAGGCTTGCGCCAAAGCCAGGCAGAATCCACCACTCTAGTCAGGGCAAGGGAGTTACACACCGAAGATAACCCCTGCTCATCCCCTTGGTAGCTTGGCATGAGCAGTCAGGCTTATCCCAGAGGCAATGTGTAAAGCATTTGCGCATGCACACAGCAACAACATCCCAGGCACACTACAAAAGGAACTCCACACATGTTTATATAAAAAATAGCCTTTGTATTCTCATAACACATTACAATAGTAAACAAATAGCATACACTGTGCCAACTGACACGGGCAATATTCACAAGGGATTATTTACACAGGACAGGGCCACGTGGGCCACTGTCAGGATCAGATCTTAGCAGAAATTGGTAAAAGTAACATAGGTCATAAACATCCAACCAGTAACCACTGGTAATCACTTTACCATAACTTTACATTATGCACAGTCACATCAGGCGCAAATAACATCCTGCGCCAACCTCACCAGCATAAACAGATTATGCTATCTCCTCACTAGTCTAAACACATGATACCCTACCTCCTAAATATAACTCACATTAGGGGCGTAAAGCACAGAGTGAAGTATAACCTCACTAAAACAAACCTAAATAGGTAAAACAACCTCATAAGCCTAAACCATATCTAGAGGTATCAAAACAGGGTGCGTAAAATATTCTTAATACATTACATTTCCTAGCACCACATTGCAGGAGCACATCAATCACATTAGGGCCTTGCGCCCTATACATCTACCAGTCCCCCTGGCCAACCGGCCATCCAGAATGTTAGGGCGCGCTGCCAGGGCAGCGCCAGTCAGGGATGTGCCATCTGCGCAAACCTAAACGTTGCAGCTGCCCACTACTTGCTGGGCAGCTGAGAACAAGAACAGGGCCTAAACGCTGCAGCTGGCACAAAGTGCTGCGCAGCTGTGGAGGCCAAAGTAGGGGTAAAGAAGTGCATCTCACTCACTCCTAGAGTCAAAAGAACATGTCACCTGGAAGAAATGCCTAAACGGTGCAGCTGCAGACTACTTGCTGGGCAGCTGTAAAAGCCATAAATATGGCATGGGGTCTCAGTAGCCCTTACAACAACTGCACCAAAGGTTTGGAGCCCTCTAGGCTCTGCAGGACAAACATGGGGAGCGGTGGAGCCCCCTGGCTCTGAGATCAACGAGGCTCCAGGAGCCCACTGGCTCCTTAAATACTCACAGATGCCCCCAAGATAGGAGAAGCTTGCCCCCAAACACTTTGGGGTGCACTGGCATTGTAGCCATAAACATGCCCACGACATTGGAGCCTCTGACCCTGAAAACCAATAAGGCAACTCTAACCCACACGAGCCCTGGAATAATGAGGCCCAGCTGTGGATCGTGGGAGCCCTCTGGCTCTGAAAACTAATGGGGGCTGGGGAGCCACCTAGGCTCCTTAAACAAACATGCCCCCTGACATTGGGGTGGCCCTCTTGCAAGCGGGGATGCCCAGGCGCCGACAATGCGCCCCGATATGGCCACTGACATTGGGACCCCACCAGGGCCCTCTAGGCCACCATCTCCACGTTGGAGCGGCCCGCTGCACATACGGTGCCGCTCTGACTATCCACTGTGAGCCCCACTCTCCTGGACTCTCATCTTGCCAGTGCCGTCTCCTCTCTGGGGACAGCGGCGGCACTCTGTCTCCGGGCTCCCCTCACTCCTGGGAGCCCCGCTAGGCACACAAGCGCGCATCTTCACCCGGTCCCCCTTCTCGGGACTGGGAAACAGAGCTGGCGGGGCTCTGTGCGGCTTCTCCCCGGTCGGGGGAGAAGCAGAAGTGGAGCCCGCGAGGCTCCGGCCGGCATCATTGGCCCCGCCCACCTCCTCTACTTTCGGGTCGTGTTAGGCAGCGATCCGAGGGAGAGTTTTCTCGCGGGCCTGGGCCGCGGCAGTGATTCTCGGGGCACAACGAGGGGTAGGCTCCCTCAAATTTACAAATCGAAGAGCGCAAACCGCAGCCGGAGAGCAGGTTGGGCACCCTCTTTCTAGATGAAATGAAAGTAACGGGGTGGGCACCCGGTCATCAAAATAAAGATGGTGTCAAGGCGCTGGGGGCCATCGGGAAGATTAAGCAAGCTATTGCCCAGAGTCAGTTCAGTTCAGTTCAAGTAAGCTTTATTCAGCTTTTGAATTTAAAACCATAAAAGCAGCAGAAAAAAGATACAAACATGCAAAAAATTTATTCAGCAAGTCAATGCATAGTTAAAAGAAAAACAGAGTGTTTGGTAGAAGCTAAAACAGTTTGGCGAATCAACTATTCAAGAACATAATCCAAAATACACAGAATCCTCCTTTATCATCAGGTATTGTAGTAATTTGGTACTCCGGGGCCAGGGTAAAAGTCATGCAGATCCCAAATACGGATGGAGCCATCTCCAACTTTGCGCTGGGTAGAACGTAAATAGGGGGCAATGTTCCTGTGATTAAACTTAATTAAGATCAGATCTCCCGGAACGTTTTTGGGCAGAGAACCAAGCCACCCCACCCTCCTGACACTAAGTATCCCGCCGTCTAAAACAGATGGTAAATGTCTATTGTTTTTAAGCCAAAAAATGGCTTTATTCATTAGGTCCTGATGTAGTTCACGTTTGCCCGGGGTGAGTTCAGGGACCCCAGAAAGAACGGTAACGTATGGGGCGGCTTCGGGGGGTAGGTCAATTCGATGTCTTCTTTCTGGAACTCTGTGAGGGGTATGTTTTAGATTAAGAGGAGCGTTGCGACCACTTAAAGTGGGTGGTGTAGAAGGGGGGTCACACGTTGGAAGTATGCTGGAAGCATTGTTCATAGGCCTTTCATGGATGTTAGTGAGGGTAGAGCATGTGGGTGTCGCGGTGTTGGCATTTAGTGGGAGGGACCTTATTACAGTGTTTTCGATCCTGGTCAGCCTCTCCCCCAAATCATTAATTTTTGCGACCAATGGTGTTAGGGCACTGTTTAACATTCGTTCGATTTGGGCCAGTAGGATCAAGTGAAGGGGGGTTACGGGGTCATTTGATCGAGTCTCCGCCTTATCCAATGTTAGTGAGACAGGGTTTGGGGCGGATAAATGGGGGCTGCAGAAAGTTGTTTCGGGGGATGCGGGGGGTGTGCAAATTGCTTGTTCAATGTCTCTAACCACTATAGGGGGAGTTAATACATCCTGGGCATAGTTTGTACCGCACATGGCATTCAATTCTTCCCAGATGGACATCGTAGTTAGGAGGCAGGATGCCTGAAGACAACAGTATACAAATCAAAACAATAGGGAGGGAAGGGTTAGCACCTGACTGTACCTCCTCCTGTGGTGGAACCAAGTGCAGAGGCCCGTCCCGTCCTCCTCTGGCCTCTGAGGGCCACAGAGGGCCCGCCCTTTGCCCGGGCTTAGCCAGGCACTCCCGCGCGCTCCCGCGACGCGGGACTGTTGAAGGACTTTGTAGCGCCTCCTGGCGCGGAAGTAGGATCCCGCGGCTTCCTGCCGCAAAGCAGGCTGGGGATTGTAGTCTCCCCCGCACGGCTGCCGCAGCGCGATGTCAGGGGCTGCGGCGGCGGGGGGAGACAGCTGGCAGGGTCCCGCTAAGAAAAAAGGTAGGTGCTCCCAGCCACACAGGGCTTCACTGGTCCGGTTTCAAGTGGCCGCCCGCTCCCCCGGGACTGCTGAAGGACTTTGTAGCGCCTCCTGGCGCGGAAGTAGGATCCCGCGGCTTCCTGCCGCAAAGCAGGCTGGGGATTGTAGTCTCCCCCGCACGGCTGCCGCAGCGCGATGTCAGGGGCTGCGGCGGCGGGGGGAGACAGCTGGCAGGGTCCCGCTAAGAAAAAAGGTAGGTGCTCCCAGCCACACAGGGCTTCACTGGTCCGGTTTCAAGTGGCCGCCCAGAGTCACATGGTGCTGGGCTGATCTGCCGCCAGCACCGAGGATAGGACCATGAGCCCCCAGGCTCCGGGGTTAGCCACCCTGGCCGCTGCGCCACACCTCTTTCCTTGTGTGTCGAAGATTCAGCATGCAGGACCCCTATCTCAGCTTGGAAGGAATTCTCCTCTAATTTGTTGGGGGAGAGTGAGGGTCTTTTATACTAAAGTGGTCACTCCAGGGTTTTTTCTAGAATCAATATGTTTTGAAAACAATCACAAATGTTTTGAAAACAGTCATAAATATTTTGATAACAATATCAAATGTTTTTTAAACAAGTGTGATCATACACCGTTGGCTGTTGGCCAAGGAAGAAAAAAGTGTTCACCCTTATACAGAATAAATCTGCTGTGCCTGGGGGCAGGTTTATGTACATCAGGTACAGGGATTCTAATAGAAGTCTAAGAGCCTGGTGTCGAAGAGACAGGAGCAAACTATTAGGTAAAAGGTCACCTGTTTAGAATCGTTATAGTCGTGTGGATGAGATAATGTATGTAAAACAAGGTTACATGATGGAACTATCCTAAAAGATATGAAACCCACTCCTCATCAAAAGGTCAACAAGGTCAGCTAGGTAATGATAAAGCTAACATTAGAAAAAAGGCATACAAATCACTTGCAATAAATATACTAAAAAGCATCTGTAAAAGCCTTAAAAATTGTCCATTAAAGAGATGCTTCCCTAAAGAAGCATTTCAAAAGGTCCTCTAAACATGCATGTATTGTCATGTTTGCACTGAGAACCTTGAAAGACATGAAGCTCAGTTAGATCCGAGAAGAGAGGAAAAATAAAACAAAGTCACACTCTACCTTCCTATTTAGTTAATGTTTAAAAAGTAGCCAAACGGTTCCCAGCACAGGAGAAGGCAGATTGTTTTAAGAATCTTGCACTGAAGACTCAACATCACTGAACATCATATCCGCAGATGGCAGTCCCTCAAGAACTTGCAGTTTCATATTGAATGAGAAAGGTAGTCATCTCTGATTCCCACGGCGGCAACTGGAGAAGAGTTAGATGCCTGCACACCTGATACCGATGCCTGAACCTCTGAAATCGAGCCGATATCCCTTCCAACAGTAGAGGAAGCATCCCTTGGAGGCTGTAGAAATGCTGTCATCAACATGGGAATACGCTGTGGACAACTGCACATACGTGCCTGCGAAGACGCCAGTAGCGCTTCTATGTCTGGTGCTGCAAATGATGGAAGTATGAGACACAGGTCCAACATGTAGCCGAGTCCACAGAAGAGGCAGCGGAACACAGGCAGCACACAGTCTAGCCAGACCGGTCTGAAAGACAGGAACCAATGCTAACCCAACTCTCGAAGCCAAGGCGTAGTCAGGTAGAACGCCATGTGCTCACAACAGCGTTGTTCCAGCAGCGTTCTCTCCATTTCGTGAGGGACTACGACATCCCTTGTGAAGAAAGAGTATTAAAATCAGGATGCCAACTACCGAAAGCAAGACCAAAGGAAGCCCTTCAAAAATGCTTCCAAGTACGGAGTATATAAAGGCTGGAATTACCCCGAAGATGGTCTGAAAGGGGGTTAAGAGACCTGATCCAAGTCGCTTAAATAAGTGTACAATCCCATTCATCCCAGACATGTTAAATATACGCACCGGCATAGATAGGGGGGTGCGGGGGGGCGGTCCGCCCCGGGCGGCACAATTTTTGGGTCGGCTGCGCCGGATGCAGAAGACTTTCACTTTATAAGCAGCAAAAACGAAACTAGTCTGTTTCCTGCATCATGGCGGCGACAGCCCAGTGTCAGAATCTGGAGGACGAAGTCACTTGTTCGATTTGTTTGGAATATTTCAAGAATCCGGTGATCATAGACTGCGCGCACAACTTCTGCCAGTCCTGCATCTCACAGTGCTGGTAGGGGATAAACACAGACTTCGCCTGTCCCCAATGCAGGGCCAGATCTCATTCTCCAAAGTCAAACTTCCGGCCTAACAGGCAGCTGGGAAACCTCGTGGAAATGCTAAAACTTCACCCCCGTCCCTGAAGTTGCAGGAGAACGTGTGTGAGTAACATCAGCAGCGGCTGCAGCTCTTCTGTGAGGATGACCATGAGCCCATCTGTGTGGTGTGTGACCGGTCCAGGGACCACCGGGCTCACACCATCGTTCCTGTAGAGGAGGCTGCCCAAGAGTACAAGGTATGTGTGAGGCACTGCTGGGATCGCAGCTTTCACTACAAACTGTGCTGCTTGACTGACTGTGCCCAGGAGATCAAGGTACGTGTGAGGTGCTTCTGGGAACACAGTTCTTTTACTAGTCATAATTACAACCTGGGGTACAGGGAATGTGCGAGATAATGCTGGGTAAGTAATTGTTATACTGTAACTCCTTATCTATCCATAGCTGCCAAGGCGTCAGAATGCTATGTGTGACATTTTCATAATTTCAGTGTAATTTCGAATGACATTTCAATAAATACGAGTGACACTTTCTCACAAGCAAAATCAAGCAATGAAGAGGAGGGACTCTGTTGCGGCCGCGGCAACTTACAATTTATTTGGGAACGAACACAGTTGTCCCCAAATAAATAATAAAAGGCGGCGCAATGGACCTCCAGTGCCGCGGCCGCCCGCAGCCCAGTTTAAATGTGTCTGCGCTGCGGACTCGAGTGGCATGCAACGCGTGTATGCACCTGAATGCCACTCAATACCAGCTACCCCACCCTTCAGTATCTCGCCACTGGGTGAGGTGGAGCCAGCGAGGTTCACAGACCACACCTCACCCTGTGACGAACTGTGAAAGGGTGGGTTTAGGAAGCATGCGAAAGGCGCCACACACAAAGCTATTACGTCAGTCTGTGGCGTCAACTTAGGCTTGAGTTATTGTGTTTCTTAACGGACATCCCAGGACGTGCTCTTTCATACTTAGTGGCAGCGCTGCATATTTGAGAATTCATCCGATACTGCACTGCGAGCTGCCTGAACACCATAAATAACGGAGGCAAATAAATGTGGGAGCTGCATCACATATAGAAACGGAACATACAGCTGGACAGACAGTGCAAGAATCACAGCAAATTGAGGGGAGTTCAGTTTCACGTATGAAGCAGGAAAGGCACTGGAAACATTATTATACAGGTAGGAATGCGCCTCACTGAGTAGAACAGGTTTGTCTGAGGTGAGAAATGTCCAAACCTGCATTCTGGACGTCTTGGTATAAAACTTAAGCATAAAGCATAAAGCTAAAACTGTTTGGCATTTTTAATAATTAGTAAACGCTGTGTTTGCGCGCTTTGATTTTAAAATAGCGCTTTGTCCCTACCTCCTCCTTTGCTCAGACAGTCCACGCTGCTCTCAGTGGCCGATTAAGGGCCTCTCGAATGCGGGACTCATCACGACCAACTTTCCTTAGGCGCCATATTGGGCGTACCATAGGCTCAGCGGACTAGTGTTTAGGGCGATTAGGCCCTGCCCTACAAAATGCCTCTCCCACTTCGGCCGCGCAGCGGGTGCGACGATGGCGTGCCGGAGGTGCGCCAGAGGTAAGCCCGTCTGCACTCGTCTGCTCTAGGCAGCGCTCAGAGCTCGGGATTATGGGAGATTATCATCAGGTCCCACTCAGATATTCTAGAGACGATCTGATGCACATGAGACAAAAGGTAGCTACACCATGCCTACACTCTGTGCCAGGGGATAGCCCCTCTAACCATCGCCTTCATTGCTCGTACAAGTTTAAGCCGGCTGAGCCGTGTCAAACCACTGTTATCTCAATACGTATGGCCTTAGTCAATTGCAGATCACTTCCAAAACACGCGGTAGAAATCTATCAAACTCTAGAAAACCTCCAGTTGGAAATCCTCTTTCTGACCGAAACATGGTTAGGACCCTGACATCGTCAAGTCCCTTCCACCGGGTTTCTTTATCCAACATATAGACCGATCAAAAGGGAAGGGGGGGGCGATTGCCATTATTTATAGGGACCATCTTTCCTGCCGTCTACAGGGCAGCCCACTCTCTGATTGCGAAAATGTCCTGTTTATGATCCAAGTCTCCCCATGTAAATCCCTTTCGGGACTTCTTATCTACCGCCCGCCGGGCTCAATCGGACAATTCGGTAGTTCACTTTTGGAACACTCAGGCATACTGGCCGCCACCCACTCTAGCTTTATGATCCTAGGTGATCTCAATACATCGATGGGCACTAACACGGTAGTTTGGCCAAGATCTACTTTTCGGCGAATGTTATCTACCACCTTGGTCAGAGCAGACTCAGTGCTGTGGAGTTTCCTAAAGCCATGTTGGGAGCCATCCAAGAACCCAGAGGAGTCCAGGAAGATGGATAAATGAGAGTTCATGTGAGCTTCCAACATCTTTGCTGGAGCCGGCAGAAGGGAAATTGGTCTAAAATTCTTAAGAAGACCAGGGTCCAAAGAGGGCTTTTTAAGAAGAGGCTTCACTATCGCCTTCTTCCAAAGCGTAGGAAATGTGCCCTGTTCCATAGCCCCATTCATTATTTCCCACAGAGGGGGTAGAATGATATCCCTACATTCCTTAAGAATTTTCAAAGGAACTGGGTCCAAAGGAGAAGCTGATTTCGTTCTGTCTAACAGTCGATTAAGACCCTCCAGGGAAAGCGCTGGAAAGTGGGTAAGGGTATGGGTAGGATCTCCAGCCCAAGATTCAAAATGCGTAATTCCAGGGGAATCGTTGTCATTCAGGGTATTCCTCTGGGATTGTAAAGCAAGATAAATATCATCTATTTTTTGTAAAAGAAGTCCGAGATGCTGTTGCATAACTCTTGTGAGCTTACCTCGGGGTCAGGTGCCTGGAGAGAGCAGAGGGAGTCCACGATCTTAAAAAGCTCTTTAGATGAGGTGAGAGAGCTAGTCAGGCTGGTGAAATATTCCTGTTTCTCCTTGATAACTCTGCTTTAATACTCTCGCAGCTGGCACTTGTATGCCTCCCGTTCTACAGCACCCCAAGATTTGAGCCAGCCTCTCTCTTTTCTTCTACAATTTTGTCTAAGAAGCCTCAATGATTCAGAAATATATATATTTTTAAAAAACATACATACTAGATTACGCAGAAAGAGTAAAACCTTTCTATGACTCAATTAGACCTGATATCCTACCACATCAGTGGACACAGCAACACACAGATACTCTATGTTCAGATCAGGCTGACATGATAGCATCTAAACATTTGCACACATGTGTTAGTTCTACAAACTTGGTGATCTGGATCGTCCCCGGTTTATCAGGATATACTTACCTCACTTTCAATGAAGGTGAGACAGTTCCATTTGCAAGCAAATCACATTTATATACAAATGCTGAAATGTGATTTGCGGCAACAGAAAATATATTGAGTGAATAGCGAGAGAATAAGCACTAGCACAGGGGAAACGCATAATTGTTGTAACCCCGTTACCAACTTTAGAAGCTGTTACCAAAGCGAGCATTCCAAATGCGAAAGCACTACATCCACGATGGATTCAATGGGCTAATTCACTAACTGTAACAGATGTAGATTACAGATATGATTCTACATTAAAAACACAAGCGTTCATTCAATAGAGGCAAATTAAATTTTGCCTCTAGAGAAATATGAATACATCATTTACACTGACGGATCTGCTCAGCCTGCCATAGGAATTAAACAGCAATATAGCACTGCATGTGCAATCGTGAAAGGATGTATGCAGGACGGTAAGTTCCATCCCAGCAATATGACTACAGCGCAGTTGGCAGAGCTGAGAGCCCTGATATTGGAACTACAGTGCATTGATCGGGAGTTTCCCACACTGATAGTGTGCAATTCATGTTACTTTGTGCAGTCTTACAATGAACATCTTCACTACCGGGGCCAGAATGGGTTTAGAGATTCCAATGGTTGCACAATAGAGCACAAATTGTTATGGGAACAAGGTGCAAAGCTGAAAGCATGCCTGCCGCTGGTTCAAGTTATTCACACATTGAATCACCAGCATGTTGGAATACACGTTGAAGGGAATTCACTGACTGATGAAGCCGCCAAGGCAACATTGCAAACTGCTGCCCTTGCTGCAATCACTCATTCTAGCGCATTCAAGCTAGCCTGGCTGATGAGGGGTGATGCCCGAAACTGGTCCCAGGATGCTTGTTTCCGGTCCAGGGAGGATCTGGCTTGGCAGTTTGGTCTGAACTGTTTCCATGAGGCACAGGGTCAAGGCTGATTTGCAAATGGCTGGGTCTAAACTGGGGTGGCATGGTAAGCAAAAGAATGATGGATTTAACCAGGTTCTAATGACTGGGGGAGAATGTTTGATTTGCTCTGCATTCCGTCCATCATCTGTTTGTCTTTTGCTTTCTCGCCCCAACTGCACTCGGTATGCCTAGATATGCATCCAGGGCTCACTGTGCCACTGGATTCAAGCTAGCCTGGCTGATGAGGGGTGATGCCCGAAACTGGTCCCAGGATGCTTGTTTCTGGTCCAGGTAGGACCTGCCTTGGGCACAGGTTCAGGACTAATTTGCGTATGGCTGGGTCTAAACTGAGGTGGCATGGTGAGCAAAAGAACGATGGATTAAACCCAGATCTATTGACTGGGGGAGAATGGTTGATTTGCTCTGCATTCCATCCATCATCTCTGTGTCTTTTGCAGGCAGATTTACTATTTGCAACACCAGTAACTGAAAATCATGGGGAGGTGTGAGAATAATGAGAAGAAGAAAACTGGCATAAAGAGAGAACAATGTAACATAAATAAACAAGCATTGGCAAAGCCAACAGGTCTAGCTTATGTGAGATTTAGTGGCTTTGCTAATGGTTTTTAGCTATGTTGTAAATAGCTGAAAGAAATGTAAAAAAGCTGCATGACAGCCAGTGTTGTCCGTGTTGTAGTGCTTTAATTTCAGTTGTGCTGCACTGAAGCTAGCGCTGCTGTATACCATGGCTAAAACCACATTGACAAAGCCGATAGATCTTGCATATGCGAGCCCATATGGTAAGTTCTAAGTATTTACGTAGTGTTTACAATGGTTGAAGTGCTAACTTTATAGAGTGGAGAATGCCTCTGCCAAGGTGTTAGTGTGTCCAGATTCAGAAGCATTTTAGGACCATAGGAAAACTGAAAACGTGCCCTATAAATGCAATGAATGTAACATGAGTTGTAGGTAGACAGAAAAGTTTAATAAGTTGCAGCTTTTATTACAGTGATGCTTTAGGCTATGTGTTACTTTGGGTGCAAAGGTTACAAAAGAACAAAATATGCACTTGTGACTGCTTGTTTAGTAGTAAAATATAGCAATAATTGGTGTTCAGAGGGTTTCCTATAGCTTTTGGCCCCTGTGCCATTGCACCTGCTACTCCATTTAAATCATGACCCTAGTGCCTGCAAGGTAACTGTACCAGTGACTGCTTATTTAGTCGTAAAATATAGCAATAGTTGGTGTTCAAGGGGCTGCCTAGAGCTTTTGCCGATGTGCCACTGCACCTGCCTCACCATTCAAATTATGACCATAGTGCCTGCAAGTTAACTTTACTTGTGACTGATTGCTTGGTAGTAAAATATAGCAATGGTAGGTATTCAGTGGGTTTCCTACATCGTTTGGCCCCTGTGCCACTGCACCTGCTGGACCATTCAAATCATGCCCCAGGGCCAGCAAGGTAACTGAACTTGTGACTGCTTGTTTAGTAGTAAGATAGAGCAATTATAGGTGTTCAGTGGGTTTCTAGACCTCTTCATACCTGTGCCACTGCACCTGCTGCACCATTCAAATCATGACCCTTGTTCCTGCAAGATAACTGCATTTGTGACTGCTTGTTTATTAGTAAAACATAGCAATTATTGGTGTTCAGTGGGTTTCCTAGAACTTTTGGCCCCTGTGCCAATGCATCTGCTGCACCATTCGAATTCAGACCCGTGCTCTGTTTGGATTCTTACACATTATTCCATTTATTTCCCAAGACTCCCGGCATGTGACAAAGTTAAAATTGACACTAACCTAATAATCTTACAGTTAATTGTGCAACAGAGTTTTATATAAATATTGGGAACAATCACAGTATGTGAAAACCTTTTTACTGCATATTGCAGAGCTATGACTTGTAACTGAGCATCAGCAACACCAGTTGCAGGATGGGATAGGGCATTTCCTTAGGGTATTATGACAGCACATACTCTATGAACACTTTCCTATAGTGAACCAGTACTCAGTAATTTGAATGCAAAGTGAAATAAACTCAAAAATATAAAATAGTATATGTACATGTTTACAAAATAGTTATGTTTAAATAATTCTGAAGAAAAATGCCAAAATTATATACAACTGATATTCTTGTTAGCTCTAGCCTCCAACAGCAGTTGCAATGCATGTGCTCTCGCTAGCAAGAGATGTTGTATACAACAAGTGGTTTGCAACCCACCCATTGCTTAACATTCGTTGGCTTTATTGGCACCCTTATTTGCTGCCTTTTAATTGGTCAGTGCAGGCTAGCTTCACTTTCTCTTCTTTCTGCTGGAGCATGGACCAATTACTTATTGCTTTATCTTGACTCCTAACCTTCCGCTGACTGCGCTGTGATTGAGGTACTACTTTTATTTTTTCTTCTTCCCTGTCATGCTTGTTGAACCTCTTGCCATTTGTAGCTATGGTTTACTATGCCACACACACTTCAAAGAAGACATTTTCTCCTTTGAAATAGACGTTGATTTTAACAACAGATGTTATCTGTTTTATTGTGAATATGTTTCCATATGGAGTTTCACAAATACATGGACATGAGCGCAACTGCTTCTTTACGTGGTAGGACTTTTCACCAAATGTCATATTTTTTTTCTTTTTTGGCTAACTGATTTGTTCAGAATCACAGGGTTGTTGTGGTGAGACCTAACAAGCATTGGCAAAGCCAATAAGTCTCACCTTTAAGACTATTCGCTCTGCCATTGACATTTGTCCATGCTGTCCAGCATGGACATTGCCAACTTTGGAAATGATTTGTAACCATGCTGTAGAGCAATATAGCTGCTGTGCTCCATGTTTAAAAATAATAATAAATAATAACTGCGATGCATCAAATGCTAATGCACTTAAAAAAACACATTAGCCCTGGCTGCAACATAGCACTTTTAACATTTCGTTTTAGCTCACTACAAAGCATAAGCGCTGCTGTAAAGCATGGTTACTAAACATTGTCAGTAACTCTCATAGGCGCGACTTCTCGGATTTGCCAATGCTTGTTCAAATTTTTTAAGATTGAGTACCACATTGTCACTTTGATTTTTCCAAATATTGTTTTAATATTTTTATGAAACTAGAGCTGTATTTCCTATTATGATTCAAACAATGATATTAGTTTCCAAACGCTGCCTCTTATGGAGCTGGAATTTATAGCAAGGGAATAATTGCCTCTTATGGTGCCTCTTCAAGGAATGGACGTTGTGAAGGGGTCAGGTTGCCCGAAAAGGAGATTATTCCAAAAGTCACAGTGCCACCTTTTCACTTAATAGCACATTGAGGAGATAAAAGTCTCAAAGGGCAAAACAATGTCTCTGCTAATATTGCAGCTTTTGATTGAAGATGTATGCATGAGAAGATAAGAAATGCACCTCACTCTCCCTGATGTCAGCAAAGGGAAAGAGCCACGCAAGATCTTTTCAGAAGAAAATCTGAAGAGAAAGCTGTTTGCTAGGAGCAAAAAGCAATGTTGAAGCCAATAGGTCTCACTTTCGAGACCCAATGGCTCTGCCAAAGCATTTTGTACAGCATGTCCAAAAGAAAATAAAACTGCCAATGACAGGGTTGAATCATGAAGCATGCGTTTGACATGGACTGGACCCATCCAAGGTGGTTCGGTAAATTTAAGCAAAAATATGAAAATGAAGTAGCACAAAAGCATTTTTAATTAAGAAGTGGAAGAGCTGGCCCTCACCCATCCCCTAAAACCAATAACCCAACAATAAAAAAAATAGAACCACTGAATGGGTGGAGAGGAGTTCCATGGGGAGGCAGGTCACTGTGGGAGGAAGAAAGGGATATGAAGCACACAAAGGTGGGAAGAGACGCACACGAGGGAGAGAACAACATAGAGATACACATGAGGCAGATAACAACTTGGAAGAAGCGCATAGGCAAGAGCAACACCGATCTTGGATATGTGGCTGAGAAGCACACAGCTGAGAGAACAACATGGAACAACAAGGAAATCAAGAGAGTCTCACATAAGAAAGAGAACAAAATAGGGGGATGGGAGAAGCACACGGACAAAAGAAAGTAACACAGAGAGCAGATGGAGAAGGACACAAGGGAGACATCTAGGAAACAGATGCAATATCATAAATTACTTTAGCAAAAGGGAAAACGTAGATCCCTAAAAGTGAGCAGTAGAAGGAGACAAGTAAAAAGGGCATGCTTCAGATGAGGGACAAACACAAGATTGGTTAGGGAAGCCACGGAACATGCAACATGCAAATGAGCGTGACAATAAAGCCAACCAATAGTAAGCAACAGGCAGCCTTTTAACCCACTGTAAGTTCTTGGTAAGCTGACAATAGATCATTTTCAACCAGACAACTGTGCTGTTTGGTAGAGTCTAAGCATGGGCGGAAAATCCGTTCCGCTCGCGGATTTTGCGGATTTTCGGTAAATTCGCAATCCGCGAACGCTCGCGAATTTACCGAAAATCCGCAAATTCGCACGCAGCGGATTTTTTTTTCTTGGTGATACAATTTTGCGGCGCGCGGCGTTCACTTACCGTCATTCAGCGTTTGCCGAGTTGTTTTTCTCGATATTTTGCGAGTGCTGCGCCATTTTGGATCTTGCTGCGAGATCCCGCGGGAGTTTGGCGACCGCGATTGCGTCATCGCGCCCGCCACCTTGCACAGCGAGAGTTTGTCAACGCGAGTACGCCGTGATCACGTATCGCGGGAGTTCGCAATTGCGAACCCGTACATGCGGCGGGCAGCAACAATCTCGCACTCGCGAAAATACAAAAATTGCAATTCTGTACAAGAAATCCACCAGCAAGCAGCATAAACCTTCTGAAAATGATGATTTTTATCAGAATAACTCCTCAGGTTGACATTTACCTGCACTTTTTTTTGCAAGGAGTCCATTTTGGGGGGGGGGTGGGAGGAAGGAAGTGCCCCACAGTCTCCAACTTCCTGTTCCTGTCCAGCAGGCTCCCCCCAGTGCTTTCTTCATGTGCTGGTCACTTTCATTCGGATTCTTCACCTGGAAGGATTACTTTTTGTGGATGCTGCTGGATATTTGGATTTGAGGCCTTTTTGACTTTCTTTGGATCACTTTTGGATTAGAAATTTCACAAGTAAGTTTGTTTGGGGCATTACAGTTGCTGCAACTACAATTTTGGAATTTTCGATTTTTGGGCTGTTGTTGGGGCCTTTTGCCCAGGGGTACTCAGTGGTGGGTGGACTGAGTCTTTCTGTGGGGTCTCTTTAATAAAAACATCATGGAGGGCCTGGATGGCTTGGGATTGTGCTGATTTTTCTGTGATTTTCGTTTTTTGGGCTGTTGTTGTGGCCTTTTCACCAGGGGTAGTGAGTGGTGCATGTGCCTAGTCTTTCTGTGGGGTGTCTTGAATTTAAACATCATGGAGGGCCTGGATGGCATGGGATTGTGCTGATTTTTCTGTGTTTTTCGATTTTTTGGGGTGTTCATGGGGACAGGCCATGTGGGTGGGGGCCATTTTGAGTGCTGCTACAGGCCCTGGCCATGTGCTGGGAGGGAGGGGGGCATTTTGAATGCAGACAGTGTTCTTAGGTCTGCAACCATTTTGCCTAGCTTTCAACCTTTATGCCCAGGGGTAGTGAGTGGTGCATAGGCCTAGTCTTTCTGTGGGGTGTCTTGAATTTAAACATCATGGAGGGTTTGGGATTGTGCTGATTTTTCTGTGATTTTCGTTTTTTTGGGCTGTTGTTGTGGCCTTTTCACCAGGGGTAGTGAGTGGTGCATGTGCCTAGTCTTTCTGTGGGGTGTCTTGAATTTAAACATCATGGAGGGCCTGGATGTCATGGGATTGTGCTGATTTTTCTGTGTTTTTCGATTTTTGGGGGTGTTCATGGGGACAGACCATGTGGGTGGGGCCATTTTGAGTGCTGCTACAGGCCCTGGCCATGTGCTGGGAGGGAGGGGGCCATTTTGAATGCAGGCAGTGTTCTTAGGTCTGCAACCATTTTGCCTAGCTTTCAACTTTTATGCCCAGGGGTAGTGAGTGGTGCATAGGCCTAGTCTTTCTGTGGGGTGTCTTGAATTTAAACATCATGGAGGGCTTGGGATTGTGCTGATTTTTCTGTGATTTTCGTTTTTTTGGGCTGTTGTTGTGGCCTTTTCACCAGGGGTAGTGAGTGGTGCATGTGCCCAGTCTTTCTGTGGGGTGTCTTGAATTTAAACATCATGGAGGGCCTGGATGGCATGGGATTGTGCTGATTTTTCTGTGTTTTTCGATTTTTGGGGGTGTTCATGGGGACAGGCCATGTGGGTGGGGGCCATTTTGAGTGCTGCTACAGGCCCTGGCCATGTGCTGGGAGAGAGGGGGCCATTTTGAATGCAGGCAGTGTTCTTAGGTCTGCAACCATTTTGCCTAGCTTTCAACCTTTATGCCCAGGGGTAGTGAGTGGTGCATAGGCCTAGTCTTTCTGTGGGGTGTCTTGAATTTAAACATCATGGAGGGCTTGGGATTGTGCTGATTTTTCTGTGATTTTTGTTTTTTTGGGCTGTTGTTGTGGCCTTTTCACCAGGGGTAGTGAGTGGTGCATGTGCCTAGTCTTTCTGTGGGGTGTCTTGAATTTAAACATCATGGAGGGCCTGGATGGCATGGGATTGTGCTGATTTTTCTGTGTTTTTCGATTTTTGGGGGTGTTCATGGGGACAGGCCATGTGGGTGGGGGCCATTTTGAGTGCTGCTACAGGCCCTGGCCTTGTGCTGGAAGGGAGGGGGCCATTTTGAATGCAGGCAGTGTTCTTAGGTCTGCAACCATTTTGCCTAGCTTTCAACCTTTATGCCCAGGGGTAGTGAGTGGTGCATAGGCCTAGTCTTTCTGTGGGGTGTCTTGAATTTAAACATCATGGAGGGCTTGGGATTGTGCTGATTTTTCTGTGATTTTCGTTTTTTGGGCTGTTGTTGTGGCCTTTTCACCAGGGGTAGTGAGTGGTGCATGTGCCTAGTCTTTCTGTGGGGTGTCTTGAATTTAAACATCATGGAGGGCCTGGATGGCATGGGATTGTGCTGATTTTTCTGTGTTTTTCGATTTTTTGGGGTGTTCATGGGGACAGGCCATGTGGGTGGGGGCCATTTTGAGTGCTGCTACAGGCAGGCTCTGGCAATGTGCTGGGAGGCAGGGGGCCATTTTGAATGCAGGCAGTGTTCTTAGGTCTGCAACCATTTTGCCTAGCTTTCAACCTTTATGCCCAGGGGTAGTGAGTGGTGCATAGGCCTAGTGTTTCTGTGGGGTGTCTTGAATTTAAACATCATGGAGGGCTTGGGATTGTGCTGATTTTTCTGTGATTTTCGTTTTTTGGGCTGTTGTTGTGGCCTTTTCACCAGGGGTAGTGAGTGGTGCATGTGCCTAGTCTTTCTATGGGGTGTCTTGAATTTAAACATCATGGATGGCATGGGATTGTGCTGATTTTTCTGTGTTTTTCGATTTTTTTGGGGTGTATACCTGAACTGATGTTCCTCTGTCTTCCATTGCTTTTAGGTGCACCAGACTCAAGAGAACCACCAGTGCCAGGAAGAAGTCCTGCAGCGGTGTGTGTGTGCAGCATAACCTCACGCGACGTCACGTCTGGCCTCAGACAACTCTGCAACTCGTGCAACTGCGGCCTGCTGTTCTGACCTGCTCTGAAGAAGATGGCCCCAAAAAAAGTTCCCCGTAGCTCCTCTAGCAAGAAAGTTGCCAGTAAGGAGCAGAAGAAGCAAGTTACCAAGGAGACTGGTATGCCGCCCGCCACATTTTTGGGGAGTAAAAAAAAAAGTACGCCTGCAGCAGCAGCGGGATCTGCTGGGGACCAAGCTGGGAGCAGCACCCCCGCTCCATTAGGCTCAGTGCCACCACCACCACCACGCCAACTTAAGTCCAAGCCCTTGAGTGCTGCAATGGCACTTAGTCTAGTTGTTCAATCACCATCGACCAGTGATGTTGGCTCATCGCAAGAAAGTAGCAGCAATGTCCCTCAATCAACACAGGTTGTTGTAACTCATCTGACGAGTGTTGAACAACCACAGCCGAAACAACAACCACATATGCAAGTACAAGCCCAAGTACATGTGGAAGGAGAGGCAGCGCAAGGAGATGCGCAAGCAGAGGTGCATGGAGGGTCACAAGTGCCCACAATAGTTGTTCCTCCCGAAGTAGGGGCACATCAGGAAATCGACAATCAAGCCGAGGTATCATTTGAGGAAGCCACTCCTCCTGATGATCATTCATTGTCTTCCACATCCCTAGCAAGGAAAAGATCAAGGGTGGTGTCTACATCTTCTTCAAGCCCACCTCCTTCTGATGATACGGATCAAAATTGGGAACCATCACTGCCGTCTGAGAGTGAGGCACACCATGATGTGACAAAGGTAGTAAGCATAAAAGGAAGGTCGTCGAAAAACTCATAGTTATGGAGTGTGATGAGGCTCAACAAGAAGTTGCGGATACTGCTGCTGATGAAGACTGTCACAACGACGACCCAGTCATCATAAAGGTCACTGCAGCCCCAGCAGGCATGCAGCAAACAGACATTTTGACCCTAGCCCGAGAAGCTGCTGAGCGTGATGATGATGTCGACGAGGAGGCAATGGAAACACAACAATCATTGGAGTTAACTAGTACACCAACACGTACCGCTTCCATATTTCTTCCTCGCCAGAAGGGACCTCCATCCACCTCGACTTCAATTAGTGGTGGTGAAAGTGCAGAACGTACTAAAGTTCGGCAATCCACATCCTCCACTTCATCTGGCATTAGCAGCATGACCACCACCACCAGTATCGCCGCCTCCTCCGGCCCCCACAGACAATTCAAGCCCCCAGCTTGGGACTTCTTTAGTGTTTGCCCAAAAAGGGAAAACTTCGCCATTTGTAGCATTTGTAAGCTTGCAGTTAGTCGTGGTAAGTTTGGTACCAACTATGGTACCGGAGGCCAGAGAGGTCATCTTAAGAGACAGCACGCTGTCCAATGGTTTGCGCACCTACAGGCGATCAAGGAAGCCCGAATTGCACGTCAAGAAAACGTTGATGTTTCATCTGATGATGACGAGGAGGAAGAAGACATGTCAAACACTTCACTTACACCCAGTACCCCTGTTAGCAGCACACCCCATGTGAGCCACACTAAGAGTGTGGGAGAGAGTGAGACACCAATTCGAAAAAGTTCATCAGCGAGCGTAACTGGGTCGAAGAAGTCATCATCATCCCGTAAATGCTTGGTCCAGGGTAACATTAGAACCATGTTGTTTACAGAAGCGCCATATGAACGCAACCACCCACTGACGCGTCTGTATAACACTAAGCTGGCTAAAATGCTAGCTCTGGACCTTCTCCCTTTTTCTTTTGTAGAAGGGGTTGGTTTTCTAGAATTAGTGGCAGCGCTCGGCCCTAAATGGAAGGTTCCTAGCCGGTTCTATTTTGCCAGAGTTGCGGTTCCAGCACTACATGAAGATGTGCTGGAGGTGATTGGGGCAGCTTTGCAGAAGAGTGCTGTTCACACTATACATCTGACAACAGACATGTGGACCAGTGGCGCAGGCGCTGATTACATGTGCATCACTGCACACTGGGTCTCTTTTTCAGGGGTTAAAGCAAAGCTAAACGCAGGTGTTGACCCGGACCAAGTTTTTAAAGCTGCTCGGAAACATGCAACACTAGCCATGTTTGGCTTGGAGAAACGTCACACAGCACAAAACATTTTGGATGAGTTTAACACAAAGGTCCTTCACTGGCTGTCCCCAAAAAAACGCCACATTGGTTATGTTTCCACGGATAATGGCGCCAATGTAGTTAAGGCCATGGAGCTGGGTAACTATTTCAGAGTGCCGTGTTTGGCGCACTGTATAAACCTGGTTGTTAAAAAATTCTTGAGTGATAAAGACAGTCCAGCGTGCGAGGTAGTGGACACCTGCCGAAAAATGTGCAACCATTTCAGCCATTCTTTTAAGGCCCGGAAGCATCTGAGGAGCCTGCTACATGAACGTCGAATGCCAGTGAAAGCACTCATCCAGGAGGTGGCAACACGTTGGAACTCAACCTTCTACATGCTTGAGCGTCTGTATGAGCAGTATACGGTACTCGATCACTATTTCTTAAAACAGGGTACAGCTCAGAAGGACCTGAGGATGGATGCGGCGCAATGGGACATAGTTAAAAGCCTGACAAACATGCTTCGTCCTTTTGAGGTCTTCACGCGTGCAGTCAGCAAGGAGGACTGTAATTTGGGAAAAGCTATCCCACTGTTGTACATGCTGGAGCACCAACTGAAGGAGGTGTCTTCTGTGTTTCAAAAAGATGAAAAAAACCAAGACCCTTTTGTTTTGGTGGAGAAATTATTAAAGCGCCTACAAGGTGATGAACGTCTTAAAATGATCCACTCAGAAAAGCATTACATTTGTGCTACTATTCTGGATCCACGCTACAAAAAGGCGCTGGCAGGCCGAGCATTCTTTCCTTTTGCTGATGAAGATGTTACAAAGTACAAACGTTGGCTAGCCTTGTCAGCCAAGAGGTTTGAAAGAGAACGGCAGCTCATTGAAGGAAAAGGCAGTACATCAGCATCAGCATCAGCAGGCCATCCCCAGTCAAAACAATCCACTTCTGCACCTGTGGCTGTGGCACAAGTGACCTCTCAGCCGTTAAAGACACCGGCAACCGGATCATCTGCACCAGACACAACAGTAACATTGGATTCTGAAGAGGATTGGCTAACTCGGCTTGGGTTTGGTTCTCAAAAGGTCACATCAAAAGCTAGGCAAAGTGGAGGAACCTTGGAGGACCTTGAGTCGATGGTGCAGGACTATCTGAATGACTCAACAGAGGTCTATGTTAATGCTGACCCATTGGTGTATTGGCATGGGAAAAAAGAATTGTGGCCACAGCTCTCCAACCTGGCTTTAAACTACTTGTCTTGCCCACTCGCAAGCGTGTCTTCTGAACGTGTTTTCAGTGCTGCTGGTGGCATTGTAACTCCCAAACGGAGCCGCCTCTCACCCAAAAATGTGGAGAGGTTAACAATGATCAAGATGAATCAGCACCTCATACCACCAGATTACAAAGTACGAGAAAGCACCCCGGATGAAGACGAGGTGGACAGCAACGTAGATGAGGGAATTTCTTCTCTGTTAGGTGACACTGAGCTCACCCTACCTGAATTCGCAGAGTATGATGACGAAGCCTTATTCTTATTCCCTGACACCGAGCCCTGAAAATGAGACAATGAATCAATACATTTCTTTTTCGTCCTTATTCACTTTTATTCATGTGTGTCTGTCTTTCTTTGTTGTGCACAGTTAATATAATTCAAACTTTAATCACCTAATCACAAAAACAAGCCCATCAGCAGAACTGTCTTCACTTGTTTGCTTATTGATTTGAAGGTGCCGCAGTCTGCATTCCTCAAGTTCACAAGTTCAGAAGAACATGCTCCTCTATCCCCCTCCTCCAGACTCCTATTTCCCTCAAAGCAGAGGGCTGGATTACACCCAATGAAGAAAGACTCAGCACTTGTGGGGGTGTTCTACTTCTTTGCGGGTGAGTTGACGGCTCTGGGGCCATTGCTGGGAAGCTCTAATACCGGATAAAAGTGGTTTGGACCAAATCGGAGGCGGAATTTTTTTTGAGTTTTTGCTGACTTGCTTGCCTTTCAGGTGCTCTTTGGGGGAGTTCCGGGTGTTTGTGGGTGGGTTTTGGGGTCTGGGAGCACTGCTGGGACAGTCTAATCTTGATTGAATTTGCTTTTCAGGAAATCCGTGTTGGAAAACGGGAGTTATGACCTAGCTGCACAGCGCGTTTGGACCGAAGGCCGAGAAATATTGTATGAGATTTTCCTTTTTGGTTGTTTGGGGGTGTTGTGCTTTTTTGCGGGTGGGTTGGTGGGTCTTGGGGCATTCCTGGGAAGGTCTAATACTGGATAGAAGTGGTTTGGACAAAATCCATGCAGAATTTTTTTTTGCTATTTCTGACATTTTGCTCAATGGAGCGTTTTCGTGGGCCTGTTTGGGGGGCTTCCTGGTGTTTGTGGGTGGGTTTCGGGGTCTGGGAGCACTGCTGGCTATGGATACTTTAGTTTGCAAGAGGTTTGAAGCAAATCCATGGTGGCAGAGGGGAGTTAGGGCCAAGCTGCAGAGCGCGCGCGGTGTGATTTTGGAAATTGGCAAGAAAATGACTAAGTCCACATTTTTGTACTTTTGCTTTTTGGCTGTTTGGGGGTCTTCTACTAGTTTTCTCCTGGGTTGACGGCTCTGGGGCCATTGCTGGGAAGCTCTAATACCGGATAAAAGTGGTTTGGACCAAATCGGAGGCGGAAATGTTTTTGCATTTTTGCTGACTTGCTTGCCTTTCAGGTGCTCTTTGGGGGAGTTCTGGGTGTTTGTGGGTGAGTTTTGGAGTCTGGGAGCACTGCCTGGACAGTCTAATCTTGATTGCATTTGCTTTTCAGGAAATCCGTGGTGGAAAACGGGAGTTATGACCTAGCTGCACAGCGCGTTTGGACCGAAGGCCGAGAAATATTGTAAGTATGAGATTTTCCTTTTTGGCTGTTTGGGGGTGTTGTGCTTTTTTGCGGGTGGGTTGGCGGGTCTTGGGGCATTGCTGGGAAGGTCTAATACCGGATAGAAGTGGTTTGGACAAAATCCATGCAGATTTTTTTTGGGCTATTTCTGACATTTTGCTCAATGTAGCGTTTTCGGGGGCCTGTTTGGGGGGCTTCCTGGTGTTTGTGGGTGGGTTTCGGGGTCTGGGAGCACTGCTGGCTATGGATACTTTAGTTTGCAAGAGGTTTGAAGCTAATCCATGGTGGCAGAGGGGAGTTAGGGCCTAGCTGCAGAGCGCGCGCGGATTGATTTTGGAAATTGGCAAGAAAATGACTAAGTCCACATTTTTGTACTTTTGCTTTTTGGCTGTTTTGGGGTCTTCTACTAGTTTTCTCCTGGGTTGACGGCTCTGGGGCCATTGCTGGCAAGCTCTAATACCGGATAAAAGTGGTTTGGACCAAATCGGAGGCGGAAATTTTTTTGCGTTTTTGCTGACTTGCTTGCCTTTCAGGTGCTCTTTGGGGGAGTTCCGGGTGTTTGTGGGTGAGTTTTGGGGTCTGGGAGCACTGCTGGGACAGTCTAATCTTGATTGCATTTGCTTTTCAGGAAATCCTTGGTGGAAAACGGGAGTTATGACCTAGCTGCACAGCGCGTTTGGACCGAAGGCCGAGAAATATTGTAAGTATGAGATTTTCCTTTTTGGCTGTTTGGGGGTGTTGTGCTTTTTTGCGGGTGGGTTGGCGGGTCTTGGGGCATTCCTGGGAAGGTCTAATACCGAATAGAAGTGGTTTGGACAAAATCCATGCAGAATTTTTTTTTGCTATTCCTGACATTTTGCTCAATGTAGCGTTTTCGGGGGCCTGTTTGGGGGGCTTCCTGGTATTTGTGGGTGGGTTTCGGGGTCTGGGAGCACTGATGGCTATGGATACTTTAGTTTGCAAGAGGTTTGAAGCTAATCCATGGTGGCAGAGGGGAGTTAGGGCCTAGCTGCAGAGCGCGCGCGGAGTGATTTTGGAAATTGGCAAGAAAATGACTAAGTCCACATTTTTGTACTTTTGCTTTTTGGCTGTTTTGGGGTCTTCTACTAGTTTTCTCCTGGGTTGACGGCTCTGGGGCCATTGCTGGCAAGCTCTAATACCGGATAAAAGTGGTTTGGACCAAATCGGAGGCGGAAATTTTTTTGCGTTTTTGCTGACTTGCTTGCCTTTCAGGTGCTCTTTGGGGGAGTTCCGGGTGTTTGTGGGTGAGTTTTGGGGTCTGGGAGCACTGCTGGGACAGTCTAATCTTGATTGCATTTGCTTTTCAGGAAATCCTTGGTGGAAAACGGGAGTTATGACCTAGCTGCACAGCGCGTTTGGACCGAAGGCCGAGAAATATTGTAAGTATGAGATTTTCCTTTTTGGCTGTTTGGGGGTGTTGTGCTTTTTTGCGGGTGGGTTGGCGGGTCTTGGGGCATTGCTGGGAAGGTCTAATACCGGATAGAAGTGGCTTGGACAAAATCCATAAGGAAAAGCCTTTTGGCACTTTTTGTAACTTAGGGTTCGTTAGGGTTAGCCCTAGCAGCAGGATTGCATGTGTTTCGGGGTGTTCTAGATTTTTGCAACTGAGTTCTGGGGTCTTAGAGCACTCGTGGGAATGTGTAATTTTGGTTGCAAGTGATTTGAAGAAAATCCATGGTGGGAAAGGGGGAATTTGGCATAGTTAAAGAAAGCCTTTGCCACTATTCTTAACTTAGGGCTCGTTAGGGTTAGCAGTATTTGTATTGCATGTGTTTGGGTGGGGGGGTTTGCGAGTCTTGGAGCGATGCTGGGTATGGATACTTTTTCTTGCTTGCAAGTGGTTTTAATACAATCCACGGTGGGTAAAGGGGTATTTGGGCCTACTTTTACTTTCAAAGTACGTTTTGTCACCAGTTTTCTGCTAGGCCTCGTTTTTTGAGATCTGATTGGGGGTCTTCTACATTTTTGCGACTGGCTTTAGTAAGGGTCTGGGTGGGAGCACTGCTGGGAAGGTCTAATTTTGTTCTAAAACACAGTTTACAGTACACCTAGCTTGAGGGGAAAGATCCGCTAAATTAATTTGCCCATACTTATTTATCCTTCAAAAGGTGACTCAGACAGAGTACGCACTTTCAAAAATATTGTACTGTCTATTAGGAAAATCAAAGTGTGACTTTTTGCACTACACAGCGTACATACCTTATATTTATTTATCAGTGGTGTTGTAACATAACACTTCCTGTTTTTCGTTCAATAATTACAGGCCGGGTTTCAGTCTGTGCAATGGGGAAAAAAGGATAGAGTCAGGCTTCACATTAGCGAAGCCGCAATTCAGCATCCGCCAGGCAGGCAGTGGACAGGGTGTCTTCTGGTCACCAACATTGATGGACGAAGCGTCAGCTGGAATGGAGGAGTGCCGCTAATAAGAGGAATTGTTTTCTGCATGCAACTTACTTACCAAATTCAACAGGACAACTACAACAACATACAGATACAGTATCCATTGTTTTCTTCTATGAGTGTGACTGCATTTCTTGGATCTCTCTCTGCTTCTAAATTGATCCCTACAGCCATTCTATAGGTTTTACTTCGGCTATTTTTTAAACCTAATTTAATGTAAGAAGTGTTTCTCTGAGTGCAGAGATAGGCAAGTGAAAACGCTGCAGCCCTGTACTGTCGCATTCTAGTACTACTTACTTTTCAGTAACAATGCATGCAGTAGTGCATGCACTTCCTTTATGTCACTTTAAAGATTTATGGTTAGCTTTGTACCCAAAGATTTCTTTATCTTCAATTATTGTTTGTCCATGCTGTGCTTTTTTTTTTCTTCTCTCAACAAAACCTACCCAAAAAGAAACCCCCATTCCCATCCATTTTCCAAACCCTAACCCTCTTCCCCCGGGCTGTGTGGTTTTGCTTGATGTGTGTCTAAATGACATCAATAATTCCACACACTTGCTGGGGAGGATAAGGTCATAGCAACAGGCTGGTGAAGGAATCCGAGGATATATTCTAGACTTACTCAGCTTCAGTACTATTTCTTGTAGTAGTAGCCAATGTCAAAGAAATCCAACACAAGTACAAGTTATACTTTCAATACTTTACCATTTGTTAGGCTACATTGTGGCACTGTTCTAGTGTACTGTCACCTGCTATATTCTCTATCGTACCGTTGTAATGCTACAGTAAGGACAAACCAGGTTTCATTTTCTTTTTTTCCATAGGCATGCAACTGCCACTGTGTCACACCACTAGTACCACCGCAATGAGGAGGACATTTCATCCGCCCAGGATTGCCAACCTTAATCTCTATTTCCCGTGGAGCCAGCCCTGGGCCTAGCCCTACTTTCAAACACAAATTACAGGTAAGATAAGCGTTTGGTTGGAGGTAGTATAATGGAGTATTAGGAGAGACGAGAGATTGACGGTAGTACTACTAAAGTCCTAGGACTATTCAGGAAAACAAACTTACTGTTAAACCCCACCCACCAGACTCAAAAGCAGTAAAAAACAGGTATGGTCAGATAAAGTTTCAAAAAGTATATTTTTGTAGCCCTAACAAAATAATCTCCCGCAAGACCCTCCCTAACCCCAACGATTGTCCTTCAAAAGTCCCCAAAACAACCCAACTCCCAATTCCCACCCCCCAAAAGTCTCTAAAAAAGGGGCAAGGGACACTACGGCAGGGTCCTGTTGACTTTAGCGGCCAGGGCATCATGCTCCTTGCGGAGGGTGGCATGGTCGAAGCGGAGGCCCTCCACCAAGTTCTTATAGGCTAGGACCTCCTGCTCCAGGTAGGACACTCTGAGGCATAAGCGGCGCTGGCGTGCCTTGCAAATTCTGTGGGGGGCAGCTGCTGTCTTTGCTGCTCGGCGGTGGCGGTTGGCTTTGGTAGCCCGGCTCCGTACCGCTGGAGCACTGCGCTGGCTGGCAGCCCGTGGGGGCACGGAGGAGGATGCAGCTGTCCCAGTGGATGTTGTTGTTGTACCGGTAGACTGCGTGTCCTCCTCCTCCAGGGCCACCAGCCGCCGATATTTGGCGACAGTGGCATCCAGCCTCCGTTGCCGGGCCATTCGAGCCTGTTCCCTTCTTGATGGTCTGTTTGATTTTGAAGGAGCAACTATATGAAGAAACAAAGACATAGTCTGTAACCAATGCTTCTTAAGATTAACACAAAATGATTGAGCAGAAAGTTGTGTCACAGTACAAGTAGCAAATTGAAAGCACAGTACATAACTATTGAGGACAGTATCTATGTAACCTCCGACTTCTTCATCCTTGCTCTAACATTAGTGGGAGTTTAAGGAACAAATTCTACCAGCACTATGGACTTCCATTACAGTCGACTATGACAGTACACTAGTCTTATTCTTCTTCTTCTCTCTTGTTTAGGAAAATTGGTACGTTATCTTATGCAAGCCAGCATAATGCCAGCGCAGTGAACTTGCACCCGAGAAGAACAGACGCACACCATGATGAGTGAGACAGACTTGCGTTACTGTACCGGTCCAGTACATGCAGGTGGTGAAGCTCTTACTTTTCTATTACGGGTGGCACTGAGAATACTCTGTTAAAAGGGCTACTGCTTAATTGATTTAGCTTTCACCCTACAGTGCAAATGAGTACTAGAAAAGGAAAATGAAGAAGCTAAATAATCTGATTATCTATCACTTCACATGGGATGTATTTGATGACATATGGAATGACTTTAGGTGCTTTGCTTATTATTGAGTGAACAGTGAAACACCCACACATGAATGACGTACTACTACTAAACTAAAGTTATTAAGAGAGGTAGGGAGTGTCCACCGTAATAACCGGATATATGCTGTGCTTGCAGTTGCAATACAAACTACTGCTACTATTCATGGTAGTATTTGGACAAAATTACAACTTCTTTTCCTTGCCTTTCCTACACTGGAACGGACGTGCGGGTGCGGTGTTACATGCTCTTCAAAGTAACACTTAGTTCATCCAGTGACCGTCTACTCTCTCTAGATACACATATGCTATCTAAGAGTCAGATAGTACCATGATCCAGGCATCCATCCATTCAAAGTATATGCACACATACAGTTTCTGTTTCACCCACCCAGGCTGTTCTCCTTCCACCCATCCTTGCTTCATCATTCACCCAGCCATGCACCATACCATATTCTTTCCTTCCCAGCCACCTCGGGGACCAAGCAAACACATATCATTCTTCTTTGCCAGTCATCATTAAATTTCTTGTCCTTCCACACTTACTTACACCCTTCTTTCGCTTTTCGTTCATCCCATCTATCAAGTTCATCTCAGATCTGATTGGGATTCTTCTCGCCAAAAACTTCACAGCTAAGTCGAAGTACATTTAGAGGAGGCTACTACCTGGTTGATTTATAATACACCCGTGCAGAAAGCACAGTCTGCAGTCTTCAATCTCAATAAGTAAGGAATATATAGCTTACCTCTGCCCGCCACCACCGTGTGAACCCTCACAGGCACGTCCGGCACTTGCACCGCCTCCTCCCCAGAGCTGTTCCCCTCGTCAGAAACCACCACCTCCGCGCTGGCCCCGCCACCAGATGTTCCACCTACAAAGTACATTTAAGAATGTTAGAATACACCACTCACTACTATATAATATTTGATCTAGGAGGAATAAAGAAATGTGAAAAACACAATACAAAGTAATGATTTGTGACTGTCTACTCTAAAGTAAAAATGTCCCTTTTTCCAGGGAAGGCTGTTGTCTTGCTGCACTTTTTGGCACAACTGATGAATGCTTGCTTTTTATTTTTAACACGCACCACTTTTTCTCCTAACAGACAGAAGCTTGACTTCTAAGAACACGAGCAGGATCAAGTTCAAACCAGGTGAGAGCTCGGCTCGACCACAAGAAATGTGTCCAATTAATCGTCAGCACTAAGCACTTTTCCATTTTCGGTTAAACGTTTACTTTTATGACAAACTTGATTTTAATAAATGTGTTTACTTTTAATAAAGCTTTTAAACTTAAATAGACTCTGTGGTTTTTGGTCCTCCAGACTAGAGTGGATGAGCTAAAGGTTTTGGAATTTTTGCAAGCATGAGTCCATGCCTCTGACATCATTGGGGATCAATCATCGGTGACTTTGGGAGCTAAATGACTCTGCCACACTATCTAGTCAGTAAGGAGATTGGGGGTTCAACTACAAAGTGTGTTATCACTGAGGTATGTGGAAAGTCTAACAGCACCTATTATAATTGATAAGCTAAGCAATGCATTATTTAGTGTCCATAGTTCTGTTTGTGCAGATTTGTCCCTGCAACAGTAGTAGAATGGATTGTCCTACTATCCAAACCAAAAGTAAAGTAGTATCTTATTCTTTCTTGGTGGTCATTCACCTTTTTATTGCTGGCAATTGTCAAAGCATAAACATTTAGAAGACTTGAAAAGACATTATGGACAATCCCAGAGGACTGCACTCAGTGCATAGAGCTATTGGTGACTAGAATGGGAGTCCAATGGAATTGCCAAATGTGCAATCTTAGTTAGCTACACAGACAGACTAATAAGAATAATCTAGTAATATCACAGGGAGTCATAGTCGAGGCAGGATAAGAATTTAGATCCAGTCTACAAGAAGATCAAAGAGGATTTAGAAAAAATCGAATGAGGAACACTAGGAAAAAATAAGTACTCTATATTAAAATTAAAACTTACTGGGGCCAGCAAAGGAGCCCTCGCCTGCCCGATCCTGGCCTGCATCCTGAACAGCACCCTCCTCCTCCTCCTGTGTCCTCTTGCCCCTGGGGGGAGCTGATGTACAACATGAAAAAAAGAAAGACCAGAAAACATGGATGATATTTGTCAACCAAATCAAACATTTCAAAAGAACAATAACAAAATATTTTGGCGAAATAGCAAATAGACAACTATTCCACGGGATATATTGACCGATCTCATGTGGTCTACTACGTTATTAGTATTGCTTGATTTGCGGACCGTCGAATTGGAAACTTCTTATGTAACTCACTAAACAAAGTACTAAAAAGGTTTGGCTAGGATTGGCAGGCAGCAGTCCGCAGCACGCGAAGTGACAGACAAAGTCCATCGTGATTGCAGATCAGCGACAACACTAAAGTTTCCTACTACATTAACCAGTCATTAAAATACTCAAACTATCAATCCACCACCACTATTTCTTCTTATCGCCATGTGTACAAAGGAAGGACTGGACTTGAGTCTGTAGGGGCTGATTTAGAAGCCCCTTGCGGCTCTTTTGCTCCATTGTTGCGTGACTTTTGTGACGCAGCGGCAGAACAAAAGAGGCGCAATGGTGCTGCGTATATTAACAACGTGGCGCATATGGGAGATGCATCACGTTGTAAAGCCCTGCGCCATCAGGGGGGCGTTCCGGCGCAAGGGAGGGCGTTCCTGCGCAGGAACGCATCCTAAAAGTGGCTGAGGGAAATCTACAAGATTTCAATCACTCACTTTAACGACAATGATGCGTGACTCAAACCCTGCGCCTGCTTGAAGCAGACGTACGGCTTGACGCAGCATTGGGGAGATAGGCCACCCCAGAGCATTGATGGAGCTGCGCCATCGTTGCAACGCAACTCCAGCAATGCGCCGCCTTTACCGCACAGATGCGTAACGCTTTGGTGACGTTTTGGGCCCATGGTGCGCCGCATTGTAAATACGGCGCACCATGGGTGATGGTGGCGTGGCGCACAATTACTGGCGCATCCCTGCTACTTTGCAGGGATGCGCCGGTAATTAAAAATCTGAACCTTAGTGTCTAGCATTACGCAGTTCTTTAAACTACACTCATACATAATTTCACAGGCCAATGAAATGAACACAAAATCGAAAACAAATAAGCATAGTAGCAACACTACTGAGAAGGAGAGCAGTGCACCTGAAATGCACAGAAGATTTTGAAATATAATTTACCTACAATGTAATGAGCAGCATTATTGCTCTTGGTAAAAAACAAAAATTTGCAATATAATAACACACAGAGCAGGAGAAAACAGAGTAGTAAAGAAATAGCTACTACTACTCACCAAGCCCGGGGATCTCAAGGCCAAGCAGGTCGAGCAGATCGCGTTCACGGTCCAGGACATCCGTCCAGCGGTGGGTGGCCTGGTTGTAGGTGCGCCGGACCCGAGAGTGGTGGTGCATGGCCCGGCACACCTTCTCCCACCGCTTCCGGCGCTCCCGGATCCCGTACCCGCTACCGATCTTGCCGCCTGCCATGATGGTCCTGGGGAGGCGGCGCTGAACATAAAAAATTAGTGCGGCCACCTCCTCTGGGCTGAAGATCTCCCGGGGTACGACCTGCTCCCCCCTCAAATGCCCGCACGGGAGCCGGGCACGGGGTGCGGGACCCTTCCCCTTCTCGGGATGCTTCCCGGCTCCCTTCACCATGGTCTGGGCAGAAAGGAAGCTAAATAATAAAGAAAAGAAAATAGGGAAGAGAAGAAAAGTAAAGAGTTGAAAAAAGTAGTTTAAAATTAACCAAAAGTAGCAGAAAACACAAAAATATAGAGCAAGAAAAATAGAGAGATAGATAATAAGTAAAATAGATTAAAAAAAACTTCAAACAAGCAAAGGATGGCAGAGATACAGAGAGGATACCAAAAGCATGCCCAGAACCATAGCAATGAATGAGAAACAAGATGGCCGCGCCCGTTCATGACCGAGCGGGTAAGTTCGCACGAGATTTTCCTCGCGAACACCCGCGAAATTGTACTAGCGAGCCGCACACTTTGCGAGATTACACTTCGCGCCCGGAAACGGAAATACGTCATGCAAACAAGATGGCCGCGCCCTTGAACGACCGCGAGGGTGACTTCGCGCCTTGCTCTACAAGCGGCTCACTAAAACGCACAAAACCTTGCGAACTAACGCGCCGCAAAAAAACAAATCGCATATTCGCACGAATTCGCGGCTTCCGAATCCGATCTCGCGCAAGTTCGCGCCCCGCGAATCCCGCGAAATTGCAGAAAAACGAGTTTTGCAAAACTGAAAGCACTCAGCAGGTGCAAGAGTTCAAACTCATCATTAGTAACCATTCCCTGTAGTGCTTCCTGACAGGGGCCCCTCCAGAGTTCAGTTGCTAGTTGCAACAATTGTATGACCCTGCTCTGACCCTCACAACAGGCTCATAGAATAGCTACAAGTAGGCCACAAAGGTCCTGGAAAAAAAAATTGCACTGCAACAGAAAGCAAATTACTGATAAGGAAGCAGGTGCCAGACCTGGAATTTTAAAACAGTGACACATTAATAAACCAACCCCAAATTAATTCATGTCAGTTGAAGCAGGGCAGGTGTGCTTGCTTTTCTCCCCCATAATCTACAGTGATGATGAACCAGAGGGTGGCATTGATGTACCAGAGGGTGGCATGGGTGAAACAGAGGGTGGCAGTGGTGAAACAGAGGGTGCTGGGAACCTGTGATGATGAACCAGACGTAGAAACAACATAGTCGCGACCGTTGCGAGCCGACAAGTAAGTTCGCAATTGCGAACTGGTACCAAACCCTCGCAAACTGGCAGAAACCCTTGCAAACACACAAAAAAAAATCTGCAAATTCGCGAGAATTCGCGGATTTTGCGGATTGCGAGTTCGCAAATTCGCAAACTTCGCGAACGCCAGATTCTCAAAATTCGCCAAAAAAAATCAAGAATAAAATTAGAAGCAAATCGGCATTGGATGTGATGTAAAACACAGCAACAAATGTGTTGCAAAGCATCCATGACTCGTTAATACCTCCTTTTTATAATAATTCAAACAGGAAAGTTACATCACTGGACAGGACTTTTGGGAATCGCAGGCAGCCATTCCTGGACCGACTACCATTCTGGAAAGAGCACTTCATAAGGCTTGACCATACTCAATTCTTCTAACGCATGGTGTTGACAAGACATGCAAATAAGACACCCAAGTTTGAAATGTTTCATCAGACAAAGTACTCTGGAGCCCAACCACAGCCCTTTCCCATCATGCTCCATGCACAAGTCATGGAGCACCTCACAATTGTGAAAACAGTGGTGCAGTTTAGGAGACCAACAAGCCCATCCAAACACCAAGCATGTAGTCCAGAGACTCCTGACACTGCACAGGAAGCGAACCATCTTCCTCTTAACTCTTGCCACCGCACGAAGGCTCCCAGTGAGGATGTAACATAACTCTATGTATGCTTATTCCATCTGTGCAAAAGCTTACCTAAATCCTTTCTTGTCAGTTTGAGTTCTGTACTTGCACTCAAGTAATCGCCCTCTAATGGCTCTTCCCTACTCATATTGAAAAACATAAGTTTAAGATATTAAGCAATGTCTTTCATGTGATTGCTGGTATGGCACAATAATGCCAGCCCGTCCAACTTACAGTTGTTCTCCTGCACTGAGTGAACAGATGCCAAAGATTGGCCCTTACTCATACTTTATCAAATCTGGCAGTTTAGCATGGTTGGACCCTATGTTCCTTAACCACACATCTATTGCACACCATGAACTTCTATATTTACAGAGGTTTAGCTGAATGACTGGACAATTACAGATCTCAGTCAACCAAGTGAAGGCTATGTCTGTTTTCCCTGAATCCTTTTAATGTCCACTTATTTATGTATTTAAGAGGTTTTATATAGCGCTGCCAGACCTGAAGGTATCGGAGCGCTTTACAGCAGATATAGGGGAGAAATCACATAAAAGAGACATCTGAAAATTTATGGTAAAAAATACTGTATAAACAGTAGGAAGTGCCTCACAGGAGCTACCACCATAATCCTGTCAATTCATGCTGTTGGCCAGCCTGACTTGTCAACACCAGCACTTTCCTATAGATGCAGGAAAAAATCATCACTGCTAGAGTTGCTGCGGAGTTTAGTTAGGTCATTACAAAGGTTTAAATCCTCGTAGCTGCACTAATGAATTGGGCCCGCTAAATATCTGAGTTCATACATCACTCTCTGAGCAAAAAACAAAATTATCCAAGAAAAAAACAGTAAAACGGGTCTGATGAACCAAAAACACTTTTTAGGTTTCACCTGCACAGTGCTTGGGAAATCTATTGTATTAAATATATCTTAAAATTGACTTGCATCCTGCCTTCCCTTCTTACTGGTCCTTGTCACTTTACTTTTCATCATTTCTATTTGTTGTAGGCATCTCTGCATTTTTAAGTTTGTTTGTTGACCTTGTATACCATGAAAAGCGCTCTGATACCCTCACGGGTCAAGTTTGCGCTCTATAAAACACTAAAAATAAATAAATAAAATAAAGGAAAGCATAAGTGTTCAAAAGTCTCAGTGTGCTGTGGGTCATTGAGGTAGAGAGGTCGTGAGCTAGTCTTGATCTGTGCACAAAGTCTTGGTCTAAATCTCCCTCTGAGAGTAGGTGAATGAAGAGGGGGTTAGGAAGCGGGATGAGGTGGGAGTGGTGGAACATTGACAGGGGTCTGTAAAGTGCAGGAAGAGGTAAGTTGGTGGAACAATGCCTGATGGCTGCAGCTGCTGAGGGCAGGCTTTTGCATTTCGATTCTCAGTTCGGGAAGGCACTGTTGAGGTAGAGGTCTTTTAGGAGTCTTTTGAATTATATAAAGGAAGGGATTTTCCTGATATCGACTGGGATGAAGTTCCAGATTTTGATTGCTTTTCCAGCGAAGGATTGGGACGTGGTTTTTTGTTTGTGTGTTTTTAAAGGGATGAGTAGGAGGATGGTGGAGCTCCTGAGGTTTCTTGACTGGCCAGCTTTCTTGAGTTTGGAGGCCAGGTATTCTGGTTTCCCTGTGTGCAGGGCTTTGTGCGTGAGGCAGGCAGTTCTAAAGTTGGCACGCATTTCGGCTGGGAGCCATTTTAGTTCTCTGAGTGTGGGAGATAAATGGTCATATTTTTTAACTCCGGCGAACATTCTGGCACCAGCATTGAGAGTTGTTTTGAGTGGCGCTAAGTGGGAACGAGCTGTACCGGAGAGGACTGCGTTCCCGTAGTCAAGTCTAGATAACACCAGTGATTGGGTTGACGTTGACTTAACGTTCATGATTCAAACCTCCCTAAAGTGATCAATAGCATGCAAATGGCGGCATATCGTATTTACAGAAATCATTAGTACATAAAAGGAATACATTTTGTGTAACTCCTATGGATTTGTGAATTCTCATACTTAATAGTGTGAGTCTAGATTGTAGGTCTACATTAGAAAAATATGGAAAGTAACTTTGTAATAGTTATTGAATTAATTCAACCTTAATCTTCTTTATGTGCACTAATATCCAGCAGATTGACAATGTTCTATTGATGCCTTTGTGAGTCCTAGATATAGCAGCCCCAGGATATATTATTAAAAAACACATAGATATTAGTAAGCTACGAATTTAGGGCAAAACAAAATCACAGCTGGAATCTTCTGCGATTATGCTATCATGGTTAGTTAGTTCTGCTTCTTATTCAATTAACTTGATATATTTGAGGCTTTGTAGTACTGTTATCAGGGTACCAGTGGTATGCCAATAACCCTGAAGCAGGTCCCTACCGTCCTCTAAATCATAAAATAATGACAGAAGAGAACCCCAGGGAAGAGAATAGGAGCTATAGCGAGAAAGATGGAGAAAGTCGCTGGTCCAGACTTGGTTGTATGTCTCGTGTCCATTGTTCCTGAATCTGGTAAACCTCTTAGTGCAGAATTCATTCCTTTATAAGACAGTGAGCATACCAATAAGTATAATCATCAAATAAAGTAATCTGCCAACCTCTTCACTCTTTGGTGCTATGTAGAACCCAAGGAAGACCATGAATCAACCTTGATCAAGGAGGAGGCAGAGGTTGTTCTTAACAATACACAGTTAGCACCACAGAAAGCATAAGTAAAGGACAGGAATGTAGTAGGAACCTGAGGCAACCCTACGAGATAAGAAAATTACAAAGCAAAGAGGACTCTAAAGCCACGTGTGAATTAAAAGCACCAAATGGAAAACAATAGCAAACAACAATCCTTGTCACGCACAAACCAAAAGGAAACTGCAATCTTTACACTGTAACTATCCCTGACCCTGAAGTGACCCCAGAAAGTGAAAGTATATCTTCAGCTACTAGTGTACTCACTCACCCATAGTCTCAGCTTTCCTAAAAGCCAACTCATGCCATTAACCTCTTTCTTGAGCTAAGTTTGCTTCCCGTTTATTCTGCCTGATGCTCCTGTGAAATGAATGTTTAAAACCCCTTATAGTATTCTGATATGTTGATGGGAACCGTTTATGGGTCCATTGGGAGGGCACAATTGGGTCTGACACTTGGTGGAAAGGTTATTCTTTGTTACAAAACCTAACACTTGTGCACATTAAAAATGAACTTACAATATTTTAGTTATGTTTATTCATTTAACTTTCAGTGCCTCTTTTTCATTGCATGTCGCAAAACCTCACTGTTTGTGCCTCACAGCATCTCATATTTCTCCATTGCAAAATGCAACTAAAAAGACTTTTAGCCTATAACTTTCAATTTTCTTGATTTTTGGTGCTCTTCTGTGCATTTATTTCTCTTTCCTTATTTTAGTACTGTGTGTGGGTTTGTCTATGTATATATGAATGTATGTGTTAAGTAATTCAGTGCATGGATTGATCAGTCATCCTCCGAGAAACAACACAGTCATGATTCTTGTTATTTTTTTTATATAAAAAGTCCTTTTTTCATGAATTTCCATTATTCTAAATCTTTATTTTTATAACTTGATAAAAACAAGTTGTGACAAACAAACAGCGAACACATGTTTCGAACCAACAGTCACTTCTTCAGGGCTAATGAATCAATCATCCTGTTCAAGCAACAAATGTTGTGAAGAAAAGGTGAGTCAAAGTCACAGTCATCTGGAGTAGTACTATATTTTGTTAGCAATAATAATTTGACATCTTCTCAAATTAATTTCTACAGGGTATTCGTCCCCAAGATAAGGATATCCAAAAGAACAGAATTTATTGTTTGTAGGGATAACTTGATAAGTTCTCAAATTTAAATATATTTAACCTTCATCTCTATGATAAGGCTATCAATATTAATTTGAGCATAGGCACAATCTCAGCTATCATGCTAAATTCTCAAAAGATTCAGCTAAAAACTCAAGAAGATCGTATAGAATTCTATTTGAGAAATGATGAAGTCATTTCAACAAACAATACATTTTATTCTTTTTTAATATAATAATCTTTCTTTATTGCATGATTAATTAAAATCTTTGCAGTTACTCAATAAAAACAAGAAGGAAGCAGGAGTATAAATGTAACGATTTTGCAAAGCAATTAAAAACACTTTTAGAAAAATTAAAAAAGAAGCCGTGCAGCTAGTACAGTACTGTCCCTTAATAGAAAAGGTCCTTCGCGATCAGTAGTGACTTTAGTTACCAAAAGAAAATGGTCTTAGAATACGAAAACAAATCACAATAATTCAAGTTTAGTTACTGGCCTCTGGGTTTAGGGCCGTGTTGACTGTTTTCATAAAGCGCACTAGCCTACAGGCTAGTTGAATGTCTTCTCCCTTGAAGCTCATCAGCAAAGCTTGTCTGCAAGTGCGCACACGTCTTTGATTCCAGAGCTGTGTTAGCAGGCTTTTTCGGGCACTATCTAGAGCTTTACAGCTACACAGCAGGTGCAGGACGTCCCCCTTTGCGGTATCACAGAGCCTACACTTGAGATTACAGTCCAATCGCATCCAGGGGGGGGAGATGTACTTTGGATGGTGTTACCCCCATCCTCAACCGTAAAAAGTCTTCCTTCGCCTTCCTTGAAAAGCCGGTGCTGAGATATGGCTGTGGTGAGGCGCTGGTGTAGCCTTGAATCACAAACCACCCATGGGACATCTTGGTTAGTGCTGCTTTGTCTTCTTCCAACGAGATTGTTTTCACAGATTTGTTGACAAGGCGCTTGAAGCAGTTGTGTGTACAACTCGAGACCCAAAGATCTTTTATCACAAGGGAGTTAATGGCTGCTTGGAGGTACACCATTGCGGGGGAGTCATTGTTTGTTTCCATCTCTTTCCAGAGATGAGCATTCAGGGAGTCTGTTTCAGCGTTCTTTACTTTGTACCAGCATTTTACATATGCACCTTTATGTGCAATTTGCTGCTTCTGTAGGCCAAACTCGAGCCTTAGCTGTGCTGGGGAGGTGTATGGAGGGAGCGAGAATAGTATTCGCAGTGTTTTGCTGACCACGTTGTCTAAGATGATCTCATCCTTCCCTCTCATACATTCACTACCATATGTTATTGATGGCAGCAATTTCGCACGAAATAAGTCTAGCAAAGGGGTTAAGTTAGGACCCGTTATTTTGTTTTTGATGCTTTTTAATGCAATGGCCAGTGAAATCCCTCTGTTCCTTATTGCTGTTTCTTGTCGCTTGAAGGAGCCGTTTGAATCAAAAATTATGCCCAAGTACTTGTATTCTTGAACTATTTCCATTTTGTTGTCCTGAAGAGACCATTGGAATACTTGCTTTTTTGATTTTTGATTTAGTGCCATCACCTTCGATTTTTCCGTGTTTACGCATAACCCGTTCATTCCGGTAAATTTGCTTGTGATGTTGATGAGGTGTTGCAGGCCTACTGGTGTTTGACTGATTAGTATCAAGTCGTCTGCGTATAGCAGGTTGGACAGCGTAAGACCCCCTAGCTTTGGGGCATGGTGGTTACAGTTTATCCAGATCTTTGGAGAGGTCGGACATAAAAAGGTTAAACAGGGTCGGTGCGAGAACGCACCCCTGTTTCAACCCTTTAGTAGTTGGTATTTCTTTGGACAAACGGTTGCCGGCCCCCAGTTTTACTTGGATCCAGGTATCTGTATGTAGTAACATCAGTAGTTTCAGCAATTTGGGGTCCACTCCCCATCTTGAGAGTTTTGCCCATAGTTTTCCTCTATCAATGCTGTCAAATGCAGCTGAAAAGTCGATGTAACACACATATAGTGGCTTTTTCTGTTTGATAGTAGCATCTGTCAGCAAGGAAAGGGCTAAGATGTTTGTCGTGGTCCCCAGATTTTTTTGAAAGCCGGTCTGATTGATGGGGATCAATTTTTTGCGTGACGCCCATGCTGTTAGTTCTTCCAAGAGAAGCCCCGAGAAGTATTTAGCGTCTATATCTATAAGGGCTATGAGCCTATAATTCTTTGCCTCGTTCTTTTTGCCCTTTTTGTAGATTGGGGCAATTATTGAACCCCTCCAGGAGGATGGGAGTTGTTCGGTCCTCCAGGTTTCCACAAAAAGGGGGAGCAATTGTTCGGCCCAGTAAATTGGATCTTGCTTATAGAGGATGGGAGGAATTCCATTTGGACCTGGAGCTCCCTCCTTCCAACCTTTCGCGATTCGACCCTTTAACTGGGCGGTTGAGCCTGGGAAGTTGGACTCTTCGACTAGAGGCTTTGAAGCCATCAGGTTTGCTTGGCAAAATTTAGGGCTTTGTTGGTTTTTGCATTGACCTATGTCATTGAAGTGTTTGAACACGTGTCCTCAGTGATGTAGGAGTTCACGCCGGGGGCGTTCGGATTCTCTATTTTGTTGATAGTTTTCCAGAATCTTGCGCTGTTGTTTTTTGAATCATACAGCAGTTTGGCCCAAGTTTGTTCAGTGGACTCCTGCTTGATTCGCCACAGGATTTTGTTCTTTTGACACTTTAATGATCTCAGGGTGGTCAATAGGTTTGTATCACTCCTAGCTTTCCGCAGCTTGCGGATTGTTCTGTTTATGGCAGTTTTTATTACCCTTAAATTAGAACATGGAAGAGTCTGAGATTGTGTTTTTGAGTCACTACTGGTACGGGTGGTTGTTTTTTGGCCTGGCCGTGCGTCATTTTCTCGAGAGAAATTGGACTTGGCATTCAAACAGCCGTAGGTTTTCAAGAAGGACTCCCAGGCAGTAATGTGACCAACATTCAAGTCAGCAACACTTTCCCAGCACAGCTTCGCTTCTTTTGCTAGTCGCTCCGGGTCATTGATATTGCACTTGATTCTTTTACATTTTGTTGTGGTCAGTAACTTTGGGCCATTGGTGGGAAATGTTAGAGCTGTCCCTTGAGCCCTTAGTGTCAGTTCTTGCGGGAGATTGTCACTGCAGTCGAGTGTGCCTATTTTAAAGGCTTGAACTAATGTAAACATTGAAAAAGATAGGAAGGTGTAGTCGATCGCCGAGCTGGTGGAAGTGTTGTGAAAAGTAGCCGCTTGTGGTCTGTCCCCCGGCGATCGGCCGTTTATCGAAATCAGGCCCAGGTTTGATAAGTCTTCCATTAATCTTTTTGACAGATTTGTCAAACTGCCCCATGGACACACTTCCAGTGTGGGAATCCCCATGGTCAGCAGATGTTCTTCCATTGGCGGATTCTTACCGGATGACTTCGAAAGGAACATATTAAAGTCTCCTGAGACAATAAGGTTCGAGTTTTCCGCTTCTTTTATTAGTTTAGTCAATTCTGTCACCAGGTGTTTAGCCCCACTTTTTTTGCCTTTCGGATGCAGGTAGATGTTAACCAGGGTTAGTTCTTGCCTAATGGTTCCCGATATTTTTATTTCCAGCTGGACTGCAATGATCCCGTTTTCAATCACTGAAGTGTTTTTATTGAGAAGTTCTTTTGCATTATTTATTGTTTGTATCGAGGTGAATATCATTAAGCCACCTTTCTCGTGGCCAAATTTTGAAATTCTCCTTGCTGGGAGGTGAAATGTTTTAAAGCCTTGAAGATGAAATGGTTCTGCTAACCAGGTTTCCTGTAACAAAATTCGATCATACTGCTAGAAGTATGACAGTAGATCTTTATTTGGCGTTTTTTATCCTAATCCGTTTATGTTCCAGGAACACAGTTTTAGTAACGGCTTTGTGTTTGGGATACTACTGTTTCTCTCGTCAAATTGTCATTGGCCAGACGGTCTGATGTTGATTGTTTTTGCAATCCAGTCCCATTCTTGATACGGGATCCTGTTTTTTTCCGGAGGGGGTACTCCGGTCTTTCGTTCAGCTGAGCTTCCGCGTGCTCCTCTCAGTATAGATTTTTTGAGTATGTCTGGCTGGCGTTTGCTCGTGGTTGAATTAACCTTTTCTTGGAGGTTGCGGAGTAGTGGAGCCGGATATCCCGGTGTGAGGTATGGTTTAATTCGAATCCCCCATACTTTCAGTTGGTTTTCTTCCTTTAGGATTTTCTTCCCCAGTTCTTCTGTGTTCCAGGTTGTTTTTGTTATTTCCTTCTCAGATAGATGTTTGCTGGTGGTAAATTCAACAGTTTCCAAGTTTTGGGTAGTGAGCGTGCTTAAGGATGCAATCGAGTTCAACACTTGGCCTTTAGATCTATAGTCAGGAATGAAGAGTATTGTTTTATACTTGTCATCGGTGGTAGCCTCCTGTCGATGTTCATGGTTTATTACACCTTCCAAACTTTGATGTCTATCATAGGCTTGTGAACCCTGCTCTCCCTGGGCTCTCTCTCAATTGATGGACCCAAATTAGCTGTTGAGCCACAGGGATCATATTTGTGGTTCCCCGGCGATGGTCCAGGTTTTGTCATGAGGGCTATGTTTTTGACTGGTCCGGAGACTTGTGCTCTCCGGATCAGTGATTCCGTGTCAAACTTTACATTGGGTTCTTTTTTACTGACTGTTGAAAATATACAGGTAGCAGGGTTCCAGGGGTTAGTTCCTTCAATTGGTTGGGCGACCAAATTGTGAGCTGATGGTGGACCCACCATCTGGGGAAGTAAGGGGGATTTTGCACTTTTATTTGTCACCCCCGAGTCATCACATTTTCGACCTTCTTCATCTGACCCCTTTATGGTCTGCGCTTCTATATATTTGGTCTTTGGAGAGGTTGCCTCTGGACCTATGAGAGAGGGAGCGGGCAGGGTATTCTCCCCAGCCCTGGGGCTTATATCGACCTTCATGCTTCCTTGATCCTTCTCTAGTTCTGTCAACGCTTTGTTTACTTCTAGAAAATACGTTTTAATGGAGCCTGTCTTGTTTCTCCCTTTTCTCTTCATTTTCCTTCTTTGTTTAGCCGTCAGTTGTCTGTTACCCGGTTGATCCTTGCTTTCGGCGATTGTTGGTGGCTCTCTAGTCTTGTCCTGCTGGAGCTCTTCATGTCGATTGGCGGGTGGGCATCCTGCTTGTTGAAGTCTCAGTTTGTTCGAGTCCTTGAGTTGGCCATTTGGTTTATTTAGGACCATACTAGAGTTGAGAGTGATCACGACCTCAGTTTTGTTTCTTGCTTCAGGGTCTGGAATTTTCCTCTCGTCGTTTGCTGTTACCCACGCTTCTCTTTGTAAGTTGTTTACGGACTTGAAGTCTGTTAAAAGTTCACTCATTACATCTGGTAAGGTAGATAGTTTGTCGTAATAGAATAACATGTACAGCTCGGGGGGCTGATTGTGGTTTGTGATTGAACTCTTTTGATAAGCTCATTCAGATCTAATAACTTAGTGTCAATATTAATGACATGAGTGGTTAAGCGGGAGAGCAGATTTAGTTGGATGTCCATTTTGTCCGAATGGTATTCCATTGCTTTTGTCACGAGATTCATGGTATTAAGAAGTGACGCCCAGAGACCGCTCTCTTCTGTCTTTTGAGCCTTTGGTAAGTAATCTGGATTGCTTTCTATGTTTTGAGGCGGTATAGCCCCTTTTCCCTGAGTGTATGTATCCACCATTTTCTCCCATTCTTCAGTTGTCAGAGAGAATGAGTTGGTTCCAAGTGTCCCCGGCGACCGAGCCTGCGGTTTGTTGATGGCAATGTTCTCTGGAGAGACAATTTTGGTTTGTTGCCAATTTACATTTGTATTTGTATTTGCAATTAGAGTTTGCTCTGTGTATTGGTTGAGGATCCAGCCCCCACCATTTTCTTGCTCACTGGTTGTGTTGACGCTCTCTTGTCTATTTGATAGGGGATGGCGTATTGAGGTTGGCTTGTTTATAGCTGCTGGACCCAAGTGCAAGATTGTGATTGAATCTGCGAGCCTAGCTTGAGTTAAGGTATTTGATTTCAAAACATCGCTGGTTGCACTAATTAGTGGGGGCTGCTCAGTCCGGCTTGTGCCACGGAGGCTGGGTCGAGGTGAGGTAATCTGCTCCAGGGCTTGCTCAAAGGGGACCAACTGCGATTTTTTAACTGGTGTGGAGTGGTGAGATTGATTTTGTGGTGAAAGTTGTTTTAAGTGCTCATAGTGCTCATAGAGAGATATCTCTTTGCCTTGGGTGTTGTGCTCACCAGCTCCAAGGCCTCTTTTTACACTCGCATCCCTGTCGGCCTCTAATGAATTGATTTGCCGCGTGGGTTTTGCTCCGTCGTTCTCAGTATATTCAAAGATGTTTGCTGCTGCAGTTGGTTTAAACGTAGAGTCCCAGTGGGACATTGCTGGGCTTTCGTTGTCCAGGAGAGTTGCCAATGTCGATACCGATGGAGAGTTTCTCCCTGGTTCTGTGCCATCATGTTTTGTCAAGACAATAATCTCCGGGTGCAGAGGGGAAGGAAGGCCCTTCTGCGTGCTGATCATGTGGTTTAGCACTGTTCCAGCGTCTTTTACAAAGGCAAATTTGGAGTAGATTTTCGGTTGGAAGAAAGGTTTTTTTGTTTTTTGTATGATATGAGTTTGTGGGTTGGACCGATCTGGCACCGGACCCTCTACTTCGGTGTCCCTGACCAAAGTGACTAGGATATCATCCTCAAGAGTTTTGCCAGGTCTCAAATGACTTCTTGATTTCTCCAGGCTATCAGAGGGTACCTTAAGTATCTTGTTTTTTTTCTTCCGGTTGGTCACTACTGATGAGGCGCTCCTTCTTTCTTTGCCCGATCTCATGGTGCCTGCTGGACCTGCTGTGAGAGGGTTAAATTAGGCTTGCTGTGTGGGGGTTAGGTTAAGCTGTATTAGACTAGATTAGTGACCCGCACACAGTGCTTTCGGTCTTTTCAGTTCTTTCAGCCCTTTCAGGCCATTCAGTTATCACCCCCTCAGCACCCCCTGTCCCCCTCCTGCTGAGTCCCGCTTTTTGCTTCTTGCCTATCGCTAAGTGCTTCTCGCTAGTAGTTAATGGAGGGCATCACAGAGTGCTCACAAAATCGTAGGGGAGTTTAGCAAGTCGCAGGCTCCTTGATGGTGCTGTAGTGCTAAAATGCTGAGACACCTCCTTGTGGGGGCGTTCGTGCTAATTAATGGCTCCTTAACTTATATTAACTTATGTTGTGTTACATTGAGTTGCAATGTTGGCACTAAGCTGGTTAAGCTGGTAGCTCGTTGGTGCTAAGAAAAGAGTTTCCGAGTTCAGAATGCTACACTGCAGGTCTGGAGCTCAGGTGACCTCGCAGCTCTGAAAGAGTAGACTTTCCCTTGTTTTGGCTGCTGCTTCTAACACCATGCAGCGTCAGCCGTCCACCGAAACTCTGGGGGTTCTGAGGCACACAGCGCTCTCAAGGGTACCGCTGTGGAGCGCTTTTCCGGCACTTTTTAAAGGTGAGACGGTACAGTTGGGGTCACTCCCCCCCCCCGCGCCATATTCGCCAAACTCGGCAGTCCGGCCGCAACCGCAGCTCTCTCACCACGTTAAGTCGGCTCCCTGCTCCCTGCTCCTTCGCTCCACCAGCTCCTTCGCCACGACCCCGCTTGGCCGTTTTCCGGCCCCACGGCCTCTCCTCGCGGCTCCAGGCACTGTGGTTCCGTGTGGTGCGGTGTGTGGCTCTGGAACTCTACAGCTATCAGGGCGTTACCTCCGTGGCCGTAGCCGGTGCTTCGCGACCGCCTGTAGTTAGCCTGTAATTAGAGGCTAGAAGCTTGGTGCTCCTTGCGGGTCGAGAGTTGTGGCGTTGTGGCGTTGTGGCGTCTTAGCTCTCTGCTGCACTCCAGTGGCACTGGGCAGAACTAGGAAGGTTCCCTCCGCTGTTGCATCCAGAAAGTTACAGCTACATGATCATTTTATTCTTTTGGAATCTTTTGAATACCATCATCTTGGGAATTAATCCTCTGTAGAATTTAAGTGGTGTAGATATCTAGTTAGTCCTACTAACAATATATTGTACTACATTAGATGACTGTGACTTTAATGGACGTTTCTTCAGTAACTTTTGTTGCATGAACAGGACAATATATTCCTTAGCTCTGATGGTGCTCAAATATGTGTTCATGAAGAAAAAGGAGGAACAGTGAAATAAAAATATGTGTGTCAGATCACACAGTTTGGTGAAGTTGGGAAGCTGGGATTTCACATTGTGTAAATTAGCCACTAAACAGAGCTTTTCCAGAGCTTCATAATGCACAAAAGGGGATAATTTATGCTGTTTGTCTGCTTTAATAGAATTCATAGTTTAGTTTACTTGTGGTAATGTGTCATTAGACATGTCATACATTTAGCAATGGAATGTCTCTCATAGGCACACTGAAGCAATGGAAATGACAGACATGAGCAGTCTGAAAACTTGGTAGCAATGTAAAGGTTGATATGTTCAGACTTCACCCAACTTCATTGGCAGAGTTTAAAATGTGCACAGCAATAGTCAGAGGTCGCCTGGTACTTAGCACCAACTCAGTTTGAAAACCTTGACATTATGTAGAAACAATTGAAGCCTTAGAACACTACGGCGTGGCTGGCACTGAATGGGCACTTTAAAAAACGGAGTGAGGAGCCAAAGGCTTCTAGATTGTATGGTACTTTTTGGAACGTCTTTGGTACACAAAGAGTGCAGCAGACCATTGCTAGAGTATGTAATATTATTGGGATTTTCCCTGCTTTGTTCAGAGCAATTCATATTCTGTCTCTGCTATTCTGTTACCATGGTAATTAAGCTTTTTCCTGAGTTTGACTACCATCACGCAGGCTAAAGTATAAAATGTGTTTCTTTGTATAATGTTGTTTTTTCTTAAAAAAATGCTTTGCATAGTGTGTGTGTGTGTGTGTGTGTACGCTTTTTACTGAGTTTGACTGCCGCCACTTTGTAGTTGTTTCTGCTGATAAGTAAGTCGTTTTCCACTTCTCTCTCCACTTAGCCAGTAATGTTGTTACAGTCTTTAAAGTACAAATTCCGGTTTTTTACTGTAATATTTATTAGAACATTGGAATGTTGGGGGCTCCATTGAATAATAATGGCTGATATAAGCCTGGAGCTCCAACATTCCAATGTTTCTTTGTTCCCTGCTCTGGCTGTGAACAAAGGCTTCAGGGAACCTGAGGGGATTCCATTCCCCTCATGCTCCCAAAAGGCTTTGTTTTTTTTTGTTAGAACATTCTATCCTCTAGTGACAGAATGTTCTAATAGCCTTATAGCCCTTTGTAGATGGGCTATACCGCAATTAAAGTCCCTCTCCCTTGTTAAAGGCTCTCGCCTTCGGCTCGGGGCCTTTAACGCTGGAGAGGGCCTTTAATAGCTGGTATAGCCCTCTACGGCGGGCTATAAGGCTATATTAATCTCATGTTTATGTGTTTCTGCTTGTTTCCTCAAGTCCTAACTCACTCCCTTAATTTTCTTTTAGTTTCAGTATCCTTTAGTTCCTTGTTGAGGGTTTCAACATTCTTTGGGCTTAAATACAAGTCTGGCGGTCTATGGACCACCAGACTTGCGAGGTTGCAGCGGTGGCAGTCTCCCAACTGCCCTATTACAATTAGGGCGGTCAGGACACCATTGCCCTGCCTCAGTCACCAGGGAACCAGTTTGTTGGTGTAGAGGCAGCAATATGCTTGGCAGGACCACCACAGTCCTGCCAAGCATATTTCAAGTTTCCTCTCCGCCACAGTTATCATGACGGTTCCTTCTCCATGAAACCTGCGGCGGAGAGGAAACAATGTGGATGCACACAGGGGGGGCACAACATGTGCCCCCCTGTGTTAATGCACCCAAGTTCCTGCATGGCATGGACTATACAGTCCATGCTGTGCAGGAGCTGTTTTTGACGCTCCCATTGCTGTGCCCATTTTCAGAGGCACTGCCATGGGAAAATCAAAAAAAAACCACCAGGCATGAGAAACACTAGTAATCTGGCTGGCAGCCCCACCACGGGTTTGACGGTGCGGCAGCAGGTTGCAATCAGGCCCTTAATGTCACATTTCTTAATCCTAGATAGCTCAACAATGAAGAACCCTTGGACAAAGCATTACAGACCGTCCCATAGAGATTTTGGCAAAGTAACAATTTTCTCATTGCATCATATAAAATGTATGTAATCCACTTCCATGTCATCCACAAATGCTTTAGTTTCTAAAATGAAGGGATTTACTCTCTAATTAAATGAGTATTCACTTTAGGGAATTAAAAATTAAAAATTTAAAAAACAAAATTATAGTAGGTTAATAATAAATCTAACTTTGAGTAGAAATTATGAACTTGTGAATAGAAGGAACAGTCATACAAGTTCGGGTTCTTCACTTTCCAAATGTTTACTAGCATTTGTAACATTTGATTGAGTTTGATTCTATTTGCCAGTGAGACTATTGTTTGTTAAGAGAGCTTTTATCAAAGATAGCATCTGGTGTGATCTTAAATTCACATCCAAATATTTAAGCTTCCGTTTGATTTACATTGACCACATCTTTACTTTCGTCAAGTAAGAAAGTAGGTTTAGAGCAAAGTAAAACACTTTAAGGTGAGCTGCGTTTTTTATGATAATATCAGCGTATACACTAGCTTTTATATTTTATATATTTTTTGCGATACTTCCAATTTGTTGCAATCTGCTTATCTGTTGTGAAATTAATAATGGAACATTCGCCCCCCTACCTGTTGGTATGTTCCACTGGAGTCCACCTTAGAATGTTGAGATACTCCAGGCAGTCTGGAGAGTTGGATGACAGAATAAAGACAGTTCTTACCTTCTCCTGTCTCAGAGTTTCATCTTTTCAACACTGGCGACGAAACCGGCGCAGGGGGCCAAGCTGTCAACTCCCCTTTCAGTGTTCTCTTCATCTGCTGCAGTTCCTGGTTATATTGGAGTGCTTTGTGTGAGGATCCCCTCATGGTAAGAGGTGGTCTACAGTTGCCCAGTACCCCTCTCGGTGCTCTCTCCAATCTGTACATGTGTGCTGAAGTGAGATTATTTATTTCACCATTGTCCGGGATTTGCAAGAGGATCTTCACTCGACGCATCTAGCTGACAAAAGATTCTTGGAAACTGCGATGGACAAAGCGTGATCAAAGTGTGAAGTGAAGTTGTTCAGTGCCTGGTGCTGAAGTGTCCTGTGTACAGGTGAGACGAACGTCGTGGCATCACCTTTTAATATTGATCAGCCGGATCGTCTGTGGAGCTACATCTGTCATCTGTGGAAGATTCTACTCCTCCTTCTGCCATCTGAGGACGTGCTGACGATCATTTCCCTAGGCTCTCTACAGCCTGTGCCCGTGTGCTCTGATCTTGGGGCTTAAACGGTGCTGCATTCCTACAGGTCGGTTACTTCATAGTGCCACGGAGGAATGCCCCGTGCGTCTGCCCAGGGTCCTTTCAGATGAACTTCGTCAAGCAAAGGGATGTGGTGTCAGCTGCTTCAAGTTCATGAGTGAGATTCCACCTGCTTTCACCTTGGGAGCATCGCTGCTGGCTGAGTGCTCATTCGGTGCCCTGTCCGCGCTGCCTCCTTTTCCCAGCTCCTACCTTATGCTGCCTCAGTGAGTGCCTGTCTCCAGTGATCCCAGCTTGCGTTTTCGGCACGGTGTATTCATGAGGTACTTTGTGAGGTGAATTCGTCCCAACTTGCTGTACAGAGACATCCGGCGCTCCCGCCAGCAAGGGCTCGGTCTCATCAACGGATTTCCTCCTGAGCATTCGCGGCGCTCCATCCACTGTGGGGCCGGTCATTGGTTCCCGTTTCCTGTGGGTAATTGCTTACAGCAGACTTTGCCGAGCTCCGGATTTCTTTGGGCAAGTAAAATTTTCAACTGCAAATCTAGCCTCTTTTGGTCGGATGGTGACAGTGGGGGGGGGGGGGGGGGGGTAATTATTCTATTCACACCAGCTGTACTGGAGTTGACTCCGTTTGGCTGCATGTGCTGAGTGCCTCAGACTCTCCTTGAGCACATTTCCTCCACCTGCAAGAGAATCATGACTGTTTATTTACCCTGCATTCCGGTACTATGTTTAAACTCTGACGGTGAATTTCTGAGTCTTCATGTGGTGGATTTTACAAGTTTCTGCAAATCTTCATTCAATCTCAGAGGCGAGCTTTTCGCTCTGTAATACATTTCCTTCTATTTTTGCGCTCTGTAATTTATTTCCTCCCATTTTTTTGGCATATACCCCTGTGTGGATATCTGTGTTGCACACACTTTTGGGCCCTTATACTACCATCAAAAGCATAGCACCCCTTATACTATTTCCCCTGCGTATCTCGGCGCTCTACGCAATGATACACACACCAATTGACTTCAAGGCCAATTCATGTGATTTTTTCTGTACAATTTCCCGTTCTACGGTGACAGCACACCTGATACTTCAAGTTGGTTCCCAAGGACCCTCTATTCTTTATCTTTATCAAATCAGATCTATGTGCCCTGTACACCGTGTACGTTGTCTACCAGTGCGTTATTTGTACGTTTCTACAGTGTGTTGGTCCACGCTGGGGTTCAACCTTAGATCTTTGCTCCCTTAGTACACCTTGTACTTTGTCAACTGTGGGTTTCAGAAGTACACACATTTGGGTCAACAACATATGTTAAAGTTTACCCATATTCAGATAGAGTAATTGCAGAAGTTTACTGTGCATGTACAATTAGTTACCTTCTCCTGTCTCAGAGTTTCATCTTTTCAACACAATTGTTTTATGAAATTGAAGGCTCAATCCAAAGATTTTTACTAGGCAGCCATTTGATTCCAAGTCCACTACTTTCGCTTTAGTTTGATTGCCTTATCATGAATTAAATGGGTTTCCTGTAGTAAACTATATATGATTCCATGCCATTTAGGTATTTCAAGCACTTTATTTTGTTTAAAATAATTGTTAATTTGAGTGGGCTTGACATTTGTACTACTCCGAGAATTATTCTTGCACATTTCCCACAATCTCCTTGTTGCTGCCTCCTATGCCTCTTTGCCCTTTCTCTTCCCATCCTGTTATCCCAACCCACTCCTCCGTTAACCTCCATGCGGTCCGACCCTTTTAAAGCACTTTTTTAAAAACTTTTTTGGGAGATCCAGGTTCCAAATTGCTGCATGTTTTCCTGCTTTATATAAAAAAGAGCGTTTTCAGTACTTAACTTAATTTATTCTTTCTAATTTTCACCCATCATAGATTGCGAAAAAAGCACCTGATTCACAAGCATACATGAGGACCCATGTGCATGCATAATCATGAGGCATGCACACACCTACAGAATGGCTGACGGCATTGACATCACACCTTTTTTTCCTTTTGTTCTTGCTGTACAGCAACATCATTATTGCCTATGTCGAACAGCATGAAGAAAAGCATTGGTGAAACCTATAGACTTGGCTAGTCCTTGTTCTTACTGGAAATCATCTTGTCAAAGACACCTAATTGCTAAACTCTATCATATTCGAGTGAATGACCATGCTCACCTATTGCTCAAAAATAAAAATGATTAGTAGCAGGACTTGAATACTAGCATTTCAGACACGTCTGCCTTACATATCTAAAAGAGATTCTAAACTGAAGGTAAATGTACCTACAGTCTTATTAAAAAAATATTGCAAAGGTTACACTGGACTTCGTTAAACTAAAAAAGGTTGGACATCGTCTAATTTTTTGTTAAGAGCAACATGGAAACTATTCATACATTTTCATGAATGGGAACATTGTTGTAATTTGATGGAGAAATTATGAATTGAACATAAATGCAACTTTAAATAATACAAAACTATCAGTAAAAATGTTATTTCCAGCAATATCTTAGACTGATCACATCTAGAGAAAGGGTGGCCTCTTTGGGAAACTCTGGATATTATGCCTGCACAGGAAATTGTACTAAAACATTGGACGCTGCTAACAAACTGAACCTTGACACTTGACAACTCAGTAAGGTGAACCTAACTCAACTAGAGAAGACACAACTTAAAGTAAAAGGGAAACGTAATTGTTTACTGTTATATAGAAATATTTCTTGGAACTATTTAAAATGTAAATCTCAATTGAGTAAATCCAGTCCTCTCTTAAGGAATGTTCAGAAACATTAAACATTATTCTTCTGGTGTCTTAAATAAAGGCTGTTAGGACTAGAATGTCCCCTGGATGGTAAACAGCTATGTTCCCCTCCCAGAGTGCTCGAATGCAAAAACTTGTATAATGACTTCTATTTTGGCCCTGGCGCCATGTTAGTCTAGTATGTGAATTGTGCTCTAGGCCTGTTCCTAACAATGCGAGTTCCAGCGATTGCCCTATAACCTAGAGGGGCACACCAAGCGTGCCCTCTTTGTAGTAGATTCAGAAAAGGGGGTGGTGATGAACAGAGTGTCTGAATTAAGCAGACCACTCTTACCCAGTCCAAAGATCAGGGCTTGATCCATCACCGTTTTTTAGCTCACTGCACCATCCCAGCTCAGAACCTGGCTACATGCAAATTAGTCTGTTCCTGTCCCAGTGCAAGATGGGAACAGGGCAAACCAAACTACCAAGCCAATTCTTATACTGGGAAGGAAACAAGCTACCGGGGACTGGAGGCTTTCCCCCTTTTCTGAATCGTTTTTGGCCACTATAGGTGTGGCAGGGTATACTCAGACATGAGTCCCTTGCTCACTGCACCATCAGGATTCAAGCAAGCCGGGCCGACGACGGCTGAAATGCCAGAAACCGGTCCCCGGAAGCTTGTCTCCTTTCTGGTGAAGAATTGGTTTGGTAGTTTGGTCTGCCCTGTTCCCATGATGCACTGGGCCAGGGACAGACTAATTTGCATATAGCCAGGTTCTGAGCTGGGATGGTGCAGTGAGCTAAATAATGGTGATGGATCAAGCCCTGATCTTTGGACTGGGTAAGAGTGGTCTGCTTAATTCAGACACTCTGTTCATCACCACCCCCTTTTCTGAATCGTTTTTGGCCACTATAGGTGTGGCAGGGTATACTCAGACATGAGTCCCTTGCTCACTGCACCATCAGGATTCAAGCAAGCCGGGCCGACGACGGCTGAAATGCCAGAAACCGGTCCCCGGAAGCTTGTCTCCTTTCTGGTGAAGAATTGGCTTGGTAGTTTGGTCTGCCCTGTTCCCATGATGCACTGGGCCAGGGACAGACTAATTTGCATATAGCCAGGTTCTGAGCTGGGATGGTGCAGTGAGCTAAATAATGGTGATGGATCAAGCCCTGATCTTTGGACTGGGTAAGAGTGGTCTGCTTATTTCAGACACTCTGTTCATCACCACCCCCTTTTCTGAATCGTTTTTGGCCACTATAGGTGTGGCAGGGTATACTCAGACATGAGTCCCTTGCTCACTGCACCATCAGGATTCAAGCAAGCCGGGCCGACGACGGCTGAAATGCCAGAAACCGGTCCCCGGAAGCTTGTCTAATTTCTGGTGAAGAATTGGCTTGGTAGTTTGGTCTGCCCTGTTCCCATGATGCACTGGGCCAGGGACAGACTAATTTGCATATAGCCAAGTTCTGAGCTGGGATGGTGCAGTGAGCTAAATAATGGTGATGGATCAAGCCCTGATCTTTCGACTGGGTAAGAGTGGTCTGCTTAATTCAGACACTCTGTTCATCACCACCCCCTTTTCTGAATCGTTTTTGGCCACTATAGGTGTGGCAGGGTATACTCAGACATGAGTCCCTTGCTCACTGCACCATCAGGATTCAAGCAAGCCGGGCCGACGATGGCTGAAATGCCAGAAACCGGTCCCCGGAAGCTTGTCTTCATTCTGGTGAAGAATTGGCTTGGTAGTTTGGTCTGCCCTGTTCCCACGATGCACTGGGCCAGGGACAGACTAATTTGCATATAGCCAGGTTCTGAGCTGGGATGGTGCAGTGAGCTAAATAATGGTGATGGATCAAGCCCTGATCTTTGGACTGGGTAAGAGTCGTCTGCTTAATTCAGACACTTTGTTCATCACCACCCCCTTTTCTGAATCGTTTTTGGCCACTATAGGTATGGCAGGGTATACTCAGACATGAGTCCCTTGCTCACTGCACCATCAGGATTCAAGCAAGCCGGGCCGACGACGGCTGAAATGCCAGAAACCGGTCCCCGGAAGCTTGTCTCCTTTCTGGTGAAGAATTGGCTTGGTAGTTTGGTCTGCCCTGTTCCCATGATGCACTGGGCCAGGGACAGACTAATTTGCATATAGCCAGGTTCTGAGCTGGGATGGTGCAGTGAGCTAAATAATGGTGATGGATCAAGCCCTGATCTTTGGACTGGGTAAGAGTGGTCTGCTTAATTCAGACACTCTGTTCATCACCACCCCCTTTTCTGAATCCTCTTTGTAGTAGGACAACTGCCCATGTCATGAGTGTATTACATTATGTTGTGTTGAAAGCATACCAGTATTTTTCATCTATAGACTAGACTAGACTCTTTTCCTGTGTCAATGTAAGTGTAGTATACTGACCCTACTCATTTAAAGTTTTGCTGTAATGTGAAACATAGCAACTTATGCTGAAATTCTGTGTGCATGTCAAATGCATAAGTTTGTGCAGTGTGTGTTGAACATGTACAGTAGTAGAACGTGCTGTGTTGTGTGAGTCTGGGACCAGCAGGATCCATTTTGGTTGCCCTTGGTTCAGCCTAACACAAAATGGTGGTTGAGAACAGCTTCCCCTGACAGTGAAATTGTGCTGCCTGCATTGCTGTGGCTAGGCGTGGAGATCCAGACACAGAAGTCATGGAGAATTCTGTAACAGTCTTGTTAGCAAAGGACTGCTGGTTAGTTATTTCAGAGCACTGTGCTGGGGTAAATAGTGGCCCAGTATTTCTGTAGTTAAATTGTGGATGTTTGTAGAAAAGCCTGGATTTTTGTAAGAAAAGACTAACACTGAACTGGACTATACTTAATTAAGTCTGTAGTTTGGTTGCTGAGTTCTGAGCTCTTGCCCATACGCTAACTCTCTAAGAAGCATGTGACTGTTTGCTGTCACTACAATGAAGCGTTACCACTGGAGTCAAGCTATCCTGGCTGAAGATGGCTGATAGCCAGAAACCGGTCCTAGGATGCTTGATTCCGGTCCAGGAAAGACATGGCTTGGCAGTTTGGGCTGAACTGTTCCCATGAGGGACAGGGTCAAGGCTGATTTGCATATGGCCATGTCTGAACTGGGGTGGTGTGGAGTGCAAAAAAACGATGGATTTAGGTCCAGATCTCTGTACTGGGGTGAATGTATGACATTGTTCTGCATTCTGTCCATCATTTGTTGTTTTTGCGTTTGTCACCCCGAGTGGGATGGGTATGCTCAGACGTGAGTCCCATGCTCTCCACACCACTGGAGTCAAGCTATCCTGGCTGAAGACGGATGATAGCCAGAAACCGGTCCTAGGATACTTGATTCCGGTTCAGGAAAGACATGGCTTGGCAGTTCGGGCTGAACTGTTCCCATGAGGCACAGGGTCAAGGCTGATTTGCATATGGCCATGTCTGAACTGGGGTGGTGTGGAGTGCAAAAAAAAAACCTATGGATTTAGGCCCAGCTCTCTGTTCTGGGGTGAATGTATGACATTGTTCTGCATTCTGTCCATCATTTGTTGTTTTTGCATTTGTCACCCCGAGTGGGATGGGCATGCTCAGACGTGAGTCCCATGCTCTCCACACCACTGGAGTCAAGCTATCCTGGCTGAAGACGGCTGATAGCCAGAAACCGGTCCTAGGATGCTTGATTCCGGTCCAGGAAAGACATGGCTTGGCAGATCGGGCTGAACTGTTCCCATGAGGCACAGGGTCAAGGCTGATTTGCATATGGCCATGTCTGAACTGGGGTGGTGTGGAGTGCAAATAAACGATGGATTTAGGCCCAGATCTCTGTACTGGGGTGAATGTATGACATTGTTCTGCATTCTGTCCATCATTTGTTGTTTTTGCGTTTGTCACCCCGAGTGGGATGGGCATGCTCAGACGTGAGTCCCATGCTCTCCACACCACTGGAGTCAAGCTATCCTGGCTGAAGACGGCTGATAGCCAGAAACCGGTCCTAGGATGCTTGATTCCGGTCCAGGAAAGACATGGCTTGGCAGATCGGGATGAACTGTTCCCATGAGGCACAGGGTCAAGGCTGATTTGCATATGGCCATGTCTGAACTGGGGTGGTGTGGAGTGCAAAAAAACAATGGATTTAGGCCCAGATCTCTGTACGGGGGTGAATGTATGACATTGTTCTGCATTCTGTCCATCATTTGTTGTTTTTGCATTCGTCACTACAATGAAGGGATTGTACTTTTCCCGGTTGCCCAGTTTGCAGACTTATCATTGATTGGACCGCACGAAAAATTATTTTTTATGATGTAGATTTTAAAAAAATGCAGATTTAAAGGCCCAGCATGGTATTGGGAAATTGTTTCTCCTGTTGCTCAGGACAGTGAACACAATATGGCAAACTGTATCCACCCAGCAGCCAACACTGTAATTTAACACTGCAGGAAGTCCCACATTCTGAAGGCGACAGTGTGTGGCATCCCAGTATCTTCTGTGCATGCATGCCATGGATCAGCTGTTTACCCACTGCCAGTCAGACATTATTGGAAGCCTTGCCACTAAGCAGCCAGAAAGTACACTCTGTGCACAGCTAGCGCCATTCACAGAATGGGACTTCCAGCGGGAGCATTTAGTTTGGGGTGGCAATAACCACGCACCAAATGGACCTGTGGGAGTCTGGGTGAGAGCAAACGTTGCCTTCACAAAGTATTGTTATATGACTTGCTCAAATATACGGACCAACTTACATTTATTCCACGTCTTCCTTCAACCAAATGAATTCTTTCAACACATTTTATAAAAGTCAAAACAGGAGATGCACATTAAACATCAGCTCTGATCCCAAATCGACCACTGGTTTTGCTCCACCAGTCGCAGAGGACAATCTGGTGTCTGATGATCCTAAGTAAGTAAGAATCCCGGTGAATTGCCATCCTGAAGGCAGCTTAAGCAGGATGTGCAGTGAAGAAAGGAAACAGTGCATTGTTTTGCAAAGTGTGGCTATAAACGTCATTTATTTCATAGGGTCAGTTTCCGCGTCATTTTACAAGCATCTTCCACTATATTTCAAATGCCAACTTGACAAAACAGCAGATTAGCTTGATGCAGAAGTGCAGTGGAGAACAGCAGTTACAATTCTCTCCGAATCACTAGTAAGACAAGGCTTTCCAAGCATAAGCATAATTGAGTCTGACATTATCTGAGCTCTATAAACAGAAGTGGAAAGCTGTGGCTGGACATTTTTTTGCCGATAAAGTCTGTCAAGTGCTGGCTCCAAACACAAGCTGCCTATCAACAAGGCATTCTCGAGGCCTGCAGCCCGGCTCTGATAAAGGATTACTGAAAACAAAAGAAGGGCTGTGCTAAGTCTCCGTGGCTCGCGCAGGGGAGCTCTCGGCTTGGCTGCCTCCAGGGGTCAAAGGCGGGGATTTTCTAGCCCATTCGTTGGAGAACCAATGATCTTCTAACTGGCATGAAAAGAAGCGGCCTGTGTTGTTGGGCGCCTACAATGCACCGCTTTTATTTAAACTGTTAAAGAACAAAAGGACAACAAAAGCGATTTTGATTTTTTTCTCCAAAATGTTTACTTTTGTTGAATTCGGTGATTCCACTGGAAGTCCATGGGACATTTAGATAGAATTCTTGGCCCAAGTACATATGCCGCATGTTTTCGAACTGTAACCACAAAGTCACTGAAAGGATGAAAGCTACAATACAGCTGTTCTCGCTTAATTCATTTTTCACAGACTACGGGCCAGATCACAAACATTTTGACTGGCACTATTTCAAGACCACAGCGGTAATTTAAATTTGTCCCTTGCTCCAAAACCCTTTTACGGTATACACTTTACTATGACATTAGCATAAGGGTAACAAAAGCGTGTATGCACATTTGTTGTGTGGCATTTTTTGTAGTGGTGATGTGCTCGCTCTGTTGTTTTTTCTGCATCTGTGTTTTTGTGCTTTATATTGCAATGATGTTGCTATTTTGTACTGCAGTTGCGGTGGTGCTTCTGTTTTGACTATTTTGTTATGGCATGTTATGTTTTAATTGTTTTATGTTGCTTTGTCTATATTAGATAGTTTTTTTAATTGCTTAGTTTAACTACGTCAACAAATGCTAATATATTTCTAGTCACAAGAATTTTCTTGTGACAAGCAGCCGTTTGCCATTGTGTAAGGTGATAAAATAGCGGTGCTACAGCTCTTCAACAACTTAAGACACCAGTTAGCCAAAAAGTGTGTCAGAGATGGTGGGTTAATTTAACAGTCACAAATCTGAATTTTTGGAATGCGACCATACGAAATCTAAAGCAGCGAGAACAATGTTTTGGTATGCACCTGCAAACACCCTCTTTTGGTCAACATCAACATAATATTTATGCAGCACTGCCTGCCCAAATGTGCTGAACCACTACTGTGAAACTCGTGGCATGGCTCCTTTCAAAATAAATATGTCTTAAGCGCCTTCCGAAGTGGAAGAAGTCGGTATGAAAGTTTTAACTCAACCGTGAGGTCATTCCAAAGAGATTAAGTCATGCTATGAAAAAATCTACCCTGCAGGAAAGGGATCTTGATTCCACAAAACTATTCTCTTTCCAGGCACTGAACGCTTCAAATGATGTCATTCACAGAACAGAGCACAGCAGTGAAAGACACAGTGGGAGTTCAAACCGCTGACCTGTCTTTCGCTGCAGAAGGACCAGTCCTGTGTTGAGAAGGGTACAGGAAAGTTAGTGACTGCAGCCCCTGTGGAGTAGGGATGTTCATTGATCCTCCATGCCTACTTCCAAAGTGCACCTTCAGAGTTTCACTAAGTGTGTGCCTCTGCCAAGGTGTTCGCCTCCCAAGACCACACACATTTGTAAAATCACGCAAGCCAACAGGCAAAGGCATTTCCTCATTTGCATAAGGCCAAGGCTTTGCCTTGCTTGGCTACCCCCACCCCCCTGCAATTGAGGGAATGCATGAAATGTGGGTTTGTAAATTCACTACCAATGCTAGGGCTACCTAAACCAAGTGTGGCTCCTGCTGTAATAACGAAGTGCTATTGGAGTGTAAAAGTGGGAAGAGCACCCCCATAATCCAGTCATTAGTGCAGAATTTGTGTAATTTAGCTGAGGTGGATACACTCATAAAATACCTTACAGGTTAATGTGCCTGGTGCATAATACTGTATACATTATTGCAAGTAACCTGCAAATGAAATGTTTGCACTTAGTAAAATAGCTTAGTGGATCGATAGGTTTGTTGTAGAGATCCGTGTGCAACATACGGGTCGCAAGCTAGTAAGGTATGTGCCGATTGCAAAAGTTTAAATGCTTGAAGTTTCAGTTAGTTAGAAAAGAACATCTATCAATAAGTGTCAAAATAATTCAGTTTGCATAATGTGCTCCATGTCCACAGTCATTGTTAGTGTGCTTACACGCCTATACTTGCATACCTATAATATACAGCGAGCAAACATAGAATGATATATATATATTATGCATACAGGGATTAATAAAGTAGTTCACTGTAAGGTCTCTGTGTATCTTGTCTTCCTTATTTTTTCTTTAAGCAGATATGCATTCAAATATACATCCAGATACATTTCACATAGGTCTTCCAATCCAAGAGTTTTACATACACCAACTATCAGCACATCAAACACACATCGTTGTGCCAGTCTAGTTTGGGCTTGGATTTTTCATAAGTCCCCATTAAAACATGCTTTCTTCTCACTGTCACACTGGCCTGTTGAACTACCCTTTCAAGTTCATAAGCAGACCCACCATTTATCAATATTCCAGGTCCAGGATTAACCCAATCCTGGTCTGTAGGTAGCCAGGCAACAGTAGTTAAAGCAGTATAACATATATATATATTCACTGAAAAAACCATAGGTTTCACACCAGTTATAGTTAGCTGGAAATTTTACTGACATAAAACCATTGAAATTTCCACGTTATAGTTAGTTGGACTCACTATAACTTGCGCGCCTGCAATGCACTGCTGATGACGTCACATATTACATCACTCATGACATGGTCAGTGACATCACTCATGACATCACTGATGACACTATCCAGTGAATGTGTGTCTTTCTGAAAAATAAATATGTTTTATATATGTATTTGTAAAGGTCGATGGGAGAATACATTTATAAATAAGTGTCTAAATGGATGTTTTTTTTAAAAAAAAATTGATTAGTTAACTGGCTTATTAAGTGTATCTTAGTGAATACATATATTAGCGAGTAATGTTTAAATATTTAAATATATGTATCAGTGTTTCACTTTGTGTATAAGTGGGTGCATGGGTTGGTGAGTAGCTACATGTGTGTGTATATGGGGGTTTTTTTTTTTAGTATCAGTATGAGTGTCTGTATGGTTTGGTTGGGGTATTACTTAGCACAAAGATGCATCAATGACTGACTCACTGTTTGTATGTGTTTTGAAGACAGCATATGTGCAGGACTGTATGTGTGGATGAGTGTGTATATGTGTGTGTTAGTGAGTGAATGACTGTCTCACTAGTGTTTTTATCAGTAACTACATATGTTTTAATCTAGTATATGTGAGTAATGATGTATATCAGTGAGTATATGTGAGAGTGAGAGATTGTAAGAGTTCCTGTTTAAACAAGTATGTGTTTCTATAAGTGATTGTTTAAGAGAGTAAGTATGTGTAAGTTTCCTTAGAAGTAAGGTGGTAGTGTGTGTATAGCTGTATATGCAAATAAATGGATGTTCAATAGTTTATTTGCATGTGTGAGTATGTGTGTGAGTAACTTTTGGATGACTGTCGGTGTGTAACAGGATGTATAGGTGTATCACTACATATGATGAGTGAGTATATGTATGAGTGACTATATAGAACTGTTGGTGAATGAGTAGATGTGTATATAGATGGTGGAATTACTGAATTGGTTGTTGTAACTGGTATGGGTATCTCCATTTTTTTGAAAATTTTAGTTTCTATTTTTGAATATGTGTTTCAAGGGTTACATTACACTGAAAGGAGGTCTGTCACTCTGTCACAAGGATGGTGTCATCAGTGATGTCATGAGTGATGTCACTGACCATGTCACGTGTGATGTAATATGTGACGTCATCAGCAGTGCATTGCAGGCGCGCAAGTTATAGTGAGTCCAACTAACTATAACGTGGAAATTTCAATGGTTTTATGTCAGTAAAATTTCCAGCTAACTATAACTGGTGTGAAACCAATGGTTTTTTCAGTGAATTGAATAGGTTTTTAAAATGGTAAATCCTAACTATAACTGGTGTGAAACCTATGTTTTTTTCAGTGAATTTCATAGGTTTTTTAATAGCAAATTTCTATAGCTATGAAATGTAATATTTTTTATAATGAATCCTATATTGTATATTTATGTAATACTATTTTTATATGTATATTGTTCATGGTTTTTTTGTGTGTTTTTTTTTGCCCGGGAGCGCTCCCGGTGCGCGTCCTGGTGAGCGCACCGGTAAGCGCAGACTTACGGCACGCCCCGGGGCGCGAACCGGTGAGCGTCCCGTTAGCGCTATTGCCGCGAATGAAAACATCATCGTGACGTATCGTGTAGCCGTGTCCGCGTGCTACGCATGGCGTAAGCGCACCCGGAAGCACTCGAGCGAATACGATCGCGCAACGTAAGCATCCGACGCGCTTACGCGACGGGCCCCTGGGTGCGCACCGGGGCATAACGTAGCGTAAGCGCGTCGGGTCATGTGACCTGAAAATAACACTTTTCATTGGTTCAGGACAGTTTTTTTTTCCTAATGATGAAAGCCCCCACCTTTTTTCCTCATTCTTACTTTGTACTTTGAGTGAAGAAGACCTGTTGAAGACCTCTCTGTACCTTTTTGGACTGAAAAATGGCTTCAGTAGCAGCAGCAGCAGGAGCATCTCAGCCACCACCACCACCACCACCACCAAGAGGACCACCACAACACCACAGTGGTGGAGATGAAGAAGAGGAGAAAGAGGAGGAGGAGGGGAGGAGGTGGCTGCCAGAAGATAACACCTCATATAGGCCAAAGCAGCACATTATCTGGGAGTTTTTTTCCATCCCAAAGGACCAAAAAAAAAGTGAATGCGCCAAGGGTTACTTGCCTAATCTGTGGCACTCAACTTTCAAGGGGGAACCCTAACAAGAAATACTCATTTGGCAATAACACCATGATTCACCATATGCAACGCAAGCAGCGACTGCTCGTGGAGGGAGTTACGGTGGGGCAGGAGGGTGGGGAGGGGGAGGGGCAGGGTGGAGGTTGCTAAAAACCGGCATATGGATAATTGCAGGTAAGTAAACAATTTAATTAATTAAACGAATTTCGTAGCTCGCACTGCATTGCATTTTGCGATGCAAGGCGCACTACGAAATTCGTTTTATTAATTACATTGTTTACTTACCTGCAATTATCCATATGCCGGTTTTTAGCAACCTCCACCCTGCCCCTCCCCCTCCCCACCCTCCTGCCCCACCGTAACTCCCTCCACGAGCCGTCGCTGAACGCAAGCACCCTAACAACTATGCTGCGGCAGAGGTGAGAGAACTGGCCAGTAACCCTCCCCAATCTTCACCCAGCACCTCCAAAAGAAAGCAACCCACTCCATCGGGACCAGAGACAAGGGAGATGGTCCCAAACATACAACCACAGTTTGGGCAATACAAGATCACTTGTATTTTTTGTGGTAAAACCATCACCTATGGCATAAAGTTACTTGCACTGCCTTAGAGCCTGTCTTTCGGTGCTCCCTGGAAACTCACATAGAAGACATTGATATCTGCGTTACTAAGTTTAACGCGACCTTACTGTCTGCCATCGACGGTATTGCTCCATCCCTACCAGTCTCGTCTGCTAGATCCCGTCCCTCAGCCCCGTGGTTCTCTGCAGCCCTGCGTGAAGAAAAATGCCGCTGTAAAAAAAAAGCATTTATAGAATGGCCTTAAAGAAATTTATTAAACTAAAAAAGTCTGCAATGAGAGAATTTTTGCCTCCCAAATCAAAAACGCAGATAACTCGGCTAAAACTTTGTTTAATATTGTTAAAGATTTTGTCAAACCTCCCGCCATGACACCTAATAATCTCTCCAGTCAGTCTCTTTGTAATGGGCTATCAGATTTTTTTCAAGAAAAAATCGAGAACATTTCCTCCTCTTTTCCATCAGTCTCTGCACCTGAACAATCCCTTTCCCCTGTCTCAAACAGGAATGACATTGTACCATCCCTAGTAGCTTTCAAGGACCTTACCTCAGACCTTGCACTTAAACTGCTTGTTCAGTGCAAATCAGGTTCCCCTCTAGATCCGGCCCCCCCTAAGGTTATGAGTGATCTTGCTACTCTCTTGATAGAGCCACTTACCTCTATATGGAATGCCTCACTACATCTAGGCCAATTTCATACTGCTTGGAAAGAAGCCTTGTTAGTACCTATCTTGAAGAAGACAGATGCGGACCCTACGCAATTTTGCAATTACCGTCCCATTTCCCTCCTTCCGAAACCAGCGAAGGTCTTGGAAAAGGCCGTTCAACTACAACTCGAGGAATATCTGGAGACTAATTCCTTACTCCATGATTCCCAATCAGGTTTCCGCACAGGTTTCAGTACGGAAACAGCGCTGTTGGAAGTCTCTGAGACCATTCGAAAATGTGTGGATAGGGGAGAGGAGGCCATGTTGGTCCTCCTCGACCTATTCGCCGCTTTCGATACGGTGTCCCACAAGAGACTTTTAGATCGATTGGAGCAGATTGGACTGGGCGGCTCCGCCCTGTCGTGGATTAGCTCCTTTCTCCAAGGAAGAACACAGAGGGTCCTTCTTAGACCGTCCAATCTGAGTGCAAACCACTTGTCTGTGGAGTCCCACAGGGCTCTGCTTTGAGTCCATTGTTTTTTAATGTTTATCTGGCCCCTCTGGTCAAGGTGGTTGAATCATGTGGGGTCAGAGTGATCTCTTATGCTGATGACACACAGCTGATGTTTTCTTTTAGAGATCACTCTGACTCCAGCCTCGCCAGCTTTCGTCACTGTCTGGGCGAAATATGCTCCTGGATGGCTTCTAACCATCTCCGACTCAACACTGACAAGACGGAGGTCTTGTTTTTTAATCAAAAAATGACTATACCCTCCACCTTGTGGTGGCCGACGGTACTCAATCCCCCCCCATCCCTGTTCACACTGCTCGCAACCTGGGTTTCCAGTTTGGCGATGCTCTCTCCTGTGGCCCTCAAATTAATAAGGTTACTGCAGCCTGTTTTGGGAAACTACGGATGATGAGAAAGATCTTTCCATTTCTGCCTTTGGATGCTCGCAGAACGGTCACACAGGCCTTAATTACCTCCCACTTGGATTATGCCAACAGCCTCTACGCAGGGGCCCCCCAGTACCAAATTGAACGCCTACAAATAGTTCAGAACGCGGCAGCGAGGCTGATTGGCAACATCCCCTTCCGGCATCCGGTTTCAGCTTATCGCAAAGAGCTTCACTGGCTCCCAATAGCCAGTCGCATCAAGTTCAAGATGCTAACCCTTGCTTTTCGGGCCCTTAATGGAACAGGACCGGAATATTTAAGAAAGAGATTAGTACTATCTCACTCAGTCAGATCCTTACGATCCAACAATCTACGTCTCATTGTTGTCCCGCGGTTCCACCGCTCTAGAATGGGCGGCAGAGCCTTTGCAATCCTCACGGCCAAACTTTGGAACGGCCTACCTTTAGATCTCAGATTTGCTCCCTCTGAAGCACTCTTTCGTAGCCGTCTCAAGACGTGGCTATTCTCATCTGCATAGGTAGACTCCCTTTTCCTGCTTACAGTCTTAGCGCCGGGACACCCCCGCCGGGGGTAGCCGTGCGCTCTACAAGCTTCATAAATAAATAAATAAATATGGTGAGCAAAGCATAAAGGTCATCAACCGTGCTGGTGACAACCACAATTGCCCCAAAAAAACATAAGTTTTTGCTGATCTTTTTTTTGCTCCAGTTCAGCCGTTTTCAATTCCCTGTTTTTTGTTTCTCCCCATAAAAATAACAAACAAATATAAAATGGTTCATAAAAGCCAAAAAAAGTACAAAATGTTCAAAAAAACCTAGGGGGTCAGGGAGGGTCTACTCTGCCCCCTTATGGTCATTTCCCCCTTTGTTTTTGCCACCTCTTGTGTCTCGATCCTACCGAGACACAAGATGGCGGCCGCTCCGGACTGTTTGGAATGTTGACAGACACCTGAGAGCCAATCAGCTTTCCGAGCACAAACTCGCGTAGCGCGCTGGTTCGCGCCCCGGTGCGCGCTTATAGATATATATTTTTTTTAACCTAAATTACTCGAAATCCACTGGAGCACATATCTTGAGACATAGCAAAGGCACATCGGGCTACCAGTCCCTACAATTTTGCCAAGTTTGGTGGAAATCCATTCAGCCGTTCGGGCTAAAAGTGAGTTCGACCGCCCTATGGAAATTAACATGGGGAAGACACGTTTTGGGACCTCCCCTTTTATCTCGGCCCCCGCTTGACGAATCCCCCCCAAACTTTCAGGGAAGGAGCGGAGCGCTGCCAGGCATTTTTAAGGAAATTGTCAGGCAGATTCATCAACCAGCGCCAAAGTTATTCTCAATAGAATGTTGCAAATTCCCTATTCAAAATAATCCTAACTATAACTACCTAGTGGCGACCGCCAGTAGGTAATATATATATATATATATATATATGTATATATATATATATATATATATTACCTACTGGCGGTCGCCAGTAGGTATATATAGTTAGGATTTTTTCTCTATGGGATTTTTGAAAATTCTATGTCTAATAACTTTGGCGTTTGTGGACGGAATTGGCTGAAATTTTCAGGAAAATGGAACATTTTGTTTCTGAGCAGCCCCTGACAATTTGGGGGGGTTCATCAAGGGGGGGCCGAGAAAAAAGGGGGGTCCCAAAACGCCTTTTTCCCATGTTAATTTCCATAGGGCGGTTGGCCTCACTTTTAGCTCGAACGGCTGAATGGATTTGCACGAAACTTGGCAAAATTGTAGGGACTGTTAGCCCGATGTGCCTTTGCTAGGTCTCAATATATGTGCTCCAGTGGATTTTGAGTAATTTAGGTTCAAAAAAAGATATATATCTGGGCGGAGCCTAACCACACATCTGATCTGATTGGCTGTCAGCACTTCATCCAAGAAGTGTTGACAGCCATCTTGGGACCAATATACATGATAGCACCTCATTAAAAAGCATTGTAGTTAATAGAGGGTTTTAGGACTTTAGTTACATTATAAATCATTTGTTGATGGTACCATACTCGTTTTAGGAATTGTGGTGGGTTCTAAGGTGATTTTACCATGTGAAAAAACCTTCTGCTGTGATATCATGAATATTGTTTGAAAGAAAACTAATATCTCATGATTTTCCCACAGTGGTTTGGAAGGGGATCTATAAGCTAAACTGAAAGCATATTTTCTGTAAATTCACATTATCTTTCTCAGTCATGTGAAAATGAAGTCTGACATTCTCAGTAAAACATGTACATCCAACAAGGACAGAGACTGTCAGTTGATTCCTTTGTGTTCTACTGTAGCCTCCTAGAGTGTTCTAAAGAACAACTAGAGCGCTAACAGTCCTACTTATTACAAAGGTATGGCACACCTGAAGCCATCTTGATTGGAATAAAGTGGTAACTCTTAAAACATTTAATTTAAAAAGAAACAACATGAGGGGGTATATTTTGCCATAGAAAGTATGATGAGTGCTGCAGAATGAAAAATTAGGGCACATTTTGAGTGACTTCTCAAATCCTTTTCTATTTCATTAAAACATTCTGACATGCAGTCTCCCAAAATGGCCACCAGAGACAAAAGAGCCCAAATGTAGCCCAAATATCACCCAGATGTAGCCCAAGTATAGCCCAATGACAGAATGTCCCAGAGTGTTCTAAAGAACAACTAGAGCGCTAACAGTCCTACTTATTACAAAGGTATGGCACACCTGAAGCCATCTTGATTGGAATAAAGTGGTAACTCTTAAAACATTTAATTTAAAAAGAAACAACATGAGGGGGTATATTTTGCCATAGAAAGTATGATTAGTGCTGCAGAATGAAAAATTAGGGCACATTTTGAGTGACTTCTCAAATCCTTTTCTATTTCATTGAAACATTCTGACATGCAGTCTCCCAAAATGGCCACCAGAGACAAAAGAGCCCAAATGTAGCCCAAATATCACCCAGATGTAGCCCAAGTATAGCCCAATGACAGAATGTCCCAGAGTGTTCTAAAGAACAACTAGAGCGCTAACAGTCCTACTTATTACAAAGGTATAGCACACCTGGAGCCATCGTGATGGGAATAAAGTGGTAACTCTTAAAACATTTAATTTAAAAAGGAACAAAATGAGGGGGTATATTATGCAATAGAAGGTATTATTAGTGCTGCAGAAAGAAAAATTAGGGCACAATTTGAGTGACTTTTCAAATCCTCTTCTATTTCATTAAAAAATTCTGACATGCAGTCTCCCAAAATGGCCAACAGAGACAAAAGAGCCCAAATGTAGCCCAAATATCACCCAGATGTAGCCCAAGTATAGCCCAATGACAGAATGTCCCAGAGTGTTCTAAAGAACAACTAGAGCGCTAACAGTCCTACTTATTACAAAGGTATGGCACACCTGAAGCCATCTTGATTGGAATAAAGTGGTAACTCTTAAAACATTTAATTTAAAAAGGAACAAAATGAGGGGGTATATTTTGCCATATGAATTATGATTAGTGCTGCAGAAAGAAAAATTAGGGGACATTTTGAGTGACTTCTCAAACCCTCTTCAATTTCATTAAAACATTCTGACAAACAGTCTCCCAAGATGGCCACCAGAGACAAAAGAGCCTAAATGTAGCCCAAATATCACCCAGATGTACCCCAAGTATAGCCCAATGACAGAATGTCCCAGAGTGTTCTAAAGAACAACTAGAGCGCTAACAGTCTTACTTATGACAAAAGTATGGCACACCAGAAGCCATCTTGATTGGAATGAAGTGGTAAGTCTGAAAACACTCAATTTAAAAAGGAACAACATGAGGGGGTTAATTTTGCCATAGAAAGTATGATTAGTGCTTCAGAAAGAAAAATTAGGGATCATTTTGAGTGACTTCTCAAATCCTCTTCTATTTCATTAAAAAAATTCTGACATGCAGACTGAAACATGCACTTTGAATACCAGCAGCAGACGCCCCTGGTGAGCAGTAGCTTTACTACAGTGATCTAATGTGCAACTAGAGTGCTAACATTCAGAATTCATGGCAAATGTGTGACACATCTGAATGCCTTCTTGATGGAACCAAAGTAAACAAGCATTGAAAATGCAATAGATCTCGCCCTCGTTTAAGTTAAAGCCATTCTGTTTGTAATGAGGTGGCTTTTTAGCTTTGCTTTTATTAGTGTTTTTTCAACTTTCATGTAAATAACATGCATCTGTATGCATATAAGTATATGTATGCATGCATTTATGTTTGTATTTATATAGATATACAGATGATATATGTTTATATATGTATGTATATATATATATTCACTGAAAAAACCATAGGTTATAGACCATATATAGTTAGGAATTAGCATTTACAAAACCTTGAAAATTCACTGACAAAACCATAGGTTATAGACCATATATAGTTAGGAATTAGCATTTACAAAACCTTGAAAATTCACTGAAAAAACCATAGGTTATAGACCATATATAGTTAGGAATTCGCATTTACAAAACCTTATTTTACTCACACAAAACCATTGAAATTCCATATATACTTAGTTGCACTAACTATATATCGCGCACCCGCAATCCACTGCTGATGATGTCACATATTACATCATTCATGACATGGTCAGTGACATCACTGATGACATCACTGATGACATCTCAAATGACATCACTGATGACATCACTGATGACAACATCCAGTGACTGTATGTTTCTGTAAAGTTAAAATATGTCTTACATATTGAAGAATGAGTGGATGTATAAGTGTCTGGATGAAGGATTTAGTAGGTGCATGACTGACTGTATGAGTGAGTGATTAAATGTGTCTCACTGAGTGCATGGGTTAGTGACTAAACTGTCTTAATTTGTGCATCATTATGTCTGTTGTTCTGTAAACTGTTGCATGTGTTGATAAGTAGCTATATGAGTAACTATATGGGTTATTGATTGGTTGCCCAAGTATTTGTATGGGAGACTGAGTGTGTGTGTGGGTGGCTGGGAGGTGTATGACTCTGTGCATAGATGTGTGAGCAGTTGATTCACTAGATGTATGGTTTCAAAAGTGCATGTGGAAACAGCTGTATGGGCGGTTGACTGTGTGCATGAGTGTATTGGTGAGTGAATGGATATCTCAGTGCTACATGTCAAAGTAAGTACATATGTAAAACACAGTACATGTGAGAGTTGACATATATAAATAACTGTGCATAAGAGCCAGTGAATGTGTGAGTGGCTGTATGGATCATTGTGAACTTGTATCAGGGATTGTATAAGAGAGTAAATATGTGTTAGTATATGTTTGAATAAGTAAAGTTTGTATAACTGTATAGTTGAGGAAATGGAGGTGTGATTGATTCTTTGCATGACTGACTAGGTGTGTGAGTAACTCCATGGATGAGTGACAGTCTGTGAGTGTCTGTTTACACTGATTGTATCTAAGGTTATATTAGAGTCTGAAGAGGTTCATCGTATTATCACATGAATGATATCATCAGTGATGTGATCAGTAATGTCAAATGAGATGTCATCAGTGATGTCATCAGTGATGTCATTTGAGATGTCATCAGTGATCTCATTTGAGATGTCATCAGTGATGTCATCAGTGATGTCACTGACCATGTCATGAATGATGTAATATGTGACATCATCAGCAGTGGATTGCGGGTGCGCGATATATAGTTAGTGCAACTAACTATATATGGAATTTCAATGGTTTTGTGTGAGTAAAATAAGGTTTTGTAAATGCGAATTCCTAACTATATATGGTCTATGACCTATGGTTTTTTCAGTGAATATATATATAACTATATATGGAATTTCAATGGTTTTGTGTGAGTAAAATAAGGTTTTGTAAATGCGAATTCCTAACTATATATGGTCTATAACCTATGGTTTTTTCAGTGAATATATATATATATATATATATATATATTCACTGAAAAAACCATAGGTTATAGACCATATATAGTTAGGAATTCGCATTTACAAAACCTTATTTTACTCACACAAAACCATTGAAATTCCATATATAGTTAGTTGCACTAACTATATATCGCGCACCCGCAATCCACTGCTGATGATGTCACATATTACATCATTCATGACATGGTCAGTGACATCACTGATGACATCACTGATGACATCTCAAATGACATCACTGATGACATCTCAAATGACATCACTGATGACATCACTGATGACATCTCATTTGACATTACTGATCACATCACTGATGATATCATTCATGTGATAATACGATGAACCTCTTCAGACTCTAATATAACCTTAGATACAATCAGTGTAAACAGACACTCACAGACTGTCACTCATCCATGGAGTTACTCACACACCTAGTCAGTCATGCAAAGAATCAATCACACCTCCATTTCCTCAACTATACAGTTATACAAACTTTACTATATATATATTTTCACTGAAAAAACCATAGGTTATAGACCATATATAGTTAGGAATTCGCATTTACAAAACCTTATTTTACTCACACAAAACCATTGAAATTCCATATATAGTTAGTTGCACTAACTATATATAGCGCACCCGCAATCCACTGCTGATGATGTCACATATTACATCATTCATGACATGGTCAGTGACATCACTGATGACATCACTGATGACATCTCAAATGACATCACTGATGACATCTCAAATGACATCACTGATGACATCACTGATGACATCTCATTTGACATTACTGATGACATCACTGATGATATCATTCATGTGATAATACGATGAACCTCTTCAGACTCTAATATAACCTTAGATACAATCAGTGTAAACAGACACTCACAGACTGTCACTCATCCATGGAGTTACTCACACACCTAGTCAGTCATGCAAAGAATCAATCACACCTCCATTTCCTCAACTATACAGTTATACAAACTTTACTTATTCAAACATATACTAACACATATTTACTCTCTTATACAATCCCTGATACAAGTTCACAATGATCCATACAGCCACTCACTCATTCACTGGCTCTTATGCACAGTTATTTATATATGTCAACTCTCACATGTACTATGTTTTACATATGTACTTACTTTGACATGTAGCACTGAGATATCCATTCACTCACCAATACACTCATGCACACAGTCAACCGCCCATACAGCTGTTTCCACGTGCACTTTTGAAACCATACATCTAGTGAATCAACTGCTCACACATCTATGCACAGAGTCATACACCTCCCAGCCACCCACACACACACTCAGTCTCCCATACAAATACTTGGGCAACCAATCAATAACCCATATAGTTACTCATATAGCTACTTATCAACACATGCAACAGTTTACAGAACAACAGACATAATGATGCACAAATTAAGACAGTTTAGTCACTAACCCATGCACTCAGTGAGACACATTTAATCACTCACTCATACAGTCAGTCATGCACCTACTAAATCCTTCATCCAGACACTTATACATCCACTCATTCTTCAATATGTAAGACATATTTTAACTTTACAGAAACATACAGTCACTGGATGTTGTCATCAGTGATGTCATCAGTGATGTCATTTGAGATGTCATCAGTGATGTCATCAGTGATGTCACTGACCATGTCATGAATGATGTAATATGTGACATCATCAGCAGTGGATTGCGGGTGCGCGATATATAGTTAGTGCAACTAACTATATATGGAATTTCAATGGTTTTGTGTGAGTAAAATAAGGTTTTGTAAATGCGAATTCCTAACTATATATGGTCTATAACCTATGGTTTTTTCAGCGAATTTTCAAGGTTTTGTAAATGCTAATTCCTAACTATATATGGTCTATAACCTATGGTTTTTTCAGTGAATTTTCAAGGTTTTGTAAATGCTAATTCCTAACTATATATGGTCTATAACCTATGGTTTTTTCAGTGAATATATATATATACATACATATATAAACATATATCATCTGTATATCTATATAAATACAAACATAAATGCATGCATACATATACTTATATGCATACAGATGCATGTTATTTACATGAAAGTTGAAAAAACACTAATAAAAGCAAAGCTAAAAAGCCACCTCATTACAAACAGAATGGCTTTAACTTAAACGAGGGCGAGATCTATTGCATTTTCAATGCTTGTTTACTTTGGTTCCATCAAGAAGGCATTCAGATGTGTCACACATTTGCCATGAATTCTGAATGTTAGCACTCTAGTTGCACATTAGATCACTGTAGTAAAGCTACTGCTAACCAGGGACGTCTGCTGCTGGTATTTAAAGTGCATGTTTCAGTCTGCATGTCAGAATTTTTTTAATGAAATAGAAGAGGATTTGAGAAGTCACTCAAAATGATCCCTAATTTTTCTTTCTGAAGCACTAATCATACTTTCTATGGCAAAATTAACCCCCTCATGTTGTTCCTTTTTAAATTGAGTGTTTTCAGACTTACCACTTCATTCCAATCAAGATGGCTTCTGGTGTGCCATACTTTTGTCATAAGTAAGACTGTTAGCGCTCTAGTTGTTCTTTAGAACACTCTGGGACATTCTGTCATTGGGCTATACTTGGGGTACATCTGGGTGATATTTGGGCTACATTTAGGCTCTTTTGTCTCTGGTGGCCATCTTGGGAGACTGTATGTCAGAATTTTTTAATGAAATTGAAGAGGGTTTGAGAAGTCACTCAAAATGTGCCCTAATTTTTCTTTCTGCAGCACTAATCATAATTCATATGGCAAAATATACCCCCTCATTTTGTTCCTTTTTAAATTAAATGTTTTAAGAGTTACCACTTTATTCCAATCAAGATGGCTTCAGGTGTGCCATACCTTTGTAATAAGTAGGACTGTTAGCGCTCTAGTTGTTCTTTAGAACACTCTGGGACATTCTGTCATTGGGCTATACTTGGGCTACATCTGGGTGATATTTGGGCTACATTTGGGCTCTTTTGTCTCTGGTGGCAATTTTGGGAGACTGCATGTCAGAATTTTTTAATGAAATAGAAGAGGATTTGAGAAGTCACTCAAAATGTGCCCTAATTTTTCATTCTGCAGCACTAATCATACTTTCTATTGCATAATATACCCCCTCATGTTGTTTCTTTTTAAATTAAATGTTTTAAGAGTTACCACTTTATTCCAATCAAGATGGCTTCAGGTGTGCCATACCTTTGTAATAAGTAGGACTGTTAGCGCTCTAGTTGTTCTTTAGAACACTCTAGGAGGCTGCAGTAGAACACAAAGGAATCAACTGACAGTCTCTGTCCTTGTTGGATGTACATGTTTTACTGAGAATGTCAGACTTCATTTTCACATGACTGAGAAAGATAATGTGAATTTACAGAAAATATGCTTTCAGTTTAGCTTATAGATCCCCTTCCAAACCACTGTGGGAAAATCATGAGATATTAGTTTTCTTTCAAACAATATTCATGATATCACAGCAGAAGGTTTTTTCACATGGTAAAATCACCTTAGAACCCACCACAATTCCTAAAACGAGTATGGTACCATCAACAAATGATTTATAATGTAACTAAAGTCTTAAAACCCTCTATTACCTACAATGCTTTTTAATGAGGTGCTATCATGTATATTGGTCCCAAGATGGCTGCCAACACTTCTTGGATGAAGTGCTGACAGCCAATCAGATTAGATGTGTGGTTAGGCTCCGCCCAGATATATATCTTTTTTTGAACCTAAATTACTCAAAATCCACTGGAGCACATATATTGAGACCTAGCAAAGGCACATCGGGCTAACAGTCCCTACAATTTTGCCAAGTTTCGTGCAAATCCATTCAGCCGTTCGAGCTAAAAGTGAGGCCAACCGCCCTATGGAAATTAACATGGGAAAAAGGTGTTTTAGGACCCCCCTTTTTTCTCGGCCCCCCCTTGATGAAACCCCCCCAAATTGTCAGGGGCTGCTCATAAACAAAATGTTCAATTTTCCTGAAAATTTCAGCTAATTCCGTTCACAAACGCCAAAGTTATTAGACATAGAATTTTCAAAAATCCCATAGCAAGTTATAATGAGTCCAACTAACTATAACGTGAGAATTTCAATGGTTTTATGCGAGTAAAATTTCCACCTAACTATAACTGGTGTGAAACCTGTGGTTTTTTCAGTGAATATATATATATATATATATATATATATATATATATATATATATATATATATATATATATATGCAAGAAATTCTCCTCTCCGTTGAAAGAAGGAAGGGCCACAGCGGGGTTCATTTGTGCATTTATTTAAGAAAGAAAGGCATGACCGGTTTCGGCGTCAAGCCTTTTTTTTTCAAATGCCTCAGTTCGTGCAAAGGTGTTTCCGTCGTGTAGATGTAGGACTCCTCCCATGCAGTGATGAGAGGTCCAGCTGCAGTGCATTAATGTGCTGACGTCACTGCAGCCTGTGCCACGGACTGCATATCCAGCCTTGCACCACGTTGGAATACAATGCGCCGCAGAGAAAGTGACCTTCGAAGATGCTGAAAATAAATGCACTTGTTCCCCCTACTTCCTAGCCCCCATAGTCCAAGAATCCGAGGCTGGAAGCGCAGGACAATGCAAACGCCTCTTAGGGAAGTCCCAGACCGCCATTGGGCAGCAACCTCTTGAAAACACAGGTATGCGGGCGGACTGTGAAGATCTGATTCCTCGGGTGAACACAAGTTAGTCTCCTAACGTCCTGTAGGAATCACAGCCCAAGCAGGGAGGGACCCTTCAAAAGTGCCACAGGAATGCACTTGAATATGCCAGAAATTCTCCTCTCCGTTGAAAGAAGGAAGGGCCACAGCGGGGTTCATTTGTGCATTTATTTAAGAAAGAACGGCATGACCGGTTTCGGCGTCAAGCCTTTTTCAAATGCCTCAGTTCGTGCAAAGGTGTTTCCGTCGTGTAGATGTAGGACTCCTCCCATGCAGTGATGAGAGGTCCAGCTGCAGGGCATTAATGTGCCAAAGTTATTCCCAATAGAATGTTGCGAATTTCCTATTCAAAATAGCCCTAACTATAACTACCTACTGGCGACCGCCAGTAGGTAATATATATATATATATATATATATATATATATATATATATATATATGAAAAAAGGATTCCTCCCCAGCCTGCTCTGCGCTCGCAGACACCGCCTCCACGCCAGCAAGGAAGAGGACCGGACCAGCAATTCAGCAAAGATGGTAATTTTATTGCAGATTAAAACAGAACCAGCGACGCGTTTCGGGCGGAAAACCCTTGATCACGCTGCAACATGTTTATAATCAATTATGCTCTTTTTATAGGTGTATGCAGTGACTTGGGCGCCACCCCCTGGTGACGCCCTCCATGATCATGTGGTAAATACTAAACAGTGACAATGCACTACCGCTGATACTAAGTTGCTATTGCTGAATAGACATACAAGAAATTATAACTGGTTAAATCCAGGAAATCGTCAACATATATTCAATAAAATACAAATATATCAGGGTACAATCCTTACATGTTGAATTTCTCTTTTATAAAAAAGAGATATTTCTCATATGTGCAAATAAGCAATCTAATACCTTTAGCAGCAAGATAGTAAAGTGCGTGTGCCTAAAAGTGCATAAGTGAAAAAAAGTTGTGATAAAGTGCAAGCATTAGCGGAAAACCTATGGAACTACCACTGAAACAATTATTAGCATTTAGGCGTCATTTCTTAATGTTTAAATACAAAAATTCATCATCCTAGTTTCTAATTATTTCTATTTGGAAAGTCAAAATAGAACAAGAAGAACCATTCTATTAATAAGCTGAAAATTATAGTATGTATAAAAAGATTCCAAATTCATATATATACATACCTATACACATCCCCACTTATATACCCACCACCTCACAAACCTAGCCCAATTTACAGAGAGTGAATATTTCAATGGATTCCAAAAATCCTATATGCTTGTATGAAGCAAAGCAAAACAACATAAATGTCAATAACTGTATATACACATATTCACCTAAAAGTTTATATACACACCCAACTAAGGAACCCTTTCATAATTATTTACAAAGTGCAAATCTGTGCAATTCGATATATACATATATACGCGCTTTCATGTGCAACACTAAGTCCAAGGTCAAAATAATATCAATATCAAAATTCTATACATGGTACTCACGAAATGGTAAAATCACTGTACATTTAAAAGATAATACATCTTGTCCATCATTAAAATATTGTACGTGATATGTGAATAGGAATGTATGAAAATTATGTATATATAATGATGCCTAGTGCTTGAAGGTTGCTAAGTAAAGTGCATAAGTGTCCCTATGGATGAAAGTCGATGTGAGTTTCACCAGTTGTAATTGCAGAATAAGGGACATATGTATGGGACTTCTAATAGGGAACCTAACTAGAAGAGCCCTGAATCAGAACACAGATAAAGATGGAATCCAAGGCTGGCAAGGCCGAATGAATTTATAAAAAGTGATGCATCTCCTCAATATTATTGAGCCCGTTAGGCCAGCGGCTATCGAGCTCCAATATATATTTAGACTCCAATTTTCTGAGTTGGGCCTCACGGTCACCTCCTCGTCTGGATAAGGGAACTGCCCCTATCACGAAATAGCTTAAACAACTAAGGTCTTTGTTGTGCACTCGTTTAAAGTGACGGGCGACAGGGTACGCGGGGTCACTATGCAAAATAGCCCTGAGATGCTGTAGAATTCGGGCGTGCACCTGGAGCTTAGTGCTTCCAACATATCTAAGCCCACAGGTGCACGTCAGAACATAGACAGCATGATCAGTCTTGCAGTTGTAGTTGCCATAGATGTTTTTGGCAACTTTGCTGAATGGGGTATAGTACTGGGTGGTAGTGACTCCAAACTTACAGGCCCTACAACTGGAGCATTTAAAGAACCCTCTGGATGGGCGAAGCCATGGAATTTTAGATTTCAATTCAGGTGTTGCTTTATCCAAATGGCTGCCCATGGTTCTAGCTCGTCTGAAAGTCACTGTAGGAGAAGAGGGCAACCTAGTGTTGAGAATGTGGTCGCTCATAACAATTGGCCAATGTTTGTTCAAAATTGACCTAATTTTTCTGTCTTCTCTACTAAAAGTCGTGATCAGACGTGGGCACTCCAGTTGGGGTGTAGTTGTAGGAGGAGGTTCGATTTCCAAAGAGGAGTCAGGGAAGAGACTCTCCCTGGATCTAGTCAGGGATTTGTTTAACGCTGTATTTAATATCCGCTCAGAGTAACCTCTGGCCCTCAATCTGGCCATGAGTTCTACCAAGCAGGCATTAAAATCCGAGGGAGAGCTGCATATTCTTTTTAATCTAAGGATTTCCCCATAGGGGATTCCTGAGATTGTGTGTCTGGGATGCATGCTGGAAGCATGCAATGTGGCGTTGCCAGCCGTCTGTTTTCTGTGGAGGGTGGTATTAACTATTCCATCAGAGACATACACCTCCACATCCAAAAATTGGATGCGATTTTCACTGATGTTAGCCGTGAAGTGAAGTGAAGGTTAAGCGAATTATCGTTGATGTCATCAATAAAACGCAAGGCTTCCTGTTTTGCTTCCCTTCCAGATAATAAAGATATCGTCTATGTATCTTAAGAAGTATCTAACATGATTGTCCATCCATGTCTTATGGCGCACATTGAGGACCTGCTCCTCCCACCAGCCGACGTGCAAGCACGCATAGCTGGGAGAGAAGCAGGCCCCCATCGCCACGCCCCTTAGTTGCTTGTAAATTTCTTTCCCAAAAGAAAAGAAATTGTTATTGAGGCACCATTTGATTAATCCCAAGATTATCTTATTATGTTCATAATAATGGATGGATCTGCTGGAAAGGTAGTGTTGTGTCGCTGCTAACCCCTTGTCATGATCTATGCTGGTATACAGCGATTCCACGTCAAGCGAAATTAAAAGCATTTCATTTTCCCATTCGAGTGTAGATATTTTAGATAAAAAGTCACTAGTATCTCGAATGAAGCTGGGAAGTAGTTTCACAAAGTCTTGTAAAAAGTAATCAATGTACTCTCCCACTTTCTCTCCCGCACTTCCAATGGCTGAGACAATTGGCCTGCCTGGTATTGGTTGTATGGATTTGTGCACTTTAGGGATAAGATAAAGAGAGGGTAAAGTAGGAAAGTTCACATACATGTATTTGTGCTCTTCTGACGAGATGAGACCTTCCCTCTTCCATTGATTTAAAGACTTGTGTAAACTGGATATCGCTTTGTCGTATTCCTTTTGGGTGCTTTTTATATAACAAGCCGGGTCTTCTAATTGGCGTTTGGCTTCATTGATGTAGTCTGTTTTGGGCCAAAGGACCAAATTGCCCCCCTTATCCGACTTTTTGATCACTATGTCCGGGTTGCCTTCAAGCTTTTTCATTAGTTTGTTGTAAGCCATCCTAGTGTATGTCTCTTTTTTACCTCGTTTGTTGTTGGTTTCTGTGTACAGCAATCGTGGTAAATATCGATCGCGTCCCTTGGCATAAGTGGTATGAATTTAGATTTGTTAGTGAAAGGACTCAACCCTGCGCCTTTAGGAAGGATTGGAATGTTTCTGAGACGATCTTGAGTAGAAATTTCTACTTCTGATTCCAAGTCGTCGTTAGTTGTCATAAGATCATTAGCATCAAGAAAAACATATGTGTCAGACGCCCTTAATGGAGTGCTCTCATTTTCTCTCCCCATTTCTTCTTGGACGTCCGAATCCTTGGCTTTTTGTAAGGCAAAGTGCTTCTTTAATTTGAGTTTCCTTATAAAACAGAACACATCTACTCTAGTGGTAGTATAATCAAAGTGTTGCATTGGTGAGAAATTTAAACCCAATGAGAGTAATTGCTCTTCTGCTTTGTCAAGGACCACGTTGGAGAGATTGATGATGGTATTATTTTCTATCGCCGTCTTCCCCATGTTTTTTTCTTTTTCTTTTGCTGTAGTTGTTCCCCGGTTTTGTTTCCTTGTGCGTCGTCGTTCTTTCCTCCGTTTATTCCTCCTTTGTTTGGTTGAGAGTTGTTCTGCCATGATCTCAGGGTTTGTAGTCTCTCGTCTACCACGAAATCCATTTCTTGCTGGATACTCAATGTTTCCAGTCCATTTAAGTTTAAATCACTATTGGTGGAGCCTGATGATAGTGATTCCATGCTAGATGCACTCGTAGTTAGAGAGTCCGTGGACTGCATCATTCCATTGGCATTAGCAATATTAGATGTAGCAGGGCCAGCACCGCCAGCTGACAGGGTGCTGTTGGGATTGGAAATAGAAACATTCTTCTTTTTGGTGTATGCCTGTCTTTTAGCCGAATTGTACTTTTTAGAAAAGGTAAAAATCCTCCCTAATCGATAGTCATCTGCGTCACGAGCAAATTTTGTAGCCTTGCGAGTTTTTATTTTTTCTTCGTATTTCCGCAGTTGCTCGTTCATGTTGTCGGTAAGTTTTTTAGTTTCTAAGGCGTTTTGGCAGGCATCAATTTCCAATTCCAAAGCTCTGATTTTTTCTAGCAGTTTGGCTCGGTCACTGGTGGCATACTTAATTAGTATGCACACTAAATTCATCGATGCAGCCAGGTTGCTCTCGCCCCACTCTTGAAGCATGGCTGGGTCTGGATTGTCGAAGCTGGGAGCTAGCAAAATCCTGAGTCCTCGTGGTACACGCCCCACTTCCTCATATTTACTGAGGGATTTGTGTTCCCACCACTTAGTGCATTCCGCTTTACGTAGTTTCACTAGTTCTTTAAATAACTGTCTCAAATCTTTCGTTTGAGAATTGCCAAGTTCGCTTTGGTTTTGTTCCTGATTTTGGCCAGAAGGTGGCTCTGTGGCATCAAAAAGTGACAATGCGGCTTCCTCCCGCTGCTTGTCAATTTCGTCTCTATCCATGTTTGTTACAGTTCTGTTTTATGATATTTGAATGCGACGAGCACAATTCTGACTCGTCCTTTACTGCTGAATAGAGACTTCGTCACCGGACGGCATTTCTTTTGAAAACACACTCACCGTAGGTCCCGGGCGGGAACTGCTCCGCGTCCCACGTCCTCCGACGCGAATCCTCGGGGCTGTTCACACCGCCCAACCTAAACGGCAGAGGGTTCAGTTCATCCGGGGGCCAGCTGCAATGATTCCCAAGCGAGATCCAAACGAAAGGTGATTTGAAGCAGCTGCCGGCAGTAGATGAAGGGGTCCGTTACAGAGGCAAATCAACCTCCGTTATTACTTGAAAAAAGGATTCCTCCCCAGCCTGCTCTGCGCTCGCAGACACCGCCTCCACGCCAGCAAGGAAGAGGACCGGACCAGCAATTCAGCAAAGATGGTAATTTTATTGCAGATTAAAACAGAACCAGCGACGCGTTTCGGGCGGAAAGCCCTTGATCACGCTGCAACATGTTTATAATCAATTATGCTCTTTTTATAGGTGTATGCAGTGACTTGGGCGCCACCCCCTGGTGACGCCCACCATGATCATGTGGTAAATACTAAACAGTGACAATGCACTACCGCTGATACTAAGTTGCTATTGCTGAATAGACATACAAGAAATTATAAATTATAAATATATATATATATATATTCTTTCCACAAATCACCTCAATAAGAAATGATAGCCCGGACACCTCTTCTGTGCAATAAATGATAGATTTAATGGCAATAGCAACGCGTTTCGGCGATTAAGCCTTGATCACGCTCACAATCTCGCCAACAAACATCAGTTTTTAAATCTCAAAACAAGTGCAAACAAAATAGAAAAGAGACTGTTTTGCAGGTATACACAACGTGGTGGTAACTGTGTCGGCCATCTTGGTATGTCAAACGTTTAAATAATAACACTGTGACAGATCCAGATGCAATTGTGAGGAACAAAATAAAGTTAAGAAAATGAATGTTCAAGGTGCACATCCAACATTTAACATTTCCGAGTACAGGGTACTCCCGACCTCATGCCCAAGTGGGCGATGCCACAATATATCATAATATATCATGTTAATGTCTCCAATAATGCCCCAGTGGGCTTTTATAAGCAATTGTCCATCGCCCTAATGTTCATTCCAAGGGAGTACCAACAAAAGTCCTAGCCCCAGTGGGCTTTAATGGAGAGTGCTATGTTCCTTTCAAACGGAGAGTTCCTTCACACAAGGCCTACTCTGCAAAACATGTTCTAACAGTCTGAAAGAAAAAAGGTTAAAATTACTGAAAGACAGAGCCGACAAGCTATAATGTCACTTATATATCTTACTGTAAATGTATTGCAAGTTCTTCATTCACATTTAGGCCACCAGGTACAGTACTTTCGAAATCAATAATGTAAGTAGATTTGAGTTTCCTCAGGGAGAGTTCTCGGTTCCCCCCTCTCATACCAAGGTCTACCTTGTCAATCACTGCCATCCGGAGCTTGGTCTCATCACTAAAATGGTGTGTCTGAAAATGACGGGCAACAGGGTAGGTTTTGGTTTTATTCCTGATGGCTCGTAAATGCTCCAACACTCGTTTTGTAGCTGTGTGTTTACTGCTACCAACATACCACTTATTGCATGGACATATTAAAATGTATACGCAGTAAGTGGTGTCGCAGGAGAGGGATTTTCTGATATAGAATTCCCTTCCCGTGGTTGGAACCACCAGTTTCTCACAGTTCACACTTCCTCTGCATGCTTTGCATTTTCTACAGCACTTATATCCGGTTCTGGTAGTGATATTTCTAGTGAGTGTAATATGATTGTGGCTGAGTTCATCTTTAAGGGATCTACTTTTCCTGAATGTGATTTGGGGATTACTAGCCAAATCAGATTTGAGATGTTCATCATTCAATAAAACATGCCAATGCTTGTTGAATATATTACGTATCTCACTGGCTTGTCCACTATAAGTGGTGATGAACCTCACATTTTTACTATCCTCAGGTTCTTTCGAGGGATACAGTAGATCATTCCTAGCAATTTTATCAGCTCTTTCACAAGCAGATTGAATGGTTTTGCTGTTATAACCACGTTCACTGAATCTGTCACACATCACTTGCTTCTCAATTTCGAATGATTCTGTGGTACTGCAGTTCCTCTTGGCCCTCAGCAATTCCCCATAGGGGATACTTTGTATCAAGTTGCGAGGATGTGCGCTATCTGCCCTTAGGATACTGTTGCCTGCCGTTTTTTTGCGGTGCAATGTAGTCTCGATATTGGGACCATTGATGTTTACAGAGATATCAAGAAAGTCAATAGTCTTCCTGCTGTAGTTGGCAGTAAAGACTAGATTAAGATCATTCTGATTGAGTTTCTTGACAAAGTTGGTAGCAGCCTTCTCTGACCCATTCCAAATAATAAAAATGTCATCAATGTAACGCAGCCACAGGGCAACTTGGGTGTTGAATTCTTCCAGGCGTCCGGCTACCTGCTCCTCCCACCAGCCCATAAAGATGTTAGCGTAGCTGGGGGCAAAGCAGGTGCCCATCGCGGTGCCCTGTGACTGTCTGTACATGTCCCCATCGAAAACAAAAAAATTATTGTTCAGGCAGAATTCGATCATTCCAACAATCATGTTTGAATGCTCGACTACTGAGATGGAGCGAGTCTTGAAGAAATGTTTAATGGCATTTAACCCCAACTGGTGCTTGATGCTGGTATACAAGCTACCAACATCCAAGGTGATAAGCATGTAATTATCTTCCCAGGGTATACCATTAATGATCGTCAGAAAGTGGGTACTGTCCCTAAGGTACGATGGTAAGGCCAGGACATAGGGTCTCAGGAAGTAATCAATAAACCTTGATGTATTTCCTAACAGAGATCCAATAGAGGACACAATAGGTCTTCCCGGGGGATCTGCTTTGTCCTTGTGGAGTTTGGGCAATAAGTACAAAACAGGGATCCTAGGATGTGGGCAATACAGAAAATAGAACTCTTCCCATTCCAAAAGACCCTTTTCTCTCCACTCCACTAGCATCTCCCTGTACCTACCATTCGAACTCAATACATCATTCATATTGGACTTCGAGTAACAAGATGTATCCTGCAGTTGTCGTATACCCTCTGCTAGATATTTTCCCTTGTCTAGTACCACCACATTGCCACCCTTGTCAGATTGGCGAATGACAATAGTGTCATCCGCCTTCAGATTGTCAATTGCTTGAGTTTGTGTTTGAGACAGGTTCCTACGGTAAGTAGGAGTTTTCTTAGGTCTGAGTTTTTTCAAGTCTGTTAAAACACCTTTTTCAAACATTTCAATGGCTTCACATTGTACATTTGGTAGAAATGTAGACTTTGGTTTGAAGTCACTTCCCGGGTTAGAGTCAGTATTAATCCCCCACTCATCCCAATTGGGGGTTTCTTCAACACATTGAGTATCACTGAGTAACAGATTGCCCAACATAATATCTTCAATATTCAAATTACTCACAGTATCATGTGCTCTGTTCGTCTTGTCTCTCCCAGGTTTGGTGTTGAACCACTTCTTCAGTTTCAATTTCCTTGAAAAAAGGAACAAATCAATCCTGGTCCGGGCAAAATTCATATTAGTTGTGGGGCAAAAGGAAAGGCCCAGAGAGAGTACCTCCTGCTCATCCCTGGACAGAGACCGTTGGGAAAGGTTGATCACAGTCATTGTGTTTTTTGTAATTTGCTGCCCCGTGTTTCCACTCCCATGGGGGCGCTCCCTGCGTTTTTTCCGCCTTGCTTTGGCTTTGCGCTTCCTCTCGTTTTTCCTTTGTATCCTCTGCCTTTGCCCCTGAGGGCGGCCTGTTCGTGGCCTTCTGTCCTTGTCTGATTGATTGCCTGGAATTGTAATAAAAAATTCTTCTGCGTTCTTTGAAGCTCCGGTGTTAGCTCTTGATTAAGAGCTGATAGAGAGGCATCAGAGAGATTATCATCCGATATGTCGCTTTCGCTGATTGATACCACAGGTATCACTGGTTGTTTGGTTTGAACCCCACCTTTGCTCTTGTCGAAAAGGTGATCGTATTTCTTGTGGAATGTGAGGGTACGGCCCGCCTGATAATCCTTAAAGTCTCTTAAGAATTTTCTTTGTTTTTTGGCCGTTATCTCATTTTCCAATTTCTCCAGTTTGATAGTTAGATTTTTCATAAACTCTTCCAGTGCTTCTTTGGTTACCAAAGCACCTAGTTCTTCAGTAATTTTATCAATTTCCGCCAAGATTTTAGCTCTGTCTTTTATGGCGTACTTGATAAGAATTCTCATCATAGTCAGTGAGCATGAAGCAGAGTTGTCAGACCATTCTTCTAACATATCGATATCTGGGTCCTCATAAGTGGGGATTGTGAATATTCTTAATCCACGAGGGACTCTCTTCACATCCACATAGCGTTGTAAGCTTTCCGCCTCCCACCATTTATTAAGCTCCTTTTTGTATAACTTCTCCAGAGTGTTAAACAAAGTCTGTGATTTGATTTCCTCCGTGATACTTGCTGGATTATCAGTCAACGCATTATCAGCAGCGTTATGTGCAAAAAATAGCTTGTCGGCAGTCTGCTTCCTGCGAGACTCGAGAGCATTTGCCAGCATGTTGTTAGTCTTTTGGAAGATTTCCAAATTGCACAGAAGCGCCGGTAAGCGAACGCGCCCGTTCGCAATAGAAACCGGCTCCCTGCCGTGCTCTGTCTTCCTGACACTCTCTCGGTATTGCCGAGGGATGCGTGCCCGCAAAGCTGACCGCCGAGCGCGAGACCCGCGCACACGGGTTTGTTGACACAGCGGCAGCTACACGCTCACCTCAAAGACGGGCAGAGTTCAGCAAAGGATGTTTTTGATACGTCCCCGGTGAGTTCGGATTCCGGATTAGGCACCGCAGTCAGCGGTGAAAAGTGTGGCAGTGCACTTTGAGCGACGAGCGTTCTCCGAATCTTCACCAAGTCAGAGCAGGGGTCAGCGCTTCCACATGAACAGATCCTTTCCACGAGTGCTGGTAGTGGAGAAGCACTGTCAGCGGGTGGTCCGAGCTAGGCACCAGCGGTCCCGATAAATTCTTTCCACAAATCACCTCAATAAGAAATGATAGCCCGGACACCTCTTCTGTGCAATAAATGATAGATTTAATGGCAATAGCAACGCGTTTCGGCGATTAAGCCTTGATCACGCTCACAATCTCGCCAACAAACATCAGTTTTTAAATCTCAAAACAAGTGCAAACAAAATAGAAAAGAGACTGTTTTGCAGGTATACACAATTTGGTGGTAACTGTGTCGGCCATCTTGGTATGTCAAACGTTTAAATAATAACACTGTGACAGATCCAGATGCAATTGTGAGGAACAAAATAAAGTTAAGAAAATGAATGTTCAAGGTGCGATGGACAATTGCTTATAAAAGCCCACTGGGGCATTATTGGAGACATTAACATGATATATTATGATATATTGTGGCATCGCCCACTTGGGCATGAGGTCGGGAGTACCCTGTACTCTGAAATGTTAAATGTTGGATGTGCACCTTGAACATTCATTTTCTTAACTTTATTTTGTTCCTCACAATTGCATCTGGATCTGTCACAGTGTTATTATTTAAACGTTTGACATACCAAGATGGCCGACACAGTTACCACCAAGTTGTGTATACCTGCAAAACAGTCTCTTTTCTATTTTGTTTGCACTTGTTTTGAGATTTAAAAACTGATGTTTGTTGGCGAGATTGTGAGCGTGATCAAGGCTTAATCGCCGAAACGCGTTGCTATTGCCATTAAATCTATCATTTATTGCACAGAAGAGGTGTCCGGGCTATCATTTCTTATTGAGGTGATTTGTGGAAAGAATTTATCGGGACCGCTGGTGCCTAGCTCGGACCGCCCGCTGACAGTGCTTCTCCACTACCAGCACTCGTGGAAAGGATATATATATATATATATATATATATATATATATATATATATATATATATATATATATATATATATATATATATATATATATATATATATATATATATATATATATATGTATATATATATATTTCCACCAAACTCTGCCCAGATACGATGGAGGGCTGCAAAAATGTCTCGTAGTAAGTGTCAGAGATCAGAAAGGATGCTATGGACTACATGCCCCAGTGTGCAGTGCGTAATGGACAGTTAATTGACGGGCGCACCGGAAGCCTATGATTTTACAAGGCACACAAGGGGAGATGCAGCAGCAAGAATCATGGTCACTGACACGGCCCCTGACGAAGAAGCGAAGAGGCTTTGAAACGCGTAGGGCCAGAGACTTATAACGGGATGAGAAGCTGCATGTTTTCATGAAATAAAGTGGTGAATCTTACCTACTGTGGAGTGCGGCTTCGTATATATACCCAGGGCAGAGGCGACTCCATGCCGTGTTTGTTTGGCAACCCACACTACTTCAGAAGGTGGGATGGACAATGAATAATTGACAATTGGGAACTGCAAGCGAAGACACAACTCGACCAGGGGGGCATTTGAAAAAGGAAAAACCCCCGAAACGCGTCATGCCCATGGTCTGATGAGAAAATAAAAGGCGGATGTTCCACAAGACCCGTGTGCTGCCTGTTTCTTTCTGTTGGAGGAGACGTCTTGGGCAATATTCAGCGTGTTGCAAGTGTTTAGCAATCGTGCTCAACCACACGCAAGGTGTGCACCCCCCGCAAGTGTCCAAAGGGGGTCGCAAAAAGGTAGACCCTCGGACTACCCCGCATCAAGCCTGTAATGGAGAATGCTGTAAATACAGTCCATACCTGCATGGAGCTACGCCCCTACTTCATAGGCGTTTCCTTTTCCAGGACAGTCTGAAGTGCGAGGAAGGGGGAGAGGAGTGTGGATGTCATCACCTGAACCCCAAACAAGCGCCACAGCTCCCGCCAGACGACATGACACACCAGCTGCGGAGAACACAAGAATTCAGCCGGTAAATGGTATCGCCGCCGGCATGCTTACAAATGCTGCATGCTGGGAAATGCAGTCTACTACCCAGGGCAGAGGCGACTCCATGCCGTGTTTGTTTGGCAACCCACACTACTTCAGAAGGTGGGATGGACAATGAATAATTGACAATTGGGAACTGCAAGCGAAGACACAACTCGACCAGGGGGGCATTTGAAAAAGGAAAAACCCCTGAAACGCGTCATGCCCATGGTCTGATGAGAAAATAAAAGGCGGATGTTCCACAAGACCCGTGTGCTGCCTGTTTCTTTCTGTTGGAGGAGACGTCTTGGGCAATATTCAGCGTGTTGCAAGTGTTTAGCAATCGTGCTGAACCACACGCAAGGTGTGCACCCCCCGCAAGTGTCCAAAGGGGGTCGCAAAAAGGTAGACCCTCGGACTACCCCGCATCAAGCCTGTAATGGAGAATGCTGTAAATACAGTCCATACCTGCATGGAGCTACGCCCCTACTTCATAGGCGTTTCCTTTTCCAGGACAGTCTGAAGTGCGAGGAAGGGGGAGAGGAGTGTGGATGTCATCACCTGAACCCCAAACAAGCGCCACAGCTCCCGCCAGACGACATGACACACCGGCTGCGGATAACACAAGAATTCAGCCGGTAAATGGTATCGCCGCCGGCATGCTTACAAATGCTGCATGCTGGGAAATGCAGTCTACTACCCAGGGCAGAGGCGACTCCATGCCGTGTTTGCTTGGCAACCCACACTACTTCAGAAGGTGGGATGGACAATGAATAATTGACAATTGGGAACTGCAAGCGAAGACACAACTCGACCAGGGGGGCATTTGAAAAAGGAAAAACCCCCGAAACGCGTCATGCCCATGGTCTGATGAGAAAATAAAAGGCGGATGTTCCACAAGACCCGTGTGCTGCCTGTTTCTTTCTGTTGGAGGAGACGTCTTGGGCAATATTCAGCGTGTTGCAAGTGTTTAGCAATCGTGCTGAACCACACGCAAGGTGTGCACCCCCCGCAAGTGTCCAAAGGGGGTCGCAAAAAGGTAGACCCTCGGACTACCCCGCATCAAGCCTGTAATGGAGAATGCTGTAAATACAGTCCATACCTGCATGGAGCTACGTCCCTACTTCATAGGCGTTTCCTTTTCCAGGACAGTCTGAAGTGCGAGGAAGGGGGAGAGGAGTGTGGATGTCATCACCTGAACCCCAAACAAGCGCCACAGCTCCCGCCAGACGACATGACACACCGGCTGCGGAGAACACAAGAATTCAGCCGGTAAATGGTATCGCCGCCGGCATGCTTACAAATGCTGCATGCTGGGAAATGCAGTCTACTACCCAGGGCAGAGGCGACTCCATGCCGTGTTTGTTTGGCAACCCACACTACTTCAGAAGGTGGGATGGACAATGAATAATTGACAATTGGGAACTGCAAGCGAAGACACAACTCGACCAGGGGGGCATTTGAAAAAGGAAAAACCCCCGAAACGCGTCATGCCCATGGTCTGATGAGAAAATAAAAGGCGGATGTTCCACAAGACCCGTGTGCTGCCTGTTTCTTTCTGTTGGAGGAGACGTCTTGGGCAATATTCAGCGTGTTGCAAGTGTTTAGCAATCGTGCTGAACCACACGCAAGGTGTGCACCCCCCGCAAGTGTCCAAAGGGGGTCGCAAAAAGGTAGACCCTCGGACTACCCCCCATATAGCCTGTAATGGAGAATGCTGTAAATACAGTCCATACCTGCATGGAGCTACGCCTCTACTTCATAGGGGTTTCCTTTTCCAGGACAGTCTGAAGTGCGAGGAAGGGGGAGAGGAGTGTGGATGTCATCACCTGAACCCCAAACAAGCGCCACAGCTCCCGCCAGACGACATGACACACCGGCTGCGGATAACACAAGAATTCAGCCGGTAAATGGTATCGCCGCCGGCATGCTTACAAATGCTGCATGCTGGGAAATGCAGTCTACTACCCAGGGCAGAGGCGACTCCATGCCGTGTTTGTTTGGCAACCCACACTACTTCAGAAGGTGGGATGGACAATGAATAATTGACAATTGGGAACTGCAAGCGAAGACACAACTCGACCAGGGGGGCATTTGAAAAAGGAAAAACCCCCGAAACGCGTCATGCCCATGGTCTGATGAGAAAATAAAAGGCGGATGTTCCACAAGACCTGTGTGCTGCCTGTTTCTTTCTGTTGGAGGAGACGTCTTGGGCAATATTCAGCGTGTTGCAAGTGTTTAGCAATCGTGCTGAACCACACGCAAGGTGTGCACCCCCCGCAAGTGTCCAAAGGGGGTCGCAAAAAGGTAGACCCTCGGACTACCCCGCATCAAGCCTGTAATGGAGAATGCTGTAAATACAGTCCATACCTGCATGGAGCTACGCCCCTACTTCATAGGCGTTTCCTTTTCCAGGACAGTCTGAAGTGCGAGGAAGGGGGAGAGGAGTGTGGATGTCATCACCTGAACCCCAAACAAGCGCCACAGCTCCCGCCAGACGACATGACACACCGGCTGCGGATAACACAAGAATTCAGCCGGTAAATGGTATCGCCGCCGGCATGCTTACAAATGCTGCATGCTGGGAAATGCAGTCTACTACCCAGGGCAGAGGCGACTCCATGCCGTGTTTGTTTGGCAACCCACACTACTTCAGAAGGTGGGATGGACAATGAATAATTGACAATTGGGAACTGCAAGCGAAGACACAACTCGACCAGGGGGGCATTTGAAAAAGGAAAAACCCCCGAAACGCGTCATGCCCATGGTCTGATGAGAAAATAAAAGGCGGATGTTCCACAAGACCCGTGTGCTGCCTGTTTCTTTCTGTTGGAGGAGACGTCTTGGGCAATATTCAGCGTGTTGCAAGTGTTTAGCAATCGTGCTGAACCACACGCAAGGTGTGCACCCCCCGCAAGTGTCCAAAGGGGGTCGCAAAAAGGTAGACCCTCGGACTACCCCGCATCAAGCCTGTAATAGAGAATGCTGTAAATACAGTCCATACCTGCATGGAGCTACGCCCCTACTTCATAGGCGTTTCCTTTTCCAGGACAGTCTGAAGTGCGAGGAAGGGGGAGAGGAGTGTGGATGTCATCACTCTAACCCCAAACAAGCGCCACAGCTCCCGCCAGACGACATGACACACCGGCTGCGGATAACACAAGAATTCAGCCGGTAAATGGTATCGCCGCCGGCATGCTTACAAATGCTGCATGCTGGGAAATGCAGTCTACTACCCAGGGCAGAGGCGACTCCATGCCGTGTTTGTTTGGCAACCCACACTACTTCAGAAGGTGGGATGGACAATGAATAATTAACAATTGGGAACTGCAAGCGAAGACACAACTCGACCAGGGGGGCATTTGAAAAAGGAAAAACCCCCGAAACGCGTCATGCCCATGGTCTGATGAGAAAATAAAAGGCGGATGTTCCACAAGACCCGTGTGCTGCCTGTTTCTTTCTGTTGGAGGAGACGTCTTGGGCAATATTCAGCGTGTTGCAAGTGTTTAGCAATCGTGCTGAACCACACTCAAGGTGTGCACCCCCCGCAAGTGTCCAAAGGGGGTCGCAAAAGGGTAGACCCTCGGACTACCCCGCATCAAGCCTGTAATGGAGAATGCTGTAAATACAGTCCATACCTGCATGGAGCTACGTCCCTACTTCATAGGCATTTCCTTTTCCAGGACAGTCTGAAGTGCGAGGAAGGGGGAGAGGAGTGTGGATGTCATCACCTGAACCCCAAACAAGCGCCACAGCTCCCGCCAGACGACATGACACACTGGCTGCGGATAACACAAGAATTCAGCCGGTAAATGGTATCGCCGCCGGCATGCTTACAAATGCTGCATGTTGGGAAATGCAGTCTACTACCCAGGGCAGAGGCGACTCCATGCCGTGTTTGTTTGGCAACCCACACTACTTCAGAAGGTGGGATGGACAATGAATAATTGACAATTGGGAACTGCAAGCGAAGACACAACTCGACCAGGGGGGCATTTGAAAAAGGAAAAACCCCCGAAACGCGTCATGCCCATGGTCTGATGAGAAAATAAAAGGCGGATGTTCCACAAGACCTGTGTGCTGCCTGTTTCTTTCTGTTGGAGGAGACGTCTTGGGCAATATTCAGCGTGTTGCAAGTGTTTAGCAATCGTGCTGAACCACACGCAAGGTGTGCACCCCCCGCAAGTGTCCAAAGGGGGTCGCAAAAAGGTAGACCCTCGGACTACCCCGCATCAAGCCTGTAATGGAGAATGCTGTAAATACAGTCCATACCTGCATGGAGCTACGCCCCTACTTCATAGGCGTTTCCTTTTCCAGGACAGTCTGAAGTGCGAGGAAGGGGGAGAGGAGTGTGGATGTCATCACCTGAACCCCAAACAAGCGCCACAGCTCCCGCCAGACGACATGACACACCGGCTGCGGATAACACAAGAATTCAGCCGGTAAATGGTATCGCCGCCGGCATGCTTACAAATGCTGCATGCTGGGAAATGCAGTCTACTACCCAGGGCAGAGGCGACTCCATGCCGTGTTTGTTTGGCAACCCACACTACTTCAGAAGGTGGGATGGACAATGAATAATTGACAATTGGGAACTGCAAGCGAAGACACAACTCGACCAGGGGGGCATTTGAAAAAGGAAAAACCCCCGAAACGCGTCATGCCCATGGTCTGATGAGAAAATAAAAGGCGGATGTTCCACAAGACCCGTGTGCTGCCTGTTTCTTTCTGTTGGAGGAGACGTCTTGGGCAATATATGTATATATGTATACATTTATATGCTGCTGAATTTCTCTGCTTTTGTACGAGTGAAATATCAGCCTTACTATAATGTCCCTTTAACCGTGTATTTTTTCTGATATATATATATATATATATATATATATATATATCACAGAAAAAAACCACGGTTACAGGGACATTATAGTTAGGCTGATATTTCACTCGTACAAAACCAGAGAAATTCAGCAGTTATAGTTAACTGAGCTAAAAATAACTTGCGCCCCCGCAATGCGCTGCTTATTTCCTGACATATTACATCACTCATGACATGGTCAGTGACGTCACTCATGACATCACTGACAAGGTTTTTTAAAATTCTATTTCCTAACTATAACACCCCTGTAACCTTTGTTATGTTTCTTTCAGTGAATTTCTAAGTTTTTTTAAATACTAAAATCTCACTATAATGTCCCTCTAACCTTTGTTGTTTTACAGTGCATTTTTATAGGGTTTTTCAAATTCTATTTCCCAACTATAACGTCCAGGTATCCTATGATTTTGTTATTGAATTTTTGTCTATCTAAAATGGCTCTATAAGGAGTAGCTTTATAAGCTTGTATTTTCTTCTGTAGATTAATAAGACTTGATTTTTAAATTCTCAACAATGTCGCAATCCCTGCGCACAAAATGCTGCAAAAATGAAAAACAAAAGCAGATATTCAATGACCACCAACACATCCAAAAATAATATGTACAACAATCTATTCTGAACATTGCACTACACATATTACTGTATACATTCTTCTTTCAAAGCATTGTTAAACTCATTTTTGTCTTCTAAGTTGCTCTAAAAACTATCTTTCAGAGCGATTTACCGTTATCGCGGTTATTTTGGACGTTGCGATTACGTCATTAACTGCGACAATCCCGCCTTTTCGATAAAGTGTAAAGCACATCTATCCACACATAATACAGTATTTTACACACTAGTGGTTTCTTACACTGTTCTCTGAAGTCATGTTTTTCTAGAGATTTTCTATAAAAACCATCCCTAAAACCTATTTTATCTTTTCACAGTGACTCCAGAGACCACGATGATATAGGTTCCTGGGGCTGTTACTTAGCACAAGTTATTGAGGATCTTTGTGTCAAGAAATTTGGAATTCAGGCTTGGAGAAACAGGCCATTAACAAAGCATTAAATCGGTCGACCAAAATGATGTCTCATATAACAGATGAAAACAGCTTATTACAAAGAGGTCATGCCTGGACAGTGATTAATTCATATGGCACCAAGAAACCGCAGGTTTATTTATCAAAACATTTCTTAACAACTTTAAAGAACCAATTCATGAATTTACGTTTTGGTATGTGAGAAAGAAAGGATTTGATCCCCTCCTGGAAACACCATTACCAAAATCAAGACTGCAGACTGTCAACTACAAACATGAATCTCTATCACATATTCTCTGTGCATGCCTGAAGTTAATAAACGAAAGAAAGCTATTTTTGAAAGGAATATTCATTAATCTGAACGTAAGAACATGCAGAGAAGCTGTTACCAATACGTTGTTGGGTGGGTCTTTGATTCCGTTGGTCGGCAGGGGGGTTAAATTCATGAAGTTGTATCTAAAGGAATTAGAAAGAATTGTGGATGAAAACCTTTTTGGATAGCTCTTGCGCACTATAAATTTAAAAACTGAAACTAAACTAAACTTTTATGATGATGGTTTGTAAGATGAGGATGATGTTGTGGTGCAGTATTTTTTAGGTCTTTGCTTTTATGAAGTGTAGAATAATGAACGAAGATTCAATATTTTTATATATTGGATGTTATATTGGATGTTTTAAGTAATGTAATGATATATTATAGTGTAATTGTTTTTTAAAGACCGAACATTTGAATAAGTTTGACTTGTAATCCCCCAGGCACGTTGCGAAAATGGAAAATAAAAGCAGGCATTTAATGACCACCAACACATCCAAAAATAATACATTAAAAAATCCATACTGAAGATTTCCGTACACATATTACTATATACATACTTCTTTCAAAGCATGTATTAACTCATATTTTTCTACTACGTTTCTTTAAAAACCATCTTTCATACCTATCTTCCATTTTCGCGGTTATTCGTATCATCGCGAGGACGTTGTTAACTGCAGCGATTGCGCCTTTTCCATAAAGTGAAAACACATATATGCACAGATATTACAGTATTTTACACACTAGGGGTTTATCACTGTGTACTTTAAACTCATGTTTTTCTCGTGTATTCCTAGAGGAACTATCACTAAAACCTATTTTCGGTTTTTGCAGTGAGGCCAGAGATTCAAATGACGTCGGTAATTGTGATCACTGCGGTTACTTTGTGAAAGCAGAGAATAAAAGCAGGAATTCAACAGCCACCACCACATAAAAACATTATACTATATAATTATTTCTAATAATCACAGTAGATAACTCACTATATATATTACTCTATAAAAACATTGATCAGAATCCCAAAATCTCTAAAATAATGCATATTAATGATTTACTGATATAGTTTTTATATTTTCACCACTATTCATGACACAATGATACACAGGGGCCATGTTGGCAGTCACGGCGTTGCCGCGAATATCAAATGCGATTAAAAAAAGCAATTTTGGACACATAACTTGTGTTACTAAAACCCCCATTTCTCAAACATGGGGTCAGAGTACCTGTACTCTGACCACTTATGTTACCTTTTTTGCAGAAACTTTGAGCCACAGGAACCATTCTTGATAGATAAAATGGCAGCCGCAACTAGCTGTTCAAGTTGCGTATAGCCAATCAGAGCATTCCAGTTGGCAAGTGCATTTGCGATTCATTGCAAAACCACACCGAAATATCGGGCAAGAGATATCACTATAATTATAAAGTTACATTTCTCAAAACTACTAAACGAATTTACACCAAATAAGCAAAAGGCACTTCCCTAAACCGACATCTACCTCCCTGTCAAATTTGGTGTATGTCTGTTCAAATGTTCGGGCTGTAGCTGTGGCAAACATTTCCTATCAGAAACAACATTACTAATGAAACCTTATTTCGCACCCCAAAATTCTCAGTTCACACTGCATGGATCACCCCCAAACTTTCCATAACAATAGTACCCATCATGACACTTTTTGGGACAATTTCATGCACATTGGTCAAACAACCCCAAAAAATGCTTTACCTATGGAAACTAGATTGTAACTTTAACTACCTAATTGCGATGATATATATATAGGGGAGTCACCATGACTAGCTGATACGCGGCCCCAACGTTGATGTTCTGGGTTATTCACGCCGGTGCCATAGTTGGGGTCTGATCGATACCCTCCTGTTTATTTTGGAATTCCTCCCTTGAGGTGCTTGGCTTACACAGGAGCGCTACTACTTCTATGCATTGTATTACTGTGTGAACATAGTGGCCTTAGGACACATTTGATGTGGCGATTGAGATCTGGAATCTATTCTGAAGTATGGAATAATATATAGATTGACACTACTAGTTGTGACACTGCTTTTGTCGCATTTTGGCCTGAAGAAGTCCAGCCTTAGACGAAACGCATTGGTTGCTTGAGTGTCATATATATATATATATATATATTCACTGAAAAAACCATAGGTTATAGACCATATATAGTTAGGAATTCACATTTACAAAACCTTATTTTACTCACACAAAACCATTGAAATTCCATATATAGTTAGTTGCACTAACTATATATCGCGCACCCGCAATCCACTGCTGATGATGTCACATATTACATCATTCATGACATGGTCAGTGACATCACTGATGACATCACTGATGACATCTCAAATGACATCACTGATGACATCACTGATGACAACATCCAGTGACTGTATGTTTCTGTAAAGTTAAAATATGTCTTACATATTGAAGAATGAGTGGATGTATAAGTGTCTGGATGAAGGATTTAGTAGGTGCATGACTGACTGTATGAGTGAGTGATTAAATGTGTCTCACTGAGTGCATGGGTTAGTGACTAAACTGTCTTAATTTGTGCATCATTATGTCTGTTGTTCTGTAAACTGTTGCATGGGTTGATAAGTAGCTATATGAGTAACTATATGGGTTATTGATTGGTTGCCCAAGTATTTGTATGGGAGTGTGTGTGTGGGTGGCTGGGAGGTGTATGACTCTGTGCATAGATGTGTGAGCAGTTGATTCACTAGATGTCTGGTTTCAAAAGTGCATGTGGAAACAGCTGTATGGGCGGTTGACTGTGTGCATGAGTGTATTGGTGAGTGAATGGATATCTCAGTGCTACATGTCAAAGTAAGTACATATGTAAACCACAGTACATGTGAGAGTTGACATATATAAATAACTGTGCATAAGAGCCAGTGAATGTGTGAGTGGCTGTATGGATCATTGCGAACTTGTATCAGGGATTGTATAAGAGAGTAAATATGTGTTAGTATATGTTTGAATAAGTAAAGTTTGTATAACTGTATAGTTGAGGAAATGGAGGTGTGATTGATTCTTTGCATGACTGACTAGGTGTGTGAGTAACTCCATGGATGAGTGACAGTCTGTGAGTGTCTGTTTACACTGATTGTATCTAAGGTTATATTAGAGTCTGAAGAGGTTCATCGTATTATCACATGAATGATATCATCAGTGATGTGATCAGTAATGTCAAATGAGATGTCATCAGTGATGTCATCAGTGATGTCATTTGAGATGTCATCAGTGATGTCAGTTGAGATGTCATCAGTGATGTCATCAGTGATGTCACTGACCATGTCATGAATGATGTAATATGTGACATCATCAGCAGTGGATTGCGGGTGCGCGATATATAGTTAGTGCAACTAACTATATATGGAATTTCAATGGTTTTGTGTGAGTAAAATAAGGTTTTGTAAATGCGAATTCCTAACTATATATGGTCTATAACCTATGGTTTTTTCAGTGAATTTTCAAGGTTTTGTAAATGCTAATTCCTAACTATATATGGTCTATAACCTATGGTTTTTTCAGTGAATTTTCAAGGTTTTGTAAATGCTAATTCCTAACTATATATGGTCTATAGCCTATGGTTTTTTCAGTGAATATATATATATACATACATATATAAACATATATCATCTGTATATCTATATAAATACAAACATAAATGCATGCATACATATACTTATATGCATACAGATGCATGTTATTTACATGAAAGTTGAAAAAACACTAATAAAAGCAAAGCTAAAAAGCCACCTCATTACAAACAGAATGGCTTTAACTTAAACGAGGGCGAGATCTATTGCATTTTCAATGCTTGTTTACTTTGGTTCCATCAAGAAGGCATTCAGATGTGTCACACATTTGCCATAAATTCTGAATGTTAGCACTCTAGTTGCACATTAGATCACTGTAGTAAAGCTACTGCTCACCAGGGATGTCTGCTGCTGGTATTCAAAGTGCATGTTTCAGTCTGCGATCAGAATTTTTTTAATGAAATAGAAGAGGATTTGAGAAGTCACTCAAAATGATCCCTAATTTTTCTTTCTGAAGCACTAATCATACTTTCTATGGCAAAATTAACCCCCTCATGTTGTTCCTTTTTAAATTGAGTGTTTTCAGACTTACCACTTCATTCCAATCAAGATGGCTTCTGGTGTGCCATACTTTTGTCATAAGTAAGACTGTTAGCGCTCTAGTTGTTCTTTAGAACACTCTGGGACATTCTGTCATTGGGCTATACTTGGGGTACATCTGGGTGATATTTGGGCTACATTTAGGCTCTTTTGTCTCTGGTGGCCATCTTGGGAGACTGTATGTCAGAATTTTTTAATGAAATTGAAGAGGGTTTGAGAAGTCACTCAAAATGTGCCCTAATTTTTCTTTCTGCAGCACTAATCATAACTCATATGGCAAAATATACCCCCTCATTTTGTTCCTTTTTAAATTAAATGTTTTAAGAGTTACCACTTTATTCCAATCAAGATGGCTTCAGGTGTGCCATACCTTTGTAATAAGTAGGACTGTTAGCGCTCTAGTTGTTCTTTAGAACACTCTGGGACATTCTGTCATTGGGCTATACTTGGGCTACACCTGGGTGATATTTGGGCTACATTTGGGCTCTTTTGTCTCTGGTGGCCATTTTGGGAGACTGCATGTCAGAATTTTTTAATGAAATAGAAGAGGATTTGAAAAGTCACTCAAAATGTGCCCTAATTTTTCTTTCTGCAGCACTAATAATACCTTCTATTGCATAATATACCCCCTCATTTTGTTCCTTTTTAAATTAAATGTTTTAAGAGTTACCACTTTATTCCCATCACGATGGCTCCAGGTGTGCTATACCTTTGTAATAAGCAGGACTGTTAGCGCTCTAGTTGTTCTTTAGAACACTCTGGGACATTCTGTCATTGGGCTATACTTGGGCTACATCTGGGTGATATTTGGGCTACATTTGGGCTCTTTTGTCTCTGGTGGCCATTTTGGGAGACTGCATGTCAGAATGTTTTAATGAAATAGAAAAGGATTTGAGAAGTCACTCAAAATGTGCCCTAATTTTTCATTCTGCAGCACTAATCATACTTTCTATGGCAAAATATACCCCCTCATGTTGTTTCTTTTTAAATTAAATGTTTTAAGAGTTACCACTTTATTCCAATCAAGATGGCTTCAGGTGTGCCATACCTTTGTAATAAGTAGGACTGTTAGCGCTCTAGTTGTTCTTTAGAACACTCTGGGACATTCTGTCATTGGGCTATACTTGGGCTACATCTGGGTGATATTTGGGCTACATTTGGGCTCTTTTGACTCTGGTGGCCATTTTGGGAGACTGCATGTCAGAATGTTTTAATGAAATAGAAAAGGATTTGAGAAGTCACTCAAAATGTGCCCTAATTTTTCATTCTGCAGCACTAATCATACTTTCTATGGCAAAATATACCCCCTCATGTTGTTTCTTTTTAAATTAAATGTTTTAAGAGTTACCACTTTATTCCAATCAAGATGGCTTCAGGTGTGCCATACCTTTGTAATAAGTAGGACTGTTAGCGCTCTAGTTGTTCTTTAGAACACTCTAGGAGGCTGCAGTAGAACACAAAGGAATCAACTGACAGTCTCTGTCCTTGTTGGATGTACATGTTTTACTGAGAATGTCAGACTTCATTTTCACATGACTGAGAAAGATAATGTGAATTTACAGAAAATATGCTTTCAGTTTAGCTTATAGATCCCCTTCCAAACCACTGTGGGAAAATCATGAGATATTAGTTTTCTTTCAAACAATATTCATGATATCACAGCAGAAGGTTTTTTCACATGGTAAAATCACCTTAGAACCCACCACAATTCCTAAAACGAGTATGGTACCATCAACAAATGATTTATAATGTAACTAAAGTCCTAAAACCCTCTATTAACTACAATGCTTTTTAATGAGGTGCTATCATGTATATTGGTCCCAAGATGGCTGCCAACACTTCTTGGATGAAGTGCTGACAGCCAATCAGATCAGATGTGTGGTTAGGCTCCGCCCAGATATATATCTTTTTTTGAACCTAAATTACTCAAAATCCACTGGAGCACATATATTGAGACCTAGCAAAGGCACATCGGGCTAACAGTCCCTATAATTTTGCCAAGTTTCGTGCAAATCCATTCAGCCGTTCGAGCTAAAAGTGAGGCCAACCGCCCTATGGAAATTAACATGGGAAAAACGCGTTTTGGGACCCCCCTTTTTTCTCAGCCCCCCCTTGATGAAACCCCCTCAAATTGTCAGGGGCTGCTCAGAAACAAAATGTTCCATTTTCCTGAAAATTTCAGCCAATTCCATCCACAAACGCCAAAGTTATTAGACATAGAATTTTCAAAAATCCCATAGAGAAAAAATCCTAACTATATATACCTACTGGCGACCGCCAGTAGGTAATATATATATATATATATATATATATATATATATATATATATATATATATATTCACTGAAAACACCATAGGTTTGACACATGTTATAGTTAACTGGACATTTTACTCATAAAAAACCAATGAAATTCCCACGTTATAGTTACTTCAGCTAACTATAACTCGCGGGCCCGCAATGCACTGCTGATGACGTCACATATTACATCACTCATGCTTTGAACATTTTAGCTTCTATTTTTAAATGTGTGTATCAAAGGTTATATTACGCTGAGAGGAGGTCTACCACTCTTTTACAAGGATGATGTCATCAGTGATTTCATCAGTGATGTTATTTCAGATATCATCAGTGATGTCATGAGTGATGTCACTGACCATGCCATGAGTGATATAATATGTGACGTCATCAGCAGTGCATTGCGGGCGCGCGAGTTATAGTTAGCTGAAGTAACTATAACGGGGGAATTTCATTGGTTTTATATGAGCCAGTTAACTATAACATGTGTCAAACCTATGGTTTTTTCAGTGAATTTCATAGGTTTTGTAAATGCTACTTCCTAACTATAACGTGTGTAAAACCTTTGGTTTTTTCAGTGAATTTCATAGGTTTTTTGAATGCTACTTCCTAACTATAACGGGTTTAAAACCTATGGTTTTTTCAGTGAATTTCATAGGTTTTTTAAATGCTACTTCCTAACTATAACGTGTTTAAAACCTATGTTTTTTTTAGTGAATATATATATATATATATATATATATATAAAATTTCTATGGCAAAATGAAACCCCTCATTTTGTTCCTTTTCAAATTAAATGTATTAAGTGTTGCCACTTTATTCCAATCAAGATGACTTCAGGTGTGCCATACTTTTGTCATAAGTAAGACTGTTAGCGTTCAAGTTGTTCTTTAGAACACTCTGGGACATTCTGTCATTGGGCTATACTTGGGGTACATCTGGGTGATATTTGGGCTACATTTAGGCTCTTTTGTCTCTGGTGGCCATCTTGGGAGACTGTATGTCAGAATTTTTTAATGAAATTGAAGAGGGTTTGAGAAGTCACTCAAAATGTGCCCTAATTTTTCTTTCTGCAGCACTAATCATAACTCATATGGCAAAATATACCCCCTCATTTTGTTCCTTTTTAAATTAAATGTTTTAAGAGTTACCACTTTATTCCAATCAAGATGGCTTCAGGTGTGCCATACCTTTGTAATAAGTAGGACTGTTAGCGCTCTAGTTGTTCTTTAGAACACTCTGGGACATTCTGTCATTGGGCTATACTTGGGCTACACCTGGGTGATATTTGGGCTACATTTGGGCTCTTTTGTCTCTGGTGGCCATTTTGGGAGACTGCATGTCAGAATTTTTTTTATGAAATAGAAGAGGATTTGAAAAGTCACTCAAAATGTGCCCTAATTTTTCTTTCTGCAGCACTAATAATACCTTCTATTGCATAATATACACCCTCATTTTGTTCCTTTTTAAATTAAATGTTTTAAGAGTTACCACTTTATTCCCATCACAATGGCTCCAGGTGTGCTATACCTTTGTAATAAGCAGGACTGTTAGCGCTCTAGTTGTTCTTTAGAACACTCTGGGACATTCTGTCATTGGGCTATACTTGGGCTACATCTGGGTGATATTTGGGCTACATTTGGGCTCTTTTGTCTCTGGTGGCCATTTTGGGAGACTGCATGTCAGAATGTTTTAATGAAATAGAAAAGGATTTGAGAAGTCACTCAAAATGTGCCCTAATTTTTCATTCTGCAGCACTAATCATACTTTCTATGGCAAAATATACCCCCTCATGTTGTTTCTTTTTAAATTAAATGTTTTAAGAGTTACCACTTTATTCCAATCAAGATGGCTTCAGGTGTGCCATACCTTTGTAATAAGTAGGACTGTTAGCGCTCTAGTTGTTCTTTAGAACACTCTGGGACATTCTGTCATTGGGCTATACTTGGGCTACATCTGGGTGATATTTGGGCTACATTTGGGCTCTTTTGACTCTGGTGGCCATTTTGGGAGACTGCATGTCAGAATGTTTTAATGAAATAGAAAAGGATTTGAGAAGTCACTCAAAATGTGCCCTAATTTTTCATTCTGCAGCACTAATCATACTTTCTATGGCAAAATATACCCCCTCATGTTGTTTCTTTTTAAATTAAATGTTTTAAGAGTTACCACTTTATTCCAATCAAGATGGCTTCAGGTGTGCCATACCTTTGTAATAAGTAGGACTGTTAGCGCTCTAGTTGTTCTTTAGAACACTCTAGGAGGCTGCAGTAGAACACAAAGGAATCAACTGACAGTCTCTGTCCTTGTTGGATGTACATGTTTTACTGAGAATGTCAGACTTCATTTTCACATGACTGAGAAAGATAATGTGAATTTACAGAAAATATGCTTTCAGTTTAGCTTATAGATCCCCTTCCAAACCACTGTGGGAAAATCATGAGATATTAGTTTTCTTTCAAACAATATTCATGATATCACAGCAGAAGGTTTTTTCACATGGTAAAATCACCTTAGAACCCACCACAATTCCTAAAACGAGTATGGTACCATCAACAAATGATTTATAATGTAACTAAAGTCCTAAAACCCTCTATTAACTACAATGCTTTTTAATGAGGTGCTATCATGTATATTGGTCCCAAGATGGCTGCCAACACTTCTTGGATGAAGTGCTGACAGCCAATCAGATCAGATGTGTGGTTAGGCTCCGCCCAGATATATATCTTTTTTTGAACCTAAATTACTCAAAATCCACTGGAGCACATATATTGAGACCTAGCAAAGGCACATCGGGCTAACAGTCCCTATAATTTTGCCAAGTTTCGTGCAAATCCATTCAGCCGTTCGAGCTAAAAGTGAGGCCAACCGCCCTATGGAAATTAACATGGGAAAAACGCGTTTTGGGACCCCCCTTTTTTCTCAGCCCCCCCTTGATGAAACCCCCTCAAATTGTCAGGGGCTGCTCAGAAACAAAATGTTCCATTTTCCTGAAAATTTCAGCCAATTCCATCCACAAACGCCAAAGTTATTAGACATAGAATTTTCAAAAATCCCATAGAGAAAAAATCCTAACTATATATACCTACTGGCGACCGCCAGTAGGTAATATATATATATATATATATATATATATATATATATATATATATATATATATATATATTCACTGAAAACACCATAGGTTTGACACATGTTATAGTTAACTGGACATTTTACTCATAAAAAACCAATGAAATTCCCCCGTTATAGTTACTTCAGCTAACTATAACTCGCGGGCCCGCAATGCACTGCTGATGACGTCACATATTACATCACTCATGCTTTGAACATTTTAGCTTCTATTTTTAAATGTGTGTATCAAAGGTTATATTACGCTGAGAGGAGGTCTACCACTCTTTTACAAGGATGATGTCATCAGTGATTTCATCAGTGATGTTATTTCAGATATCATCAGTGATGTCATGAGTGATGTCACTGACCATGCCATGAGTGATATAATATGTGACGTCATCAGCAGTGCATTGCGGGCGCGCGAGTTATAGTTAGCTGAAGTAACTATAACGGGGGAATTTCATTGGTTTTATATGAGCCAGTTAACTATAACATGTGTCAAACCTATGGTTTTTTCAGTGAATTTCATAGGTTTTGTAAATGCTACTTCCTAACTATAACGTGTGTAAAACCTTTGGTTTTTTCAGTGAATTTCATAGGTTTTTTGAATGCTACTTCCTAACTATAACGGGTTTAAAACCTATGGTTTTTTCAGTGAATTTCATAGGTTTTTTAAATGCTACTTCCTAACTATAACGTGTTTAAAACCTATGTTTTTTTTAGTGAATATATATATATATATATATATAAAATTTCTATGGCAAAATGAAACCCCTCATTTTGTTCCTTTTCAAATTAAATGTATTAAGTGTTGCCACTTTATTCCAATCAAGATGACTTCAGGTGTGCCATACTTTTGTCATAAGTAAGACTGTTAGCGTTCTAGTTGTTCTTTAGAACACTCTGGGACATTCTGTCATTGGGCTATAGTTGGGCTACATCTGGCTGATATTTGGGCTACATTTGTTTTTTTTGTCTCTGGTGGCCATCTTTGGGCTACATTGTTATGTTATGTTATGTTAGGGATTACTTGTATAGCGCCTATCACCGCCGGTCTCTAAGCGCTTACCAGAAAGAACATAACACACTAATGACCCTAGAACCTCAGTTGTTTCACCTCCTATGATGTCATAAAGGCCTTTCTGAAAAGATAAGTTTTTAGTTTCTTTCTGAAAGGTAGAAGCTGCGATTCCTCTTTCAAGGTAGGTGGAAGCTCGTTCCACAGTTGTGGAAGGAGCACAGACAAAGCCCTGCCTCCTTTGGTCTTTAATTTGAACCTAGGTTGAGACAGGTTGGAGGTTGTTCCTGAGCGCAATGGCCTCCCGGGTATTTACCTCTTTAGACGTTGCTTAATGTACTCTGGGGCTTTCCCAAAGAGTGCCTTATGGGCCACACAAAGACATTTAAACTGCACTCGGAATTTCGCTGGGAGCCAGTGCAGCTTCTGAAGCAGTGGGGTTACATGCGAGTTTCTAGGCAAAGAATAGATCAGCCTGGCCGCATCGTTTTGTATTACCTGCAGCTTCCTCAGCAGCTTCTGTGGTAAGCCTAGGTATAAGGTATTACCATAATCAAGTCTCGAAATGACTGTGGCGGATACGATCGATTGCAGGGTGAAGGCAGATAAGATGGGGACTAGCTTTCGCAGTTGCCTCAACACACCTATGCAGGATCCTACCACAGCAGAAACTTGAGGGGCCATTGAGAGGTCTGCATCAATCCTTAACCCCAAGCTTTTTACCACAGAGCCAGGAGACGGAGTGGTTCCTAGCTCGGGGGGTCAGTACAAGTCACTCCAGGGATCCTCTTTGTTGCTGATCACCAGCACTTCCGTCTTGTCAGCATTCACTTTCAGCAGATTGTTAGTCATCCAGTTGACTGTGAATGAAAGCAGATTCATCACTGATTCCTGGGCCTCTTTGGTGTTGTCCAGCCGGACTAAGAGCTGAGTATCATCTGCGTAATTAAAGATTTCACAGTTCATACGCATAAGCTCCTCCACCAGTGGTTGTAGATAGATATTAAAAAGCAGGGGGGATAACGCCGACCCCTGGGGCACTCCCCAGGTCACGTCATGGATCTCAGACAGTTGGTCTCCTAGCTGCACTCTCTGGGTTCGACCAGACAGGAAGGATTCTAGCCACTGTAGCACCTGGCCTGTGATCCCCAGTTTTGCGACACGGTCCAGCAAGATGGTGTGGCTGACTGTGTCGAAAGCCGCCGATAAGTCTAATAGAATCAGGGCACAGGGCTGTTTGTTATCTGCCCTGACTCTCAACTCATCGGCGACCGAGGCCATGACTAATTCTGTGCTATGTTGGGGCCGGAACCCAGCCTGCCTGGTATGAAGGAGATGGTGTTCTTCCAGATGGCCGGCTAGAGTGCTGAGAACATGCTTTTCAAGGATCTTGCTTAGAAAAGGCAGCTGCGAAATGGGCCTGTAATTTTTTAAGGCTGTCGTGTCTGTTCCTGCTTCTTTAGAAGTGGGGAGACCCAGGCTTCTTTCAGCTGAATCGGCAGATAGCCTGAATTGAGTGAGTTATTCAGTAGACTCAGTACCTGGGGCTGAATGCCTGGCAGAGCCATTTTAAAGATTTTGGGGGGACATGGATCTATGCTAGAGCCTGATTTGGTTTGACCTACCAGTTGCGCTAAACACGTGTCGTTAATGGGAGGGAAGCTATTCAAAGTCATGGATGGCACCCAAACATTCTGGCTAGGCAGCATGGTTGTGACTGGCCGTGCATTGATGTCAGTGATGATGTCCTGTACCTTCTGGAGGAAGAAGGATTGAAAGGAGTCACCGTCAGGTTGGTCACCCGCTGAAATTTTCCCTTCACGTTGTGGAAGTTCCCTTAGAATGGTAAATGTCTCTCGCTGTATGTTAGTAGCCTCCCTAATTCTTCCCTCATAGAAAGCAGCCTTTCTTTCCAAGATGTCTGCCTTGTATTTTGAGAGCAGGGTTTTGAAATTTTCGGCGTCTGATTGTGTCAGAAACCATACAGATGCACTAACCTGTAGCAAGGTACAGCAGGAGCGATGTCCGACGTTATGTCTCCCTATCCCCTGCAATGGCACACCCCGGGTGTGATAGATCAACACCTCTAGGCGTAACACCGCCAGGGAAGGGGAAAAATGGATAAAAGAAACAATAAAGTGCAGCTGGTCAAAATAAAGTAGCAGATAACTTCGGATATCTGTGCGAAGTATTATTCTCTGATCTCTGGTTATAGACCCTGCAGAGGGAGAGACAAGGTGTCATTCATACATTCCATACCTCTAAATAGATCAATATATATATGTGTATGGAATACAACTTACAGTTTAAATAGCCGCCAGAATCTCCTAGTAACCATTCAAAACAGGAAAAGAATAAAGCATAAAAGAAAGAAAAGGTTCTATAGGTAGCAAGGCACTCAATAGACTATGAGTGTAGTCCCAGTAGATCCTTTTGCAACTAGAACAATCTCTTCTTTAGTCTTCTGCAAACTTATCGTTCCTTGACGTTGCAGAATCTTCTGTTAATTCACAAAAGGATTCTAATCTCAACAAGTCTTGGATTTCTTAGTCTCACTCCTTTAGAACAAGAATGTTTCCAAACGTTAATACCAAAACCATGTCTGAATTCAGAGTTTGTAACAAGTTCAAAAAGCAAAAAATAAATTCCCCAAGTCCAGGATGAATTTAAAACTGTTCGACTTTTCTTTTACAGGCAAAATAGAGCAACCGCTCTTCTTCCGATACAGCGCGAGTGAACACGCACTGTTAACAAAAACAAAGGCGCCTACCGTGAAGCCGTTTCTTCCAAGACAATGAGCGTCCAACTCAGTTCAGTGAAGAACGATGCCTGCCTCAGATCCCAGCGCGTTCAGTGCGCGATCTTGGCTAAGCATTAACGCTCTCCCAGCTTACCGGCTTCGTCTCACGCCAGGAAGTCCAGGAATGGCGAATCAAAGCGGGAAACAAGAAAAAACGAAGAAACTCCGTCGTGTTGCACAAGGCGCTGCTAGAGCTGCAAACAAACACAGCTTACTCCTAGGATCAGGTGACAAGCACCGGACTGCTGCTAGAGGAGGAGTATAAGTGTAGACTGATAGAAAGTGTGAAAGGACATCCGCCCCCAAGCATTCTGGGCTCTGTAGTTTTCACCATTCACACTCTACTTTCCTTCATTCAGACAACCCAGGATACGATGTGACAGAACCCCCTCACTAGGACCGACGTCTCGGCGGTCCACCAGGCTTCAACGGGAAGCGAGCGTGGAAACGCCGTAACAGGGCTGGGCAATGCACGTTAGCACGGGGCTCCCAGGACCTATCTTCGGGGCCGTACCCTTGCCAGTCCACAAGATACATCACTCGGCCTCTCACATATTTCGAATCTAAAATGGCCCTAACCACATACTCTTCCTCACCCTCCACTAGGATCGGAGATGGCCTCATGGGTAACCTGGTGTGAAGGTGACATGGTTTTAACAGGGACACATGGAACACAGGATGAATGTGCCAGGAAGAGGGAAGTACTAATTCCATAGCCACAGGATTAATAACACGGCTAATCGGATATGGACCCACAAACTTAGGTTTTAAACTAGTGTTTCCCTTGAACTTCAGATGTTTAGTGTCGAGCCATACCTTCTCTCCCACCTTATACACTGGTTCAGGCGTTCTCTTTTTATCAGCCTGACTCTTATCCCTGGCTCTAGATGTTTCTAGATGTAGTTTAGCTTCCCGCAAGACTGCCCGAAGATGAGAGTGATGTTCTTGGATGGTAGGATGCAAGGAAGTAACTGGTTGCTCAAAAGGCAACATATTTGGATGAAAACCGTTGAGACAATAGAAAGGAGAACAGCCCAATGAGGAATGGACAGCGTTGTTATAAGCAAATTCTGCTGTCCAGAGAAGAATACTCCATTCTTCATTATGCTGTAAAGTGAAACACCTGAGATATTGCTCTAAGGTTTGGTTTAACCTTTCTGTTTTACCATCTGTCTGGGGGTGATAACTAGTAGATAATCTAGCATCTACCTTCATGGCTAAGCATAACGCCTTCCAGAACCTCGAGGTGAACTGAGTCCCCCTATCTGTAATCAAAACAGAAGGTATTCCATGCAGTCTCACTACTTGATGAAGAAAGGTGATAGCTAATTCTCCTGAAGTGGGCAATTTGGGCAAAGATACAAAATGACCCATCTTAGTTAAATGGTCTATTATAACCAAGATGGTATCATTACCTCGACTGAGCGGCATCTCCACTATAAAGTCCATAGAGACAGTATGCCAGGGTGCAGGTGGAACAGGTATAGGTCTCAACAACCCACTAGAAGGCTGATGCCTAGACTTAGATTGAGCACATATAGCACAATGTTTGATGTATTCCTCAGTATCTTTGCGCATTGTGTCCCACCAAAAATATCTAGACAAGGCCTGAAACGTCTTTTGTAACCCCAAATGCCCAGCTAGAGGGGAATCATGAGTCCATGTTAACACCTTTTGTTGTACTAGCACATGAGGTATGTATAGTTTTTTATCATGGAATAGCAAGCCCTGTGACCTCGTTCTATGTAGAGGAGCCTCATCCATCCATTCTTGCACATCCAGTTGTTGGTAGTGTATTTTTACTTCTTCCAAGAAATCATCTGCTGTTGTTACCACAGGAATCACAGACTCAAAAGACGCATTCTGTAGAATGATAGGAGGTTCTTCTGATGACGTTTGGGTATCCTCCATACCGGAGGAAGGTCTTGACAGGGCGTCTGCTTTGCCATTTTGTGGGCCAGGTCTGAATTTGATCACAAAATCGAAATCTGCGAAAAAGAGCGACCATCGAAGTTGTCTAGGCGTCAACGCCCTAGCGCTCTTTAAAAACAACAAATTTCGATGATCTGTAAAGATTTCCACCGTATGCCTAGCCCCCATCAAATGATGCCTCCATTCCTCACAGACCCTCTTGATTGCCAGCAACTCCTTGTCGGTAATGCTATAATTCACCTCACACGGTGTTAGCTTTTTTGAGAAATAAGCGACCGGATGCAGCTGGCCAGTGTCTGGATTTCTCTGAGATAAAATACCTCCAATGGCATAATAGGACGCATCCGTTTCCACAACAAAAGGCTGAGCCGGATCAGGATGTCTCAATATGGGTGCACTGATGAAACAACTTTTCAAAGTCTGAAAGGCGTGTTCAGCCTCCTCTGACCAATGAAATTGCACTCCTTTTCGCAGAAGAAAAGTCATGGGTTGGATGATCTTTGAGAAATCCTTGATGAATCGGCGATAGAAATTAGAAAAACCAAGAAAACTCTGGAGACTCTTCACACTGGTAGGGGATTTCCAAAGAACAATGGCATCGGTTTTCTTTCTATCCATGCAGATTCCTCCTGGCCCAATCACATACCCCAAGAACTCTACTTCCTCTGTGTGAAAAAGGCACTTTTCCAGCTTAGCGTACAAGGCATGTCTGCTCAGTCTCTCCAGTACTGCCGTTACATGAGGCACATGTTGTTCCCGGGAAGCAGAGTATATTAAAATGTCATCAATGTATACCATGCAGCATACATCCAATAAGCCCCTCAGCACATCGTCCATAAAGTATTGGAATGCGGCGGGGGCGTTGCAGAGACCAAAAGGCATTACCTGGTACTCATACAACCCGTACTTTGTGCGGAAGGCTGTCTTCCATTCATCCCCCCGCCTCATTCGCACCAAATGGTAGGCCCCTCTAAGATCCAGTTTCGTAAAGATGGTAGATCCTTTCAATTGATCGAGTAATACCGGAATCAAAGGTAATGGGTACCTGTTCTTTTTTGTGACCTTATTGATGGCTCTAAAGTCTATGCATGTGCGCAGACCACCTTCCCGTTTAGGGATGAAGAAAAGCGGCGACGACGCAGGGGAGGTAGTTTGTTGGCTTCCTTCTCGTCAAACATACCCTTAAACTTCTCATATTCTTCTGGAATGGGTCCAATGAAACATACAGAAGGAGTGCTACAACTAGAAGCTAATAGGGATGCAGGTGTTTCTTCCTTCGATAAATCCTTACTCAACTCTCGAGTGCAATGTTCCATACAGTAGGCAGAATTGAGAACTACAGTACGAGCTGCCCACTTCACCAGAGGATCATGTAAGGTAAGCCAAGGCATTCCCAAAATAAGCTTAAAGTGGGGGGCATCAATCAAATCAAACTGTATTGTTTCAAAATGTGTGGACCCAACCTGCATAGACAACTTCTGGGTATGGTAACATACAGGGCCGGAGGTCAAAGCAGTTCCGTCCACTGCCTTCACAGGCTCAGGTCTTTAATTTCTTAATACATTGAATACCCATCTCATATGCATATCTTTGATCCATAAAGTTTCCTGTGGCACCAGAATCCAAAAGGGCATGTACTTGAATGATTCCAAAACTCTGCATCTCCAATACTACACATACATTCATGTGAGCAACAGAAGTCTGTACCGTATTAGCCAATGTAGGGAAGACCTCGGAATTCTCCAGCTGCAAACAAGGGGTCTCCTGCTTATTTGCGCTCTTTAGTTTTCCGACGTCTCAGACTGATTTTCTATTGCAGAAGCCTTTTTTCCTCCGGAAAACTCTTTATATGAGGTTCTGGTTCTAGACTTACACTCCTTGATGAAATGACCAGGCTTTCCACAATACATGCATAGCTTTAATGTCCATCTTCTCTGTCTCTCTTCAGAATTGAGGGGCCCTCTAATTCCCCCCACTTGCATGGGTTCCACTGCTTCTGAGGACGGAGGACGTTCCTCCGCACTTGGTTTTGTTCGCATAAACAACATCCTGGAATCAGACCTCTGTTTATCTCCCTTCCTCTCCTGAAGGCGATGATCTAATTGAACGGTCAAGTCTATCAACTCATCACAAGTCGACGGCATATTCACTACCTGAGCTAACACATCTTTCAGTTCACCTCTCAGGCCCTGGTAGAATAATGAAGTTCTTTTCTCAACTGGCCACTCAGTTTCTACAACCAACCTATTAAATGAGGTGATATATGTGAGTAGGTCCTGTGCACCCTGTTTCAATGTTATTAGCTCTCTATCTAAGGTCAGTTGATGTGCCTTCCTATCAAAGAGCTTACGCATCTCGTCACAAAAGTTATCAAAATTACGCAGCACTGGATCATTCCTTTCCATCAATGGAAAGGACCAGCTAGCCGCATTGCCCCCCAGATATGACATAACGAATGCTGTCTTAGCTTGATCATCTGGGAAGACAGCGGGTTTACACATAAAGTGCAGTTTGCATTGTCCCAAGAAGGTGCCAAACTTCTTCGGGTCTCCAAAATATCGTTCTGGAGGAGCCAAGGGAAGCTGCAATGGTTGTATAACCTGAATGGTAGATGGCCCAGACCCCCCTGGTTGTACCTGTGTAGTGTCATGTGTTTGAGGAGGAGGAAGAGTCCAACTCTTTATATAAGGAGTACCTCGAGTGCCCGTCGGACTAGCTCGGGAAATACCAGCTACCTCCCTACGAAGTGTACCTAACTCATTCCGTAGTTCTGAATTTTCTCCCCTAAAAGCATCCACCTCCATCCTCAAGGCAGTCAGAGTTTCCAACACTGATGTCAAAACAGTGTTAGTGTCCATCGCTCAGGCTGCACATAACCTTGGGCTTGTCACTCTGTCAGAAACCATACAGATGCACTAACCTGTAGCAAGGTACAGCAGGAGCGATGTCCGACGTTATGTCTCCCTATCCCCTGCAATGGCACACCCCGGGTGTGATAGATCAACACCTCTAGGCGTAACACCGCCAGGGAAGGGGAAAAATGGATAAAAGAAACAATAAAGTGCAGCTGGTCAAAATAAAGTAGCAGATAACTTCGGATATCTGTGCGAAGTATTATTCTCTGATCTCTGGTTATAGACCCTGCAGAGGGAGAGACAAGGTGTCATTCATACATTCCATACCTCTAAATAGATCAATATATATATGTGTATGGAATACAACTTACAGTTTAAATAGCCGCCAGAATCTCCTAGTAACCATTCAAAACAGGAAAAGAATAAAGCATAAAAGAAAGAAAAGGTTCTATAGGTAGCAAGGCACTCAATAGACTATGAGTGTAGTCCCAGTAGATCCTTTTGCAACTAGAACAATCTCTTCTTTAGTCTTCTGCAAACTTATCGTTCCTTGACGTTGCAGAATCTTCTGTTAATTCACAAAAGGATTCTAATCTCAACAAGTCTTGGATTTCTTAGTCTCACTCCTTTAGAACAAGAATGTTTCCAAACGTTAATACCAAAACCATGTCTGAATTCAGAGTTTGTAACAAGTTCAAAAAGCAAAAAATAAATTCCCCAAGTCCAGGATGAATTTAAAACTGTTCGACTTTTCTTTTACAGGCAAAATAGAGCAACCGCTCTTCTTCCGATACAGCGCGAGTGAACACGCACTGTTAACAAAAACAAAGGCGCCTACCGTGAAGCCGTTTCTTCCAAGACAATGAGCGTCCAACTCAGTTCAGTGAAGAACGATGCCTGCCTCAGATCCCAGCGCGTTCAGTGCGCGATCTTGGCTAAGCATTAACGCTCTCCCAGCTTACCGGCTTCGTCTCACGCCAGGAAGTCCAGGAATGGCGAATCAAAGCGGGAAACAAGAAAAAACGAAGAAACTCCGTCGTGTTGCACAAGGCGCTGCTAGAGCTGCAAACAAACACAGCTTACTCCTAGGATCAGGTGACAAGCACCGGACTGCTGCTAGAGGAGGAGTATAAGTGTAGACTGATAGAAAGTGTGAAAGGACATCCGCCCCCAAGCATTCTGGGCTCTGTAGTTTTCACCATTCACACTCTACTTTCCTTCATTCAGACAACCCAGGATACGATGTGACAGATTGGCTATAGTGGAGTCTCCACTTTCTCTCTGCCTTACGAAGGGCTTGCTTCTTTTGTTTCAGGGAGGCGTCAAACCAAGGCGCTCCTCTCCCTTTGTTTTTGTGCTCTCCAACTGCTCAGGGACAAGTTTGTCCAGGGCGGCGAGTATCGAGGTATTTAAGATCCTAACATCATGGTCCAGATCTATGCCATTCATATTGGGGGGGGGGGTGAGGGAGAGCAGGGTTGAAAAATGATCTGACCAGATGCATGAGCTTATCTCCGTGACTTCAGTGTTAGGTAAGGAAGACCAAACAAGGTCCAGTGTATGGCCTTTCAAGTGAGTAGGACCCACCACTAGCTGTCGCAGATTAAGCAGCGAGAGGTTAGCCTCAAACTCAGTCTCCGTGGGGCCTCTGGGTACCTTGTCCCAGTGGTAATTGAAATCGCCAACCACCAAAAGGGACTTATATCTGGTGGCCAAGTCCGTTAGAAGCTCAAAAAAGACGTCATTGAAATCCGGAGAGCTTTGTGGCGGGCGGTAGACCACTATTATTGTGATACATGAGGATTTCAATGAGACTTTTATCCCTAACAGCTCTGCACTGGCACAATTTTGTGCTATGATCTCTTTCACTACGAGACATTTCTTAAACAAAAGGGCCACACCCCCTCCTTTACAATCATTTGGGCTACATTGGGCTACATTTGGGCTCTAACATATATATAGCCCAATGTATATTGTTTTAAAGTTAATTTTCTCAGCAACTACTGAACAGATTTACACCATTCAAAGAAAAGCGTAATCTGCGAGCCGGACTCTACCTTTCTACCACATTTCTTATAAATCTATTCAGCCGTTCGAGCTGTAGCCGTGTCTAAACGTCCTATGGAAAATAACATGGGGAAAACATGTTTTGGGACCCCCTTTTATCTCAGCCCCCACTTGACGAATCCTCCCCAAACTTTCAGGGAAGGAGCGGAGCGGAGCAGGACATCTTCTTTGAGAAATTCGCAAAGATTCGTCCACCGGCGCCAAAGTTATTCTCAATAGAATGTTGCGGATTTCCTATGAAAACTAGGTCCTAACTACTGTCATTGGGCTATAGTTGGGCTACATCTGGCTGATATTTGGGCTACATTTGGTTTTTTTTGTCTCTGGTGGCCATCTTTGGGCTACATTGGGCTACATTTGGGCTCTAACATATATATAGCCCAATGTAGCCCAATATATATTTTTTCAATGTTAATTTTCTCAGCAACTACTGAACAGATTTACACCATTCAAAGAAAAGCGTAATCTGCGAGCCGGACTCTACCTTTCTACCAAATTTCTTATAAATCCATTCAGCCGTTCGAGCTGTAGCCGTGTCTAAACGTCCTATGGAAAATAACATGGGGAAAACACGTTTTGGGGCCCTCCTTTTATCTCAGCCCCCACTTGACGAATCCCCCCAAACTTTCAGGGAAGGAGCGGAGCGGAGCAGGCCATCTTTTTCAGAAATTCGCAAAGATTCGTCCACCGGCGCCAAAGTTATTCTCAATAGAATGTTGCAGATTTCCTATGGAAACTAGGCCCTAACTATAACTACCTACTGGCGATCGCCAGTAGGTTATATATATATATATATATATATATATATATATATATATATATATATATATATATATATATATATATATATATATATATTCACTGAAAAAACCATAGGTTTCACACCAGTTATAGTTAGGAATTAGCATTTAAAAAACCTATTAAATTCACTGAAAAAAACATAGGTTTCACACCAGTTATAGTTAGCTGGAAATTTTACTGATATAAAACCATTGAAATTCCCACGTTATAGTTAGTCGGACTCACTATAACTTGCGCGTGCAATGCACTGCTGATGACATCACATATTACATCACTCATGACATGGTCAGTGACATCACTCATGACATCACTGATGACACCATCCTTGTAACACAGTGACAGACCTCCTTTCACTGTAAAGTAACCTTTGAAACACATATTCAAAAATAGAAACTAACATTAACAAAAAAGTGGATATACCCATACCAGTTACAACAACCAATTCAGTAATTTCACCATCTATATACAAATTCACACATTCACCAACAGTTTTATGTATTCACTCATACATATACTCACTCATCATATGTAGTGATACCCCTATTCATTCTGTTACACACTGACAGTCATCAAAAACTTACTCATACATATACTCACACATGCAAATAAACTAATAAACATCCATTTATTTGCATATACAACTATACACACATTAGCACATTACTTCTAAGGAAACTTACATATACTTACTCTCTTAAACAATCACTTATAGAAACACATACTTATTTAAACAGGAACTCTTTCAATCTCTCACTCTCACATATACTTACTTATATACATCAATTCTCATATATACAAGATTAAAACATATGTAGTTACTCATAAAGACACTAGTGAGAGAGGCATTCACTCTCTAACACACACATATACACACTCATCCACCCATACAATCCTACACAAATGCTGTCTTCAAAACACATACAAACAGTGAGTCAGTCATTGATGCATCTATGTGCTAAGTAACAGCCCCACCAAACCATACAGACACTCATACTGATACTAAAAAAACATCTAATAACCCATATACACACACATGTAGCTACTCACCAACCCATGCAGCCACTTATACACAAAGTAAAACACTGATACATATATTTAAATATTTAAACATTACTCGCTAATATATGTATTCACTAAGATACACTTAATAAGCCAGTTAACCAATCAATTTTTTTTTAAAAAACAAACATTTAGACACTTATTTAAACATTTATTCTTCCATCGACCTTAACATATACATATATAAAACATATTTATTTTTCAGAAAGGCACATATTCATTGGATGGTGTCATCAGTGATGTCATGAGTGATGTCATCAGTGATGTCATGAGTGATGTCACTGACCATGTCATGAGTGATGTAATATGTGATGTCATCAGCAGTGCATTGCACGCGCAAGTTATAGTGAGTCCGACTAACTATAACGTGGGAATTTCAATGGTTTTATATCAGTAAAATTTCCAGCTAACTATAACTGGTGTGAAACCTATGTTTTTTTCAGTGAATTTAATAGGTTTTTTAAATGCTAATTCCTAACTATAACTGGTGTGAAACCTATGGTTTTTTCAGTGAATTTCATAGGTTTTTTAAATGCTAATTCCTAACTATAACTGGTGTGAAACCTATGGTTTTTTCAGTGAATTTCATAGGTTTTTTTAATACTAATTTTTAACTTTTTGTAGGGCTTCATACCTATGTACGTTTTATTGAATTTCTAAGCTTATTTTTTCGCAAATGTCTTTAGCTGAGAAAGGTATGTTTTTCTAAAAATGAACCCTATAATGTATATTAAGATACTATTTTTATTTTAAAATAGTTTTTTCCTTTTTTTTTATATTTGACTCTGGAGCGCTCCCGGTGCGCATACCGATAAACGCCCGGGTGCGCGCACCGTCAGCGCACCAACAAAAAAAAAGAAAAAAAAAATAATGAAGGAGTGACCATAAGGAATGGGGACAGAGAGAGTGGTGTTAAGAGAAAGAGAGCTAAAGGGAGGAACACAGAGGGACTGTGTAATAGATAGTAAGACAGATAAAAAGTGTAAGAGGAAATAACTGAGAAAAAAAAATGAATAAGGGAGCAAAAGAAAAGAAGAAATAGGAAGAAGACTAAAGCAGAGGTTCTGGGAGAATGTAAATGGATGATGAAAGTAAAAGGAAGGACAGTTAAGCATGTGAATGACAGGTAGTGACGGAATGAGAGAAAAGGAATAGTAGTGATGGAGGGAAAGTAAATAGCAGTGAATATAAGCAAAGAGGGGTGAAACAGGGTACATGTAAGTGAATAAGGGTAAGACATGGGGAATAATAGAGCAAAAGAAGAAAGAGAGTAAAAGAAGGAGTGTCACAAAGGAACTAAGTGAACCAGTAAAAAAGGTAAGTGAAGGAGTGTGCATAGACAGAGGTACTGAAAGAAGTTGAATGTGGTAGGAAGTAAACATGGAAGAAAAGAATAAGTGAGAAAAGCAAAGTAAGGAAACAGGGGTGAGGTAGGGTGAGAGAAAAATAGTGAAAATAAAACCAAAGGTGATAACAAAAAAGATTTTGTAAACACACTTACCATATAATCAATGCAAACTTGTATCTGTGAAAGATAAAAGAAAAAACACGTTATAATTACTTAAAAATATATAATAAAATAGAAGCAACAGTTCATGAGGTTTAAAAATCTACAAAAGTTTACTAAGAAATGAAGCAATAGTGAAGGATACAAAAACAGAAAGAAAGTAATGTAGAAAGAGAAAAAAAAAGGAAAAAGAAATAGAAAGAAAACAAATTCCTAAAGATAAATAAGATACTAAAAGAATGTAAGATATCAAATCAAAATCAGTAAAGATAAGAAAATAAAAGAAAAATGAGTGAAAAGGAGAGAAGTCTGATTGAGAAACTATAAATAAAAAAGAGGAATAGAAGATGATTGAGAGTGAGTGAAGTGAAGTCACAGAGTGAAGGGATGAAAGGAATGAAGTTAGTATAGAACGATGGATAAAACAGGAGTGAGAGAGTAAGTACACAGAAAGACAAAAGGAAGAACTAAGTGAACTACAGTACAATGGGTGCGAAAGAAAAAAAAATGGAGAAAAAGAAAGAGAGGGTTAGGAAACTAAAGCAGTGGTACTGTGAGAATATGAAAAAGATAAAAAGTGGTGGAAGGAACAGAGGAAATGCAGACAGTTCCTATTAGATTGAGAAGTTGTGAATGAAGTGCACTAAAGAAACAGCGATGAAAAAAGAGTGTAAATTAGTAAAGAGAGGTAAATAAGGGTGAAAAAGAAAATGAGTGTAAGACAATGTGAACACAATATAAATTACACAATGCAAACTACACAATAACTTCTACAATATGTTACATTATTTATTTTTGCTGTTCTCAGAATATATTGAATTTCACTTAAATTAGTGAGATCAAAGTCTTCATCATATAACAGCGGGAAAAAAAAACACAATCTAAAAGATTGTGTTTAAAAAAAACCATTCAAACATACATCTCATATATGTACACTAATCTTTGATTCACTTACTTTTCCGTGAGACCAAATTGCAGATAGTGAAGGTCCTTTTGGTGGAAAAAAAGTCTGCTGTGCTCTATAACTTCCATTTCATCGACTTCCTATGAAAAAAGATCTTTTTTTTTTTTCAGTTTAATAAAGTTTTATTGAGCATAAGAGAAATGATACATCATAATTTCACAACATGAGATAACGCAAAGTCAATAGGAGATAATCATGAAAGAAATTTTTGAGATATGGAGAAGAAGAAACGAGGAAGTAAAAACATGTAATTGAAGAGAACCGTAAAGAAAAAGAAAGAAGAAAAAGAAGGAAAGAGAAAAAAGAGGAAGAAAGGAAGAGAAAGAAAGGAAGGGGTGTTAAGGGGGGGGAGAAGAGGATAAGAAGGTGGAGAAAGGTAGCCAGGTAAGATCAGATTTAATTTTTAAGGTGACAGATGAAGAAGAAGCAATAGCAATTCTATGCTCATCACACACAAAATTCCACCATGTCTGCACAGACAGTTTAGAGTTATCCTTCCAGCAAGACAAGATTACTTTGTATGCAGTTGCAATGAATAGGTCAAACAATTTTGCATTATAAGAATGTAAGTCCAAAACATCAGATAGAGAACCTAGAAGAATATGCAACGGTGAAAAAGGTTCAGAAAAATGAAAAATACGCATACAGTATTTCCAAACTGAATTCCAAAAGGTAATAACTTGTGGGCACTCAAATAAGAGGTGTTTAAGTGTGCCTGGGTGAGAGGAGCAAGATCAACAAAGGGGCGAGGAGGAGGGGGAGAATTTGGTAATGCTTACAGGGGTAAACAGAGCTCTATGGTAAAGAAAAAAAAGTGATTGAGTAATACGGGCCGAAACTGAAGTCTTAAACAGTTTGGACCATAACCGATCCCACTTATCAACAGATAGCGAGAAAGAGAAATCAGTTTCCCAAGCAACTTCAGTAACAGTTTTAGGTCTAGGACCAACATTCTCTAATAACATTTTATAAATCAGAGCCGCTTTGGGTATTTGTTGAGTGAACAAAGGGTATAGTGGGGTGGAAGGAGTAAGGGAAGGAAGGATATCAAACGCAGGGAGGGTAGATAGGTGAGACACAATGGCATTAGTAATAATATCAAATTCATTACGATACTGTACAGATAAATCAAACTTAGTTTGCATTTCATCAAATGAAATAATGGAGGAATCTGAAAAAAATTGATACACAAACATAATATCCTTTTCTTTCCAATACTTGAAGTAGAAAGATTTACCCTTGTATTTAAGATATTTGTTATACCAAATACTGGAGGAAAGAAAAATCTGTAAGGGCGATGAGTCTTTTGAAAAAATATTGTGTAGCAGTGTATGGGAATATTTCAACACAGGGTAGTGTGTCAAAAATGAACAGTTGGACATAAAAAGGGATTGTTGAAAAGTAAAGTCCTTTAACAAAGATCGCTCAATTGCAATCCATCTGGGTAATGGGGTATCAGTAAAATCAAACGCTAATGAAAAGGCTTGTTTTATTAAAAAGGCAGAATGGTACGATTGGAAGTCAGGGAAGCGAACCCCCCCTTCAGATTTAGGGCGTATCAGTTTAGGTAGGGAAATTCGGGGTCGCTTATTGTTCCATAAAAATTTAGAGCAGATGGAGTTTAGCTTATTAAAATACAATTTAGGAATTTTTGCAGGAAGCATGGAAACAGTGTATAGAATATGTGGAGAAATCATAATTTTGATGGTGTCTAAGCGACCCCACCATGAAAGGAAAAGAGGGGACCATGTCTGAAGGAGTGATTGAATTTTTTGAGTAAGGGAGGTAAATGTCAGTTTGAGTGTGTCACGGAGGGTGGAGGAGAACCAAATACCCAGGTATTTGATCTTGGAGGGACACCATGCAAAATCGGTTGAAGCAAACATATATTGATAGCAGGATGAGTTAAGGGGTAGGACTTCCGTTTTGGAGAGATTAAGTTTATAACCAGATACGGATGAATATGAGCGGACTTCTTCTAAAAATGGGGGAAGGGATGAGACAGGGTTAGCCATGTAGACCAGAACATCATCGGCATATGCCGAGATTTTTGTCTCAATCGAGGACTGTTTGAATCCCTGGATGAGGGGGTTAGAGCGGATTTTAATAAGGAAGGGCTCAAGGCAAAGAATAAAGAGTAATGGGGAGAGAGGACAGCCTTGTCTTGTCCCTCTAGATAAGGGGAAAAACTTCGAGAATTGATTATTAACAAAAACACTGGCACGGGGAGCAGAGTAAAGGAGTCTAACCAAGGAAATGAAGTGGGGGCCAAAACCAAACCATTGTAATGCCTTAAACATGAATTTCCAATTAATTCGATCAAACGCTTTCTCTGCGTCTAGTGAAAGGGCAGCTAGAGGGGCCTTGAAACGGTTACTGTGGGAAATAATATTGGCAAAAACACGGGCATTGTCTGCAGCAAGTCTACCCTTCACGAAGCCAACTTGATCGGTCGTGATTAGCAGAGGAATAAGGGATTCGAGGCGGGCTGCTAAAATTTTGGCAAAAATTTTACAGTCGTAATTAATAAGGGATATGGGGCGATAATTTTTGCATAGGGAATGGTCCTTGTCGGGTTTGGGAATGATGATTATGAGGGCATCCAAAAATGAGCCCGACGCTTTGGCATTTGCAATAAAGGAATTAAAAAGTTGTAAAAGGTGAGGAACAAAAATGGAATGCATGTTGGCATAGAATTCGATAGGGAGACCATCTGGACCAGGGGCTTTCGCTTTCTTAAGGGAAGTAATAGCCTTGAGTATTTCCTGAGGGGTAATGTCAGCTTCTAATTGCTGAAATTCAGTAGGAAGTGATGGAGGAGGAGGAAGGTCTTCGAAGAAACGGGAGAGATCCTCATCTCCAGGACGTGTATCATCTGTATATAGGAGTTTATAATAATTATGAAAGACCTGTGCAATATCCTCATCAGAGGAAACCTTTGTATTAGTGTCTTCATTAAGAATAGAGCCAATTGATTTGCGTTCAGATTTAATTTTAAGATAATTTGCCAACATTTTCCCCGCCTTATTTTGACCCCCATGAAATTTGGATTTGATCTTTAAAAGGGTGTTGCAAGCTTCAACTGTGGCAATTTGATTAAGTTCAGATTTGGCTTTGATAAGGTGAAGGAGAGCGTCAGGGTTCTTGGAAGAGAAGTAAGAATGTTCTAGGGTCTTAATGTTGGCGAGTTGGGCGGTGTATTTGTCCCTGTTGAGTTTCTTTTTCCTAGAAACATAAGAGATTGTAAAACCTCGCAACGCAGCTTTAAAAGCATCCCAATTGTTTGGAACTGATGTGTCTTGGGGTAAGTTGAGGGAGAAGTACTCAGAGATGAAACTTTTAACTTTAGACATGAAAACCGAATCAGAGAGAAGGAAAGTGTTAAACTTCCAACGATTGAATGAGGTGGTAGTGTGGGAGAGGTCAAAAGTGGCATATACAGGTGCATGGTCCGAAAGGAAAATGGAACCAATTTCAGATTTCTGAAGCGCAGGGAGAAGAGATTTACTGATTAGAATATAATCAATTCTGGACCTGGTATGGTGTACATTAGAGTAGAATGTATATTCGAGTGAATCAGGATTACATGTTTTCCACACGTCAAAAAGGGGACGGGAGGCAATTGCAGATTGGAAAGCTTTATGAGTCTTATCCGGTTGGAATTTGGATGAGGATAGTCTATCCAAAAAGGGGTCCAACCATTGGTTAAGGTCGCCAGCTATGACAACATTAGGGCAGTCAATAGATGAAATGAGAATTTTAATATCATTCCAAAATTTAGGGTCAGGACGGACAGGACCATAGATATTTAGGAGCACCATAGTTTTGCTTTGTATAGACACTTTTGACATAACCCAACGACCCTCAGCATCCGACTGAGAGGATAAAATTTGAACATCTAGACCTTTACGGAATAAAATAGCAACACCCCCTTTTTTATCAATCGCAGGAGAAAACACCACTTGACCCACCCAAGCCCTCTTAAGTTTCAGCGATTCGACATCTGTACAATGCGTTTCTTGGAGAAAAGCAATCTGAGCATTCAACTTGGATAAGTGGGACAATACCTTTTGACGTTTAACTGGGTTGCCGAGACCACGAACATTCCACGTTACGAAGTTACACATGATGGGAGGTAAGGGAGGAGGGTAACAGTTGGGTCCAATACACTGCAGGTAGGGAACTAAATGGAGAGACAAGGAAGACAAACATGTTAGCAATACAAATCGGGTAAATATAGGAAAACAAAATATGAAGTAGCATCACAATCCATAAAGAGAGGGAGGAGTAACCATGAGGAGCACTAGAGACTACAAGAAGAAAGACAAGAAGGGAAACAAAGAAGAGAACTGAACATGAATGAGCAAGGAACATGCAACAATGGCCTGTGAAAGGGGAGAGAAAGAGAAAAGAAGAAAAGAGAAGGAAACAGCTAAGAAACAGATCAAGGCAAAGATGCCAGACCTGAGAAGTAAGAGAAGCTCTAAGTAAAGGAAGCATGGAGACGCCAACGCGGGCGCCTAGCCAACAGAGCAAGGAAAACGCGGGAAAATAGGCAAGATATATTCGATAGAAAGTGAAGATATAGCAAGACATGACAAGAAAGAAACCGGGACAAGGCCACAACAGTCGTCAAGACAATAGAAAAACGATTGCAAAAAGTAGAAGAAAATTAGTTTCAGTCATTGGTGTCCATCGTTGGTGAAGAGACGGTAAGAAGATAATCTCGAAGCTTCTGCGGATCATCAAAGGTACGGGAACGTCCATTATGGGTTATTTTGCAGAGACAAGGGTGAAGAATCCCATATTGGATGTTGAGATCCCTCATGCGAGGACGTAGATTAAGGAATTCCTTGCGACGTGCATTTGTAGCATTCGAGAGGTCCTGGGATATGTAGATGGTGTGGCCCGACCATATGAGGCGACGTTTTGCTCTTGCAGCTTTAAGGACAGTCATTAATTCGGTGAATTCCAGAAACAACAGGATGATACCTCTTGGTTTGGCCGGGTTGGACGTTGGTCGACCCAGACGGTGTGCACGCTGAATGTTCAGTGGGATAGATTCTGGTTGAAGATCCAAAAGCTCGTATAGGAGTTTGCGGACGAAGGTCACCATATCGCCCTCCCCAAGGGACTCCGGTACACCATAAATTCGGAGGTTATTTCGCCTGTTACGGTTTTCAAGGTCCTCAGTGTGTAGTTTCAGCTGCTGTATCTCCTTTTCGAGAAGAGGAATTTTTGTGGATACATCCTGGACGTCACTAATACGTTGTTCCAATTGCAGGACTTTGTTTTCCATGATAACCCACCTGTCTTCAATCTGCTTGAGCTTCTCATTAGTTGCCACCATAAAAGGCTGTAGGCCACGAACCTCTTCTAAAATAGAGTCCAGCACCGGGTTTTGAGAGGTGCGAATAGGGGACGGAGGGTCATTCTTGAGGCGTTTTGGTTTTGTTCCGGTGACAGACGCTCTCGCATGTCCTGCGTCCTGAGACATGTTGCCAACAGAGGGGCAAACTAGGAGGACCGCAGGAAGAGAAGCTAATTCAAATATGTAAAGTAGTAAGACCCTAACAGTAAATAGGTAAAGAGTACTTGTTGAAAGAGATCCTGGGCGGGGTAACAGGCAGCACTGGAGAAGCACTAACTATTAATCCATATGACAGGTGTCAAGAGGCAGCAAAAATCAGAAATTCACAGCCAAATAGCCAACTAGAAATAAAGTGGAGAAGAAAGCAGCATAGCGTCCATGTGGAATGGAAACATATGGTTCATTCAGTGAGCAGCGGAGGGTTAATGGTGACAGAAACGGAGGTATCTCGCATGTGCGCAGGTATCACCTCAAAATGGCCGCCGAGAGGTATAACTAGTAGCAATAGAGAGGCTGAGGAGAGCTCTGGCGCCAATGGTCATATAAATGTAGAGGAGACATGATGCGCAATAGTTAGGACATACCTTGGCTAAAGACGACCTGTGGCAGCAATATATGAGCAGGGATATTGCTGGAACCGCCAGAAAAAACGGAACGCGAGCGCGACGGCACAAAATGGCGGCCGCTCGCGTCCCTGAATTCAGACCAGAAGCTGCAGCTTAAAAAGATGTCAAAACGGCAATTTCAGACGCCGCCGTCGCTCGTAAAGCACGGGGACCATGTTCCGCCGTGCGTGAACAGCTATTCCCGGTGTCCGTGGGAGGAATGGAAGCAGAAATCCAGGGATGACTCCCGCGTCGTCACGGAGCTCAGCCGGGCAGCGCCATCACACGCCGGCGCGTAAGCCACGCCCCCCCTATGAAAAAAGATCTAACAACATCATATCTTACACTTTCCTCACGGCCAATTTGTGTCAGATATATCAGTATTTTTTACTTTGAGATCCACTTAAAGTATCTACATGAGATTGCAGATAGTGAAGGTCCTTTTGGTGGAAAAAAAGTCTGCTGTGCTCTATAACTTCGACTCCATCCATTTTCAGATTTTAAGTAGCATGTATAATGTCCTGAGGTTGTCGAAGATCCATCATGATAAATAATAGCTTCAGTTGTAAAGGTTCTTCCTGAAATTGATAACTGAGAAGCTACAAAATTTTTAATAGAAGTTGTCAATTTAGTTCCATCAGGTCTACATTGTTGGAAAACTAAAATGATATACTGACCATAACTTTGTATAAATAATGTGGATACCATTGGATAGTTACATTGGTTACACACCATATTATGATCTGCTGCTTTAACTAGATTTTTAAATGACACTGATTTACAGTCTGGTAAAGTCAAATATATAAATCTTTCAGTGTCTATTCTAGTAGTACTTGATGAACTACAATTGTGGCAGTCATGCTGCCATTGATAAGAAAGACTGAAAAGATTATCTACATCTACACCTTCATCTTCCAAAACACCAAACATATACATTAAAAATTCCTGACAATCCTGCTGAATGTTCTGTGAAAATTTATCTTGACCAGAACACATATCTAAAATATTTCGAATTTCTGTTACACTTTCTATTTCTGCTGTACCACTGCTACATTTCTCAAACACAGAATTCAATAAACCACACAATCTTTGATCCCGATTTTCAACAATCTGTTCTTGTAAACTTTTAAGAAAAAAAACAACATTAATCACTACATTAGCATAGCAGTTGACACCAGAACTATTTTCAAACTGAAATCCAACAACATTTTCTCCACAATTCTTTTTCTTCCTGTTTTCAATTACAGTTTTCTCTACTTTTTGTCTTTTTGCAACTACCTCACTACAATTATCCTCATTTCTTCTTTTTCGGCCTACCACACGTTTTTCAAACAGAGGATATTGAGGCAAATGTGGAGCATATTCTCTTCTTAATCTATTGTATTCTTTAACACAATCTAGATCTGCAGAAATCTTTGTCTCATCACACGCAATCAAGTACAATCCTGATAAAGTTCTGACTCGTGATAATGCCACATATGCCATACCTTCTTTAAACACAGATCTTCCAATGTTCACTAAAGCACCATCTACACTTAAACCTTGAGATTTATGAATTGTCACTGCATACGCCAAACAAACAGGAAACTGTTTTCGGCGAACATATAAGTCTTTTACAAGTAAAAATCTAGCAGAACAACGACTTATTTGTTGTACTTGTTCAATGCCATCAAATTTTATTTTTAAAAATTCAATTCCATCTCTATTTCTGTAATTCACAAAATCAACAACATAACCCATTGCTCCATTTACCAGACCTCTTTCAACATTTAAATTCCTTCTCAAAATGATACGACAATTTAAACACACATTCAGAGTCTTTTCAAAACCAGCTGTTTTTGAAATACTTTTCTCCAATGAATCCAATTTAGTTTTCAAATTTTCAGACAAAACAATTGTTGCACCCATATGCTCTATTTTATCTATTGCTTCCAGTTTCACAATCTCTTCATTTTCTAACTCTAACATTTTCTTGTTGAAGATGGAACATTCTTGCAGAGTTGGCATCAAACATATCCCAGATTTCTTCTCAGTCATTTTTTTAAAAATATTCTCTGGAACAATGTTTTCATTTGGATACAAATTTGAAATTAATCGACTATGCAAAGCTTTTTTCCCAAGCTCAGTCACTTTTCCAATTCTTACATCTTGTAGAATATTTTTATAATCTTCATCCTTGGCCTGTCGCATATTTTGAACCAGTTCAGCATATTTAAAATTTAGCCATATATTAACATTTCCAATGCTTCCAAGGGACTTCCTGGTATCTTCATGTGTAAGCATTTTAAACACTGGTTGTCCTTTTACTGGAGTCAACTGCAATAGATCTCCAAAAACAATAATGTGTTTTCCTCCAAATAACACATCATACTCTGTTTTAAGAATTCCTTGCATTCTCAAATGCACAAAAGCAAGCATTAGATTTGAGACCATGCTTACTTCATCAATGATAAGAAGTTTCATTTTCTTCAAGACTCTTGAAACTTCAGAACACGCATCTCCAGATAACTTGTTGTAATGCAATTTATTATCATGTTCAACTGGCAGCATCAATAAACGATGTAGAGTAATCCCTTTAATGTTATGTGCTGCCAGACCAGTTGGAGCAGTTACAACACAAGACAGTGGTGAATCTGTCCTTTTCTGCAGATAACTTGCAATGGCTTTAATTAGAAAACTTTTTCCTGTCCCCGCTTCTCCACTTACGTACAGTCGGACAGGGTCAAACGATATACATGAGCACTCTTTTTCCTCATGTCTGAATCCATGTTCAATCTGCTCTATGACTTCATCATATATCTTTTTCTGCTCAATGTTTAGTTGCTTTACCAAATCTTCTAAGTTAACTCCATCCTCTTGAGCTTGTTCCATAGCTCTTTCCATTTAATTTATTTAAACAATAATTACATATACGCTGATCCAAACTCAAATCAAACGTATTCTCCACCAACAAATAACTTACAAAATCCTTCCATTCACTATTATTATTTTCCAATTCACTTTTTGCATATAAATCAACTAACCTAGTCTGAATTTTATAATGAGTCCGTCGACAACACACACAAGTTAAATTAGGCCTTTCACTTGCTTTCACCTTAAACTTGATAATTTCCTCATCAAACTTTTCAATACTTGAAATCTGTCCATTATCTTCTGCATTACCATCCATTACTATATCTATTTCTACACTGTCCTCTTTGTTCCCAAAATAACAAAACTCAATTTCTTCACAAATAGTCTTCACATCCACTTCAGATCCATGCAAAAGAGCACTGTTTAATGCTTCTAATGTCCTCACTGTTTAAGCTTAAGTGCGGGACTTTTTGCATAATACAACTTTCTCACTAATTTCCTCACGTTATTATGATGCACTGCTAACATCCTAAAATGATGAAAAACACTCCGACAAACTTTTCTAGAAAGACAAGCTAGTGAATGCCCATGCAAACCTGTGCTTTCTCTCACTCTACAAGGATCTAACTCTTGCAGGATCTTCATTTTTTGTTTGAGACTTTTATTACTATATGTACGTAAGAAATTTCTAAGCAAATCGATTGATTCCTGTCGCACACTACAAATACTACTGCATTTCCATGTGTACACTGGACCCTTAGTACGTCTCCCTAAAACTTCATCAGCTAACACCTCTTCTGCATCTCTAGATACAAGTTTCTCTTTTTCCATCAGACAACCATCTTTCACTTCATATCCTCGACCACTGGTGTCAACTGTATGCACCAAATCATTTTCCTGAAAGTAACTCTCCTCATTGAAAAAAGGCTCAGAACTTGAACTATGTATCCATTCACCAGAAAATACTTCACAAAAATTACTCCGATTAATAATTCTTTTCCATCTACTGTTCGATTTGAAAACATCAATGGCCTTATTAAGTATCCTAATTCTATTGATTATTAAAATAAATAATTTTTTCTTAACTTCAAAAGCCTGATCAACAATCTTTTCTACACTTTTCTTTTTCTTGTAAAAAGGAGCTCTCAGTTTACTTTTCCTATCATTTTTTAGCAAATTTAAAACTACCCTATTGCGAAACATTCGCCTACGAATGTCCCTAAAAAGATTTACCCTTCTATTGCTATCCATTCTCTTCTCTCCTGCTCCAATTGAGACATTTTTTGTGGGCCTCTCCTTCCTTTTTAGATTTGTTGACTTTTTCTGTATATTCACATTAGCAATATCATTTTTTTTTCTACGACATATGTTGCGAAGAAAAGACTTAATTGGCTTACCAGAAACTTTTCTGGTGTTTTTTGAAGTAGTTGTTGAAGAGGATTCCATAAACTCTGTTGTTGATGTTCTCCTTTTCCGTATGGTATTTTTGATAATTCTTTGCCTTGAAGGCATTTTTGCTTGCTTTTCAGAAGTTGATTTGAATCTGTTGTTCTGTTAAAAAAACACATGAAAGACCACTATTAGTAAACAACAAAGTAATGTTAAAAAGCAAACAATATAAACAATAAATTGCAACATATTTAAGTTTATACAATAGCAACTCAGGGCCTTATTTATAAAGGCCTTGCGCCACCAGTGCGTCACTTATTACCCATGTTTAAAGTGATGCATCAGCTGCACAAGGCAATCATAAAAAAGGCCAAATGCAAATATCAATCAATTGAACCCCAAAATCGATTTTGAATAACATGAAAGAAACACTGCGCAGAACCTATCTACAACCACTCAATATCAGCAAACAAAGTCAAGGCCTCATTTATAAAGTCCTTGCACCACCAGTGCGTCACTTATTACCCATGTTTAAAGTGATGCATCAGCTGCACAAGGCAATCATAAAAAAGGGCCAAATGCAAATACCAATCAATTGCACCCCAAAATCGATTTTTGAATAACATGTAAGAATCACTGCGCAGAACCTATGTACAACCACTCAATATCAGCAAACAAAGTCAGGGCCTTATTTATAAAGGCCTTGCGCCACCAGTGCGTCACTTATTACCCATATATAAAATGATGCACCAGTTGCACAAGGCAATCATAAAAAAGGGCCAAATGCAAATACCAATCAATTGCACCCAAAAATCGATTTTTGAATAACATGAAAGAAACACTGCGCAGAACCTATCTACAACCACTCAATATCAGCAAACAAAGTCAGGGCCTTATTTATAAAGGCCTTGCGCCACCAGTGCGTCACTTATTACCCATGTTTAAAGTGATGCATCAGCTGCACAAGGCAATCATAAAAAAGGGCCAAATGCAAATTCCAATCAATTGCACCCAAAAATCGATTTTTCAATAACATGTAAGAATCACTGCGCAGAACCTATGTACAACCACTCAATATCAGCAAACAAAGTCAGGGCCTTATTTATAAAGGCCTTGCGCCACCAGTGCGTCACTTATTACCCATGTATAAAATGATGCACCAGTTGCACAAGGCAATCATAAAAAAGGGCCAAATGCAAATACCAATCAATTGCACCCAAAAATCGATTTTTGAATAACATGTAAGAATCACTGCGCAGAACCTATGTACAACCACTCAATATCAGCAAACAAAGTCAGGGCCTTATTTATAAAGGCCTTGCGCCACCAGTGCGTCACTTATTACCCATGTTTAAAGTGATGCATCAGCTGCACAAGGCAATCATAAAAAAGGGCCAAATGCAAATTCCAATCAATTGCACCCAAAAATCGATTTTTGAATAACATGTAAGAATCACTGAGCAGAACCTATGTACAACCACTCAATATCAGCAAACAAAGTCAGGGCTTTATTTATAAAGGCCTTATGCCACCAGTGCGTCACTTATTACCCATGTATAAAATGATGCACCAGTTGCACAAGGCAATCATAAAAAAGGACCAAATGCAAATACCAATCAATTGCACCCAAAAATCGATTTTTGAATAACATAAAAGAAACACTGCGCAGAACCTATGTACAACCACTCAATATCATCAAACAAAGTCAGGGCCTTATTTATAAAGGCCTTGCGCCACCAGTGCGTCACTTATTACCCATGTTTAAAGTGATGCATCAGCTGCACAAGGAAATCATAAAAAAGGGCCAAATGCAAATACCAACCAATTGCACCCAAAAATCGATTTTTGAATAACATGAAAGAAACACTGCGCAGAACCTATCTACAACCACTCAATATGAGCAAACAAAGTCAGGGCCTTATTTATAAAGGCCTTGCACCACCAGTGCGTCACTTATTACCCATGTTTAAAGTGATGCATCAGCTGCACAAGGCAATCATAAAAAAGGACCAAATGCAAATTCTAATCAATTGCACCCAAAAATCGATTTTTGAATAACATGTAAGAATCACTGTGCAGAACCTATGTACAACCACTCAATATCAGCAAACAAAGTCAGGGCCTTATTTATAAAGGCCTTGCGCCACCAGTGCGTCACTTATTACCCATGTATAAAATGATGCACCAGTTGCACAAGGCAATCATAAAAAAGGGCCAAATGCAAATACCAATCAATTGCACCCAAAAATCGATTTTTGAATAACATGAAAGAAACACTGCGCAGAACCTATCTACAACCACTCAATATCAGCAAACAAAGTCAGGGCCTTATTTATGAAGGTCTTGCGCCACCACTGCGTCACTTATTACCCATGTTTAAAGTGATGCATCAGCTGCACAAGGCAATCATAAAAAAGGGCCAAATGCAAATAGCAATCAATTGCACCCAAAAATCGATTTTTGAATAACATGTAAGAAACACTGCACAGAACCTATGTACAACCACTCAATATCAGCAAACAAAGTCAGGGCCTTATTTATAAAAGCCTTGCGCCACCAGTGAGTCACTTATAACCCATATTTAAAGTGATGCATCAGCTGCACAAAGCAATCATAAAAAAGGGCCAAATGCAAATACCAATCAATTGCACCCAAAAATCGATTTTTGAATAACATGTAAGAATCACTGCGCAGAACCTATGTACAACCACTCAATATCAGCAAACAAAGTCAGGGCCTTATTTATAAAGGCCTTGCGCCACCAGTGCGTCACTTATTACCCATGTTTAAAGTGATGCATCAGCTGCACAAGGCAATCATAAAAAAGGGCCAAATGCAAATTCCAATCAATTGCACCCAAAAATTGATTTTTCAATAACATGTAAGAATCACTGCGCAGAACCTATGTACAACCACTCAATATCAGCAAACAAAGTCAGGGCCTTATTTATAAAGGCCTTGCGCCACCAGTGCGTCACTTATTACCCATGTATAAAATGATGCACCAGTTGCACAAGGCAATCATAAAAAAGGGCCAAATGCAAATACCAATCAATTGCACCCAAAAATCGATTTTTGAATAACATGTAAGAATCACTGCGCAGAACCTATGTACAACCACTCAATATCAGCAAACAAAGTCAGGGCCTTATTTATAAAGGCCTTGCGCCACCAGTGCGTCACTTATTACCCATGTTTAAAGTGATGCATCAGCTGCACAAGGCAATCATAAAAAAGGGCCAAATGCAAATTCCAATCAATTGCACCCAAAAATCGATTTTTGAATAACATGTAAGAATCACTGTGCAGAACCTATGTACAACCACTCAATATCAGCAAACAAAGTCAGGGCCTTATTTATAAAGGCCTTGCGCCACCAGTGCGTCACTTATTACCCATGTATAAAATGATGCACCAGTTGCACAAGGCAATCATAAAAAAGGGCCAAATGCAAATACCAATCAATTGCACCCAAAAATCGATTTTTGAATAACATGAAAGAAACACTGCGCAGAACCTATCTACAACCACTCAATATCAGCAAACAAAGTCAGGGCCTTATTTATGAAGGTCTTGCGCCACCACTGCGTCACTTATTACCCATGTTTAAAGTGATGCATCAGCTGCACAAGGCAATCATAAAAAAGGGCCAAATGCAAATAGCAATCAATTGCACCCAAAAATCGATTTTTGAATAACATGTAAGAAACACTGCGCAGAACCTATGTACAACCACTCAATATCAGCAAACAAAGTCAGGGCCTTATTTATAAAAGCCTTGCGCCACCAGTGAGTCACTTATTACCCATATTTAAAGTGATGCATCAGCTGCACAAAGCAATCATAAAAAAGGGCCAAATGCAAATACCAATCAATTGCACCCAAAAATCGATTTTTGAATAACATTTAAAAATTACTGCGCACAACCTATGTACAAGCACAGAATATCACTTTTGAAACATCACTGTTTCCCCAAAAACAAATCCTTTATCTTTCAAATGTTGATATCAAGCATTATCAAAAATCCAAAATCAAATCAACAGCAAACAAAGTCAGAGCCTTATTTATGAAGGCCTTGCGCCACCAGTGCATCACTTATTACCCATGTTTAAAGTGATGCATGAGCTGCACAAGGCAATCATAAAAAAGGGCCAAATGCAAATACCAATCAATTGCACCCAAAAATCGATTTTTGAATAACATGTAAGAATCACTGCGCAGAACCTATGTACAACCACTCAATATCAGCAAACAAAGTCAGGGCCTTATTTATAAAAGCCTTGCGCCACCAGTGAGTCACTTATTACCCATATTTAAAGTGATGCATCAGCTGCACAAAGCAATCATAAAAAAGGGCCAAATGCAAATACCAATCAATTGCACCCAAAAATCGATTTTTGAATAACATTTAAAAATTACTGCGCACAACCTATGTACAAGCACAGAATATCACTTTTGAAACATCACTGTTTCCCCAAAAACAAATCCTTTATCTTTCAAATGTTGATATCAAGCATTATCAAAAATCCAAAATCAAATCAACAGCAAACAAAGTCAGAGCCTTATTTATGAAGGCCTTGCGCCACCAGTGCATCACTTATTACCCATGTTTAAAGTGATGCATGAGCTGCACAAGGCAATCATAAAAAAGGGCCAAATGCAAATACCAATCAATTGCACCCAAAAATCGATTTTTCAATAACATATAAGAAACACAACACAGAACTTATATACTAGCATACCATTTGACTTCTAAAACATAACTATCTGCTTATAAATATTCTCCATAGAGTAAACAAGTCTCTATGTAAATTAAATAAATCATTACTTACCTTTACAAAAGCTTTGGAAGATTGAAAACAGTGTCAGACACACACACCAATTTCTCTTTAACAGAGCAAAAAGTGTGCACTCAATACACTGAAACCACAGACTGGCATAGAAAATCTCTAACTTTGTACACATATCCCTTAATTCAACCAATCAAAAGTTTTCCCTCACTATTTTGAAACCAACACCCTTCCCCCTCTCAGATCTTTCTATCTGTTTCCATAGCAACTCCCTCCTAACTGAACTCTCAGGTTCAAAAGTTTAATGTACAATGTTGCAAATTAACTCAGCAAGGCTGTTTGACCTCTCAATACACCAGCCTATCCAGAGTATTTTAGCTTTTAGTGATTTTTTTTAACCATTCAAATTGCTTCTTTAACACAACACAACCATGCACCCTAACTTTAAGTTTTCAACTATCTGAATCCACCAATCATTGCTTCTGATTCAAAAGCAGTGAAACTCCACAATAATTTTTTTGTAAACTCCTACTGTTCCAACTGCCATTTCATTCCCACACATCATCTGACTGCATCAGAACCATCTCTCATCATGTTTTCTGTCTGGATCCTTGGACACAGCTACATCCACTGGGCTCAAAGGTATGCAGATAGCAGACATTTTCACAACCTTGATTTATCAAATGTGGAAATCAAGTGGATTGGCCAGAGAGGATTAAAATGTCACCAATTGATACCATTGGTGAAAACCTTTATGCATTTGCCAAAACCAGACCTCTTAATAGTGCACTGTGGAGGAAATGATTTAGGCACTATGACTGGGGTTGGTCTGGAAATGCTTTTAAAGGACACCTTTGATCAATTAATGACACTCTTTCCACAAACTGCCTTGGTATTTTCTAATATATGCCAAAGACAGAAATGGAACTGGTCCAACCAATTTTGTCCACAATTTGAGAAAGCACGGAAACATGTGAATAAATCTGTTTCTGCTTACATGAGAGACTATGGAATGGGTTCAATATACAATAATAACTTGCGTTACAACATGCAAGACATCTACAGAGGAGATGGTGTGCACTTCTCAGATGAAGGGAATAGAATATTCCTCCTGAATTTAAGAATGTGCATTGGAACCTACTTGTAGGTACCTAAATCAACCACAAAACCCAAAAGCTCTTTTCAGAGCTACCCTACCTCTGATCATTCAAAACGTTTATCTTTTTCTAACTTTTTTCACTATTTTTCACCAAATTACGCTTTCCGGTACGCTTAAAGGTGCGCGCACCAGGCGCTCCCCCCGCGGAAAATGAAAGATTTTTTTTTTTTTTTTTAACCTTTATAGGCTTCCTAAGCCCCCCTCAGAAAACCTAGATGGTCAAAAAGTCTCTACCGTGCCCCCTTCTACCCATACCGAACATTGTTTACCCTCCATCTTGTGTCTCGATTGTACCGAAACACAAAATGGAGGACTCCCGTAACGCTGCCAGTGCGCGTAAAGGAGCGCGCACCAGTAAGCGCTCGATAAAAAAAGGTGGGAAAGCAATTTACAAAAAAAACACTAGAGACACTTTCATCAAATATAGAATAGGCCCTACTACATAGCAGTCCCTACCATTTACCCAAATTTGAAGGAATTCCATTGAGAAAATTATGCTGTAGGCCTGACTAAATATCCTGAGGTAAATTACATGACAAAAACACATATGAAATGTTAGAATTTACAACCAATTAAAAACTTTCTTTCATTTTCTACGACTATTTCCTGACGTTTCATTGGTTAAGTACAAGAATATATATAAAAGAAGAGAGGGAAACACAGCCATTTTGACTACTGCTTCCAGAAGTACATTTGAGAACAAATTACACTGACAACTTCACCTGATTTCTCCAAGGTAAATTGTTATTATGGAAGTATATTGTACACTTTAAGTTAATTTCAGAAAAAATATTCTGTTAGTTATATACTATCCCTCTGTAAAAATTATAGATAGAGATAGACTTCTCTGTAATAGTTATGGATTGAGTTAGGCTTCTCTGGTATACAGTACCCTAACTCTACTAATATAGTTAATTTGTATGCAATTTTCAGAAAGAAAATGGAAGGAGAAAATCAAGGAAATGTTACTTCTATCAAAATAAAGGAGGAAAAACAAGAAGACCAAAAAGATGAACTAGATTTCATGGATGACTCTTTGGATGAACAGTTAATAGAATGTTTGGAAGAAATGGAATCATGTACTTATAATTATGAGGAAATTCCGGACAATATTATGTTAGAAATTTTATTAAATTATGAAAAAGAATCAGAGGAATAAATTTATCTTTAATAATTTCAAATTGTTTCAGACAATATTCATTTTTATATGTAATTCATAAAGTATTACCAAAAATGTTTAAAATATAAAGTGAGACTTATATTATACTGTTCAACTATTTTTCTGTTACATAGTAAGTTTACTCATAGTTACTACCTTTCTCCCACTATATTATCTCATATGAATATTTTACACCTCATTTTCATAAGGGAGCAGGATAGACTACTCATGATCCCCTAGAAATTCTCAGGGAGTGCTTAAAAGATCTGTTTCTCCTTTCCAGACAGACTATGTTATGAATTCCATATACCACAAAAAATACAATAACAACATGCAAGATGTCTACAAAGAAGATGGTGAACATTAAATTTAAGTCTCTTCATTAGTACCTACATGTAGGTACATAAAATAAAAAAATTAAAAAAAAACAATTAATAAACATACAATTTTTTGAAGTGATTATTTTTCCATAGTACCCTCCTCGATACGCTCCCCCGTGCGCGTACCAGGCGCTTCCCCCGCGAAAATCGAAAAAAAAAAAAAAAAGGTGAGACCCCGCGGGGCCCTTTAATGGCCCCCACATCAAACCTAGGGGTACAGGGGGTGTCTACTCTGCCCCCTTATGGTCATTTCCCCCTTTGTTTTGGCCACCTCTCGTGTCTCGATCCTACCGAGACACAAGATGGCGGCCGCTCCGGACTGTTTAGAATGTTTACAGACAACTGAGAGCCAATCAGCTTCCTGCGCGCAAGTCGCGTGTCGCGCCTGGAGCGCTCTCCGGTGCGCGCACCGGAGAGCGCCTATAGATATATATATTTTTTTGAACCTAAATTACTCAAAATCCACTGGAGCACATATCTTGAGACATAGCAAAGGCACATCGGGCTACCAGTCCCTACAATTTTGTCAAGTTTGGTGGAAATCCATTCAGCCGTTCGGGCTAAAAGTGAAATCGACCGCCCTATGGAAATTAACATGGGGAAAACGCGTTTTGGGACCCCCCTTTTATCTCGGCCCCCGCTTGACGAATCCCCCCCAAACTTTCAAGGAAGGACCGGAGCTCGACGAGGCCATTTTCAGGAAATTTTCAGGCAGATTCGTCAACCGGTGCCAAAGTTATTCCAAATAGAATTTTGAGATTTAACATTGAAAAAAATCCTAACTATAACTACCTACTGGCGACCGCCAGTAGGTAATATATATATATATATATATATATATATATATATATATATATATATATATATATATATATATATATATATATATATTGACCATTTGAACCTACATTTAAAATAAAAAGAAGATTGTCATAAGAATCTGATGTATCATAAAAATAACATAAAAGGCTATACCTACCAAAAGCCCCAACACCATGACCAGATAACCAGTCAGTTGGCAGTGAAGAAGGTTCAATCATTTAATAAGCAAAATACTCTATAGAGGAGCCTCTCTGACCCTCACCCATCAGGTGTGCCGAGAAGACTGCTGGCTCATATTCAAACATTGAGTTATATACACTTTCGCCCACCCCATATCAATCCTGTAAAAGGAAAAACACCAGTTGGCCCCCAGGCTCCAGGAAGGGACCATATATGGCACAGCTTGGATAGGAACAAAGGCATAGCTATCTATTTCTGGGGAGGGCAGGAGGGGTGACTCTCTTTGGTCTCAGTAAAGTAAACAGGTTACCTTGAGCTGCTACCAGTAACTCAGATGAACAGGGAGCTTGAAAACAGCACGTGATTGCATCCCGTGCTCGAGGAAATGTGCTGAAAATAGCGTCTGTATGATTCTTGGCCTTCTCTTCTAGCAGCAGATTTACAGAGAAGGAAAAGAGGGTTTCTTCCTAGCAAAAAGACTTATATATCAAGCAGAAAGTATGCATATAGATACATCATGCTAACATAACATAGGTCCATTACCCCTTATGCACGGGAAATCTAATTTTTATCCCTCAAATCAGAAATCTGTTTCTTTTGGACTGTTGACTTTGATTTATAAGTGTTATTTGGTGCACCATACTGTATGTTTATAGTTTTGTAGTCCCTCTTTTTGGCCCACACCTTGACAGCAGGTGTTGATTTTGTGTGCACATCTTATGAATACTTTTATTTGAAAACTTTGGGGACATAGAGAAAAAGGTGCATGTTGTGCATGAGGTCCGCTGTCATATCTATGTTTCGATTATATATATATATATATATATATATATATATATATACATATATATATATATATATATATATATTCACAGAAAAAACCATAGGTTATAGACCATATATAGTTAGGAATTTGCATTTACAAAACCTTGAAAATTCAATGAAAAAACCATAGGTTATAGACCATATATAGTTAGGGATTAGCATTTAAAAAACCTTATTTTATTTGCACAAAACCATTGAAATTCCATATATAGTTAGTTGCACTAACTATATATCGCGGACCCGCAATCCACTGCTAATGATGTCACATATTACATCATTCATGACATGGTCAGTGACATCACTGATGACATCACTGATGACATCTCAAATGACATCACTGATGACATCACTGATGACAACACCCAGTGACTGTATGTTTCTGTAAAGTTAAAATATGTCTTACATATTGAAGAATGAGTGGATGTATAAGTGTCTGGATGAAGGATTTAGTAGGTGCATGACTGACTGTATGAGAGAATGATTAAATGTGTCTCACTGAGTGCATGGGTTAGTGATTAAAGTGTCTTAATTTGGCAATCATTATTTATGTTGTTCTGTAAACTGCTGCATGTTTAAATCAGTAGCTATATCAGAAACTATATGGGTTATTGAATGGTTGCCCAAGTATTTGTATGGGAGACTGAGTATGTGTGTGGGTGGCTGGGAGGTGTATAACTCTGTGTATAGATGTGTGAGCAGTTGATTCCCTAGGTGTATGGGTTCAAAAGTGCATGTAGAAACAGCTGTATGGACAGTTGACTGTGTGCATGAGTATATTGGTGAGTGAATGGATATCTCAGTGCTACATGTCAAAGTAAGTACATATGTAAAACACACTCCATGTGAGAGTTGACATATATAAATAACTGAACATAAGAGCCAGTGAATGTGAGAGTGGCTGTATGAATCATTGTGAACTTGTATCAAGGATTGTATAAGAGAGTAAATATGTGTTAGTATATGTTTGAATAAGTAAGGTGTGTATAACTGTATAGTTGAGGAAATGGAGATGTGATTGATTCTTTGCATGACTGACTAGGTGTGTGAGTAACTCCATGGATGTGTGACAGTCTGTGAGTGCCTGTTTACACTGAGTGTATCTAAGGTTATATTAGAGTCTGAAGATGTATTATCACATAAATGATATCATCAGTGATGTAATCAGTAATGTCAAATGAGATGTCAGTGATGTCATCAGTGATGTCATTTGAGATGTCATCAGTGATGTCATCAGTGATGTCATTTGAGATGTCATCAGTGATGGCATCAGTGATGTCACTGACCATGTCATGAATGATGTAATATGTGACATCAGTAGCAGTGGATTGCGGGTCCGCGATATATAGTTAGTGCAACTAACTATATATGGAATTTCAATGGTTTTGTGCAAATAAAATAAGGTTTTTTTAAATGCTAATCCCTAACTATATATGGTCTATAACCTATGGTTTTTTCATTGAATTTTCAAGGTTTTGTAAATGCAAATTCCTAACTATATATGGTCTATAACCTATGGTTTTTTCTGTGAATTTCATTGGTTTTTTAAAAGCTAATATCTATAGCTGTAAAATATATTCTTTATTAAGTGACGTATCACGTAGCCCGTGAGACGCCTCATGATGCATCGCATAACCGTGACGTATCGTCTCTGCAGCGCAAACCAAACCCAAAACGTAAGCGCGCCAGAACACGCTTAAAGATATATATATATTTTTTTAACCTTAATTAGACAAAATCCACACGTGCACATATCACAAACGTTCAAAAAACACAATATGTTGGACTCCCGTTACGCTGCCGGTTAGCTGCCCGGTTAACGTACCAGGAAGCACCTTTACCGCGAAAAATCGCAATTTTTTTTTTTTTTGCCCCGCAGGGAACTTTAATAGCCCCCTCATCAATCCTAGGGGTTCAGGAGGGGTCTGCCTTACCCCTTTCATTCATTTACACCTTTTTTTTTTTCCACCTCTTGTCTCTCGATCCCACAGAGAGACAAGATGGCGGCCGCTCCAGACTGTTTACAATGATAACAGCCAATCAGCTTCTCCTCAGACTCCCGTTACACTGCCGGTTAGCTTCCCGGTTAGCTTCCTGGTTAGCTGCCCGGTTCGCGTACCAAGACGCGTCTCTACGGCGAAAAAATCAGATTTTATTTTTTTTTTGGCCCCGCGTGGCTTTATAATATCCCCTCATCAATCCTAGGGGGTCAGAAGGGGTCTACCTTGCCCTCTTTCCTTCATTTCCTCCTTTGTTTTGGCCTCCTCTTGTCTCTCGATCCTACCGAGAGACAAGATGGCGGCCGCTCCGGACTGTTTACAATGTTGACAGCCAATCAGCTACTCCTCAGACTCCCGTTACACTGCCGGTTAGCTTCCCGGTTAGCTGCCCGGTTAGCTGCCCGGTTCGCGTACCAAGACGCGTCTCTACGGCGAAAAAATCGGATTTTTTTTTTTTGGGCCCCGCGTGGCTCTATAATATCCCCCTCATCAATCCTAGGGGGTCAGAAGGGGTCTACCTTGCCCCCTTTCCTTCATTTCCCCGTTTGTTTTGGCCTCCTCTTGTCTCTCGATCCTACCGAGAGACAAGATGGCGGCCGCTCCGGACTGTTTAGAATGTTGACAGACACTGGAAAGCCAATCAGCTTCGCATCGCAAAGTTCCGTTACGCGAAAAGTACGCGAACCGGAGCGCTGCCCGGAGCGCTGTTACAGATATATATCTTATTTTAAACGTTAATTTCTCAAAATCCACTGAAGCACCTATATTGAGACCCAGCAAAGGCACATCGGGCTAACAGTCCCTACAATTTTGCCAAGTTTCGTGCAAATCCATTCAGCCGTTCGAGCTAAAAGTGAGGCCAACCGCCCTATGGAAAAATGAATGGGAAAAACGCGTTTTGGGACCCCCCTTTTTTCTCGGCCCCCCCTTGACGACCCCCCCCAAAATTTTCAGGGGCTGCTCAGAAACAAAATGTGCCATTTTCCTGAAAATTTCAGACAATTCCGTCCACAAACGCCAAAGTTATTAGACATAGAATTTTCAAAAGTTCCATAGAGAAAAAATCCTAACTATATATACCTACTGGCTATCGCCAGTAGGTAATATATATATATATATATATATATATATATATATATATATATATATATATATATATATATATATATATATATATATATAAAAATTCACTGAAAAAACCATAGGTTTCACACACGTTATAGTTAGGAATTAGCATTTAAAAAACCTTGCAAATTCATTGAAAAACCATAGGTTTCGGATGGCGGTCGATTGCTAGACGACAGCGCAACGCTTGACTGGAGCTCTTGGGACAAGGAATGCCGAGCTAACCCCCCTGGCCTTTTGTGATGCTGTATGGAACTGAATACACAGAGGTGAAACCCATGCAAACTCACCTATACTCATTAAGTACCTATATGGGGCTGATGGTAATACGCTACCTTGTTAGAAAAGCTCAACCCAGCGCAGACCCGAGCCAACAAGAGGGTTCAAGCAATTCCCAGCACAACTCTTACCTGCTAGCTGACCCGACCCACTCAGCCAGCCTAACCCAGGAAATCATGGCACTGAAGGTGGCGGCGGCCCCAAAGGTGGTGGGGGCGGTGTCAGCAGCCGCCAAAGCCAGAGCGGCGAAGCTGGCAAAAATCACACAGCGGGAGAATTCTGAGAAGACGTTGGGCGCGGGAGGGAAAGCTCCCCCCCCCAAGCCTCTAAGCTCTAGGGCGCCGAAGAAAGGTGCTGCCGTGTCGGGAGCTCGCTCTACTGGCCCAACTGTTGCTGATCTGTTCCGGGAAGCCGCAAATCCGGTTTCGGTTTCAGCAGAAGCAGAGCGAGTCAATCCCCGCTGTCGGACCCCGGAGTAGTGTCATCGCGATTGGAGGCATAGATGATGCAGTGTTTGAGCCATGCAGATCAGGGGCTGAGAGTAAACAGTTGCAGCCTGTAACAACAGAAGAAAAGAGCCCTACAGATGGCTCAGAGGAGAAGGATAAAGGTATGCCTCTTTCAGTGTCACTTCCTACTTTTGAGACTGTGCTTGATGAGGATGAAGTGGGGGCTACCCCGGATACCATCATTTTGAGTGATTTAAACCCTGACTGTGCCCTTTTAATACATTCTCCTGATAATTTGAATGGCGTTCAAAGTAGGGAGCAAATGCAATCAGGGGGGCTGCAAATAGAAGTAATCAAGCTATAGACACCCTTTTTGAAGTTGGTTTAACTGATAATGAGGCTGAAAAAGACCCGAGTGACTTCTTTTATTTCTCGGAGAGAGGCGAATGTTCAGACGATGATGCTTCCTCCACTACTGATGAGAGTGTTAGCGAACAAACGGGTGTGCCGAGCTCTAGGGTCAAAACTACCCTTAAAAAAAGATCAAAACGACAGGAGCCAAAAGACCTCGCCTGGGACTATACGGCAAAGCCGCTTACTACCCCTCTTGAAACCTTGTCTAATGACCAGCTGGGGCAAATAAGGGATGTATGTCGTTACATCGCGATGTTTTACATCGCAGTACTTTACGACGCATGTTTTACAACGCAAGTCGTTACCACGACTTGCGTTGTTGGGGGCTGGATAGTGAATAGTTTAATTTACTATTCCAACTCCAGTCCCCGTGGATAGTAGGGAAGGAGTTGGATAGTAAATTAAACTATTTACTATCCTGGAGCGCCCCCCAGTGCAATTCGTTGTTACAACTTGCGTTGTAAAAGTTGTGTTGTAAGGGAACTGCGGTGTAACATCCGCGTTGTAAAGGATGTTCCCCCAAATAAGTCATACTGATGCACTAGCACCTTCAGCAGTAGACACTATTCTATAGGCCATCTCAATACACCGGCAGGAAACACGCCAAGATGCTCGAAAGAACCAAGCGGCAAAGCGCAAGATGCAGGGGTAGTGCGCAAACTTGCCAAAACATGCAGCTCTTTTGGGGATCGTCTCACGGAAGTAGAGACCAGAATGGTGTCTAATGAATAAGAAATGGCCACTCATCAAGAACGTGTGGACTCACATGAAGCTCAGCTAACAGACATCAAATGGAAGTTGGAAGAGTTCGAGAACCGTAAAGGAAGAAGTAATCTGCGAGTTCTAGGGATCCCGGAAGGGGCAGAAGGGGGGATGCCCGCTCCTATGTGGTGGATCTCCTTCGTGACTTTCTGCCCGAACTTACCGGCTGGAATTGGGCAGCTGAAGTACAGAGAGCCCATCGCGTCCCTCTCACTATAAAACATCCACAAAAATCTGGAGGATATCCTCGTGCCATATTGGTTTATTTCGGCAATCTTTTGCTTCGTCAAGCGATCTTTGAAAAAGCTAGACCTGAGGTCAAAAGAAGCAGAAATGAGGTCTCGTACTTTGCCCGCCCAGATTTCTGCCACACCACAGTTGAGAGGCGCTGGAGGCTCCGTCAATTAATGAAGCCATTCCAGGACAAAAGGGCCTCTGGGAAGGGCAGACCAAGTTCTACATTTCAGAAATTAAAGCCAAAGAATATCTGGATGAAATATCAGCTTTGGACTGGGTAGCTTAAGCATTGTCAGTATCCTCAGTATTTGGACCATAAGTACTGATCGTCTTAGGTCTAATATAGTATTGATTTAGATGATACATAAAAGCAACTTAAAGGCTCCTATTTTATCTCCTATAGTATACACGATATATGATGTATGCTGGGCGGAGGCACGTTATAGCATAATATAGCATCAAAAATGTATGAATTACAGGTCGAGGGGGGAGGGTTATTCTTTTGCAAAATTTTCTCTAGTTTTTCACTCTTTTTTAGTTACGAGCTCGGTAGGTGTTAGATTAGGAACAATATAAGAGTTCCAGTCATGTTGCACGTCCATCACTACGGACTCTTATAGAGTCTGTTTGTCTCACTTTGGTGGGGGGTATAGGAAGGGGGTAGGCTGGGGGGTGGTGGGTTGAGGGGGTGATAATAAAAAAAGGCAGCCCCAAATCTAAATTGATAGCAATACTACAGATAGCAACAACAACAGAAAAACTTTGTATACAAAAAGGAAATTTCGATTTGATTTGTTTAGAAAGGTTCTCTAAAATGGCAGAAGGATTCATGAAATGTTATACTAAACTGTAAGGGGGAAGATAATAATTTGTTCCTGGAACGTGGCAGGCCTGAATGACAAAACTAAGAGGGCTCGCTTTTGTGAATTAATTAGACAAGGTTCTTTTGACGTAGTCTGTTTGCAAGAAACCCATCTTCCATTGGAAAAAAGAGAGCTATTAAAAATCTTTGGTTATAATTTACTCACCTCCAAGTCCCAAACTTCGAACATCCGAGGGGTAGCGATTATTGCTAAAACATACCTAGGGATACCTAATCGCAAATTAGTGGATTCTCACGGGAGGTGGGCTATTGTTACTTTACCATCCTGTAGTACCATCTGCTCGGTTTACGGCTCAAATAAAGATGAACCTGCAATCTTTGAAAATCTAGAACTTGAGCTCGCTTTTGGCCAAAATCATTAATACTATGTGGGGACTTAAATATCTCACTAGAATCAATATTTAGTAGTCCTGCTCAAGCTAACTATGTAGGCCATAAGCCCAGGGTATTCAAAGCTTTTAGTCAACTGAGATATAGCCACGATTTGATAGATATCTGGGATTTAAAGAATCACAGTGATCCGGGATATACCTACTTTTCGTATCCACATAACAGATATGTGAGGATTGATTACTTTTTTGTATCACGCGATTTGGCAACTAAAGCAGAAATAAAGAAGCTTCCAAAAATCTTGTCAGACCATAATCCATTAGTTTTAACATTAGATGTAACCAATTTTATCAGGCCATTTGCTAAATGGACATTTGATAGGAAACTTTTGGCGAATGAAGGCTATGTAATCTTTAACAAAGAGTGGGCAGAGGGATTTTTTGACATAAACTGGTACAGTGCCTCTAGAGAGGTTGTATGGGATTGTTTTAAGGCAGCCCTCAGAGGGGAGACTATTAGCTACCTGGCTCGAGTTAAGAAACATCGAGAAGCCAAGAATTTACAATCAACACACGATTTGATTAAAGCTGAAGAGGAACATGTTTTAGCAGTAACCCAGGGTAATGATGGGGTACAAATCCTTCATCGAATAGTTATCCTTAAAACTGAATTAAATAGCTGGTTGACTAAGCGCTCAGCCGAGATTTTTCAGGTACACCGAAATAATTTATATGAAAACGGCGAGAGAGTTGGCAAACAGCTGGCACTTTGTACCCGACAGAAGGCCTCATATAATTCGATACCCTGTATCAATATAAATGGTATTGAATATACTGATCCCTATAAAATAGTTGAAGGGTTCCGGCAGTATTATCAGGGACTGTACCATGAGGATATTCTTTATAGCAATGCAGAAGTCAGGGACGCTGTGATCAAATTTATAGGTAATGCAGATCAAATAAGAACCTTAGATGATCCAACTAAGGAAGTTCTTGAGAAAGAAATCAGCATTACCGAGATACAGATAGCCCTTTCGGGCTTGGCTTCATGGAAGGCTGCTGGCCCTGATAAAATTCCTCTGGAAATTTACAAAATATTAGGTACCGTGATACTGCCCCTTTAACTCGATCTATTTAACGGCATACAACTAACCGGTAAAACTCCAGATTCTTGGGCTGAAACGGATCTAATTATTTTCTATAAAAAAAATAAACCTGTCGAGAAACCATCTTCGTACCGACCAATCTCTCTGATTAATTCGGACTCCAAATTGTACGCAAAGATTTTAGCTAATCGGCTCGGGGGGTGGGGGTGGTTGAGCATCTAATCTCCCCCTGGGAACATGGCTTTGTCCCGGGCAAGGGCACGATGGATCATATCCGCAGAGCCGTTGCGCTCTTCGATTTCATGTCCAATGGGGGGGGGGGGCGGATGCCAATGATCCTCCTCGATGCCGAGAAGGCTTTTGATTGTGTGTCATGGGAGTTCTTGTGGAGTGTTCTCTCTCTAAATAATTTTGGGTCTAAATTTATCAATTCTATTAAAGCCATGTATTATCACCCGAGGGCAAGATTACAGATAATGGGGAAAGAATCTAGTGCCATCAATATATCTAGGAGAACAAGACAAGGTTGCCCTTGTTCCCTGATTCGTTTTGCTCTTTATATTAATGCACTGATCAATAGACTACTACAAAATCAGGAAATAAAACCCATATCTATAGGTGACTTCAATACAAAGGTCCTAGCCTATGCCGATGATGTGGCTGTTTTAACACCAAACCCTCCTGAGGCAATTGCTCAAATTGACATAATAACTCATCAATTTGGTTTATTTTCTGGATACTCGCTTAATAAAGAAAAAACAATTATCATATGCACTGATAATACAGTTTATAATGACCCTCGTAGAGTAGACAAGGCTACCTTTTTAGGGATATGTTTAACATCTAAAATAGAGGCGATCAACAGATTAAATTATGATCCTTTAATTGAAAACATAGAGAAGGACCTTAAGAGAATTAATAGTTTGCATCTGTCCATTATCGGTAGTGGGAATTTTGTAAAAATGAACATACTTCCAAAACGTCTTTATTTATTCCGTGCAATACCGTTAGCAGTAGACGACTGCACTCTTAAAGTAATAGATTCACTGTTATCATCTTTTATGTGGCAATACGGGAAAATTAGAAGATCTATTGAGTATTTAATGCTACCACAGCATAGAGGGGGCCTAGCACTCCCTAATATCTCGCTTTATCACTGGGCTGCCTTTCTCCAACAAATGGTTCCCTTGCTTAGTATTTCGGCTCCAGATACTGAAATTCTACCGTTAGAAGTGCCCTCCATATATCAACTCCTACTAGGGAAGAAACATCAAGGTCTCTTACTAAAGCAACTAGAGCCACGCTATTTAAAAAAAAAATTAAGATAATCAATAGTACTTGGAAAGTATGGTGCAAAATTTCAAAGTTTCTGATAATCCCGAAATATAACAGGTATACCCCTTTATGGGATTCCTCATTATTGCCCCGGCTAGTAAATGATGATATGGCTAAAAAATGGGAAACAGTCTGGGATTTTAGCGGAAGTAAAGTAGACTCCAAATTCTCAACAATCCAAAATAAATTTGATATCCCCGGTAGCCATTACTTTAAATTCATGCAGGTCAAATCAATCCTGAAGTCAAAAACCCCAAAGATTTTATTAGAAAGAATACCACTTTTTGACATTCTGGCTACCAAATCAGTTAAAATAGGGAAAATATATGAGCTGCTCCTAAACAGTCTAAAGGACGATTTAGAGCACATAGAATCATCTTGGGCTGTCAGACTCAGTAATTCTAACGTAGATATTGATAAGAGTTTACTATTGGCATCCAAGATACTCATGTCCTCGAATTTAAAACCCCAGCTATATAAAACTATATTCAATTGATACTTTACCCCCGCTAACTTGTTCTCGTGGGGAAAAAGGCTGGACGATCATTGGCAAAGATGCAGGCATGGACCTGCCAACCTAAACCACATGTTTTACGATTGCCACAAGCTAACCCCGTTAAAAAATGAGTTGGGTAAATACTGGGAAGAGGTATTCGGACATCAGCTAGCGGTTTTACCTACGCTATTTATTTTAGGTTGTGATAGTACATTGGGATTAAGCAAGCTCCAGGAATCATGCCTCTTTTTTGGAACAGCGGTATATAGAATTTTACTAGCGGCCAGTTGGAAAGAAATGGCTCCTCCATCCTTTCAAATGTGGCTGGCCAGGTTTTTGGCCATATATAACCAAGAAACGGCTGTATATTCAACTAGGGGGAGGCGTTCTAGATCGCGGGGTCAAAAAATTTGGGAAACTGTTGAAAAATGGATGCAAGGATTGAAAGGTGGATCTTAACTAGTGGAATTTTGTTGCCTAGGCATTAACATATTCAATCTAATTTGTTTCAATCTAATTTGTGTATATATGTAAATATGGAACATTTTATTGCTGCAATTCTTTATCTTCTCTCCATCTAAAGTCTAACACTGCCGCTATTAATGGGTATTGATTCTCTTTGTATAAATCCAATGCCATTTTTTGTTCTTGCGTACCCTCTATTTTTTTTTCTTTCTCTTCTTCCTCTTTTCTTATTCCAAAAATATCTTACATTGCTGCTGCACTCTCAATGTATCTCTGTGCTGCTAACATTTATGATATATATACATTTATTGCTAAGTATTTATTTGGTGTTGCACAATAAACAAATAAAAAAAAACATATTTTTCACACATGTTATAGTTACCTGGACATTTCACTCATACAAAACTTTTGAAATTCCCCCATTATAGTTAGTTCAGCTAACTATAACTCGCGCGCCCGCAATGCACTGCTGATGACGTCACATATTACAATAAAACACAAAAACTCCACCAAAAGTCACTGTGACTTTTTCAGCACTCATTGATTAATACAGGTGGAGTTTTTGTGTTTTATTGTACTGTTTCTTTCCCCTGCTCCTCCACCTACCACCACTGTCAGGGTTCTCCTTGATTCATTGGGCGTCACATATTACATCACTCATGACATGGTCAGTGACATCACTCATGACATCACTGATGACATCTCAAATGACATCACTGATGACATCATCCGGTGAATGTTTGCCTTTCTGAAAAATAAATATTTTTTGTTTTGTATATCTAAAGGTCGATGAAAGAATAAATGGGAAATAGGTATCTAAATGGATGTTCATTTGGTAAAATTGATTGTATAACTGACTTATTAAGTGTATCTTATGGAATACATGTATTAGCGAGTAATGTTTAAATATGTAAATATCTCTATCAGTGTCTCACTTTGTCTATAAGTGGCTGCATGGGTTGGTGAAGAGCTACATGAGTCTCTATATGGGTTATTAGTTGTTTTTTGAGTATCCGTATGTGTCTGTATGGTTCGGTGGGGGGTATTACTTAGCGCATAGATGCATGCATGAGTGACTCACTGTTTGTATGTGTTTTGAAGACAGCATGTGTGCAGGATTGTATGTGGATGAGTGTGTGTATGGGTGTGTTAGTGAGTGAATGACTGTCTCAATAGTATCTTTATGAGTAACTACATATGTTTTAATCTAGTATATGTGAGTATTGATGTATATAAGTGATTATCAGGCACATGCATCAAGCGTTTGCGAATTAGCAAAAATTGTGAATCGCAAAAATAAGGCATTTGCGATCGCAATTTGAAGAGTAGAAATGCATGAACCTTAATTGTGCGAAAATCTGTAAATTTTCACAAAATTAAGGAATCGCTAAATAATTCTGCGAAAACCATTGCGATTTCCCGTTTGCGATTCGCAAGGAAAGAATCGCAAATAAGAAATCGCAATCCAAAAGCATGAAAATTCGCAATTAGCGATTTTGATGAAAATCGCTAATTTGCAATCGCAATTTAAGAAGGGACCCAACCAGGTGGTAAAAATGAGTGCAAATCAGAAACAGCTGAACACCAACAGAAACATATATAAACACACCCACAATGAGGCCCCAGTTTCCAAAATGGCTGCTCTGTACCTGATGGCGAGGAGGATGAGGCTGCAAGCGGCTCAACAGAGAGGGAGGCAAATCAATGAGCGCATCTTCAGAATACGCGTCACTCTGCTTGGTCAGGAGGATGATGAAATATATGACAAGTATAGGCTGAATGGCCACATGATACATGATCTGATCCATGAACTGGACCCTATCCTGCAACGACAGACCCATAGGACCAATGCAATCCCATCGCATGTGCAGGTATTATGTTGCCTACATCTACTGGCGTCAGGCACTTTTCAGGGAGTCATAGCAGTAGCAGGAGGTGTGTCTCAAAGTGCAATGTCACGAATATTGGCTGATTTTCTCGATGCTATGATGGTACGGATACACAACCACATACGTTTTCCTACCACAGCCCATGAAATAGCTAGGACCAAGCAGGAGTTCTATCAAATCGCTGGCTTCCCCCAAGTACTGGGTTGTATTGATTGCACCCATGTGGCGATATGTCCCCCAGCAGCTCAAGAATATATGTATCGCAATAGGAAAAGTTTTCATTCCCTAAATATTCAGGTGGTGTGCAATGCAAAGAACATTATAACGGACATCGTGTCACAATTCCCTGGCAGTGCACATGATTCGTATATCTTCAGGAAAAGTGGCATTCAGGCACGTTTAGCAAGGGGAGAGTTTGGAGAGGGACATTTGCTAGGTAATTATGTGCAAAACATCTTTCCATACCTTGTACAAATGTAAAACTCAAACAACCACTGACAGCCTTTCTACCCTCTCATGTAGGTGACAGCGCATACGCCTTGCGAAACTACCTGCTGACACCATACCTAAATCCAGCCACAGCCGCACAAAGGAGATACAATGCAGCACATATATCTACGAGGAACGTGATTGAGCGCACATTTGGCCTACTCAAGAGCCGATTCAGACGCCTCCATAAGACCGTAGGTGCAATGAAATACAGTCCCGTCAAATGCTGCAAGATAGTGGCAGCATGTGCCATGCTGCACAACATTGCAACAAAGGGAGGTTTGGAAGTGGAGCTGTCTGACAGTGACTCGGAGGACGGAAACCAACAAGTGCCACACCACCCTGCCCAACAAGGCACAGGCGCAGCAGAAGGCCGCAGGCGCAGATTGGAGATTACACAGAATTACTTCTGAGGTGAGTAATGAAGACACAAACACATTCATTGCAATGCTAAGTATACTTTATGAAATGTATTGTGACCGGTGAACATTAACAAACAGCCAAAAGTGACTAATGTCACTATACTCATTTCAATACGAAAACAAAGAGAAAATTGAAATCAAATGTACGTGAAAGTCAGTGATATGTTCAAATCGTGTCAATGGTTAAATCTCCATTTCACTCAAAATGTCAGGATGAGAGACTAGCGTTTTTTCCCTCAAACACCCAGATGTCTGTCTTGCGCTGCATCTTCTTGCCTTTCGTTGGCAGTCGATGGGGTAGCGCTGCGAGTAGTGCGTCTCACAGCAATTGCAACAGGCACTGTGGTACTGCTCATGCTTGAGGCACACTTACTGCTGTCATCCTGTGCAGTCATGTGCACTTGCCTACCAGATGCATTCATCAGGTCTACTGCATTAGTCACTTGATGCAGTGCTTTGGCAACATCTCAACTACAGTGACACATTTCCGTCTAAAAAGTTACTGATCTACGCGCCAGCAGTGTCGTGGCTGTTGCCAGACTATTGCTGGTCTTCCCTTGCTGTTTGAGTTGCTGCATCAGTTAGCGGTGCTGTCTGTTGCACGCTGCATCCCCCTCCTGCATGACCTTTGTGAGTTCCTGGACACTACTGGCCAGTAGAGCAATGTTGCCTGACATCTGTCCAATTTCCTCCTTGACTAACCGAGTGTTCTTGCTCTGCAGGCAATGTGAGCGGAGCATCTGTCCCTCCAAGCCACCCCAGACTGGATTTCTCGCCTCCACCTGCTGTGGTCTGCGTGCCCTGCATCTTCTCCTTTGCGATCTACAAAAGGCTCTCCAGATCTGTGTTGGTGTGGGTGTTGCGATGTCTGTTTCCCATACACGGACTGCAGGTGCAGCATTGCCCTCATCATCGGAAGCCATGGGATGCAGTGTTGGGACAGGTGCCCTACGGGAATGAGGCACACGTGACTGCGTAGTTGGCAGAGCTGGTGTGTCCTCATGTTCTGATGCGCTGCTGTGTTGCATTTCCTGACCATCAATGTCCCCGGCCTCATTAAGTTCTGCATCTGTGAGGTGAAACACTGCAAAACGGCATCAATGTATGCTTGTGAGGTCATGTCACAGTTCTAATTTAATAAAATTATTCATATTCTGAACATCTGCTACAGCATTTCTTACACTTTCGGGCATTTCTGTGTGTGTGTCATTGTCAGTACTTGGCCAGACTACAACTCCCATGATGCACTTTCCTCAGTAATCTAATAGGAAACAGGCTTTACAGTGTGTGCTCATGCTGTGCTCTGCTGACATCCTGACTTATGTACTTGGGGCTATTGACACATGCATTTGTCTTACCTGCTGAGGTGTGTGCAGCTCCGGAGGTGTCCAGCTGCGTGACTCCAACAACTGCTTCAGGCTGGATGGTAGACTCCACCAAATCCTCCATGGGAGTGTTTCCTGTGTGTGGTGGGGTGCCCCCTCCTGTCTTCTGTGCCTCCTTCATACGGTCTGCAATGCTCGCCTTGGCACGACTGCGTAAATCGTACCATCTTTTCTTGAGTTCCTCTGTTGAATGGTGAGTGACCCCAATGGCATTTACTTGGTTCTGAATCCGGATCCATATTTTGCGTTTTTCCTGCTCTGGAACCTTCAGTGAGGCTTTCCCAAACAGCTTGTCATTGCTGTGCACTACTCCCTCTATTAAAGTCTCAAGTTCTTTTTCTGAGAATTTCATTTTTCTCTTCCTTGAACTTTAGCTGTCCTGTGCTTGGTTGTCAGCTTCCATTTTGCAGTTCTTTCCAGGTGTAAAACAGTCTCTCTCCCTCTCACTCTCCTCTGCTCCCAGAGCCAGCTCCCTCCTCCTCCTTGAGCCTCACAGTGAAAATGAGGCTTGGACAGCACATTTCCTGGTTGTGATGTCATCAACATGCATCAATGTGCGACCCCGCAATTTGCGATTTCGCAAATTGGAAAATCGCAATTTTTCCTGCGAATTTTACCGATTCCTTAATAATTCGCAGATTTTTTCATGCATTCCATTTTGCGATTCCTTAAAAATCGCTAATAAGGAATCGCAAAACCATTCAATGATGCATGTACCTGATAATGTGAGAGTGAGAGATTGAAAGAGTTCCTGTATAAGTAAGTATGTGTTTCTATAAGTGATTGTTTAAGAGAGTAAGTATGTGTACGTTTCCATGGAAGTAAGTGTAGTAGTGTGTGTTTAGCTGTATATGGAAATTAATGGATGTTTGATAGTTTATTTGCATGTGTGAGTATGTGTGTGAGTAACTCTATGGATGAGTGTCGATGTGTAACAGGATGTATAGGTGTATGAGTATATATGAGTGAGTACATGTATGAGTGACTATATAGAACTGTTGGTGAATAAGTGGAAGTGTATGTAGGTGGTGGATTTACTGTATAGGTTGTTGTAACTGGTATTGGTATCTCCATTTTGTAGAATGTTTTAGTTTCTATTTTTGAATGTGTGTGTCAAGGGTTATATTAGGCTTAGAGGAGGTCTGCCACTCTTTCACAAGGTTGATGTCATCAGTGATGTCATTTAAGATGTCATCAGTGATGTCATGAGTGATGTCACTGACCATGTCATGATGTAATATGTGACATCATCAGCAGTGCATTGTGAGCGTGCGAGTTATAGTTAGCTGTACTAACTATAACGGGGGAATTTCAAAAGGTTTTGTACGAGTGAAATGTCCAGCTAACTATAACATGTGTGAAACCTACGGTTTTTTCAATGAATTTGCAAGGTTTTTTTAAATACTAATTCCTAAATATAACGTGTGTGAAACCTATGGTTTTTTCAGTGAATTTCAAAGGTTTTGTAAATGATCATTTTAAAATGTATTAACTGTTATATTTTTTATACTAATTTACTACATTGTTTTAAAGTAGTTATTTTTAGATATTTTATTTTTTAAATTACATTACATATTTTTAATATAAATTGAAAAAAAATGATTTTCAAAATATTGAAATTGTAATATTTTTAATTTTGAATTTCGTTTTTAATTTATATATGTTTTATATAACAGGCAATGATATCCTATGGAAGAAAATTCAAGTTACTGGTAAGTACAATTAAATTTACTTTTCAGGAATAGTAGAGAGCTGAAAGATGCAGCACTGAGGTCTCTCCTGATAACAGGTGAGTAAATCAGAATTCGTAGTTCGGCTGATGTTTGAGGAATTTTTTTAAGTTCCAAAACTCCACACACAGAAATATTTCCAAGTGAAACCAGTCAATGTTAGTCTATAGAAGGAAATTCAAGTTACTGTAAGTATGGTTAGAATTACTTTTCAGGATCAGTAGTGGGCTGAAAGATGCAGCACTGAGGTCTCTCCTGATAACAGGTGAGTAAATCGGAATTCGTAGTTCGGCTGATTTTTGAGGAATTTTTTAAAGTTCCAAAACTTCACACTTAGAAAAATTTCCAAGTGAAACCAGTCAATGTTAGTCTATGGAAGGAAATTCAAGTTACTGTAAGTATGGTTAGAATTACTTTTCAGGATCAGTAGTGGGCTGAAAGATGCAGCACTGAGGTCTCTCCTAATAACAGGTGAGTAAATCGGAATTCGTAGTTCGGCTGATTTTTGAGGAATTTTTTAAAGTTCCAAAACTCCACACTTAGAAAAATGTCCAAGTGAAACCAGTCAATCTTAGCCTATGGAAGAAAATTCAACTTGCTGTAAGTATGGTTAGCATAACTTTTCAGGATCAGTGGTGTGCTCAAAGATGCAGCACTGACGTCATTTGTGATAACAGGTGAGTAAATCTGAATTTGTAGTTCGGCTAATTTTACAGGAATAGTTTGCACAATAGTGAAGGAAGGGGGCAGGGCCTGAGGTAACATGTGTGCAAACGCGCCACTGGGCATGTCTGCACTCACATCACCTCAAACCCCGCCCCCTACCTTCTCCACTGTGCAAATACGCCCTGTAGCGTGTTCTAAGTTGTCGGATTAAGTCCCCTTGCATACTGGGGGTCCCTGGGGGCCAACTAGCCCTCCAGGGACCTCCAGTATGCACCAGGGGCTGTGTTGCAGAGAGGTGTAAAAAGGGGCCACGCCCCTTTTTACACCTCTCTGCAACGCAGCCCCCTAGCGCTTTTTTAGAGGGAGAACTAATTCCCCTTGCATACTGGGGGTCCCTGGGGGCCAACTAGCCCACCAGCAACCTCCAGTATGCGCCAGAGGTCTGCATTGCAGAGAGTTGTAAAAAGGGGCATGACCTCATTACACCTCTCTGCAAGGGAGCCCCATGGCCCATACTGGTGGCTCCTGATGGGCTAGTTGGCCACCAGGAACCCCCAGTATGCAAGTGGAAGAAGTTCCACCTCTGCAAACGCACCAGGGGGCGCGTTTGCAGTGAGCGTGGCCTCCTCCCGATCCCATTTCTTTTTTTTTTTACTTTTAAGAAGGGGGCTGTGTAGCACCCCTTCTTTTTCTTCTTTTTTTGGCCCTGGGGACCCCATCCCCCAGGGCCTACCCCCAAATCTTTTTTTTAAATTTTGTTACGGGAAGGGGGCCGCGCGGCCCCTCTCTCATGGCCAATTCCGTACCCGGGGACCCGGGGCATGGCCAACTTTACATTTTATTTTTTGTGGATGGGGCTGCATAGCCCCCCTCCTATGTCCCCTTAAGGCCCCGGGGACCCAATTCTCCTTGGCCTTACTTTTATTTTTAAAATATTATTTTTGGGGGGAGGGAGGCTGCGTGGCCCCCCTCCCGGGCAACTTCTGGCCCCAGGGACCCCATCCCCAAGGGCCTGGCCCTCCTCGTTGGGGGCCGTGGGGGGTCCCAAAGGCCCCCATGGTCCCTGCCGGCTCCCCGCATCCTGCGGGAGCCGGCATTGCTTTTCTGCATGGGGAGCAGCTATCAGTAAAGCTCGGGGCCTTAGAGAGCCCCCATCATTAATATCAAAGCCCCTGGGGGTAGCGGTCTCCAGGGCTGTGGGGGGGCATGAGCCCCCTCGCATACTTAGTAAGAAAGCCCCGGGGGTGGCGGTACCCGGGTCTTGCAGGGGCCTTAGAGGCCCCCATCATTAATATCATGGCCTCCCCGCAGCCCCGGGGGGCTCATGGCCGTCCCCGGGGCTGCGGGGAGGCCATGAGCCCCCCGCTATCATAATTACTTTGCCCCGGGGAGTGGCGGTCCCTGGGGCAGTGTGGGGGGGCCCCCATACTCTTTTTGACATTATGCCCTCGGGATTTGGTCCCCCCGCGGGCTACTTCTAAAAAAAACAGACTGGGGTTTTTTTTTCACGGGGTATTCGTACCTACGCGTACCCTGCGATTAAAAAAAAAATCTATTTTTTGGGGGGCCTTGGGGGTCCTTGTGGGACCCCCTGAGCAGGCCTAGGGGGGGTCAGGGTGTTTCTACCCTGCCCCCTATTTGCGTTCTGCACGTTTGTTTTTCTGCTTTCTTGTGCCTCGGTTCTACCGATGCAAAAACCACAGTTGATGGACAGAATGCAGAACAATGTCATACATTCACCCTAGTACAGAGATCTGGGCCCAAATCCATCGTTTTTTGCAGTCCACACCACCCCAGTTCAGACATGGCCATATGCAAATCAGTTTGACCCTGTGCCTCATGGGAACGGTCCAGCCCGAACTGCCAAGCCATGTCTTCCCTGGACCGGAAACAAGCTTCCGATAACCGGTTTCTGGCATTTCAGCCCTCTTCAGCCCGGCTTGCTTGAATCCAGTGGTGTGGAGAGCATGGGACTCATGTCTGAGCATACCCATCCCACTCGGTGTGACAAATGCAAAAACCACAGTTGATGGACAGAATGCAGAACAATGTAATACATTCACCCCAGTACAGAGATCTGGGCTCAAATCCATCTTTTTTTTGCACTCCACACCACCCCGGTTCAGACAAGGCCATATGCAAATCAGTTTGACCCTGTGCCTCATGGGAACAGTCCAGCCCGAACTGCCAAGCCATGCCTTCCCTGGACCAGATGCAAGCTTCCGAGGACCGGTTTCTGGCATTTCAGCCGTCTTCAGCCCGGCTTGCTTGAATCCAGTGGTGTGGAGAGCATGGGACTCACGTCTGAGCATACCCATCCCACTCGGGTGACAAATGCAAAAACCACAGTTGATGGACAGAATGCAGAACAATGTCATACATTCACCCCAGTACAGAGATCTGGGCCCAAATCCATTGTGTTTTTTGCACTCCACACCACCCCAGTTCAGACATGGCCATATGCAAATCAGTTTGACCCTGTGCCTCATGGGAACAGTCCAGCCCGAACTGCCAAGCCATGCCTTCCCGGGACTGCAAACAAGCTTCCGAGGACCGGTTTCTGGCATTTCAGCCATCTTCAGCCCGGCTTGCTTGAATCCCGTGGTGTGGAGAGCATGGGACTCACGTCTGAGCACACCCATCCCACTTGGGGTGACAAATGCAAAAATCACAGTTGATGGAAAGTTGGCAGGGTAAGCTCAGACGTGAGTCCCTTGCTCACTTGGAGAAGTGTGGCTCAATGATTAGAGCGGCAGACCCTGATGCAGGGGTCTAGCCCGGGACCAGGGTTCAATTCCCCGCCTTGGCGGGTCTTGGGCTCAAAATTCCACAGACCTGATAATTCTCGCCTCGGTGCCTATTCCAATCATGGAGTCCCACTCTGCAACTCTGGGCAATAGCTTGCTTAATCTCCACAACGGCCCCCACAACGCTAAGGATGCCTGGCCTCCACCTTGGGGGTGCCCAGGAGTGGACGCCTCACAGGGAAAGCCAGGATGGGTTCCACAGTGGTATTCGTACAAGCGCCTTGAGACCCTTGCGGGTGAGTAGTGCGCTATACAAGTATCAATTTACATTTACATTTACATTTACTTGGCCACTGGATTCAAGATAGCCTGGCTGATGAGGATTATGAATCCGAAACCGGTCCCAGGATGCTTGTTTCCGGTCCAGGGAAGACATGGCTTGGCAGTTTGGGCTGGACTGTTCCCATGAGGCACAGGGTCAGACTGATTTGCATATGGCCATGTCTGAACTGGGGTGGCTGAGTGAGCTAAAGAATGGTGATCGATTAAACCCAGATCAGCTGACTGGGTGTGAATCATGGGCGTCCGCAGGGGGGGCAAGGTGGAGCGCTTGCCCCTCCCTGGAGCGACCCTCCTTGCCCGCCCTGCGGAGGCCCATGAAAACAATGACTTCAAAAAGGGGTTCTCACTCTCTTTCCTTTCCTTTCTTTTATTTGCTTCCTTGTGAAATGGATCCAAAAAAGAAAGACGCTTTTGCTGGAAATGTCATATTTTTCTGACATTTTAATTCCAAAGTGCAGCTTTGGGAATAAAGAGCTAAAAATATGAAAAATACTAAATAACTAAATAAAGTAAGACAGAGTGATAGCAAACTGGCCAAACTGATTTTATTCACACTGAAACACATTAGCGCCACTTTTACAGAGTTTGCCAGTGAAGAGCTATTTTTTTATTCTTGTCTTTGTTTTCCCTGGACTTGGAACTAGTGCACCAATCCTGGAGGTACTGCAATGTGGGGATTGGAAAACAAAATGTGTGCTGTTGCTCTGCGTCCAGGGATGTGGTCTTTTTACCATACTGCTTACTTTTTGTTAGGATATAAGCAATGGCCATTGAAATGGGTCCATTCAGGGCCCTGTGGTTGAGTCCTTAACTTTTCAGGCAAAAGCACTCACTGATTTCTGAATAGTGAGTGCAAAAGCATTAAGGTAACAATGTTGTTCCTGCTTACATTTCCCATGGTTTGCTAAATTTTGCATTCCCTATAAGTGTTTGCTTTTTTCAGGATGTTGTTACTTTTTTTTTGTAGGCCGCATATTGCTCTTGTCTAGTGCCTAATTTAAATTGAGCCGCATCCAGGTGTTTATAGCGGGCAACAATTGGGGTGTAGTTGAAGACAGAGGGAGTTTTTCTCATTGGGGCTGTACGATGTTCAGTGGGGGAGAGGATGTGGCACTATGGTCAGAGCTGCTGAATTTGGAACTGGGAACCAGGTTCAGCCTTAATAATCAGTCCACCAGACCACTCTCCTGTGAGAGCACAATCACATGCTAGACCTTAGAAGGCTTCCCAACACCTTAGAAGTCCTGGTGTCTTCGCACCAGCAGGTGGACCCTAGCATGACAAGTGTAGGTTAACCTTCAAGGCTTGTCCACCACTATCCATACTGAAGTTCACCTCCAGTTTTGCGGGCAGGCCTATGAAGCAGCACACCCAAGAACAACGGTCACAGGACCCTTGAGAAGGACCAGCTCTAGGGCAGTGCAACCAGTGTGACCGCACCGGGTGCTGACTTTAGGTGGAGGCATCATGTTTGCAAGTATATTATGGTTTTAAAAACACTTGCTGCCTCCTTCCGGGCCTCCAGCACTTTTCGGCAACAATAAAAATGTCATGCTGAGTCTGGTGATTAATGTGCTTCCTAGAGAGAGATCAGAATTTTGTCTAGTGGAAGTTTTGACTCATGGAAAGGTAGCTCAGAGGGTTAATGTACCGGCTGCAAAGAACATGCGCCATGCAGATCACAAAGTGCACATAATGTAAATAGGTCAGTGGGCTACTGCTTTTGTCAGAGAGATCCTTCTTGTTACTTGCAGTTTATAAGTTAAAATCCTAACTTAGAACAGTGAGCTATTAACTGTCATCTAAAAGCTGCATACAAACTGCAAGATATAAATTAGAGCGTTATGTCCCCCCCCCCACTCTTTGATTATCCTAATGTCCCAAAAAGTGTTCTTTTGGACAGAAATCAATTCTGAATATTAAGGAGAACCCCCAACCATGGTATTACGTTTTAAATTCCGGGTATTGTGTTTCTCCAGACCAATCACTATAAAACTATATGGGCTACTAGTATGGTTGTCATGTGACTCCTACACCTTGTAGTCCTCAGTCTTATGTAACATTTTCTATACAGTGATTTACACACATATTGATTGTCTCTGTGTAATGTGTGTGATGTAAAGTGCTCTGACACCCTACAATGGTATGAGTGGTGCTGTAAATCAATTTAAATGCATCTGAGAGAGAGTGGTTATGGAAATTAGGGGGGGGGCACAGTTAAAGGGTGGTAGTGAGGGAATCCATGGCAGAGGTGGTCATTGGGGGGCACTAACAAACATTAATGCGCAGGACACCACCAGTGCTATGGCTGGCCCTGCCCTTGAGGCCAGTCTGCCTCATCCATAGGTAACTTCATTGGCCTTGTTTCAGCAGTAGTAGCTGCAACTCACCAGGGATTGGCAATGCAGGATTTGCACGCACACCAAACTAAGTTCGCAAACTTACAGGCACCCGTCTTCATTCACAAGTACTTTTAACATGTGCTGCCTGCTGTGGGGCCACTGGAATTAATTATGCAGCAAAGGATGACTACATTATGGTGTAGTGTTGGCTAAATTATGCATTAAAAAAAGGCTGCGGCGTAATGCAGTATATTTTCAGATATTTTATTATTTTGACGTGTGTACACATGCTAACAGTCTCTGGATAGATATTGTCTTATTAGTACCAGTGTAACATACAAATGCAGCAGTGAGAAAGGTGACCAGTCAACCTTTACAATAGGCCATCCACTCCGCAGCAACACAAGTCACATTTTATATTAACTTTTGATATGTTTTAGCTGGTCAGATCATGCAGTAGATCTTACATTATGAGGAAAATATGGCCGAGCCATAATTTTAGAGGAAACATTTGCAAACTAGGATATTTTGCCATTCATGTTTGAACTGCTGTTGTGGAAAAAGGGAGTATTGCTGATGACAGAAACTCCATGGCTCGGAGACAAATGGCTTGTGTTTCCACATGTTATCGTATTTGGTACATTCTGTGATTAGAAGCATATCCCACTTTGTGAATATATTTTAATGTCAATAACTCATTATAACCTTAATTAATCATGTGTATCCATTGGTTGATTAAACTGGGCAGTGAAATGCCAAACAAATACTAAAAATTGGTATGTCTGTGCATTCTGGCCACACCTCTGGCTCCACCCACAGATCCAATCCTTGGGTTATTCCCGCCCTTTGATTCTCCGCCTGCTGTTCCCCTACTTTTTTCCCCCACTTCGACCACTGTGTTAGACTCAGCATCCCTGGACCTGTGATGTGCCGCCGCTATGGCCGCCGCATGTGCCACACATTTACGGTGCCGGGCTTCTGCATAAGGGAGCTGGCCATTATTGTATCCCTAAACGTGGGCACGTTGTCAGTTTGACATTGACTATACGTAGAGGGACTCTAAGTTTCTTTTCAAAAATATAGCTAACATTTGGACCTATACATTTTATTTTGTATAAACTAATTGAATGTGTGTAAAATTTAGCAATGCCTGGGGAATTCTAGTAAAGGGAGCACCCATTGGCAAATCACTAGCTTGTGTGATTGCTGCATTATTTATTACTAACTTTGACGTTGTGCTTTAACTTTGGATAAAAGTTATCATGAACTCTAGCACCATGAAGCCAATATTGGTAAATATGTGTGCTACAAATAATCCCCAACATACACTGTGCATACAGTATATTTAGTCCGATGCTTTAATCATATGCTGTTTTAAAGTATTCTGATAAAAATCGAATGGATCGAGGACCCGCAAGTCTGCCTACCTAGCAGACAGAGATAAAACACCTTGTCAGAAAGTTTAGCATTTTCCCTACAGGTGGTGTTTGTTGACATGTGCAGGGTCAGTCACATGTCCTGAATTCCTGGCATTTAATTGAGTCTATCCCAGTTCTGCGCCCCAGTGTTTCTTGTGGCCCACCTGGCAGACATCATGTCAGAGGATGGTGATGACGTTAACATTTTGCCCTCCCCCCTGGAAAAATGTCTGCGGACGCCCATGGTGTAAATGTTTGATTTGCTCAAACGCTCCGTCCATCATCCCCTTTTGTATTGCTCGGTTCTACCGAGGCACAAGATGGCTGCCAACACTTCCTGGTTTGGAGTGTTGACAGCCAATTAGCATTCAGCTCGTGCTCGGGAAGGTACACGTACTGTAAGCGCCTATAGATATATCTATGATTTTACTTTTGATTTTCTCAAGAACTACTGAATGGTTTTACACCATTTAACAAAAAGGGTAATCTACGTACCAAACTCTACCTTTTTGCCAAATTTGGTGTAATTCCGTTCAGCCGTTCGGGCTGTAGCCCTGGCTAAAGGTCCTATGGAAAATTGCATGGGGAAAACACGTTTTGGGACCCCCCTTTTTTCTCAGCCCCCACTTGACGAATCACCCCCAAACTTTCAGGGAAGGAGCGGAGTGGAGCAGGCCATTTTCTTAGAGACATTCACAAAGATTCGTCCAACGGCGACAAAGTTATTCTAAATAGAATGTTGTGGTTTTCCTATGGAAACTAGGTCCTAACTATAACTACCTACTGGCGACCGCCAGTAGGTTATATATATATATATATATATATATTACCTACTGGCGGTCGCCAGTAGGTATATATAGTTAGGATTTTTTCTCTATGGGACTTTTGAAAATTCTATGTCTAATAACTTTGGCGTTTGTGGACGGAATCGGCTGAAATTTTCAGAAAAATGGCACATTTTGTTTCTGAGCAGCCCCAAAGAATGTGGGGGGGTTTCGTCAAGGGGGGGCCGAGAAAAAAGGGGGGTCCCAAAACGCGTTTTTAACATTGAGTTTTCCATAGGGCGTTTGGCCTCACTTTTAGCTCGAACGGCTGAATGGATTTGCACGAAACTTGGCAAAATTGTAGGGACTGTTAGCCCGATGTGCCTTTGCTGGGTCTCAATATATGTGCTCCAGTGGATTTTGAGAAATTAACGTTTTAAAAACAGATATATCTGTGACAGCGTCCCGGGTAGCGCTCCGGTTCGCGAACTTTTCGCGTAACGGAACTTTGCGAAGCGAAGCTGATTGGCTCTCCGGTGTCTGTCAACATTCTAAACAGTCCGGAGCGGCCGCCATCTTGTCTCTCGGTAGGATCGAGAGACAAGAGGAGGAGAAAAACGAAGGGGGAATTTAATGAAAGGGGGCAAGGTAGACCCTTCTTGACCCCCTAGGAATGATGTTGGGGTTATTAAAGGGTCCGGTGGGGCAAATAAAAAAATATTGTTTTTTTGCGGTAGAAGCGCTTTCCGGTTCGTGAACCGGGTAGTGAACCGGGACGCGAAACGGGAATTCGCCATTTTGTGTTTCGTTTTAATTAAATTACAAGATGGAGGAAAAACAATGTGAGAAATGGGTATAAGGGGGTACGGGAGACGTATCCTGACCCCCTATGTTTTCTGAGGGTGGCTGAGGATGCTCATATATGTTGATACTTGTCTTCCAGCGGCTGCGCGTGAGCGTTTTTTTTTTTTTTTGCTGCGTGACGTCTGTTAACGTTCGATTCGAAGGAAATCAGGAAGTGTTGACCGCCATTTTGACACTGCGAGTAAATATATTGTTCAAAATAATTGTTATAAATTAATCCGTATTGATAAACATTGTCTGCGCCATCTTGCCTTTTTTCCAAGGCACACTTTTGTCGTGCACGGCAGCCATTTTAGATGCCTTGACCAGACCCACTCTCTGCACGCCGCCGATCGTGACGTCTGTTAACGTTCGATTCGAAGGAAATCAGGAAGTGTTGATCGCCATTTTGACACTGCGAGTAAATATATTGTTAAAAATAATTGTTATAAATTAATTCGTATTGATAAACATTGTCTGCGCCATCTTGCTTTTTTTCCAATGCCACACTTTTGTCGTGCACGGCAGCCATTTTAGATGCCTTGACCAGACCCACTCTCTGCACGCCGCCGATCCTCAGCATGGCTCCCCACCCTCGCAAGCATCTCCCCCACGCACTGGTCACCCCCGCTCTCTGTCTTATGCATGGGCCATAAACCTCCCCCCATCTGCGCTGCTCATCCCTGAGAATCACACCCTGTGCCCGCCCGACACCACCCTTTCACCCTATTCACTACCGCACCCTCTGACATTCCTCTTCCTTTGTGTCTGATTGTCCCGGCCGGTCCCAGGCTGTCACCTAGCCCTGCGGATGTAGTTTATGGCCTCAACTGTAAAGAATCACCCCTCTTCAAAGGAGTTACAGTAGATCAAGGCCCCCACCCGATGAGATCCGTCACACCACACGCGTTCCTACTATCTGATAACGATCCTGTATTGTGATTGGGGAGGGGATTCTCACTGTGAGGGTGTGTGGGACCGAGCCTGAAGCGGAAGATTCCAGGGATGCCTTTTTGTACATCAAAGTCTTCACAATTATGTGTCACATTAAAAATATATAGCACTCCAACAAAGTAGTAGGATTATAACACTTTAATAACTTATAAATATATACAACGCACCATAAACAGTAAACACGTTAAAAAAAATAAATTTAAACAGAAGCAACAATGGTCAGTAGCGGTCTGTTGTGCGAATAGTCCGAAGGCAGCACAACGCGCTGAGATCTGGACGGCACCCAGGTGATGTCCTTTACTTGCCGCACTGGTTTTGGCATCCTACAATGCTGCTCCGAAAAACGGCGTGGGGCGGCCCGGGGGGGGGGGGGGGGGGGAGGCGGCGTGAACGGGCCTCCCCAGGTGGAGGCTCGCCTGCTGTAGTGGGGTGCCCCTTTAGCGTTTCACTTGCCATTCAGCGGTTTTCCGCCCGCTTTTGCTGCACTGTGCCTCGTCAGTAGCGGTCTGTTGTGCGAATAGTCCGAAGGCAGCACAACGCGCTGAGATCTGGACGGCACCCAGGTGATGTCCTTTACTTGCCGCACTGGTCTTGGCATCCTACAATGCTGTGCCGAAAAGCGGCGTGGGGCGCCCCGGGGGGGGGGGCGGCGTGAATGGGCCTCCCCAGGTGGAGGCTCGCCTGCTGTAGTGGGGCGCCCCTTTACCGTTTCAGTTGCCATTCCGCCCGCTTTTGCTACACTGTGCCTCATCCGCCATTCAGCTGTTTACCGCCCGCTCTTGCGGCTACAGCAGCGTCTCGCTCACCATATAGTTGAATTGCGCCCACTCTTGCGGTGCAGCGATAGGCGGCTGCCACAGGACTCTTAAAATGGCGGCCGGCTCTTCGGATTTGGGCCTGGTCCAGTAAAATGGCCCTGGGACACCTTGGAACTCGGACGCTTGTCTGCTAGGGCTTGGGCCCCATTCTCGAAAGCGTCCCCTCAGCCTTGAAGATTCTACAAAAGTCTTGGGGGCCCCCGACTCCCGCAGGCTTCCGGTGGGGAGCGGCTGCCATGATTGCTTGCGGAATGGCCACGACGGAGCTACGAGATGGTGGTGCTCTCATGCTGACGCCAGCTTCAGTCTGAAACATCCAGAAACACTGTAGACTATCAATTCGATGAGTTCCGGTGGAGCCCCAACGTGGCCCGGTAGGGAAGAACTTGCCCTCCCCTTTTTTGAGTGATGGTTCTTGTTGCCTGTCCCCTCTGTTGTCATCTAACGGAACCTTTTTGGATTGCCGAGTGAGAAAAAAAAAGGTGGGGCTTTCATCGTTTGGGAAAAAAAATGTTTTAATCCAATGAAAAGTGTTATTTTTAGGTCATATGATCAAGCATTTCATCATTAGGAAACCAAAAGTAAAATGAACCAATGAAAAGTTTTATAAACAAGTCACATGACCTGTTATGCGGCTTTGGGCTATAAAAAGCATACAAAATCCGTTGGCCTGTGAGGCGGCGTCAGTAGCGGACCGATGTGCGAATAGGCCGAAGGCAGCACAACGCGCCGAGATCCGGATGGCACCGAGGTGGTGTCCAGCAAGTTGCCGCACTGGTGTGGCCATCCTACAATGCTGCGCCGAAAGACGGCGTGTCCAGCTGAGTTGCGGTTACTTTTGCTGCTACAGTACGCCGAAGGCAGCACAACACGCCGAGATCCGGATGGCACCGAGGTGGTGTCCAGCAAGTTTCACTGGTGTGGCCATCCTACAATGCTGCACCGAAAGACGGCGTGGGGTGCCTGGGGGGGGGGGGAGGCAGCGCAAACGGGCCTCTCCCTCCTCCCCAGGTCAAGGCACCTCATCTGCATTGGGGCGCCTGTTAGCGTTTCACTTGCCTTCCAGCAGAGTTCTGCCCGCTCTTGCGGCACAGTGCCTCACCCTCCATCCAGCTGAGTTCCGCCCGCTCTTGCGGTACAGCGTCTCGCCCGCCATCCAGCTGAGTTTCTCCCGCTCTTGCAGTACAGTGACTCGAACGCGCCGAGATCCGGATGGCACCGAGGTGGTGTCCAGCAAGTTTCACTGGTGTGGCCATCCTACAATGCTGCGCCGAAAGACGGTGTGGGGTGCCCGGAGGGGGGGGGAGGCAGCGCAAACGGGCCTCTCCCTCCTCCCCAGGTGGAGGCACCTCATCTGCAGTGGGGTGCCTCTTAGCGTTTCACTCGCCTTTCAGCTGAGTTCCGCCCGCTTTTGCGGTACAGTGAATCACCCGCCATCTAGCTGAATTGCGGCTACTCTTGTGGTGCAGCGATAGCCGGCTGCAACAGGACTCTCAAAATGGTGGCCAGCTCTTTGGATTTGGGCCTGGTCCACTAAAATGGCTCTGGGACACCTTGGAACTCGGACGCTCGCCTGCTAGGGCATGGGCCCCATTCACGAAAGCGTCCCCTCTTTTGACTGATTGTTCTTGTTGCCTATTTCTTCTGTTGTCATTTAATGGAACCTTTTTGGACTGCCGAAAAGGGTTCTGGTCCGACCGCTGGTTGGTGGAGACATTTTGACTATATCCTGGACCTGCCCGGCCTCGCCCAAAATGGCGCCGGTAAAAATGGGACTCGTAACTCCTTGTTGTGTACTGGTTGCCCAACCTTGATATCACGAGATACGTATGCAGTTTTGAAGCACATGGCGGGCGGTGACGAGAATTGATTGAACATTTTGACATCCCTATTGATATTAAGTTCTGATGTGTTATTGATTACTGTACTATTGAAAGTTCGAATTAACGTCACCCATGGTACTTGCCCGCAAATGTATATCTAGATAATTTTATTGTAACTGGCCCTGTCGTACTTTAATTATAAAATGTACGTTCACCGATTCCGCAAATGTTAGACACCTTAGTTCTTGCAACCTAATGGGCCGCCCATTACGTTCTTCTACAGTGTAAATGTTCCCTCATCATATACGATTCCAGTTTGCTCCGTGGCCGGCCCACGTGGTTATAGGCCCGTATTTGTATACTGACATTTTCACAATAAAGGTTTTTAAAACAAAACATGGTAGTAGTACCTACATTGGTAAAGTTTTGAATAATAGCCACTGTTTTCGAATCAGTAAAAGGCAAGTGAAATAAAGCAGTCCAATTATATGACGGTTAAAAGGTATAATACGCAGGAACGCAGTAAAGATAAATGGTCAAGGACTGTTGTGTTTTCTACTCCTGCAACATAAAGTGATCGATAAGAATCTTATATTCATGCCTATCAGCGACTAAGACAGCAGGCCGAGCCTCTTTTGCTCAACGGCTCCCTCATGGGACGAAGAAACGCCCTTTTTCTCGAAAAAGGAATATTTTACTTGCAGGACAGTTGTAAATTTCCCGGGAAAATACATTAGCCTGGAACATTGTTAGTGATAAACTGTAAATGCATCTGGGTCCTTTGCTTTACAAGTCAGAGTGAGAAAAAAAAAGGTGGGGCTTTCATCATTTGGGAAAAAAAAAATGTTCGAAAGCAATGAAAAGCGTTATTTTTAGGTCATATGACCAAGCCTTTCATCATTAGAATAACAAAAGTAAAATGAACCAATGAAAAGTTTTATTAACAAGTCACATGACCTGTTATGCTTACGTTACGCGCTGCGCGCCGCGCTCTGGATCGTTTCCGGGAAGCTGCGCCTTGCACACCGGAGCACTTCCGGGTGCGCTAACGCGGCGCGTCATATGACGCATTACGCGACAACGTAGGTCCAGAATATAGTCAAAATGTCTCCACCAACCAGCGGTCGGAACACAACCCCTTTCAGCAGTCCAAAAAGTTCTGTTAAATGACAAGAGAAGGGACAGGCAACAAGAACAATCAGTCAAAGAGGGGAGGGCAAGTTCTTCTTTACCGGGTCACGTTGGGGCTCCACCGGAACTGATCGAATTGGTAGTCTACAGTGTTTCTGGATGTTTCAGATTGAAGCTGGCGTCAGCATGAGAGCACCCCGTGGCTACGTCGTGGCCATTCCGCGAGCAATCATGGCAGTCGCTCGCCACCGGAAGTCTGCGGGAGCCGGGGGCCCCGGTGACTTTTGTAAAATCTTCAAGACTGAGGGGACGCTTTTGGGAATGGGGTCCATGCCCTAGCAGTCAAGCGTCCGAGTTCCAGGGTGTCCCAGGTCCATTTTAGTGGACTAGGCCTAAATCCGAAGAGCCGGCCGCCATTTTGAGAGTCCTGTTGCAGCCGCCTATCGCTGCACCGCAAGAGTGGGCGCAATTCAAGTGGATGGTGGGCGAGACGCTGTAGCCGCAAGAGCGGGCGCAACTCAGCTGGTTGCGTGAAGCGCTGGGGTGTACCTGAGAAACCTCCACCTGGGGAGGTGGGGGAGGCTCGTTTGCGCCGCCTCTCCCTTCTAGTGCATCCCACGCCGTCTCCTGGCGCAGGAATATGTGATGGTCGGACTAGGGCACCGCAGGACGTGTCTTCAGGTCAAACGGATTGTGGGACAATGTTCAGAATGGAAGAGTCACCAAAAGGCAAAAAGTTCCGCTTGACCCCGGAAGCCGGCCGCCTATGTCGGGGGCGATCTCAGGCCACACCAGGCAACAAGACTTGGGGAGGGGGTCGGAGCCAAGCACCCACTCCGAGTCCGCGCCATCACACCACCCCTCGGGGGCCTCCGTCAAGCGGTTCAGGGAGGCACCGCATCACATTGATTTCCAATGCAGTCAGGTCCACAAACAGCCCCCACTTACTTTGAGAATAGTGAAGCTGCAGCAGGTGCAAATAAACTTCATACAGTGTTACAAGCGCTGCTCGGAACCCTCAACTATGGCACCCAACATCCAGGACTTATGCCATTTGTGCAAGGCAGTGACATCGAAGTAACTCAGGGACCAAGGAACATACCATATCCAGAGTCCTTCCCACAGCGTCTGCCTTCCTTCTTACCTAGTTATGGTTCTTTCACTCCCACTCCAGGCTTTTAGTCTGTGGATGGAAAACCATGAACCTACACTCACGTATGAAAATCTTACTATTGATGCTTGACTGAGGCCAAGGAGATCAGAGTGCATGAGTCTCATGCTCGATCGATTGAGCTAGCCGGATCAGGCAACAAAAAGGTGGTGGTGGGGGTGGCGGCATCAGCAAGGCATCCTCACACACAACTTGTCGGACATCAGCTCTGGATGTACTGGGGACGAGTCTTGGCGCATGGTGTCGTCCCCGGGCAATTTGCACAACGGTCCTCCACCCCTAGGCCGCCAGCTATGCTACCTCGACAGGAATAGTGATGGATGTTGCAGCAGACTGCCATGTAAATAGTTATTTAATAAAATGTTTTACCCTATTACTTTGCTGGTGTGTTGTATATATTTATAATATTTGCATAGGGTTTGTCGTTATTTTGGGCGGGGTGGGTGGCGGAGCCGAGCTGTCTTGCAGCCATCATGGTGTCGAGCTCAGTTCATGTCACTAGTTTCGTATTTCTCATGAGGGGTTATTCCTAATGTTTCTATTTTAGCGAGGTCAAAAAGAGATCCCATAAGTGGCCTACTGATTTTGCTTGATTCCTTTTGCTTTTTTAAACGATTTTTCACTATCTGCAAAGACTAAACAGAGTATTGCGACTCTGTGCTTGTTTGTAAATAGAGAATGAACCAAAGAGAACCAATTCTAAAACAGTAAATGCTTGGATAACAATCAATGAAATGGAGAGAGAAGCAGGCACGACGGATTACAACGGGGGCAAAGGCCTGCATTACCTACCCTTCACTATCTGCAAAGAGAGAATACTCCTAAAAGAAAAGAGGGGGGAGGGGCAGCGTTCAAAGCACATCAGGGTGCATAAACACGAAAATGTCTTTATCTATCACGTACTTGACATTTTAAAGCTTTTCATATTTGCTATTAAAAAACCATTGAAATTCACTGAAAAAACCACAGGTTATAGACCATATATAGTTAGGAATTAGCATTTACAAAACCTTGAAAATTCACTGAAAAAACCATAGGTTATAGACCATATATAGTTAGGGATTAGCACTGACCATGTCATGAATGATGTAATATGTGACATCATCAGCAGTGGATTGCGGGTGCGCGATATATAGTTAGTGCAACTAACTATATATGCGAATTTCAATGGTTTTGTGCGAGTAAATTAAGGTTTTGTAAATGCTAATCCCTAACTATATATGGTCTATAACCTATGGTTTTTTCAGTGAATTTTCAAGGTTTTGTAAATGCTAATTCCTAACTATATATGGTCTATAACCTATGGTTTTTTCAGTGAATATATATAGGGGTTTCATTTTGCCATAGAAATGTTATATATATATATATTACCTACTGGCGGTCGCCAGTAGGTATATATAGTTAGGATTTTTTTGAATAGGGACTTTTGAAAATTCTATGTCTAATAACTTTGGCGTTTGTGGACGGAATCGGCTGAAATTTTCAGGAAAATGGCACATTTTGTTTCTGAGCAGCTCCTGAAAATTTGGGGGGGGTTCGTCAAGGGGGGGCCGAGAAAAAAGGGGGGTCCCAAAACGCGTTTTTCCCATGTTAATTTCCATAGGGCGGTTGGACTCACTTTTAGCCCGAACGGCTGAATGGATTTCCACGAAACTTGGCAAAATTGTAGGGACTGTTAGCCCGATGTGCCTTTGCTAGGTCTCAATATATGTGCTTCAGTGGATTTTGAGAAATTAACGTTTAAATCAAGATATATATCTGTAACAGCGCTCCGGGCAGCGGTCCGGTTCGCGAACTTTTCGCGTATCGGAACTTTGCGAAGCGAAGCTGATTGGCTCTCCGGTGTCTGTCAACATTCTAAACAGTCCGGTGCGGCCGCCATCTTGTCTCTCGGTAGGATCGAGAGACAAGAGGAGGCCAAAACAAAGGGGGAAATGAAGGAAAGGGGGCAAGGTAGACCCCTTCTGACCCCCTAGGATTGATGAGGGGGATATTATAGAGCCACGCCGGGCCCCAAAAAAAAAAGAAAAAATCCGACTTTTTCGCCGTAGAGACGCGTCTTGGTTCGCGAACCGGGCAGCTAACCGGGCAGCTAACCGGGAAGCTAACCGTCAGTGTAACCCAAAAAAAAAAAAATCCGATTTTTTCGCCGTAGAGACGCGTCTTGGTTCGCGAACCGGGCAGCTAACCGGGCAGCTAACCGGGAAGCTAACCGTCAGTGTAACCCAAAAAAAAAAAAATCCGATTTTTTCGCCGTAGAGACGCGTCTTGGTTCGCGAACCGGGCAGCTAACCGGGCAGCTAACCGGGAAGCTAACCGGCAGTGTAACCCAAAAAAAAAAAAAAAATCCGATTTTTTCGCCGTAGAGACGCGTCTTGGTACGCGAACCGGGCAGCTAACCGGGCAGCTAACCGGGAAGCTAACCGGCAGTGTAACGGGAGTCTGAGGAGTAGCTGATTGGCTGTCAATATTGTAAACAGTCCGGAGCGGCCGCCATCTTGTCTCTCGGTAGGATCGAGAGACAAGAGGAGGCCAAAACAAAGGGGGAAATGAAGGAAAGAGGGCAAGGTAGACCCCTTCTGACCCCCTAGGATTTATGAGGGGGATATTATAAAGCCACGTGGGGCCAAAAAAAACCAAACAAAAAAATCCGATTTTTTCGCCGTAGAGACGCGTCTTGGTACGCGAACTGGGCAGCTAACCGGGCAGCTACCGGGAAGCTAATCGGCAGTGTAACGGGAGTCTGAGGAGAAGCTGATTGGCTGTTATCATTGTAAACAGTCTGGAGCGGCCGCCATCTTGTCTCTCTGTGGGATCGAGAGACAAGAGGTGGAAAAAAAAAGGTGTAAATGAATGAAAGGGGTAAGGCAGACCCCTCCTGAACCCCTAGGATTGATGAGGGGGCTATCAGTGATGTCATTTGAGATGTCATCAGTGATGTCATCAGTGATGTCACTGACCATGTCATGAATGATGTAATATGTGACATCATTAGCAGTGGATTGCGGGTCCGCGATATATAGTTAGTGCAACTAACTATATATGGAATTTCAATGGTTTTGTGCAAATAAAATAAGGTTTTTTAAATGCTAATCCCTAACTATATATGGTCTATAACCTATGGTTTTTTCAGTGAATATATATATATATATATATATGAAGAAAGCAGCTCCTCTGAAAAAAGGAAGCAGGAACCTCGAAGGGGATTTACAGGACAACACCCTTTAATTCTTGAACATGGCGAATGCATTTCGGCCGGATTGGCCTTCGTCAGCGCCTGCGGGAGTAGTGTGGAAGTCCTGGCGTCCTGCAAAACATGTACACCCAGCCGCACTCTGATAGGTGCCTCGTGATAGCTCCGCCCCTCACTTGGAAAATGTTGCAGCCGGTCCGAGAGAGTCAGCGGACTCAATTACCCAGGATACAATGTTCACATCCAGGTAAGTATGGCTGAGGGACGTTCTTGCTGAGATGCAGGATGATAGCAGGGGTCGGGTGAAATGCAGGACGTGAGCCGCACAAGAAGCTGGTGGTGCTGCCTCGAGTCCCCGCCTCACCTACCGAATGTCCAAGTAACAAATTCACTAAGGCGGGAGAACAATGCAACCCGCCCTGGCAGAGGCAAATGTCTCAATTAGCCAGCTTCAAATCGCTTGGACCGTCGGCGAGTCTGGGAAATTCAAATTGAAGAAACAGGTAGTGCCGAGGCAAGGACCAGAATCTCCAGACCACAGGTGGTGAGTGGGCTCCTGAACGCGCTTCTGGCAAACGCGTGAATTAGATGAAGAAAGCAGCTCCTCTGAAAAAAGGAAGCAGGAACCTCGAAGGGGATTTACAGGACAACACCCTTTAATTCTTGAACATGGCGAATGCATTTCGGCCGGATTGGCCTTCGTCAGCGCCTGCGGGAGTAGTGTGGAAGTCCTGGCGTCCTGCAAAACATGTACACCCAGCCGCACTCTGATAGGTGCCTTGTGATAGCTCCGCCCCTCACTTGGAAAATGTTGCAGCCGGTCCGAGAGAGTCAGCGGACTCAATTACCCAGGATACAATGTTCACATCCAGGTAAGTATGGCTGAGGGACGTTCTTGCTGAGATGCAGGATGATAGCAGGGGTCGGGTGAAATATATATCGCTCGTTTCCTCTCAATGAAGCGCCCACCATCCGGAGCCACAGCAAACAGGAAGAAACGGAAGACCCAGAGTGCAGGTGAGTTATTTAATTATCAGCACACCTCACCATCAGCATAACGTTTCGGCCTACACAGAGGCCTTGGTCACATAACGCACTGAGAGAAATGAGCTACATTTAAAGTGCTAGTGCATAAAAAAAACAGTACAGATGATTGGTCAATACAATAGGAGGGAGGTGTCCATTAAAGGACATAGAAATCATATGTCACCATAAAATCCAATAGTTAAATACCTCCTATAATTTACATTTTCGAACCAAAGTAACACAAAATACTATATACATATAATATAATAAATTAGATTAGGATTGGCGTCTCAGACCAGATGACATTATGTTTCAATACATCGCCATATTATTTCCGCACATATTACTGTTAGCACCAAAGTGTCCATAGGAAAAGCGTTTTTTGTTTTTTCAATAACTTTGTCGCCGCTTGACGAATCTCCACAAAATTTATACTAAACGTCCCCTTTTTGGTTCAGCAGGTGTGTTGAATGTTTAGGGGTGCCCGTGCTCCATCAATTAGGGGGTGAGAAAAAAGGGGATCCCGAAATGCGCTTTCCCCATGTTAAGTCTATGGGGATTTTTCATTTTTTCAACATGACTACAGCCCGAACGGCTGAACACAATGACACCAAAGGCAGCGGAAATCTGGATGTTGGTCTACAAAGCATGCTTTTTGTGATTTACTGTAAATCCATTCAATAGTTTTTGAGATATCTATCTTTAAAAAATAGAGATATCTGGCAATGCGAGAATTCTATGAAAAGTTGATTGGCTGTCTACACTTCATCCAGGAAGTGTTGGCAGCCATCTTGGGACTCTTAGCAAAACCACCGCAGACAAGAAAAGTATGAAGCCCAGGGGAATACAGGAAAACTTTTAATGCAAAATTCGGGCATGATGCATTTCGGCATTACAGCCTTCTTCAGATGGCACTAAACAACAGGATGCTGCTCCACCCGCTCCTTTGAATAGCTTGGTCCACTCCTACTGGTCGGAGTGCACCTTGCCCCAGATCACATGTCCGTGTACACACTGCAGAGCAAATTAAACTACAGTTCCCAGAAGCCGTCAAATTTGGGTAAGTACCACGTGTGGGGTAGCAAGCAGAAATCCAGCCCATGTGGTTCAGAGATGATAATGTCAAAGGTGCAGGGTGGCCGGTTGGTTGCGCCTGGGGTGAATTATAGTCCAAAAGGCTTCCCTGGATCCCCTATAACGTTCAAGCCCCCCATGCAAGTGTCCACCGGGCTGTGAGCCGCCGTGCAATGAGAGCCAAAGTTATTCCAAATAGAATGTTGCGTATTTCTTATGGAAACTAGGTCCTAACTATAACTACCTACTGGCGACTGCCGGAAGGTAATATATATATATTGGCGTAAGACGGAGGGTTCCAAGACACTTGTGGCGCTGAGGAAGGCCTTCAATTGCCAAAATGCATTCGCCTTTAACCTGTGAAAATAAATGCCTCCAACCGTATCCCCAGTTGTGGCCTTCGCTCTTTCTTGTGGAGGAGTTTCCTTGGATTTTGTCTGCGCGTGTCAGAGGCACAGTACGGAGGTCCCCGCTTCATCAAGTTGGCCCGGACACACTCTGGCAACGCTTCGGCATTGTTGTTTCTCCAAGGTATTGGATTTGTCTGGGTCCGCCACGATGTGCAAAGAGAGAAGAAGCGGTTGATAAGATATTATCCTGGCATTGGGCGGCGTGCAATGCCACCGTTGCCCCCGCGGAGTATTAGACTTGGACATCGCGGCTGAAGCGGTTTGGGGGCACAAGAAGACATTTCTGTTTTCACTACAAGCGAGAATGGATACAATCTGCGCAATTCTGCTTCTCCGTCCGACCCTTGGGTCTGCACTTCACTCCACCACTTACCTGGATGCAAGGCTTTGCATTCTGGGATTTGCAGTTTTGGACTACAGCCGGATTGACAACAGGTGGGGTCAGCAACATCGGGGGGCGGAGCTTCAGCAACTGGCTATAGAAAGCAGCAGAACAATCATTTGGCGTAAGATGGAGGGTTCCAAGACACTTGTGGCGCTGAGGAATTCGCCTTTAACCTGTGAAAATAAATGCCTCCAACCGTGTCCCCAGTTGTGGCCTTCGCTCTTTCTTGTGGAGGAGTTTCCTTGGATATATATATAAAGAAACCTATATATATATATATATATATATATATATATATATATATATATATATATATATATATACACATATATATATATATACACATATATTTATATATATATACGTACATATATATATATATATGTATACACATATATATATATATATATACATATATATATATATATATATATATGGTGCTCCCTGTCCCACTGAAGAGTCGGGCACTCGCGAGCGGGTGCAGTTTGCGGTAATGGGTACCCGCAATAGTATTCAGCTCAGCCTCGGAAATGTAATATCCAAAGAACCGCACTCGTGGAAACCAAAAGATTGCAGTGCTCACACCAAAAGTTTAATCACACTTGTTGACAGACGCGTTTCAGCAATACGCCTTCCTCAGTGTCAGTTACACTGTGAGGACCTGCCTGGGATATAGCATCAACATAATCATCAACATGGTAGATGGACTACCTCAGTCTAACGGGCGCGCCATCTTGGAACATGTTAATACAGTTCAAAGTAAGGTGCATATTACCCAAAGGGAAACAAATTAAATCAAGCCGTGGATCGGCATGGAACCCCGTGTATCCACATCCGGGGTGATGCGGGGTGCTCTAAGATAAGGCCCCTAGTGAATGTTTCCCAAGTCCATCCTGCCATGTATTGGCAAGTACTCCAGTGTCTAATATGTACAGTGTCCCCATACGTCCTTAACCCATCAATGAACTTAGTAAGCTAAACTATAATAAACAATTAATGAACAGTTCATAAACTACATCGCTGTTGATTTCACCAAGTCTCTGTACATCAGTTCATGAAGAAGTGTCGGGAAAATCTCATATTACTTATTTCCCCAAATGAACCGCCAATTCCTCCCCATGGTTTAGCCCACCTGGACTTTTAGTCATGAGGTCGATTATGTACCTTGATTCTAGGCGTCTCAAAGTTTTTAACCTATCTCCTCCTCTAGAGTTTTCAGGTACAAAATCTATGCCAAAGTACCGTAGTTTAGTCCTGTCCCTTTGATGAACCAAATCAAAATGTCTCGCGACTGGATATGCCGGATCCGCCTTATCTATTGCCCTTTGGTGTTCGAGTACCCTGATTTTAAGTTGGTGGATCGTACTCCCGATGTATCTCAATCCACACGGGCAAATTAGGCAGTAGACCGCGTAGTTAGTACTGCAGGTTAAAAATTTCTTGATGGGTTTCGTGATGTTTGCTCCCGGGATGTCATAGTTTCGCACTCTCTTGCATCCCGAGCAGGCTTTACATTTTCCGCAAGGGAAAAACCCACCCATCTCTGCAATTTTACCTGTTCTTGGGGTCACATTCTTGAAATGGCTTCTCACTAGGGAGTCTCTCAATGATCTTGCTTTACGGTATGTGATCAGGGGTTTCGTAGGGATTTCATCTTTCAGGATCGGATCTGTCTCTAGAATATGCCAGTTCTTTTGCATAATTCTTCTCAATCCCATGGAATCACTGGTGTATGGTGTGATTAAACGAAATTTCCCCTCATCCTTGGTTTGTTCATTAGGTGCTTTTGGCTTTAGGAGATCTTCCCTTTTTATTTTTCTCACTTTCTTCAGGGTTTTATCCAAAGAATCTGGATCGTATCCCCTCCTTGTGAACCTTTCTATGCAACCTGCTGCCGCTGTTTCAAAGTCCTTCTCTCTGCTGCTATTTCTTTTCATCCTGAGAAGTTCCCCATACGGGATGCTTTGTATCAGCCTCTTCGGATGGTTGCTATCGGCTCGCAGGATGGAGTTGCCTGCCGTCGCTTTGCGATACAGTGATGTATGTAGCTGATTATTATCTATTTCCACCCTCAGGTCCAAGTACTCAGCTGTTGTTGTACTAATAGATCCTGAGAAGTGTAGATTGCAGTTATTATCGTTTAGCATTCTTATATATTGCTGTGCCCCCTCCATCGTCCCTTGCCACACGATGAAGAGGTCATCGATGTACCTGAACCACTGTATTACTCTCTCTGTTCCTTGTCCCTCAGTCCGAAGGACCATGGGCACCCGCTCCTCCCACCAGCCGACGAACAAGTTTGCGTAGCTGGGAGCAAAGCAGGTGCCCATCGCGGTCCCAGAGACCTGTGTATATAACTGGTCATTGAACAGGAAGATGTTGCTTGTTAAACAGAATTCAATGAATTCCAGCAACATGCGATTATGCAATGCGAATCTGGCAGGTCTCTTGTTCAGAAAATGTTCCACTGCCGCCAAGCCTAAGTCATGTCTAATGTTGGTATATAGGCTAGTTATATCTAACACAATCATCAGGTATGTTGGATCCCATGTTATCTCAGATGCTTTCGTGAGGAAGTCTTTGGTATCTTTTACATGAGATTTAAGTTTGGTTACCAGAGGGAATAAGTAACTGTCTATAAATTTTGACATATTTTCAGTCAGTCCATTCACAGATGACACTATTGGTCTTCCCGGGGGCTCCCTTGCATTTTTGTGTAGCTTGGGTAAGTGGTAGAAGGTGGGGATCGTGGGGTTGTTGCTTCTCAAATACAAATTTTCATCACTTCCCAACATGGATTTCTTGTACCATTTGTTTACTAAGTCATCATACCTCCTAATGCCCTCCTTATAGTGTTTGTCATCTGTTTGCCGGTAATATTGCATATCAGATAGTTGCCTTAGTGCCTCTCTTTGGTAGTACTCACGTGTTAGAAGCACAACATTTCCCCCCTTATCTGAGGGCTTGATTATTATATTCTCCTCTTTTTCCAGGGTACGTAGGGCCTCCCTTTCTTGTGGGGTGATGTTGTCTTTCCTGGTTGGCTTCTCCCGTTTTCCTCTTAGAGTTACTAAGTCTTTCAGAACCGTCTCTGAGAATGCATCTATTGCATCCCACGGCATTATCGGGCAGAATGTTGACATTGGCTTCATGTTGCTTTCCAGGAGAGAGAGGAAAGCAACATGAAGCCAATGTCAACATTCTGCCAGAGACGGTTCTGAAAGACTTAGTAACTCTAAGAGGAAAACGGGAGAAGCCAACCAGGAAAGACAACATCACCCCACAAGAAAGGGAGGCCCTACGTACCCTGGAAAAAGAGGAGAATATAATAATCAAGCCCTCAGATAAGGGGGGAAATGTTGTGCTTCTAACACGTGAGTACTACCAAAGAGAGGCACTAAGGCAACTATCTGATATGCAATATTACCGGCAAACAGATGACAAACACTATAAGGAGGGCATTAGGAGGTATGATGACTTAGTAAACAAATGGTACAAGAAATCCATGTTGGGAAGTGATGAAAATTTGTATTTGAGAAGCAACAACCCCACGATCCCCACCTTCTACCACTTACCCAAGCTACACAAAAATGCAAGGGAGCCCCCGGGAAGACCAATAGTGTCATCTGTGAATGGACTGACTGAAAATATGTCAAAATTTATAGACAGTTACTTATTCCCTCTGGTAACCAAACTTAAATCTCATGTAAAAGATACCAAAGACTTCCTCACAAAAGCATCTGAGATAACATGGGATCCAACATACCTGATGATTGTGTTAGATATAACTAGCCTATATACCAACATTAGACATGACTTAGGCTTGGCGGCAGTGGAACATTTTCTGAACAAGAGACCTGCCAGATTCACATTGCATAATCGCATGTTGCTGGAATTCATTGAATTCTGTTTAACAAGCAACATCTTCCTGTTCAATGACCAGTTATATACACAGGTCTCTGGGACCGCGATGGGCACCTGCTTTGCTCCCAGCTACGCGAACTTGTTCGTCGGCTGGTGGGAGGAGCGGGTGCCCATGGTCCTTCGGACTGAGGGACAAGGAACAGAGAGAGTAATACAGTGGTTCAGGTACATCGATGACCTCTTCATCGTGTGGCAAGGGACGATGGAGGGGGCACAGCAATATATAAGAATGCTAAACGATAATAACTGCAATCTACACTTCTCAGGATCTATTAGTACAACAACAGCTGAGTACTTGGACCTGAGGGTGGAAATAGATAATAATCAGCTACATACATCACTGTATCGCAAAGCGACGGCAGGCAACTCCATCCTGCGAGCCGATAGCAACCATCCGAAGAGGCTGATACAAAGCATCCCGTATGGGGAACTTCTCAGGATGAAAAGAAATAGCAGCAGAGAGAAGGACTTTGAAACAGCGGCAGCAGGTTGCATAGAAAGGTTCACAAGGAGGGGATACGATCCAGATTCTTTGGATAAAACCCTGAAGAAAGTGAGAAAAATAAAAAGGGAAGATCTCCTAAAGCCAAAAGCACCTAATGAACAAACCAAGGATGAGGGGAAATTTCGTTTAATCACACCATACACCAGTGATTCCATGGGATTGAGAAGAATTATGCAAAAGAACTGGCATATTCTAGAGACAGATCCGATCCTGAAAGATGAAATCCCTACGAAACCCCTGATCACATACCGTAAAGCAAGATCATTGAGAGACTCCCTAGTGAGAAGCCATTTCAAGAATGTGACCCCAAGAACAGGTAAAATTGCAGAGATGGGTGGGTTTTTCCCTTGCGGAAAATGTAAAGCCTGCTCGGGATGCAAGAGAGTGCGAAACTATGACATCCCGGGAGCAAACATCACGAAACCCATCAAGAAATTTTTAACCTGCAGTACTAACTACGCGGTCTACTGCCTAATTTGCCCGTGTGGATTGAGATACATCGGGAGTACGATCCACCAACTTAAAATCAGGGTACTCGAACACCAAAGGGCAATAGATAAGGCGGATCCGGCATATCCAGTCGCGAGACATTTTGATTTGGTTCATCAAAGGGACAGGACTAAACTACGGTACTTTGGCATAGATTTTGTACCTGAAAACTCTAGAGGAGGAGATAGGTTAAAAACTTTGAGACGCCTAGAATCAAGGTACATAATCGACCTCATGACTAAAAGTCCAGGTGGGCTAAACCATGGGGAGGAATTGGCGGTTCATTTGGGGAAATAAGTAATATGAGATTTTCCCGACACTTCTTCATGAACTGATGTACAGAGACTTGGTGAAATCAACAGCGATGTAGTTTATGAACTGTTCATTAATTGTTTATTATAGTTTAGCTTACTAAGTTCATTGATGGGTTAAGAACGTATGGGGACACTGTACATATTAGACACTGGAGTACTTGCCAATACATGGCAGGATGGACTTGGGAAACATTCACTAGGGGCCTTATCTTAGAGCACCCCGCATCACCCCGGATGTGGATACACGGGGTTCCATGCCGATCCACGGCTTGATTTAATTTGTTTCCCTTTGGGTAATATGCACCTTACTTTGAACTGTATTAACATGTTCCAAGATGGCGCGCCCGTTAGACTGAGGTAGTCCATCTACCATGTTGATGATTATGTTGATGCTATATCCCAGGCAGGTCCTCACAGTGTAACTGACACTGAGGAAGGCGTATTGCTGAAACGCGTCTGTCAACAAGTGTGATTAAACTTTTGGTGTGAGCACTGCAATCTTTTGGTTTCCACGAGTGCGGTTCTTTGGATATTACATTTCCGAGGCTGAGCTGAATATATATATATATATACATATATATTTGTATGTATATATATTACTACTGGCGGTCGCCCTGACTGACCTTGCCTCCTCTTGCTAATATCTCCACGGATGATGTGGGTACGATTAGTACCTGGCTTACCTCTGCAATTGATTGTTGCCTCCCAGCACGTAAATGTAAGAAAAATTTTATGCACCCTCCTGCCCCTTGGTTCAATGAAGAACTAAAAATGGAAAAGTCTCGCTGCAAAAGACTGGAGCGTATTTGGAGGTCTAACTACTCTCCCACAGATAAAGAAAACTACAAACTCGCATTACATAAATATCACACTCTATGTAATACTGCCAGGGCCAATCATGTTAACAACACGATACTGAAAGCCCAGAACCGTCCCAAAGCTCTTTTTAAGGCAGTTCAGGAACTATCCGGTATGTCATGTGCTCCCAAAGCCCCCTGTCTGGATAGCACTCAATGCAATTCCTTGGCGGACTTCTTTACTAAGAAAATTGATAGCATCTACGCGGGTTTTAGAGCTTTACCATCTGTTTCATCCAGGTCATCTATACAGAACCATGACCAACTATCCTCTCAGGACGACCCTTCACGGTCCTCATCTGTTCTATTAGATAAGTGGGAACTCATTTCCATGCCCGTTTTCCAGAAACTGCTGGCAGAGATTAAATCCGGCTCTCCCTTGGATCCCATGCCCCCCCAGATTCTATGTTCCCTAGCCACCGTCCCTCTTGAATGTATCTTGGCTCTCTTGAATGCCTCTCTCACTGAGGCAATTGTCCCGAACTTCTGGAAACATGCGATGGTGGTCCCACTCCTGAAAAAAGCTAATGCTGATTTCTGCAACCCAGCCAATTTCCGACCCATTTCCTTGCTTCCCTGCCTCTCGAAGGTGTTGGAGAAGCATGTCAATCAACCGTCACCTAACCACCCACATCGAATCAGCGAACGTCCTTCATCCTTCCCAGTCAGGTTTTCGGGCGGGCTTCTCTACGGAGTCCACCCTTCTGGGAGTCACGGAGACAGTCAGACGCCAGGTAGATAGAGGGGAGACGGTGGCACTCATCCTTTTGGATTTGAGTGCCGCTTTTGACACCGTCTCCCATACCATCCTTCTTTCTGCCTTGAAGTCTGTTGGTATCTGTGGCTCCGCTCTTGCTTGGATCTCCAATTTTCTTTCTAATCGCACTTTTCAGGTCTTTTCCCCCTCTTCGGTGTCCACTGTTCATAATTCCCCGTATGGTGTCCCCCAAGGCTCTATTCTTAGTCCTTTGTTTTTCAACCTTTATGTTAGACCCCTTGCTTTTCTTGCCGAACAGTCTGGACTTTCTATTTTTTCGTACGCTGATGACACTCAAATCATTTTCTCTCTTTCTTCTAATCAGCACTCCTCCTCCTCTTCTCTTTGTTCTGGGCTTATTGACATCGCCAATTGGATGCTGACTAACAAACTGAAGCTGAATGGCGACAAAACGGAGCTGCTCCTGTTCGGGCCGGACTCCGCTCTCTGGGGCCCGCAACATTGGCCTCAGCAAATGGGACCATTGCCGGTCCCAGCAACAACAGCACGCAATCTCGGGGTCCTCTTCGACAATCAGTTATCCATGAGGCAACATGTGGTTAAAGTCTCAGCCACCTGTACTACCATCATCAGGTGGCTGAGGAAGATCACATGGATGCTTCCCCCAGACACCCAGAAGTCAGTGGTCCAGGCCTTAGTGGCATCGCGGCTGGACTACGGTAATGTACTTCTTCTGGGTGCCTGCAAGGAGGTCACCCGTAAGCTCCAAGTGGTCCAGAACATGGCTGCCCATTTACTTTGCAATCTGCCTAGAACCACCTCAGTCTCCTCTTCCCTGCGCAGCCTGCATTGGCTGCGCATAGAATCTAGGTCCAAATTCAAAGCTCTATGTTTTATGCACCGTATCAAAGCTGGTAAATCCCCTCACTATCTATCCACCTTAGTCCATCAATATTGTCCCTCCCGTACCCTCAGATCCTCCACTCAATGTAGATTCTCTGTTCCCCGTTTTAAGCGTGTTAGAGTTGGTGGGCGCTCTTTTTCTTACTTGGCACCCTCGCTCTGGAACTCGCTTCCCATCCCTTTGCGGTTTGAAACATGTTATCTTAAGTTCCGCAAAGGAGTGAAAACCTGGCTGTTCTCTTTGTAACCTGTTCCTTGCACTCCTGTTTGCCCTCTGTTACTTCTGTTCTCCTAGCGCCGGGAAACCCACGGGTAGCTGCGCGCTTAACAAATTCATATGTAATAATAATAATAATAATAATAATAATAATATAGTTAGGATTTTTTTGAATAGGGATTTCTGAAAATTCTATGTTGAATAACTTTGGCGTTGATGGACGGAATTGGCTGAAATTTTCAGGAAAATGGCACATTTTGTTTCTGAGCGTCCCCTGAAAGTTTGGGGGGGGGTTTCGTCAAGCGGGGGCCGAGAAAAAAGGGGGGTCCCAAAACATGTTTTTAACATTGAGTTTTCCATAGGGCGGTTGGACTCACTTTTAGCTCGAACGGCTGAATAGATTTCCACAAAACTTGGCAAAATTGTAGGGACTGGTAGCCCGATGTGCTTTTGCTATGTCTCAAGATATATGCTCCAGTGGTTTTTACGAAAACTAACTTTGAAAAATATATATTGGGCTACATTGGGCTATATATATGTTAGAGCCCAAATGTAGCCCAATGTAGCCCAAAGATGGCCACCAGAGACAAAAAAAAACAAATGTAGCCCAAATATCAACCAGATGTAGCCCAACTATAGCCCAGTGACAGAATGTCCCAGAGTGTTCTAAAGAACAACTAGAGCGCTAACAGTCTTACTTATGACAAAAGTATGGCACACCTGAAGTTATCTTGATTGGAATAAAGTGTTAACACTTAAAACATTTAATTTGCAAAGGAACAAAATGAGGGGTTTCATTTTGCCATAGAAATGTTATATATATATATATTACCTACTGGCGGTCGCCAGTAGGTATATATAGTTAGGATTTTTTTGAATAGGGATTTCTGAAAATTCTATGTTGAATAACTTTGGCGTTGATGGACGGAATTGGCTGAAATTTTCAGGAAAATGGCACATTTTGTTTCTGAGCGTCCCCTGAAAGTTTGGGGGGGGGTTTCGTCAAGCGGGGGCGGAGAAAAAAGGGGGTCCCAAAACGTGTTTTTAACATTGAGTTTTCCATAGGGTGGTTGGACTCACTTTTAGCTCAAACGGCTGAATGGATTTCTATGAAACTTGGCAAAATTGTAGAGACTGTTTGCCCGATGTGCCTTTGCTAGGTCTCAAGATATGTGCTCCAGTGGATTTAGAGAAATTAACGTTCAAAAAAATATATATCTGTGACTGCGTCCCAGTTAGCGCCCCGGTTCGCGTACCAGACGCGTAACGGAACTTCGCTAGGAGAAGCGGATTGGCTCTCCGGTGACTCTCAACATTCTAAACAGTCCGGAGCGGCCGCCATCTTGTCTCTCGGCAGGATCGAGAGACAAGAGGTGGAAATAAACGAAGGGGGAAATGAATGAAAGGGGCAAGGTAGACCGCTCCAGACCCCCTAGGATTGATGTGGGGGCTATTAAAGGGCCCCGCGGGGCAAAAAAAGAAAATTAATTTTTTTTCGATTTTTCGTGGTGGAAGCGCTACCCGGTACGCGAACCGGGTAGCTCACCGGTAGCGTAACGGGAGTCCGCCATCTTGTGTTTCGGACGAATTTAGTCACAAGATGGAGGATAAACAATGTTGGGAATGGGTATAAGGGGGCACGGGAGACATATCCTGACCCCCTAGGTTTTCTGAGGGTGGCTGAAGAGGCCCATATATGTAAAAAAAATAAAAACAATTCGCACGGTTAGCGCCCGGTCCGCGCACCGGGTAGCGTTCCAGAAAGCGTAACAAGGGGAAAACGAAGGGAAATAGTAAAATAATATTTTAGAGTGCTTTGAGGTAGGGTAGCTCTGAATAGAGCTGTTGTGTTGTGTGGGTGATGTAAGTACCAACATGTAGGTACCAATGAAGAGTCTAAAATTCAATGTACACCGTCTCCTCTGTAGATATTTTGTATGTTCTAATATGGGTTATTTAAATGTAAATGTGTGGAAAAGCACTTCATGCTTTAAAGCAATTGTATTTTTGAACTGATTGTTCTTTCCTCTTAGTCATCCTCTTTGTTTTTTTCCCCACACTCTTCTTCAGCAAGATAGTTGATAAATTTGTTCCCTCAAAAAATTTATATACATACAAAAATTATATTAAATGCATATAAAATATATTTTTCCTTTAAAAGAAGAATACATTTTACAGCTTTTGATATTTACTATTAAAAAACCATTGAAATTCACTGAAAAAACCATAGGTTATAGACCATATATAGTTAGGAATTAGCATTTACAAAACCTTGAAAATTCACTGAAAAAACCATAGGTTATAGACCATATATAGTTAGGAATTAGCATTTACAAAACCTTATTTTACTCACACAAAACCATTGAAATTTGCATATATAGTTAGTTGCACTAACTATATATCGCGCACCCGCAATCCACTGCTGATCATGTCACATATTACATCATTCATGACATGGTCAGTGACATCACTGATGACATCACTGATGACATCTCAAATGACATCACTGATGACAACATCCAGTGACTGTATGTTTCTGTAAAGTTAAAATATGTCTTACATATTGAAGAATGAGTGGATGTATAAGTGTCTGGATGACAGATTTAGTAGGTGCATGACTGACTGTATGAGTGAGTGATTAAATGTGTCTCACTGAGTGCATGGGTTAGTGACTAAACTGTCTTAATTTGTGCATCATTATGTCTGTTGTTCTGTAAACTGCTGCATGTGTTGATCAGTAGCTATATGAGTAACTATATGGGTTATTGATTGGTTGCCCAAGTATTTGTATGGGAGACTGAGTGTGTGTGTGAGGGTGGCTGGGAGGTGTATGACTCTGTGCATAGATGTGTGAGCAGTTGATTCACTAGATGTGTGGGTTCAAAAGTGCATGTGGAAACAGCTGTATGGGCGGTTGACTGTGTGCATGAGTGTATTGGTGAGTGAATGGATATCACAGTGCTACATGTCAAAGTAAGTACATATGTAAAACACAGTACATGTGAGAGTTGACATATATAAATAACTGTGCATAAGAGCCAGTGAATGTGTGAGTGGCTGTATGGATCATTGTGAACTTGTATCAGGGATTGTATAAGAGAGTAAATATGTGTTAGTATATGTTTGAATAAGTAAGGTGTGTATAACTGTATAGTTGAGGAAATGGAGGTGTGATTGATTCTTTGCATGACTGACTAGGTGTGTGAGTAACTCCATGGATGAGTGACAGTCTGTGAGTGTCTGTTTACACTGAGTGTATCTAAGGTTATATTAGAGTCTGAAGAGGTCCATCGTATTATCACATGAATGAGGTCATCAGTGATGTGATCAGTAATGTCAAATGAGATGTCATCAGTGATGTCATCAGTGATGTCATTTGAGATGTCATCAGTGATGTCATCAGTGATGTCACTGACCATGTCATGAATGATGTAATATGTGACATGATCAGCAGTGGATTGCGGGTGCGCGATATATAGTTAGTGCAACTAACTTTATATGCGAATTTCAATGGTTTTGTGTGAGTAAAATAAGGTTTTGTAAATGCTAATTCCTAACTATATATGGTCTATAACCTATGGTTTTTTCAGTGAATATATATATATATATACATATACATATACATAAATAATACTGTTAGCACCAAAGTGTCCATAGGAAAAGCGTTTTTTGTTTTTTCAATAACTTTGTCGCCGCGTGACGTATCTCCACAAAATTTATACAAAACGTCCCCTTTTTGGTTCAGCAGGTGTGTTGAAAGTTTAGGGGTGCTCCATAAATTAGGGGGTCTAGAAAAAAAGGGGATCCCGAAATGCGCTTTCCCCATGTTAGGTCTATGGGGATTTTTCATTTTTTCAACATGACTACAGCCCGAACCGCTGAACAGAATTACACCAAATTCAGCGGAAAGCTAGATATTGGTCTAGAGAGCATGCTTTTGGTGATTTGCTGTAAATCCATTCAATAGTTTTTGATATATCTATCTTTAAAAAATAGAGATATCTGGAGATCCGAGAATCCTATGAAAATGTGATTGACTGTCTACACTTCATCCAGGAAGTGTTGGCAGCCATCTTGGGACTCTTAGCAAAACCACTGTGTGGTACTTGCTGGAGGTAACAGGAGGGGTAGTTGGCCCCCAAGGACCCTCAGCACACAAGGTGCCTTGTTTTCAGAGTGGTGAACAAAGGAGGCATGGCTTCCTATAAGATTTTTGCAATCCTGTTGTTTGGGACTTACTGGAGGTAATTGGAGAGAACGTCCTTGGGGGCCAACTGCCCTTCCTGTGATCTCCAATAAGTTCCACACTGAGGGATTGCTAAGTGATCTTCAGAGGCGATGCTCCCTTTCTCCACCATTCTGAAAATGTGGCTTGAGGCTGTATTAGTGAGTGAGTTGGTGTATGAGTGGCTATATGGGTGACTGGGTGGATGTGTGTGTACACCTATGAAGCGATGAGTGGAAGTGGAAGTACTGGCATGGGTGTGTAAATGGTTTTGAGAATGTTAGTGTGGAAGTTGGAGTGGATGTATGAAAGGTTATATTGGGGAGGGAGTGGGTGCATCAGAGATTCTGTGAATGATGTCATCAGTGATGTAATTTGAGATGCCATCAGTGAAGTCACTGACCATGTAATGAGTGATGTAATATGTGAGGTCATAAGCAGTGCTTTGCAGGGGCGCCTGTTAGAGTTAGCTCAGCTGACTTTCTCTGGTTTTGTACAAGTAACATCTGAGATTAACTATAACGTCTCCGTAATCTTTGTTTTTTTCAGTGAGTATATATATATATATATATGTCCCAAAAAGTCGCTCCTTGTAGCTGCTTTTGGCCCCGAGGGAGGTGGCGCATACCCCGGCCGGGCCAGCCGGTAATTCAATCCACAAAAGTTACCAAGTGAATGCGCTCTCAGTTACAAAGGCACGCCAGGCAGTCCATAATTCAAGGGTGTTTATTCACCTACTCCACCATGTTTTTGCTTACAAGGAAGCCTTGTTCACGTAAGTGAATGTGCATGAAAGCCATACTGATAAAGCTTGTGTGAAAAAGTGTAGTACATAGACATAAACAAAGGACTCGCATTTCAAGTAGCTTAATAGAATACATGTCGGACATCTTGGAATGTGTCAAGTGACCACCTAACACATAGCAAGTGCTGTTAATCGGATCTCCTGTATGTCACACAACGTTCACAACTATTCATGGCTATACGAAACACATTTGTAAATGTAATTCATATGGCGTCTGGTACAACTTGACCAATGTCAACTGTGCAAATTACCACCAACATCAAGTGGCATGTTAGTTGTTCCAACGTGAGTATGTGACTAAAACTGCTATTCAAGCAAGTGCAATATCCAAAGTGGGAGAAGTCAGATAGCAGTGATGCTGGCAGTTAGCATGCAAAATACGAGAGTGCACTAGTGCTTTGGGTTACCACATAAAATACGAGGGTGCATGTCAAAGGTGCATGTCAAACGTCCAGCGGACAGACCAAATAAGATGTTCACAGGTAGTAACAAGAAACATGAAGTCCAAAAGTAAAATTACTGTTCAAGAAGTCAATAGTACTTGTCACAGGTGCCCATCAGTGACAGTGTGATCAGTGAGAAGATGATGGTGAAAAAGGTAGGATGCCTTTGAAATTGAGTGCAGTGATTGGGCCCCTTCCTTTCCTCCTGTGTGAAAAAACACATGATAAAACCAGATTAGTTACACGTGTAATTAAAAACATACTACATCAAAATAAACATTCACATATGCACTGAAATCATTGGCAGAGGAAAGAACGGGCGTACAGCATAGGTCATGTGCGAGACCAGCTCTCATGAAAGGACAAAGGTGGTGGTCCTCCAGGGGCTGGAGGGTATGCGTATTAGTCCTCTCTCAAATGTATGGGTAGTTCCTCATCTTGATTGAGGCCCCCCGGGTCCTTTGACTGAAAGTCAATAATATATCTGGACTCCTTCTGCCTCAATTTCAACACCCTATTACCACCCCTGGGGTTTCTGGTGATTTGTTCTAGAATAAAGAATCTGAGGAGGGAGCTGTTGCAAAAGTGTTTGTCTCTGGAATGTCTGGCCACCGGATACTTCACATGATTGTGTGTGATGGCCCGACAGTGTTCAAGAATGCGTTTCTTGGCAAGTAGGGCAGTGCTCCCTATTAAGCATGAGCGGGAAATCCATTACGCTCGCGGATTTTGCGGATTTTTGGGAAATCCGCAATCTGCGAATTTTGCGGATTTCCCGCAAAATCCGCAAAAAAAAATCCGCGAGCGTTACGGGTTCAAAAGTTGAACCCCCACTCATGCAACTATTTTACAATGGCGCCAGCAAGCTGCCAGCGCCGTTGTAAAATAGTTACAAAGTTAGCTTGCACAGGAACCACTAGATAAAACGAAGCAGGTGCTGCTTTATTTTATCTAAGTGCTTCCTGTGCAAGCTAACTTTGTAACTATTTTACAATGGCGCTGGCAGCTTGCTGGCGCCATTGTAAAATAGTTACAGGCACAGCCTCACACAGGTCACTCAAGGGACCCCTGCGCCCTTCAGGGCGATTGCATAGTAACACACACATGGTCACTCGAACTAGTTGCTCAAATTCAGTGACTCATTCATTAGCCCAAAAACAATCCTGAGCGTCTTCGAGGCTGGACAGGTGTGCCTCTTCCCAAATCTACCGTGGAAAATCAGCTGTGATGCTGGGTAGAGGGCGGCCTTTGCATGGTCGCTCGAACTAGTTGATGCTCAAAATCAGTGACTCATTCATTAGCCCAAAAACAATCATGAGCGTCTTCGAGGCGGGACAGGTGTGCCTCTTCCCAAATCTACTGTGGAAAATCAGCTGTGATGCTGGGTAGAGGCCTTTGCATCCTTGACTTTCATGAGCGCAATCCCCGTGCTGTTCCTGTGGCCAGGAGCTTCTTTCTCTTCATATAATTGTGTTTGCACGGGTTGCTGCAAGTTCGCACGCGTTTTGTACAATTTCGCAATTTGCGAAATTGTACAAAACCCTCGCAAACTTGCAGAAACCCGTGCGAACATAAAAAAAAAATCTGCAAATTCGCGAGAATTCGCGGATTTTGCGGATTGCGAGTTCGCAAATCCGCAAAATTCGCGAACGCGAGATTCGCAAAATTCGCTCATGCCTACTCCCTATGTACCAGAGCTTGCAGGAGCATTCGATCACATAAATCACATGGGTGGAACTACAAGTAAGGAAGTGCTTGATTTCTTTTTTAATTCCATTGTACTCAATCATCTTGGTGTAAGTACTGTTTCGCAGTGGCCACACGGAAAAAATCCACTGAGGCCATGCTCGTGTCCAGTGGTGTAAGTTGTAATGTCGCTACGTACCACTGCTACAGCGGGACTCCAAAACATATTTTAAATCACCATGGCCATTTCCCTGAATTCTCAGAAACACACATACATTCAATAGTGGGGCCCATTACACTGCATACTTACTCTGTTCATTTAATTCAGCTCAGAAATTTGACCAGCAACCCAGGAGTCCTACCATAACATTGGCGGAGTGTCTAAACCTACTTAACTATTTATTATTTACACCTGTAATGTAAAGCAATTTACCATGGCTTCATTTTAAACACCATTTTATTCAGACACACCACCACAATGGCAATGGATCTGCTAGAACGAAAATTAGGCGTAGGAAGAATCAAAGACCAACTTTTACTTCTTCATTTATCTAATTTTTATTCAAAGCAAACTCTTAGTATGTCCGACATTTAGGCATTTATTTATTTCTTTATTCAATAAGAATCTTTTAACTTTATTTTCAAAAATGATCATTTATTTTAAAGCTCAGAAATAGACATTTATTTTAAATTTCAGTGAAGTTTAGCAAAGAACAGATAGTTCCAAAGTCATTCTCTCCTAACATCCCTAGCTAACACCTTCATCTTCTCCTAACAGACCTGCAAAGAAAAATAATCAGTCAGAAAACAAAGTTCTTACATCCAAGAAATCGATCTTCAGTCCAGCAGCATCTCCAGAGGAAATTGAAAGAGCGACCCCTTCTAAGCAAAATCAGGGGTTTTTATACACCTAATTTCTAACTTAATCTATCTAAAAAGTAACTAACATCACCATCTCAAGCTCTGATTGGACAAATTTGGAGTAGATGGGCGCTTCCTCATCATTACAGCATGTTTTTCATGGTGATTCAGCAAAAAATAAAGGTTCTTTGTTTAAGACAGTTTGTGGCCTAGGCGCTTCCTGCACTTGAAACATACGCAAAATTTCTCAGGCTCTGATCATTACGTCGTCCATGCTTGGCACCCATCCTAGGTTCCAGGGTAAGGCGTCCTTGAACCTCTCATCCAAGCACAGTCAGCTCACTCGCGCTGGCAGAATCTTAGATGTACATGCGCAGACCAATGCTCGCTCGCAGTGACTCAAAGCGGCCATTTTCATACTAGGCCTCATAGGCCACATTTTGGAACTATCATAGAAACAAACACAAATTCATGTTAATTATGGTAATGAGACCCTTCTGTTTACCTCCCACCATTCTAATATTTACCTCCTTACCTTCAGACACTCTCTTAAGACGTGGCTTTTCAAACAGGCTTACTTTTAGAGTATGATTTCTGTGTTATGTTCCCTTCCGACAGCGCCATGAAGCCTACGGGCGTACGAGCGCTTAATAAATAAATATTAACATAACATAACATAACAATATTTCCCTATTAGTTGTTACCTAGCAAATAAGCCACATAAATGCGTTTTATACTGACATATCCATCGACTTTTTAGCACAAAACATTTACAATAAGCACATTTAAATTGCGTTTGTTTATAAATAAGCTGTGCATTAATTCACATCACAGTAAAATACATATTAGCTCATTTTATGGCATCATGCAAGCAAGATTAGTACTCTCCATATGTTTGTGAATGCATATTACTCTAAGGTTGGTTATTTAAACACATCACACCATTAGTAAATGTTAATGTTATGGAACATTGACTTCGAGAGGGGTACACAAAAGTTTGCATTTACCACCTCGCTCCATCACCACCATGTCCCTGTTGCTTCACCCTTTCCTGTACGTTATACTCGGTCTGTCAGGGATATTCTCCCCAAAGATGTTATCACATTTCAAGATATCCCAGTTCTTGGATAATATCTTTTGAATGCTTTTGGATTCAGCATTGTATGTCAGAACAAGGCATGTGTTCTCTTCTGTCTCATGGGCTGTTTCAGGTGTCTTGTCTACCAGAGTTTGGGATCTGGCAATACCATCTGCCCTTTTCTTTGCCTTGTTGAGCACCCACGTGGGATAGCCTCTGATTTTAAAGTGTTCTATCATTTCGATACCTTTGTGTTGATAAGCCACCTCTGTCTTACAGTTTATTTTAGCCCTCAGCAGCTCTCCAAAAGGAATACTCCATTTGAGTGTTTCTGATGGCTGCTGAGGGCATGAAGGAAGCTGTTGCCAGCTGTGGTCTTCCTGAACAGAGTGGTATGCAGTTGTTTATCTTTTATGTCAAGTTTGACATCAAGATATTCTGCTGTGGTTTTGCTGATGTGGCTGGTGAGTTGGATGTTGCTAGTGTTGATGTTCAGTGTCTCAATGAACTGATTGGCCTCAACCTCTGTGCCCATCCATATGACGAAAACATTGTCAATGTACCGCCACCATGTGATGACGTGGGCAAAGTGCCCCGCACAGGCGGGGTCGGCACGGATCTTCTGCTCCTACATATAAATGTGTGTGTGTGTATGTAGATTACCTACTGGCTCTCGCCAGTAGGTAGTTATAGTTAGGACCTAGTTAGGACCTGGTTTCCATAGGAAACTAGTTTTTTGTTTTCTCAATATCTTTGACGCCGGTTGACGAATCTTCGCAAAATTTTCAAAACTCGTGGCCCGCTCCGGTCAGCTCCTGTCTGGAAAGTTTCAAGGTGATTCGGCTAGCGGGGGCTGAGAAAAAAGGGGGTCCCAAAACGTGTTTTCTCCAAATTAATTTCAATAGGAAATTTTAGACACGGCTACAGCTCAAACTGCAGAACGGAATTACACCTAATTTTGCAAAAAGGTAGCCCTTGTTTCAGAAAGAGACCTTTTTATTAAATGGAGTAAATCTGTTCAGTAGTTCCTGAGAAATCAAAAAAATAGAGGTCAGAAAATCAATTTCCCCTAGGAAATTTTAGACTCGGTTACAGCTGAAACTGCTGAACGGAATTACATCAAATTTGGAAAAAGGTAGCCCTTGGTTCAGAAAGAGACCTTTTTTTAAATGGAGTAAGTCCTTTCAGTAGTTGCTGAGAAAAGAAAAAAATAAAAGTTTTGATATATGAGGCGCAGTGGATCCGCGCACCCTCCCGATCACAAGCTTTATTCTAATTGGCTGTCAACACTCCAAACCAGGAAGTGTTGGCAGCCATCTTGTGACTCAGTAGAAGCGAGTCAGAAGAAAACAGGGAAACTAACTAACTAACTAACTAATTTGGTCGGCCAGGTCTCGGGAGGATTTGGGAAATCCCCGCAGCTCCGAAGACCACCACCTCTTCGGGGCTCTGTTTTAGTAATAAAAAAACCTATCTGGGAAGCTCGAGCCCCCTACATGCCCCGGGGACTCTCACCTCCCCTGGGGTTTGCAAAAGTTGTGAGGGGGGCTGTGGGAGCCTTCAATGGCCCTGGGGACCGCCACCCCCCAGAGCTGGCTGCTGCAGTGTCCCGGGGTGCCCATCCCCGGGACACTGCTGTTTGCTATGGTAGGGCGGGAGACCGTCTTCCGCCCTTCCATAGCAAAGTCTGGTTTGGATTTTGGAAGAAGGAGCAGGGAAACATGCTCTCTCTTCCAAAATCCAAAGCAGAATTGCTTTTCCACATGGGGAGCTGCATGTCAGCAGCTCCCCATGTGGAAAAGCAATGCCGGCCCACGGTCCCCATCGAAGTGGATAGGCCCCGTTGGATGTGGTCCCCAGAGCGAATATAAATTACTAGAAGGATCCGTTTTTTTTCCCCCAAGAATTTGGAGCTGCAACCCTAGCGTGGCACTCAGTGCGGTCCCCTGGTGTGAACGGGAGGGGTGCGTGACTCCCAGCGCAGCCCCCTTGTGTGAACATGAGGGGTGCGTGACTCCTAACGCGAAACCCTGGTGTGAACGCAAGGGGTGACCGGTTCCCAGCACGGCCACCTGGTGTGAACGCGAGGGGTGCGTGGCTAGAATACTCACACCCGCCGTGTAAGGTGCGCTTTTGTATGTGACTCCAAAAGATTTTTGAAAAATATATATATAATTTACAACAAAAAAATACATAAATATAATAACATAAAAAAATAAAACAAAATAATTATAGAATATTACACTTTTAAAAAATGTTTATAAAGAGGGATTTGTATTTTGGGAAACAGTGATGTTTCAAAAATGAAATTCTGTGTTTGTATATAGGTTCTGCCCTGTGTTTTTTAAATGTTATTCAAAAAACGATTTTTGGTGGAAATCAATGGAATTTATATTTGGGTCTTATTTATGATTGTCTTGTGGCGTAGGTATGTCACTTTTAACATGGGAAGAAAGTGACGCACTGGTGGCACAAGTCTTTCATAAATAAGGCCCTCAGTTTTTTTGCTCTTGCTTTGTATTCTGATTTTTGATAATGTTTGCTATCAACATTTCCAAGGAAGAGGATTTGTATTTTGGGAAACAGTGAGGTTTCAAAAGTGTAATTCAGTGCTTGTACATAGGTTCTGCCCTGTGTTTTTTAAATGTTATTCAAAAAACGATTTTTGGTGCCAATCAATGGTATTTATATTTGGGTCTTATTTATGATTGTCTTGTGGCGCCGGTATGTCACTTTTAATATGGGTTGCACTGGTGGTGCAAGGCCTTCATAAATAAGGCCCTGAGTTGCTGTTGTATAAACTTAAATATGTTGCAATTTATTGTTTATATTGTTTGCTTTTTGTCATTACTTTGTTGTTTGCTAATAGTGGTCTTTCATGTGTTTTTTTTTCAGAACAACAGCTTCAAATCAACTTCTGAAAAGCAAGCAAAAATGCCTTCAAGGCAAAGAATTATCAAAAATACCATACGTAAAAGGAGAACATCAACAACAGAATTTATGGAATTCTCTACAACAACTACTTCAAAAAACACCAGAAAAGCTTCTGGTAAGCCAATTAAGTCTTTTCTTCGCAACATATGTCGTACAAAAAGAAATGATATTGCTAATGTGAATATTCAGAAAGAGACAGCAAATTTAAAAAGGAAGGAGAGGCCCACAAAAAATGTCTCGATTGGAGCAGGAGAGAAGAGAATGGATAGCAACAGAAGGGTAAATCAATTTAGGGACATCCGTAGACGAATGTTTCGCAATAGGGTAGTTTTAAATTTGCTAAAAAATTATAAGAAAGGTAAACTTAGAACTGCTTTTTACAAGAAAAAGAAAAGTGTAGAGAAGATTGTTGATCAGGCTTTGAAGTTAAGAAAAAATTATTTATTTTAGTAATCAATAGAATTAGGATACTTAATAAGGCAATTGATGTTTTCAAATCGAACAGTAGATGGAAAAGAATTATTAATCGGAGTAATTTTTGTGAAGTATTTTCTGGTGAATGGATGCATAGTTCAAGTTCTGAGCCATTATTCAATGAGGAGAGTTACTTTCAGGAAAATGATTTGATGCATGCAGTTGACACCAGTGGTCGAGCATATGAGGTGAAAGATGGTTGTGTGATGGAAAAAGAGAAACTTGTGTCTAGAGATGCAGAAGAGGTGTTAGCTGATGAAGTTTTAGGGAGACGTACTAAGGGTCCAGTGTACACATGGAAGTGCAGTAGTATTTGAAGAGTGCGACCGGATTCAATTGATTTGTATCGAAATTTCTTACGTACATATAGTAAGAAAAGTCTCAAACAAAAAATGAAGATCTTGCAAGAGATAGATCCTTGCAGAGTGAGAGAAAGCACAGGTTTGCATGGGCATTCACTAGCTTGTCTTTCTAGAAAAGTATGTCAGAGTGTTTTTCATCATTTTAGGATGTTAGCAGTGCATCATAATAAGGTGAGGAAATTAGTGAGAAAGTTGTATTATGCAAAAAGTCCAGCACTTAAGCTGAAACAGTTAAACAGTGCTCTTTTGCATGGATCTGAAGTCGATGTGAAGACTATTTGTGAAGAAATTGAGTTTTGCTATTTTGGGAACAAAGAGGACAGTGTAGAAATGGATATAGTAATGGATGGTAATGTGGAAGATAATGGACAGATTTCAAGTACAGAAAAGTTTGACGAGGAAATTACCAAGTTTAAGGTGAAATCAAGTGAAAGGCCTAATTTAACTTGTGTGTGTTGTCGACGGACTCATTATAAGATTCAGACTAGGTTAGTTGATTTATATGCAAAAAGTGAATTGGAAAATAATAGTGAATGGAAGGATTTTGTAAGTTATTTGTTGGTGGAGAATTCTTTTGATTTGAGTTTTGATCAGCGTATTTGTAATTATTATTTAAAAAAATTAAATGAAAATAGAATGCCTGCTAGAGCAGTTCATAATAATCTTCAGTTGATAGATATTCCTTCTGAATTGATGGATTTAAATACTTATGAATCTATTTTGATTCAATGTGTCCATCCTTTTCAGGCTATTGTTCGCATGGAGCCTAAGACAGGGAAATTGCCTCCATCAGATTTACAGAGAGGATTAAAGGGAAGAGTTGTTTATTTGCCTCTAGATGTAAAGAAAAATATTGATACAATTGGTGTAGAAAGAGTAGAAGAGGATCCTCTAGTTATTCTAGTTAATGGGGTTCCGACAAAGAGTAAGAAAATCTGGCAAGATTTAGTGGATGTTAGGAAAGTCAAAAAGGCAACGTTGTATTTGATCAAAAACAATGAGTACTACAAAGATGTAAGTGTTGGAGCAGAGGAAACAGCTACAGAAGAAGACAGTGATTGTTCAGTTGGTCAAATTGAAAAAGTTGATGTGTCTAGAAGTGAAGAAATATATGAACATTATACTGTTCATCCTTTGCATTCCAAAGAAGTAATGGGAAAAGGAATTCCTATTAGTGTATGGGAAGATAGTTTGGAAGCTCGTTGTTTTCCACAGTTATTTCCAACAGGTCGTGGTGGACGATATGATGATCGACCAGTTCAAATTCCTGCAGCTGAATACCGGACTCTAAGATTATATGCTGAAGATCCAAGGTTTCGTCAATGCATTCCATATTTGTTTCATCTACTGTTTGAAAGTGATTTGTCTGGGCTTTCTTATGCAGTTAATCATATACTGAAAAGTGGAGCTCATCTGCAAAATGTTTCTGCAAGGGACTTTATGGAGAAAGTTAATCTGCAAGATAGTATTTTGGAATCTCAACTAATCAATCTCATGGCATGTCAACGTGGAACCAATGAGTATTGGTTCTGTCGTCATGGAGAATTGAAATGTATGCTAAGAAACTTAGGAACTCCTACATGGTTCCTCACTCTTAGCTATGCAGAGTATGCATGGGACGACTTACTTGAATTTCTACGAGAGGCAAATGGAAACATACCAAATATAGAATTGAAAACACCTGGAGAACTGTGTTCTTTGGATCCAGTAAATGTTTGCAGATATTTTAATCATAGATTTGAAGCTATGATGTCTTTTATTACCAACAAAAAAAATCCTCCCCTTGGAGAGGTTTTGGATTTCTTTTGGAGGAAGGAATATCAAGCGAGAGGTGCTCCTCATATACATATGTTGTTATGGATTAAAGATGCACCCAAATTTGGATCAGATTCGGATGAAACAGTGATGAGTTTCATTGAAGAGTATTCAACATGTGCTGTTCCAAAATCTACTGAAGAAAACAGTTTAAGGCAACAAGTTTTACGTTTTCAATCTCATCGTTGTGGAAAGTACTGTCGTCGAAAATTTAAAAACAAGGAAAAGTACTACACGAAATGTCGTTTTGCATTGCCACGACCAGTGATTTCTAAGGGAAGAGTAAATAATTTGATGTCATCTCTACGACTCACTGTGACGAGGAAATCTCCCAAAAATACATACAATTTGAAAAGAAATGAAGAATCTAAGTACATCAACGATTACAACCCAGTGATTTTGTCCATGTGGAATGCTAACATGGATATTCAGTTCGTTGCTGACAATTCTATTGCTGTGGCTCGATATGTGACATCTTACATCACAAAAAAAGAAAAGACAGAACTGAAGGAAATGTGGGAGGACATTTCACATGAAAAGAGTCTAAGCAAGAAATTATACAGTTTCAGTCTGAAGATGTTGTCGCATCGAGAAATTGGAGCATATGAATGTTCTGATCGGTTATCATCAGCAAGTCTCTATGCCAAATCAAGAACAATCATTTGGGTGAGTCTAGGTCTTGCTGCAACACGAAACTGAGTTTTGAAATCTGTACAAGAAATTGAATATTTGGCGGAGAAAGAACCAAACAGTACAGATATTTTGAAGACAAATATGTTGGATACATACTATCCAAATAGAAGTACTCACCTTGAGAACACTTGTTTGTATGAAGTTCTGCAAAACTACAGTTATAAGAGGAACATCACAGAAGATATCAATAATGGAAAATATGCAGTCATTGGCTATGAAGGATGCCTAGTGAAGCAGAAAAAAGGCCATTTGATTAATCATCGAAAATTGAGTTGTGAAGCTCCAGACAAAAGAGAATTTTACTATTTAGCTCTTTTGCAACTCTTTAAGCCATGGCGTACAGAAGAGGAACTACTTGGAGATTTTCTCTGTTATGAAGACTCTTTTAATGCAACTAAGGATACCATAGAATGTCCTATTTTTCAAATTATCTGCAAATGTTGAATGAAGAAATAGAGCAAGAAACCACAATTGCTGAAGAGATAGGTAGAGACAGTTCTCAAGATAGTCAGAGTTCTACTTCATTGAGTCAGGATCCACTAGGAGGACCTATTATCCAAAATGAAGCTGCCACTGCCATGGATGGGGTGGAAAGAGCTATGGAACAAGCTCAAGAGGATGGAGTTAACTTAGAAGATTTGGTAAAGCAACTAAACGTTGAGCAGAAAAAGATATATGATGAAGTCACAGAGCAGATTGAACATGGATTCAGACATGAGAAAAAAGAGTGCTCATGTACATCATTTGACCCTGTCCGACTGTACGTAAGTGGAGAAGCGGGGACAGGAAAAAGTTTTCTAATTAAAGCCATTGCAAGTTATCTGCAGAAAAGGACTGATTCACCACTGTCTTGTGTTGTAACTGCTCCAACTGGTCTGGCAGCACATAATATTAAAGGGATTACTCTACATCGTTTACTGATGCTGCCAGTTGAGCATGATAATAAATTGCATTACAACAAGTTATCTGGAGATGCGTGTTCTGAATAGATGTCAGACAAAGTGCACTCTCCCCCCAATGCATTAACAGGCCCCCATTCAACAATTAAACTCGGGAGGCTTGTATGATTTTTCGCAGTGTGCATATTTATTAAAAGTTCTTAGGTCAATTACTTCATTGCCTCCAGTTCTTTATTCTTAAAGTCAAATTATTTACACATCACAGTATTAAGAAACTCACACTTATATACATGTACTCTTTTACCGCCCATTCTCCAATGGGCATGTTTTAAGTTAGGGTTGCGCCAGCAAGCCACAACCAAAATAGCCTGCTCTCCTTAAGTCAACCCCCTTCCGGTCAACAGAGCCGCAGGTGAATAATCTGCCACCACTTGTGGCAACCAGCGGCTTCCGGGGTAGGGCTAGAGAAGCCAGGGCCACCAGCAGGTCAGCCCCAACTCTCCCGCCAGCCCGGAGCCCATGATGATTTAGAAACCTGTTCAGAGGTAAAAACTGGCACTGCCCAAAGAAGTTCCCGTGATATTCTTGTCCGGGACCCCGCTATTGCCCTGCCCGAATACCTAAGTTTAGGGTGGGTGGGTGGGTGACTTCTTCCAGCTACGTCCGACTCCTGGGCGGTCAGCAGACAAAGAGGGGGTCTCTAAGATGGTCGCGGGCTTTTAAGCCTCGCGCCCCATGGCTGCTTCCGGGGCGTTACCATGACGCACTTCCCTTGGTCCCCCATTACTTTCACTTCTGGGTCGGATGCCCCAGAAGCGACTCCTTGATGGTCGGCCCTTTGGCTGCCACTAACGGCGCCACGCCCTTAAGGGGGGTGGCGCCTCGCATAGATGTCAGACAAAGTGCACTCTCCCCCCAATGCATTAACAGGCCCCCATTCAACAATTAAACTCAGGAGGCTTGTATGATTTTTCGCAGTGTGCATATTTATTAAAAGTTCTTAGGTCAATTACTTCATTGCCTCCAGTTCTTTATTCTTAAAGTCAAATTATTTACACATCACAGTATTAAGAAACTCACACTTATATACATGTACTCTTTTACCGCCCATTCTCCAATGGGCATGTTTTAAGTTCGGGTTGCTCCAGCAGGCCACAACCAAAATAGCCTGCTCTCCTTAAGTCAACCCCCTTCCGGTCAACAGAGCCGCAGGTGAATAATCTGCCACCACTTGTGGCAACCAGCGGCTTCCGGGGTAGGGCTAGAGAAGCCAGGGCCACCAGCAGGTCAGCCCCAACTCTCCCGCCAGCCCGGAGCCCATGATGATTTAGAAACCCGTTCAGAGGTAAAAACTGGCACTGCCCAAAGAAGTTCCAGTGATATTCTTGTTCGGGACCCCGCCACAGGGCGAGGCGCTTACTGGCGGGCTCGACCTCCCCCCCCCCGCACTCCAGAGCTTCAGAAATGGCTCCTAGCACTCACTGTCTGTATAAATATCTCGGTGCCCGCCTCTGATAGGTGCACTCCATCCTTCGCATATAGCTCAGGCCTGGACACTTGTAGCAGCTTGTGTCGAACAGTTCTAATGCTAGATTTCTGCAGGATTTCTGCCACTGACTGGTTTAGCCTTTTCACTGATCTATTTACTGCCTTCGGGGGTGCACCCCATGACCATACCTGTCTCTGGATGGCTTCAGACCATATTAAAATAGCTTTAGGCAAAATATTCTTAACCGCTGCTAAGGTGGTAAACAAGGACTCTTTCACTCCTCTCCTTCCAGCCGGGATCATATAGTTGCCTCCGCAGTGCAACACGAGTACATCGGGGTAAGGCATGCCTCTGGCCAAGGCCGTCCTCAAATCCTTCGGGACGTCAGCTAAGCGCTGCCCGCCTATCCCCACCCAGTGATGATCCCATCCTTGTGTCATGTGCCCCCTTTTCCCGAGTGTCTCCTTGAAGAACACACCCGCCCTGCGAATGAAGGAGTGGCCGCACCAACATATTTGAGTTCTCTGAGGGGGAGTACCTAGGGTAAATATTGAAAGAAACGGTAAGCACGGTCTTTTGACAAAAGCAAGGGGGAAAATTAGTAAAACTGTTAGACTAATTGCAGGCGTACATAACGTTCATAGCATGTCGACTTCCAGCGTCCTAATCTCTTAATCGTATGTTCAGGCAGCCCCAGGCCAGCGGCTGTGGTCGCTGCACCGATACGAAAAGAATGGGAAGTGAAGTCGGTTGGGTCAACACCGATCTTTTCTAAGGTCATTTTTACTACCCTTGTGAACTGGAACCCGGTGAGGGGCAAACCATTCTTGTGAACCAACACCCTATCGTCGGCCATTCGAGGCCTGGCTTGCATGTACCCTCTCATCAGCCTAACTGGGCAGTAAGACTCTCCCTCCACTCTTCCGAGTTGTAGCCAGGTCCCTTTCCCTAAAGGATCCGTTTTCGAGTTCCGAACTCTGAGTCTCAGGACATCTGCAGACTCTATAATGTCCGTGAGCCTTAAACCTCCCTCCCTATCTGTCTTAGAGGCCGGGAGTAATTCTGAGATCCGTAACGCTCCACAAAAGGCTAACACGTATGCCACCCTAAATAATTGACTCTCGTACGGGGAAAAACAAACGAGCGGTAACGTCTCTAAGATCTCTACCAACTTCCCTACGTCTATGGGCCTCCTGGAGTCCTTCGCACCTGGCGTTAAACGTTCCCACCCCTTAACGGCTCTTCTCACCCTCTGGTCTTTCGTTGGGTCTGTAACACCTTTTAACCCTGCATAAAATGCCAATGCTGATAATTGTCTTTTCATAAAAGCCACTGATTTCCCTGCCTGCTTTTGCTGTACTATAAATCCTAACACACTCTGAGGTATGAAAGCATCTACTAGGCCCGCACCCCTTAAGTATATCTTATAACATTCCCAAGACTTCTGATACATACACTTAGTCTTGGGGGCCAAGGATGCCGCTATCAACTCGGAGGCTGTGGGGCACCAAACTTCCATAGCTCCGCTGGGAAAGTTGTCATTGTCTTCTCTGCTTGCGGCCAATGCGCACGGAACTCTGTCAACTTAAAACGAGATAACGCATCAGCCGCCTGGTTCTCAACCCCAGGGACATGCCTCGCAGTGAAATGTACATTGTAACGTAAACATTGCAATATTAGCTCCTTTTGAAGACTGAGCACCCATGTGCAGGTTGCTCTCTGGTTATTGATCACCATAACCACCGACATGCTATCTGACCAGAAAACAATGTGTCTGTTTGCGAGCATATCCCCCCACAAATTCAACGCCACTACTATAGGGAACAGTTCTAGGAAAGTGACGTTACGGGTCAAACCTTGTTGTATCCATTCTTCTGGCCAATGCTGCATGCACCACTTAGGCCCCAAAATTGCTCCAAAACCAATACTCCCTGCTGCATCAGTGAACAGCTCGAGGTCGGTATTTGCGGTGCTGGCTGCCCGCCACAACACCGTGCCATTGAATTCCTGCAAGAAACACTTCCAAATCAACAAGTCCCTCCTCACGTCAGCTGAGAGTCTGACTCTGTGGTGCTTTGCACGAAGCCCAGACATAGCCCTCGCTATACCCCTGGAGAAAGCCCTGCCCATCGGTATGACCCTCAAAGCGAAGTTCAGCTGCCCTAACAGGACCTGTAACTGATGTAAAGTAACCTTCTTTGCTTCTAAGCAGCTATCAATTGCGGCCTTGAAGGCATCTACCTTTGTTCTTGGCAACCAGCACATGCCTGCTCCGGTATCGATTTCAATGCCCAAAAATGTCAGACATGTAGTGGGACCTTCTGTTTTTTCCAGTGCCAATGGCACCCCCAGCGCTGCGGCCAGTTGCTGGAAGCCCAGCAGGGCCTTCCTGCATGACAGAGAATGCTTAGGGCCCATGAATAGAAAGTCGTCTAAGTAATGCACCACAGCGTGGGATCTGTCTGAGTTTAGGAATTGGTCGACCGCCCATTCAAGGAACCTGGCAAAAGTCTCGAAAACTGCACAAGAAATAGAGCATCCCATGGGCATGCACAGATCTATGAAATAATTGTCATTAAAGGTGAAACCCAAGAGCTTGGTGTCCTCTGGGTGGACCGGAAGTAGCCTAAACGCTGATTCAATATCGGCCTTGGCCATCAAGGCTCCTTCGCCCAAGGCCTGTAGTTTTTCAATTGCTGAGTCGAAGGTTGTATAGCGCACCGTGCACAGTTCTGGATCCAGCTTATCATTGACCGATAACCCTGGGGGGCTTGATAGATTATGTATAAGCCGGAATTTACCCCCCTCTTTTTTAGGAACTAAACCCAGGGGTGAGCAGACCAGATCAGGATTAGGGAGAGTTTTAAAAGGACCCGCGACCCGCCCCAAAGCAACTTCTTTCATGATCTTGTTTTGCGCTGCCTCCATATTCTGGAGCACTGAACTTTGATTGCGAGGCGGGACCTTAGTAGGGTAAGCTGTGGACGGGATGCGGAAACCAAATGTAAAGCCATTAAGCAGGAACTGAGCCTCCTCTAGTTTATCATACTTACTAAGAAGGTGTGTCAATACATGACGTTTAATGGGAGTTGGGAGCCTTGTCAGCTGTTTTAGGTGGCTTCCCTTTTGCAGTGGTATGGACGATCTGTTCATTAGTGTTTCCTGTTTTCTTGAAACATCTGACTTCTGGGTGAGACGTTCCCCCACAGTACGAACAGCAGTGCTTGTACCTACACGAGATCCCCCTGGTACACTCATTTTTGTTAAACTGCCAGCAGGCCTGTTTCTTATCACCGACCCCTCTGTCGCTCCGAAAGGACTGACTCTGAGCAGGGGGACTAGTCTTAGACGTTGAAGGGGAGGAATAAAACACTGTGTGCCATAGATTGATTTCTCGTTGATCCCATGCTATCCCTGGGTGGACTGCCTTCATTTGTCTGAACTTGTTATCGTATTTCAACCATCCCTGACCTGGGAACTCAGCTGCCGCCCCATGTATCAAGGATATGTAACTCATCATTTGAGGGCCCAGCCCGGGGTATTTTTCCAGCATGACTGCAGCATAAATAGCAAATCCAGTGATCCAATTCTTCATGGACCAATCAAGCCACGCCTTTTTCTGATTGTATTCACCTTCTTTCCCACCCCTGGCTTTCCCTGAGGCCACCCCTGCATTGATGAGGTCGAACACATCCACGTACTCACCCCTAAGTATCTTCTCTTTTATATCCGCGGGTACGTGCCAGGTGATCCCCGTAGATGGCGACAATGTCATTGAGGGTGAACCGAACATTAACGGGCTATATGCTAACATTGGATGACCTGCCGACTGCACCCCAGCCCCCCCTTGTATCTGGATATTAGGCAACACAGACAAATCAACTGCGGTGTTAGCTGTTGGGGCCTGTGGTGGACACCCTAAACTCGGGTAGGCGCTCAACATTACAGGCCCCCCACTTGCCGGGGTCATCGTGTTTACTGGACCATTACCGATTGCCTGACCATGTGAACCATATAACTGCATCCCCGGTAATTGCGCCACTCCTCCGGATTGTACCCAGACTTGCGATACTCCGCTACCCGGTTGCGCTATTACCGGCGGTAAAGTAATCTGGGAGCAGGGCGCCTCCGCATTAGCGACGAGAGCTCCCCTTTTTGTGCTGTCTTAGCAGTAACATTCTGTCCCTCAAGGGCGACCTTGTCTTTATCTGTAACCGCGCTCAAGTCAATTGTCTCTAGCATCTCCTCCTCACCTGGTGATGCTGGTTGGGGCTCGGCCACCTTGGGCCGCTTGTCCTTCGCCGCCTCTTTAAGCTTTTCCGGCGTACGCCGCGTTCTCTTGCCTCTCCCTCTTTCCTCTTGTGGGTTCGCGTCGGCTCTAGCTCCTTCTCGCATAGTCTTTAGCGCCCAATCCACGCCTCTCTCTTTTGTGAACTCCAGAAGCTCTGTAAGAGCGAGGTAATCATCTCTCTTGGCTGGGGGCTCTTTGCCCTTCTGAACCCTTTTCGGCGGCATTCTGCACTTAAAGAAAAAAGCATTAGTACCGCTTAATAGCTACATGCATTCGGAGTATCCTCCCATCCCTTATGCTAAAATTCAATCGCGGGAGCTCCCTGCTCCTGCGCGCTCTGTAATTACCGCTGTGCCCAAGGGAAATTGATGCTCTATCACCAAAAAACCCCTTGCCCCACACGCTTGCACTACAGGAAAACCACCCGCACGCAATATCGCCTGCTTAATACTACTAACAACACGCACACACTGCAAGGCCTGCTAACCGTATTCCCGAGTCGGATTGACCCTCGCTAAACCACGATCCACGCGACGGTTCTACGATGACTTCTTCCAGCTACGTCCGACTCCTGGGCGGTCAGCAGACAAAGAGGGGGTCTCTAAGATGGTCGCGGGCTTTTAAGCTTCGCGCCCCATGGCTGCTTCCGGGGCGTTACCATGACGCACTTCCCTTGGTCCCCCATTACTTTCACTTCCGGGTCGGATGCCCCAGAAGCGACTCCTTGATGGTCGGCCCTTTGGCTGCCACTAACGGCGCCCCGCCCTTAAGGGGGGTGGCGCCTCGCAGTTTCAAGAGTCTTGAAGAAAATGAAACTTCTTATTATTGATGAAGTAAGCATGGTCTCAAATCTAATGCTTGCTTTTGTGCATTTGAGAATGCAAGAAATTCTTAGAACAGAGTATGATGTGTTATTTGGAGGAAAACACATTATTGTTTTTGGAGATCTATTGCAGTTGACTCCAGTAAAAGGACAACCAGTGTTTAAAATGCTCACGCATGAAGATACCAGGAAGTCCCTTGGAAGCATTGGAAACGTTAATATATGGTTAAATTTTAAATATGCTGAACTGCTTCAAAATATCCGACAGGCAAAGGATGAAGATTATAAAAATATTCTACAAGATGTAAGAATTGGAAAAGTAAGCGAGCTTGGGAAAGAAGCTTTACATGCTCGATTAATTTCAAATTTGTATCCAAATGAAAACATTCTTCCAGAGAATATTTTTAAAAAAATGACTGAGAAGAAATCTGGGATGAATGTTCCATCTTCAACAACAAAATGTTAGAGTTAGAAAATGAAGAGATTGTGAAACTAGAAGCAATAGATAAAATAGAGCATATGGGTGCAACAATTGTTTTGTCTGAAAATTTGAAAACTAAATTGGATTCATTAGAGAAAAGTATTTCTAAAACAGCTGGTTTTGAAAAGACTCTGAATGTGTGTTTAAATTGTCGTATCATTTTGAGAAGGAATTTAATTGTTGAAAGAGGTCTGGTAAATGGAGCAATGGGTTATGTTGTTGATTTTGTGAATTATAGAAATAGAGATGGAATGGAATTTTTAAAAATAAAATTTGATGGCACTGAGCAAGTACAACAAATCAGTCGTTGTTCTGCTAGATTTTTGCTTGTAAAAGACTTATATGTTCGCCGAAAACAGTTTCCTGTTTGTTTGGCATATGCAGTAACAATTCATAAATCTCAAGGTTTAAGTGTAGATAATGCTTTAGTGAACATTGGAAGATCTGTGTTTAAAGAGGGTATGGCATATGTGGCATTATCCTGAGTCAGAACTTTATCAGGATTGTACTTGATTGAGTGTGATGAGACAAAAATTTGTGCAGATCTAGATTGTGTTAAAGAATACAATAGATTAAGAAGAGAATATGCTCCACATTTGCCTCAATATCCTCTGTTTGAAAAATGTATGGTAGGCCGAAAAAGAAGAAATGAGAGTAATTGCAGTGAGGTAGTAGCAAAAAGACAAAAAGTAGATGAAACTGTAATTGAAAACAGGAAGAAAAAGAATTGTGAAGAAAATGTTGTTGGATTTCAGTTTGAAAATAGTTCTGGTGTCAACTGCTATGCTAATGTAGTGGTTAATGTTGTTTTTTTTCTTAAAACTTTACAAGAACAGATTGTTGAAAATCGGGATCAAAGATTGTGTGGTTTATTGAATTCTGTGTTTGAGAAATGTAGCAGTGATAGAGCAAAAATAGAAAGTGTAACAGAAATTCGAAATATTTTAGATATGTGTTCTGGTCAAGATAAATTTTCACAGAACATTCAGCAGGATTGTCAGGATGTTTTAATGTATATGTTTGGTGTTTTGGAAGATGAAGGTGTAGATGTAGATAATATTTTCAGCCTTTCTTATCAATGGCAGCATGACTGCCACAATTGTAGTTCATCAAGTACTACTAGAATAGACACTGAAAGATTTATATATTTGACTTTACCTGACTGTAAATCAGTGTCATTTAAAAATCTAGTTAAAGCAGCAGATCATAATATGGTGTGTACCCAATGTAACTGTACAATGCTGTCCACATTATTTATACAAAGTTATGGGCAGTATATCATTTTAGTTTTCCAACGCTGTAGACCTGATGGAACTAAATTGACAACTTCTATCAAAAATGCTGTGGCTTCTCAGTTATCAATTTCAGGAAGAACCTTTACAACTGAAGCTATTATTTATCATGACGGTTCTTCACCAAGGACATTATACATGCTACTTAAAATGTGAAAAAGGATGGAGTTACTGCAATGATTCTCATTTAACTTATAAACAACGTTTGCCTTATGACTCTACAAATTCTTATCTAGTGTTTTTAAAACGAAAGTTTTAGTAAAGGGAATTGGCCTTTGAAGACGGGAATAGATACTAAAAGTTAGTTAGTTAGTTAGTTAATCTAATGTTTTAAATTATTTATCTCATGTAGATACTTTAAGTGGATCTCAAAGTAAAAAATACTGATATATCTGACACAAATTGGCCGTGAGGAAAGTGTAAGGTATGATGTTCTTAGATCTTTTTTCATAGGAAGTCGATGAAATGGAAGTTATAGAGCACAGCAGACTTTTTTCCACCAAAAGGACCTTCACTATCTTCTATTTGGCCTCACGGAAAAGTAAGTGAATCAAAGATTAGTGTACATATATGAGATGTATGTTTGAATGTTTTTTTTTAAACACAATCTTTTAGATTGTGTTTTTTTTTCCCGCTGTTATATGATGAAGACTTTGAACTCACTAATTTAAGTGAAATTCAATATATTCTGAGAACAGCAAAAACAAATAATCTAATATATTGTAGAAGTTATTGTGTAGTTTGCATTGTGTAATTTATATTGTGTTCACATTGTCTCACACTCATTTTCCTTTTTCACCCTTATTTACCTCTCTTTACTCATTTACATTCTCTTTTTTTTTTTTTTTTTTTTAATTTTTTGAAAACCTTTATTGCGCAAAGTCATAAAACAAATACGGGCCTACAACCATCCGGCCGGCCTCGACAACGTTTGAAGCGCAGCAACAATCAATACGGTCCCCCAGTAGTAGTACAAACGAGCTACAGTCGACTTGAGTTACACTGGAGAGGTACACACTACCGGGGAGCAGGAGACATGAAGGTTTATTTTAAAAGTTTTTTATGAAGAATAGTAACTGTAGTAACTAGGAAGGATCAAGGACCAAACATACCAACCTGACCTAAAGTGAGCAACGCGTAGCACAAAGATACAGCAAGCATGAAGACAACATCAAAATGGCGACACCAAAACTGCACAAAAGGATTGACAATCGCAAAGTTCGTAGTGCGCCAAGTGCTACCCACCCCCTCATGACTAGCGCCATTGACCCAAGGAAAGAGGGGAAAGTAAAAGAACACAAAAAGAAAAACAAATAAGGCCCATAGAAATCAAGACGGACAAAGTAATACCCCCCCCACCCTACACGCATGCAGAGGCTACGGCCTACCCCCCCCTAGCAGTGTGTCTGTCGCCCAATAAAGAGTACCCTCATTCAAACTCCTCTCCTTTTCACTCATTTTCCTTTTACTTTCTTATCTTTCCTGATTTCGTTTTGGTATCTCACATTCTTTTAGTATCTTACTTACCTTTAGTAATTTGTTCTCTTTCTATTTCTTTTTCCTTCTTTTTTCTCTTTCTACATTACTTTATTTCTGTTTTTGTATCCTTCACTATTGCTTCATTTCTTAGTAAACTTTTTTAGATTTTTAAACCTCTTGAACTGTTTCTTCTATTTTAATATATATTTTAAAGTAATTATATTTTTCTTTTGTCTTTCACAGATACAAGTTTTCATTAATTATATGGTAAGTGTGTTTACAAAATGTAGTTTGTTATCACCTTTTGTTTTATTTTCACTACTTTTCTCTCACCCTACCTCACCCCTGTTTCCTTACTTTGCTTCCCTCACTTATTCTTATCCTCCATTTTTACTTCCTACCACATTAAACTTCTTTCAGTACCTCTGCTTATCCAGACTCCTTCACTTACCTTTTTTACTGGTTCACTTAGTCCCTTTGTGACACTCCTTCCTTTACTCTTTCTCTTCTTTCTCTCTGTCACTCCCCATGTCTTACCCTTATTCACTTATATCCACCCTCTTTCACTCTTCTTTACTTACACTCACTGCTATTTTCTTTCCCTCCGTCACTACTGTTTTTTTTCTTTGGTTCCGTCACTATCTGTCATTCCCCATACTTAACTCTCCTTCCTTTTACTTTCATCATCCATTCACATTCTCCCAGAACCTCTGCTTTAGTCTTCTTCCTCTTTCTTCTCTTCTTTTGCTCCCTTATTCATTTTGTTTTTCTCAGTTACTTCCTCTTACACTTTTTCTCTGTCTTACTATCTATTACACAGTACCTCTGTGTTCCTCTCTCTAGCTCTCTTTCTCTTAACACCACTCTCTCTGTCCCCATTCCTCATGGTCACTCCTTCATTATTTTTTTAATTATTTTTTTTTTTGGTGCGCTGACGGTACGCGCACCGGGGCGTTCACCGGTACGCGCACCGGGAGCGCTCCAGAGTCAAATATAAAAAAAAAGTTAAATACTATTTTAAAACAAAAAAATTATCTTAATATACATTATAGTGTTCATTTTTAGAAAAACATACCTTTCTCAGATATAGGCATTTGGGAAAAAATAAGCTTAGAAATTCACTAAAAAGTACATAGGTATGAAGCCCTATAAAAAGTTAAAAATTAGCAGTTAAAAAACCTATGAAATTCACAGAAAAAAACAAAGGTTTCACACCAGTTATAGTTAGAAATTAGCATGAAAAAACCTTTGAAATTCACTGAAAAAACCAGAGGTTTCACACCAGTTATAGTTAGGAATTAGCATTTAAAAAAACTATTAAATTCACTGAAAAAATCATAGGTTTCACACCAGTTATAGTTAGGTGGAAATTTTACTCGCATAAAACCATTGAAATTCCCACGTTATAGTTAGTTGGACTCACTATAACTTGCGCGTGCAATGCACTGCTGATGACGTCACATATTACATCACTCATGACATGGTCAGTGACATCACTCATGACATCACTGATGACATCTCAAATGACATCACTGATGACATCATCCAGTGAATGTGTATCTTTCTGAAAAATAAATATTTTTTATATATGTATATCTAAAGGTTGATGGAAGAATAAATGGGTAAATAAATGTCTAAATGGATGTTTTTTTGTGTAAAATTGATTGGGTAACTGACTTATTAAATGTATCTTAGTGAATACATATATTAGCGAGTAATGTTTAAATATTTAAATATCTGTATCTGTGTCTCACTTTGTGTATAAGTGGCTGCATGGGTTGGTGAGTAGCTACATGAGTGTGTAAATGTGTTATTAGTTGTTTTTTTTGAGTATCAGTGTCTGTATGGTTCGGTTGGGGATATTACTTAGAGCACAGATGCATGAATGAGTGACTCACTATTTGTATGTATTTTGAAGACAGCATGTGAGCAAGACTGTATGGGTGGATGATTGTATGTATGGGTGGGTTAGTGAGTATGTGTTTTTATAATTGATTGTTGAAGAGAGTAAATATGTTTCCGTTTCTGTAGAAGTATGTGTAGTGGTGTGTATATAGCAGTATAATCAAGTAAATGGTTTTTGATAGTTTATTTGCATGTGTGAATTTGTGTGTGAGCTATATGGATGAGTATTAGTGTGTATCAGGATGTATAGGTGTATGAGTACATATGATGAGTAAGTACATGCATGAGTGACTATATAGAACTGTTGGTGAATGAGTGGATGTGTATGTAGATATTGGAATTACCTAATAAGTTGTTGTAATTGGTATTGGTTTCTCCTTTTTTAAGAAAATGTTAGTTTCTATTTTTGAATGTGTGTGTCAAAGGTTATTTTATGCTGATAGGAGGTCTGCCACTTTGTCACAAGGATATTGTCATCAGTGATGTCATTTGAGATGTCATCAGTGATGTCATGAGTGATGTCACTGACCATGTCATGAGTGATGTAATATGTGACGTCATCAGCAGTGCATTGCACGCGCAAGTTATAGTGAGTCCAACTAACTATAACGTGAGAATTTCAATGGTTTTATGCGAGTAAAATTTCCACCTAACTATAACTGGTGTGAAACCTGTGGTTTTTTCAGTGAATATATATATATATGTAAATATATATGTATATGTATATATATATATATATATATATATATATATATATATATATATATATATATATATATATATATATATATATATATATATATATATATATATATATATATATATATATGTGTGTGTATATATATATATATATATTCTTGCAACACAAAGGGTCTTTCCGGGATCCTTTCTCCCCAGTCAGGTGGCGCATGGGTTCGGCGGACCTTTCACGGCCGAAAATTCCATAAAATTCCACAGTATGCCTCAGAGCAAAAAATGCGCACTCTGGAAGTAACAGCCAAAAAGTTTATTCGACACAGATTGTGTCTTGATCACACGTGTGATCAAGACACAATCTGTGTCGAAACGCGTAGCGTGTAACTAAGAATAAACTTTTTGGCTGTTACTTCCCGAGTGCGCATTTTGTGCTCTGAGGCATACTGTGGAATTATATATAAATATATATACATTGCCAAAATATGTTTTAATTATACATGTATGTATTTGTACAATGTCCAAACGGTATATCTATGTTTGGTTGTTAAGCGTGCAATAACGTCCTCTTTTTAAAACATGACTTTATTATTTGTTTTGTGACACATTTCGATTTGATTTAACTTGATGCAATAGAACTGATTTAATTGTGAGATGGTTAAAGCACACATTTTTATTCCACCTTCCACCACTACAAAATGGCGCCCGCATATCGGGTTGGTATGTGACTTTCTATGTGAGTCCACCATCGATGTTTAGTACTTGGTTTGGGCGCGAAATTCAAATGTGCACTTGTATTGTATATATGTGTGACCTCCACTTCACTCGCTCATCAGTGAGCAAGGACGTAAGTCCGAAACGCGTCTGATGACTGGCGCCACCTTCACCATTTGTTGGAATTAAATCTTTTTGCAAAGAAGCCTGGCTTGCGGTGATCATTTAAGGAGTCTGTGAACGTGTATGCTGGCTGACGGCTGCCGCCGGCAACGTGTTGGATTTCATTTATTCGGGACGAGGTCGGTTTCCCGAAGACACAGACCCCTCCACCAGGAAGTGAGCTGACTTGATACGGACTGTCTCGGATTTTATGTTCCAGTGAGGAGCAATTTGGTCAGCCCCCTGCACGATACGGCAACAAGCGACTGGAACCACTCGGGTACAGCTGAGGGAGACGTCGGAGGACGTCAACCAGAAGAGGTATCTAAGGGGAATCTACGTCGCACTAAGTATAGTTGCAGGTTGTGGAGGTACCGCGATAAGCCAGCAGTCCAGGTGCTGAGATATAATAGCACTTGGTATTTGAGAAATAATTTAAATTTGGTGGCGCCATGTCGGAGGAGCGGGAGAGAGAGAAGGCATTTGAAGAGCTGTTTTTAAATTTGCCTAAAGTTAAACAGAACGCTAACGCTGGAACGAACAAAACAACTGAAAGTGATACTGAAGTAAGGAAATTAATGCGAGAACTTGAAAAGAACCGGAGGGGGGAGCTCACGAAGTGGTGGGAGATCCGCTCCCTAGAAAAATATCGTGAAGTTGGAAGGGTGCCCCGTGGCCTCAGAATTATGTTAGTTCCCAGCTTTGAAAATCCGAACCCTGATTTACTAAAGGACTGGGCTGAGAGTAATTTGGAGGCGTCAATGCGCCTGTTATGTTTACTGGTCAAATATGCAAAGATAGATCAGCAGAAGAACCTAGACGAAATAGCAAAAATCAATGAAGAACTGAAAAAAGATATTTTTGACACAGACAGAGCTTTCATTGAAAAGACTACCAACGAAATAACGGAACGCCTGAAAAAACAAGAAGCAACAATTAAAACAAGGAAGGCGTACAAATTTGCCCGGGACGAGCAGGACTACGCCCTGGGGCAAATTTACACATTTGCTAGGAAATATGACCAGTTACGAAAACAGAAAAAGAGTGTACCGAATAAAGGGGCGACTTCAATCCAACAAGCAACCACATCAGCGATGGGTTCCACCCTGTCAGGGTCAGATTTGAGCCTGGTTCCTAGCAGTGATGGCTCCGATGATGGCGCATTGAATACCCGAGACGATGAGGAATTGGGCCAATTAACATTGGGGGAGGAGATGGAATACGTAAGACTCCAGAGAAAACAGACACTACGAGCACGCATTCCAAACTCCACACTACCCAAAGGCGTAACAGGAGACGCAAACAACGCCGCAAATGCGCCAAAGCCAAGAGGGAGACCATCAAAGAAGAAACAGTGGCAGAACAAAAATCAATAAACGAAAATACCATTGTTAACCTATCCAGGGTCCAGTTGGATGAAGCTGAAAAACAATTGCTCTCATTAGGCCTTTCATTTTGTCCTGAAAGCAATTTCAATTATGTCAACACCAGGGTGGATATTTTCAAATATATCAGGAAAATCAAACTTAAGAAGTATTATGCCATAAAAAATAACACAAACACTAAGTCGGGCCAAGAGAAAAAGAGAGGTCCCATGCCTAGTGGATTGGCAGCCAAAGATATCGCCCTTATGAAGACCGTGCACCAACTGCACATGGATATGGATGACACTATAACCACACAAGACATGGCCGAATATGAACAAATAGATGTGGCACAGTCAACTAGCACTCCTTTCAAACCTCCATCTACATTTGTTCCCAACATGCCCAGAGACGCTATCGACATCTATGCAGACAGACTGGTAGCAGAACTCAAGAAATTACAAATTAAAACGATGAAACAACGCAAAAACCAAGACCACAAACACACCCTTATGAACAAATTACAAAAGGAAACCAAGATTGTTATCAACCAATCAGATAAGGGTGGTAATATAGTTCTCTGGGCAAAAGAGGATTACACCCAGGAGGCATATCGTCAACTCAATGACTCTACCTGTTATAGTAGAATTGACATTAAAACTGTGAAAACTATAGAAGATGTATATGCAAAGAAATTACAACAATGGAAGAGGGATGGTTTAATTTCCAAAGATGAACTGAAATTTTTGCACAAATTACACCCAGTGATTCCCAACATCTATTTCATCCCAAAAGTGCACAAACAGACCACTCCAGTGCCAGGAAGGCCGATAGTGTCCGCCATCAATGGTACATTTGAGAATACATCAAAGTACATCGATTTTTATCTACAAGACTTTGTTCTAAAACTACCTGCATATCTGAAAGACTCAACGGATTTCCTATACAAACTTAACCAATGCTCTTGGTCTGCTGATCACCTTCTTATTACCATGGACATCGCCTCGCTTTATACAAGCATTGAACACAAGGACGGCATCAGAGCGGTAAAACATTTTCTTGACCAGAGACCTATAGAATTTCACTGCCATAATATGATGCTTCTATCCATGATAGAAATATGCTTGAACAATAATGTATTTTTATTTAACAATGAGGTGTTTAAACAACGAAGAGGGGTGGCGATGGGGGCATGTTTTTCCCCCACCTATGCGGGTCTCCACGTGGGGTGGTGGGAGGAACATGTCCTCAAAGTAACCCATAAACCATGGTGGGAAAGGAATATCATCGAATACTGGAGGTATATCGATGATATTTTCATCATATGGCATGGTAGTGTTGTTGAAGCTGAAACGTTTGTTAAAAACATCAATGATAACTGTTTGAATCTTCAATTCTCAGCAGAAATCAGTAGGGATGTGGCCACATTCCTAGATGTGCATGTAAAAATCATCGATGGTAAAATTACCACAGGTTTATTCAGGAAAACTACCTCAGGGAACACTATCCTTCATGCACACAGTTTCCACCCTAAACACACTATTGCTGCCATCCCATATGGTGAATTTTTAAGAATCCATCGATCATGCAGTACCATAGAAACAAGAGACCATCATCAGGAGAAATGTAGACAACGACTCCTAGTCAGGGGCTATAATGACAAAAAACTACTGTCTAGTATGAAAAAAGCCAACAGAATGGATAGACAGATACTTTTGGACCCCCTGAGATCTAGAATCAATGCCACTCAGTCAGAAGCTCAGGATGGTAAAACCATGCGTTTAATAAAGGGATATAGCCGACAGGCCAAAGCAATAACTAAACTAATTAAACGCGAATGGCCAATTGTCCTGACCGATAACATTCTCAGAGACATTATGCCACAACCCCCTACTGTCACCTTCAGAAGGGCATACTCAATGCGTAACAACTTAGTTAGGAATAGCCCAGAAACACCAACTGACAATTGGCTATCTCCACATAAAGGATTCTTTCGCTGCATTAGCTGTAGAGCATGTAAATTCGGTGTTAATATTAAATCTTTCCCAACACCGTTTGACACCCAACCTATCATGCTTAAATCTCACTATACTTGCCGCACTGAGTTAGCGGTTTACATATTACAATGCAGCTGTAATCTCATATACGTAGGGAGTACTAAAGGGGCGGTCTATTTACGAATTCTCCAACACTTACGGGCCATAGTAAATGCGGACTCCGCCTACCCATTTGCTAGGCATTTCCAATCTGTTCACAATCAAAACTTGAACCATCTAAAATACTTTGTGATTGATGCCATAATCCCCAATAAGAAGGGAGGAGACAATGAAAAACGTCTACGCCAACTGGAGTCAAAATATATTGTTATGCTCAACAGTAAGCACCCCAGGGGTTTGAACATAGGGGAAGATTTGCGCAATTTCCTATAAGTTGCAATTATGCGTTTAGCTTACCCATTGGTACGCATCTGATCTAGGGCTTCTGTATAAACGGTGAACGTTAACCAACATAGTCAACTGGAAGTCTGCACGGTAGGCTGACTGATGGCTGTATATATACACACATATATACATATATATTACCTACTGGCGGTCGCCAGTGGGTATATATAGTTAGGATTTTTTCTCTATGGGATTTTTGAAAATTCTATGTCTAATAACTTTGGCGTTTGTGGACGGAATTGGCTGAAATTTTCAGGAAAATGGAACATTTTGTTTCTGAGCAGCCCCTGACAATTTGGGGGGGTTTCATCAAGGGGGGGTCGAGAAAAAAGGGGGGTCCCAAAACGCGTTTTTCCCATGTTAATTTCCATAGGGCGGTTGGCCTCACTTTTAGCTCGAACGGCTGAATGGATTTGCACGAAACTTGGCAAAATTGTAGGGACTGTTAGCCCGATGTGCCTTTGCTAGGTCTCAATATATGTGCTCCAGTGGATTTTGAGTAATTTAGGTTCAAAAAAAGATATATATCTGGGCGGAGCCTAACCACACATCTGATCTGATTGGCTGTCAGCACTTCATCCAAGAAGTGTTGGCAGCCATCTTGGGACCAATATACATGATAGCACCTCATTAAAAAGCATTGTAGTTAATAGAGGGTTTTAGGACTTTAGTTACATTATAAATCATTTGTTGATGGTACCATACTCGTTTTAGGAATTGTGGTGGGTTCTAAGGTGATTTTACCATGTGAAAAAACCTTCTGCTGTGATATCATGAATATTGTTTGAAAGAAAACTAATATCTCATTATTTTCCCACAGTGGTTTGGAAGGGGATCTATAAGCTAAACTGAAAGCATATTTTCTGTAAATTCACATTATCTTTCTCAGTCATGTGAAAATGAAGTCTGACATTCTCAGTAAAACATGTACATCCAACAAGGACAGAGACTGTCAGTTGATTCCTTTGTGTTCTACTGCAGCCTCCTAGAGTGTTCTAAAGAACAACTAGAGCGCTAACAGTCCTACTTATTACAAAGGTATGGCACACCTGAAGCCATCTTGATTGGAATAAAGTGGTAACTCTTAAAACATTTAATTTAAAAAGAAACAACATGAGGGGGTATATTTTGCCATAGAAAGTATGATTAGTGCTGCAGAATGAAAAATTAGGGCACATTTTGAGTGACTTCTCAAATCCTTTTCTATTTCATTAAAACATTCTGACATGCAGTCTCCCAAAATGGCCACCAGAGACAAAAGAGCCCAAATGTAGCCCAAATATCACCCAGATGTAGCCCAAGTATAGCCCAATGACAGAATGTCCCAGAGTGTTCTAAAGAACAACTAGAGCGCTAACAGTCCTACTTATTACAAAGGTATGGCACACCTGAAGCCATCTTGATTGGAATAAAGTGGTAACTCTTAAAACATTTAATTTAAAAAGAAACAACATGAGGGGGTATATTTTGTCATAGAAAGTATGATTAGTGCTGCAGAATGAAAAATTAGGGCACATTTTGAGTGACTTCTCAAATCCTTTTCTATTTCATTAAAACATTCTGACATGCAGTCTCCCAAAATGGCCACCAGAGACAAAAGAGCCCAAATGTAGCCCAAATATCACCCAGATGTAGCCCAAGTATAGCCCAATGACAGAATGTCCCAGAGTGTTCTAAAGAACAACTAGAGCGCTAACAGTCCTACCTATTACAAAGGTATAGCACACCTGGAGCCATCGTGATGGGAATAAAGTGGTAACTCTTAAAACATTTAATTTAAAAAGGAACAAAATGAGGGGGTATATTATGCAATAGAAGGTATTATTAGTGCTGCAGAAAGAAAAATTAGGGCACATTTTGAGTGACTTTTCAAATCCTCTTCTATTTCATTAAAAAATTCTGACATGCAGTCTCCCAAAATGGCCACCAGAGACAAAAGAGCCCAAATGTAGCCCAAATATCACCCAGATGTAGCCCAAGTATAGCCCAATGACAGAATGTCCCAGAGTGTTCTAAAGAACAACTAGAGCGCTAACAGTCCTACTTATTACAAAGGTATGGCACACCTGAAGCCATCTTGATTGGAATAAAGTGGTAACTCTTAAAACATTTAATTTAAAAAGGAACAAAATGAGGGGGTATATTTTGCCATATGAATTATGATTAGTGCTGCAGAAAGAAAAATTAGGGCACATTTTGAGTGACTTCTCAAACCCTCTTCAATTTCATTAAAAAATTCTGACATACAGTCTCCCAAGATGGCCACCAGAGACAAAAGAGCCTAAATGTAGCCCAAATATCACCCAGATGTACCCCAAGTATAGCCCAATGACAGAATGTCCCAGAGTGTTCTAAAGAACAACTAGAGCGCTAACAGACTTACTTATGACAAAAGTATGGCACACCAGAAGCCATCTTGATTGGAATGAAGTGGTAAGTCTGAAAACACTAAATTTAAAAAGGAACAACATGAGGGGGTTAATTTTGCCATAGAAAGTATGATTAGTGCTTCAGAAAGAAAAATTAGGGATCATTTTGAGTGACTTCTCAAATCCTCTTCTATTTCATTAAAAAAATTCTGACATGCAGACTGAAACATGCACTTTGAATACCAGCAGCAGACGTCCCTGGTGAGCAGTAGCTTTACTACAGTGATCTAATGTGCAACTAGAGTGCTAACATTCAGAATTTATGGCAAATGTGTGACACATCTGAATGCCTTCTTGATGGAACCAAAGTAAACAAGCATTGAAAATGCAATAGATCTCGCCCTCGTTTAAGTTAAAGCCATTCTGTTTGTAATGAGGTGGCTTTTTAGCTTTGCTTTTATTAGTGTTTTTTCAACTTTCATGTAAATAACATGCATCTGTATGCATATAAGTATATGTAAGCATGCATTTATGTTTGTATTTATATAGATATACAGATGATATATGTTTATATATGTATGTATATATATATATATATTCACTGAAAAAACCATCGGCTATAGACCATATATAGTTAGGAATTAGCATTTACAAAACCTTGAAAATTCACTGAAAAAACCATAGGTTATAGACCATATATAGTTAGGAATTAGCATTTACAAAACCTTGAAAATTCACTGAAAAAACCATAGGTTATAGACCATATATAGTTAGGAATTCGCAGTTACAAAACCTTATTTTACTCACACAAAACCATTGAAATTCCATATATAGTTAGTTGCACTAACTTTATATCGCGCACCCGCAATCCACTGCTGATGATGTCACATATTACATCATTCATGACATGGTCAGTGACATCACTGATGACATCACTGATGACATCTCAAATGACATCACTGATGACATCTCAAATGACATCACTGATGACATCACTGATGACATCTCATTTGACATTACTGATCACATCACTGATGATATCATTCATGTGATAATACGATGAACCTCTTCAGACTCTAATATAACCTTAGATACAATCAGTGTAAACAGACACTCACAGACTGTCACTCATCCATGGAGTTACTCACACACCTAGTCAGTCATGCAAAGAATCAATCACACCTCCATTTCCTCAACTATACAGTTATACAAACTTTACTTATTCAAACATATACTAACACATATTTACTCTCTTATACAATCCCTGATACAAGTTCACAATGATCCATACAGCCACTCACACATTCACTGGCTCTTATGCACAGTTATTTATATATGTCAACTCTCACATGTACTGTGTTTTACATATGTACTTACTTTGACATGTAGCACTGAGATATCCATTCACTCACCAATACACTCATGCACACAGTCAACCGCCCATACAGCTGTTTCCACATGCACTTTTGAAACCATACATCTAGTGAATCAACTGCTCACACATCTATGCACAGAGTCATACACCTCCCAGCCACCCACACACACACTCAGTCTCCCATACAAATACTTGGGCAACCAATCAATAACCCATATAGTTACTCATATAGCTACTTATCAACACATGCAACAGTTTACAGAACAACAGACATAATGATGCACAAATTAAGACAGTTTAGTCACTAACCCATGCACTCAGTGAGACACATTTAATCACTCACTCATACAGTCAGTCATGCACCTACTAAATCCTTCATCCAGACACTTATACATCCACTCATTCTTCAATATGTAAGACATATTTTAACTTTACAGAAACATACAGTCACTGGATGTTGTCATCAGTGATGTCATCAGTGATGTCATTTGAGATGTCATCAGTGATGTCATCAGTGATGTCACTGACCATGTCATGAATGATGTAATATGTGACATCATCAGCAGTGGATTGCGGGTGCGCGATATATAGTTAGTGCAACTAACTATATATGGAATTTCAATGGTTTTGTGTGAGTAAAATAAGGTTTTGTAAATGCGAATTCCTAACTATATATGGTCTATAACCTATGGTTTTTTCAGTGAATATATATATATATATATATATATATATATATATATATATATATATATATATATATATATATATATATATATACACACATATATATATATATATATGTATATACGTGTGTGTATATATATATATATATATATATATATATATATATATATATATATATATATATATACTGAGATTACCACATCTTGATAAGTGAGATTGGATATAGTTTTGGTCTCTGGGTCAGCTTATTGCAGGTGGCAAACGTGTGTATCATCCTCTCCTTCCAGCAGTCATCTTGGGCAATTAGATTTTTCTAGAACACTATTTATACAACCTCATCAATCAATTAATCAATCAATCAATCAATCATTCATTTGTAGAGCGCACTACTCACCCGTGAGGGTCTCAGGGCACTAAGCGGGGGTGGGGGGAGCAGCTACTGCTCGAACAGCCAGGTCTTGAGAAGTCTCCTGAAGGTCAGTAGGTCCTGGGTCTGTCGCAGCTGTATGGGGAGGGTGTTCCATGTCTTGGAAGCAAGGTAGGAGAAGGATCTGTCGCCGGTGGAGGTCCTGTGGATGCATGGGATGGTGATGAGGGCGAGGTCGGCGGTTCGAAGCTGGCTGTTCAGGGTGTAGAAGGTAAGACGCTTGTTGAGGTATGCTGGTCCGGCATTGTGTAGTGCTTTGTAGGCGTGGGTGAGGAGCCTGAAGGTGATCCTCTGGTTGACTGGGAGCCAGTGCAGGTCTCTCAGGTGGCCAGTGATGTGAGTGTGGCGGGGATGTCGAGGATGAGGCATGTGGAGGCATTCTGTATGCGTTGAAGTCTTTTCTGGAGTTTGGCCGTGGTTCCTCTGTAGAGGGCGTTGCCATAGTCAAGTCTGCCACTGACTAGGGCCTGTGGGACCGTCCTTCTGACCCCATTGGGGATCCATCTGTAGATCTTGCACAGCATGCAGAGGGTGTTGAAGCAGGAGGAGAAGGCGTTGACTTGCTGGGTCATTGAGAGCGATGAGTCCAGGATGAACCCCAGGTTGCGTGCGTGGTCGTTGGGGGTGAGAGCGGGAGCGGGACCCAAGGCAGAAGGCCACCAAGAGTCGTCCCAGGCGGAGGGAGTGGATCCGAGGATAAGGACCTCTGTTTTGTCTGAGTTGGGTTTTAGGCGGCTGGTCTGCATCCAGCTGGCGACTGCCTTCATTACTTCGTGGAGGTTGGTTTAGGAGGTGACAGGGTTTTTGGTGAGTGAGAGGATCAGTTGAGTGTCGTTGGCATAGGAGACAATGTTGACGTTGTGTGAGCGGACTGTGTTGGCGAGCGGTGCTTTGTAGACGTTGAAGAGTGTGGGGCTGTGGGATGATCCTATAGGCATGCCACAGATGATCTTGGTGGTTTTGGAGAGGAAAGGGGGGAGGCCGACCCTCTGGGTTCTGTCGGTGAGGAAGGAGGTGATTCAGTCCAGGGCCTTGTTGCGTATTCCTGCGTCATGTAGGCGTGTGCGTAGTATGTGGTGGCAGACTGTGTCGAAGGTGGCCGAGAGGTCCAGGAGGATGAAGGTCTCGGTTTCGCCATTGTCCAGTAGGGTCCTGATGTCGTCTGTGGCAACGATGAGGGCGGTTTCGTTGCTACGATTGCTGCGGAATGCAAATTGGGATGGGTCTAAGATGTCGTTCTCCTAGAGGAAGTGGGTCAGTTGCCTGTTGACGATCTTTTCGATGACCTTTGTCGGGAACAGCAGAAGGGAGATAGGCCTGAGGTTCTTGAGGTCTTTTGGGTCCGCTCTCGGTTTCTTTAGTAGAGCGTTGATCTTGGCGTGCTTCCAACTCTTTGAGAAGGTGGCGGTCTCGAAGGAGCTATTGATGATCTTTTGAAGTTGGGGTGCGATGATGCGGTACGCTTTATTGGAGATGTGGTGAGGGCAGGGGACAGATGGTGAGTCGGAGTGGATGGTGTTCATGGTCTTGATGGTGTCATTGTTCTTGGTGTGGGTCCAGGAGAGCAAGTGATGGTGAGTCTGCAGTGTTGGCGGCTGAATGGAGGGTCCAGGTGTTGAAGCTGTCGTGGATGTCTGCGATCTTGCGGTGAAAGCAGGTGGCTAGGGAGTTGCATAGGTCTTGCGACGGTGGGATGTCATTGGAGCTGGAGCTGAGTTTGGAGAGCTCCTTCACAATGTTGAAGAGCTCTTTGCTGTTGTGTGCATTGGTGTCGATGCGTTCCTTGAAGGAGGTTCTTTTGATGGCTCAGATGAGTTGGTGGTGCTTGCGGTTGGCGTTCTTTAGGACTGCGTGGTTGTCTGGTGTCTTTTCATGGCTCCACTTTTTCTCAAGTCTTCGGCAAGTCTGCTTGGATTCCTGGAGGTCGGTGGTGAACCAGCTGGCCTTTCAGTCGGTGCATCTGTTTGAGGGTTTTTTGATCCGGGCGATAGTGTTGGCGCAGTCGTCGATCCATTGCCTGAAGTTCCTGGCAGCTGTGTCGGTGTTGGTGGTGTTTGTTAGTGGGTCTTGGGCGAAGGTGGTGATGAGCTGGTCTTCTGTGACCTTGTTCCAGCTGCAGTAGGAGATCCGTAGCGAGTGGTGGTGTGCGGTGGGTTTCTTGAAGGTGAAGTGGACACAGCGGTGGTTGGTCCAGTGGAGTTCATGGTGTGGCTAAAGGTGACATGCTTGCTGGCTGAGAGGATGGGGTCGAGTGTGTCTCCAGCAGTTTGGGTGAGGGTCATGACGAGCTGTTTGAGACTGAGGTTGGTGAGGTTATCGAGCAGAGTGACAGAGTTGCTATTGTCGGCGTTCTCGAGTTGGAAGTTCAGGTCTCTGAAGAGGATGTAGTCTGTGGACGCAAGAGCGTGCGTGCTGACGATCTCGGCGATGGCGTCGATGAACTGTGAACGGGCCCGGGGGGTCTGAAAATGAGTGTTCCTCATAGGGTGGTGTTGGGGTCGGTGTGGATCTGGAAGTGCAAGTGTTCGGCGGTGCTGGAGGTGTCTGTCGTGCAGGTCGAGACTCTGAAAGTATTTCTGTAGACGATGGTGATTCCTCCTCCTGGTCTGTTTGTGCGGTCTCTTCTGATGATTGTGTATCCATCTGGGATGGCTATGAGAATGTCTGGTGCCAAGAAGGGGTTCATCCATGTCTATATTAGGAAGGCGACGTCCGGGGAGGCTGAGTCGAGTAGGTCCAAGAATTCAACGGCGTGCTTGTGGACGGAGTGGGTGTTGAGTAGTATGCATCTGAGGTGGTTGCGTTCTGCTCTGATGGGTGGGGTAGGACGTGCGGGTGTTCAGCGGCTGGTGAAGCTGCCGCTGAGGCAGGTGAAGGGTCCAAGGGTGAGTATCGGGCTGGCCTGGAAGCAGTTTGATGATCGGCCGGTGTTGAGTGCATGGGGGAAGCTGGCGTCGTAGTGTCGTCTGGTTTTGTGGCTCTTGCGAGGGCCATGGGGTCTGGGACTGGGCGCAGTCCAGGCATGGATGGGTGCAGACAGGCTTGCCTTAGGCGTGTCCGCAGCACAACCACGCAGCGATCGCCATTTAAGTAGGGGAGGGGAATGGGGGTGAGGCTGGGAGGCAGGATCTGGGAGGGTTGCGACGGGAAAAAATGCGGCAGGAACCAGAGATTATGCGGTGGCAGTGTTATGGGCAAAACAAGTCAGGAGCCAGGAATGACTAAAGTTAAATAAAGGAGCAAAAAGAGCAAAAGTGAGGGACTCAGCAGGGAGAGGTCTTGCAGAGCTTCCCCTCCTCACACAGCCCATCTGGCTGCTTGGCAGATGACAATTTTTGGGGTCTCAACCTCCCCTTGTTATTGTCAATTTCCAAAACACCAAATGTGATTTTGGGTCTGGGTCTTTGAGGTTTTATGCTGGGATTCTGCGTCTTTTAAAGTGTACACATTTCTCTCCTTTATTCCTCTTGAAAGGCTTTCTGTCACAGCAGTAAAGACTCTGAAGCCAATAGTCCTACAACACAGGCCATGGGTGTGACTAGAATTCACACCTGGATGTCAGTGACAGTGATATGTTCCTGTGCTCCCAGCCCTATTCTATATGATTTACTTATGAGCCCCCTCTCCTTACTGAGATGTGTCCAGGCCCTTTCCCTGTGATCTATAACTGCATAAAAGAACACCATTTGTACAAGGGGGGCCTCTCTCTTCCTTTTTCAGTGTGTCCGACCCAGCTCACAGGAATGCAGCAATACACAAATCTGTCTGAGGTCATTTCTTTACTCCAGTCCTTATCTCTTCACCAGGAAAGCCCCAGCTTCCCAAAATGGACCCCAGCTTCTCCATGAAATGTACCATTGCACGCACACTTGCACTCTGTCTTTAGACACTCTTTTCAGTACTATTACCGTCATGCATCGTGCTCTCAAAGACACACATTCATTCAGCACGCACATTCAGTCTTCACACTGTTCAGTACTATAGCCTTTCTCTGTTGTGCCAGGGTGTGCTTCTCACAACCACATACACTCCCAGTACACACATTTATCATGTGTGCACTGTACAACTCTTACTTTTTGCAAGCTCACATGCACTCAGTACATGCTTCCACTGTGCATGCACTGCACAGCACTACATCTCTCATGTAATATATTCCTTGCAGGTATAGATACACTCAGTACATACACTCACCCTGCACGTACTGCACAGCATTGCTCTATCACTGTACTGTACCTATCACAGGCACACCTACAACCAGCAGAGAGCCACCATACCGAAGCTGGCCAGCACTTTACATCTATCTGATGTAGGCCTAGAGTAAGTTAAGCACACAGCAGTAGAGCTTTCAAAAGGTGAATGAGCCTGTAAACCTCACTACAGTGACGCAAGGTAACAAGCATTTACAATGCAACGGTCTCGCCTTTGCAAAAGTTAGAGCTATTGGGATTGTAAATGACAACATTTTTATTTATATGTTGGTCTTAAAAACAGATAAATAAATGGCATTGTCATTTACAATGCCAATAGCTTAATCCCTCGCAAATGCGAGACCTATTGCATTTGCACCCACACACACACACAGATCCACACACACAGAGCCACACACACACAGAGCCACACACACACAGAGCCACACACACAGAACCACACACACACACACACACAGCAACACACACACAGAGCCACACACACACACACACACACACACAGCCACACACACACACAGAGCCACACACACACAGAGACACACACACAGAGCCACACACACAGAGCCACACACACACAGAGCCACACACACACACACACAGAGCAACACACACACACAGAGGCACACACACACAGAGGCACACACACAGAGCCACACACACAGAGGCACACACACAGAGCCACACACGCACACATAGCCACACACGCACACATAGCCACACACACACACACAGAGCCACACATTGCAATGATTAATAAAAATTGATTTTCAATAAAGCCTTATAAAGAAATTTAAAAAACCTTAACGTGTTTGAGTTTTTTTTCCCAATTATTTTTCAGGCTACAAAATGTACCCTAGAACCCACCACTAGGGGTCCTCTGCACTCCAGCTGAAGAACAGCCAGCTTCAGCATGGAATGCTTTTCAAAAAATATGTTAAGTTCTCCTAGAGTCACATATTTAATGACCCAGGAGACTTACAGTGCTTTTATTAATGTCGCTGGGGGGTCTGTTGTTCTCACTGCAGCCACCACAACACTAAAATAAATGCTTGGTGGTGTCCCTGCCTCTTCTATAGGCTCAACCATGGTCCAAAGATATAAACAAAAAGCCCTTGCATGGGTATTGTGGGGAGCTCCTGTTCTGACGTAGTGATTAATAAATGAGTAGCTCCTGCCACTTAGTATTACTTTGATTTTTTTTTAAATGTTCTCTAGAGGGCCCTGGTGCCCACCCAGAGAACCCACTTTTTTATGTTGGGGGCCCAGGGGCTGAGGCCCCAATGCTCCTGAGGCCTTTGTCAGAGATTTTTTTTCTGTGGATGCCCCGGGCTCACCCTTAGGTGAACTATGAGTTAATCTTGCTGGAGTGCAGAAGGCGTGAAAGAAAACGCTGTAGGAAATCATTTTTTTTCAACACAACAAAATATAAATGCCTGTAAAATTACTGGACAAATGTATCGGCACAAAGTATAGTACGTTTGAAGTGTGATGGCAACAAAGATTTTTAATGAATAGCTTAACAAGAATGTCATGGGCCGTGGGGTGCAAGCCAGGGAAAGGTCCTTTGCTGTGGGTAGTATCAGAGGTCTATGCGCCCTCAGGGCTCTTGCGCTGCTACAGCAATGATAGCTATGTCACTGTTTTTAATAGGATCAAAATAAATCAAGACACTTTACTGAGCCAAGTTCAAATGATAGTCATTTAAACAAGATTTCCACACAATGTGCGCAGGTTTATTTTTTTAACTACACCTTTGAGCACGTAGTGGTCATTTGAATGGAAATGTGCTGTTGGTAAATGTCAGAGGCTGTCCCACCATGCTATAGGGATTTATTTGGGGCTGTGTGCTCCAAAATGCACCACTCTCCTAATGAACGGGTCGCTCATAGGTTACACTTGTTCTTTGTGTGGCACGGATTTTTCACAGTCCCAATGACGTCATTGATGACGGCAGTACCCCCACTCTGAATGTAGTTCCAGCGCCACTGCTTAGCCACAGTGGACACCTCTTGGGCTGATGGGTTCAAGTTTGCATATATATCTGTTAATACCTTCAAACAGTCCCATAATCTCACTCCCTGGCCTCCTCTGGCCCCATTAAAAAGTTCCGCTAGTGGCACAAGGTCATGTGATCAAACCACAGCCGCGGATTGCAGATGGGCCTCTCGGCAACCCCAGGCTGACCCCGTCCTTTCACGCCCCCTTCCACCCTAACTTATTATTACAATATCAATAGACAATTTTCCAATAATAACACTATTGATTTTCCAGTCTGTGACTGCCAACCAAGTCTATTTTAAAGAGGGGCTTTGGGGGGAAGTTGATGCTCCCCTCATTCAAAATCTATAGGCTGTCCATGAGAATAAGATATACTGGTGCAGCATACCTGGAATGGTTCGTGAGGGATGCTAGGGGAAGGAATGAGGTATCGACATTACTCCATGTACACCGTCAGAACAAGCTGTACTAGCTGCTTTCAGTATTTAGCATTGTAAAAGATGTTAAAAGGTTTTGGCCTGGAATACGGGTGGCAGAATTGTACTGCAGTGGGGGAATGTGTTGGGGAGGGAGCCGGGAAAGTGATCGTTATTTATACAATGGACTGTAGCTGATACTACCTCCCTCGGACAATGGAGAACTCGCTGGTATATTCCCTAACTGTCAATGGAGAGAACTGTTATGGTTTTATGATATGATTCATGCAAACAAATGTATAATTCTGAAGTGCAAATTTAAATAAATGTTTATAAAAAAAAAATTTTACAAATCTATAGGCTGGCCTGTGTCCGCCCCTGCCGCCCAGTGGTGTAACATCAAGCGGGCGTTTATATTCATTAAGGTTATTGAATGTAAAGTAATATGTTTATGAAGGCCTTTAAGGTAATGTGATGGGCCGCCCGCGTGACAGACTGAAATACACTTAGCAGGCCTGTCAGCTTGACAAGAAAAACATGCACATAAAATCAGACTACACCTGGTGGGGCAAGTGCGAAGGAGCGGGGGCCAGGCCGGGCTGACATCGGATAGAGAGACGGGGTAAGAGCGGGTTATGATAAGGGTTGGCACACTCACATTTTGCCACAGGATGGCTAACGCACACCATGCCATTCGAGAGCAGGACCCGGCCAACAGCAACAGAGACAACTTCTTTAAGAATAGAAAGCAAGAGAAAATTAAGCAGTTCCAGGATTGTGAGTCAGGTGTATATAAGAAGCTGCGGCGCATACGTGCTGCATCAAGCAGCTCAGTGATGATGTCATGGGCTAGAATGCAAATAGAACTTCCATCTTGCAGACTGGTCCTAATAGTGTCAACGATGTTCTGCGTGAAAGGTGCAGAACCGCACAAGGGTTCGAGAGGTCTGCCCTGATAGGCTGCACCGCACACTCTCACCTCTCGAGCGGCTTGTAAACTCCGCATCCGTTCCCCAACAGGCTGCTCAGCACTCTTTGACCTCTCGAGCGGCTTGTAAGCCCAGCTCGCCGACAGGCTCCCTCCCACCTCTTGAGTGGTTTGTAAGACCAGCACCCGTTCCCCGACAGGCTGCATCGCACCCTCTCACCTCTCGAGCTGCTTGTAAGGCCGGCTCCCCGTCAGGCGCCCTGGGGCGGCTCCACCCTAAGGCAGGGGAGCTTCATCCCTCTGCTCTCAAGCTGGAACAAGCGCTCGCCATTTGTCACTAAGCCCCGTCCTTTTCAGACTGGGGACATGTTTTTCTTTCTCCCCTCTTCTCCATTGGCTGGAATGTAAAAAACGGGCGTGTTTTTGACTGTTGTTTACATTCCAGTCAATGGAGTAGAGGGCGAAATAAAGTAAAACAACACGCCCCTCAATCGCAAAAGGACAGGGCTTAGATCAAAAAAATAACATCACTGGGACCTCTTCCCCAATGGCTGGCCGCCGGTTAGGAGGTCAGCTAATGGAGAAGAGGGGCTGGGTTTAACCTCGCTTCTCAGAGTCATTAAATCTCTCCAGCGAGAGTGAGCATGTGTGCAGCCTACGCTAGCCGAAACCTAAAAAGGACCTTTTCACTCCTACTGATGACTACACGGTATGCTGAAACCAACCCACTCATGCTGCTTAACTCTTGGTAAAGGCAGTAGCCTTTCACGACTATGAGGGTAGTGCTTTGGGTGGCCCTTTCGGTCCAACAAGACCAAAATCCATGAGACAGGCCTATGTCATGGTGCACTCGCATGATCCGTACTTGCCTATGAAAACAAAAATCAGTATCAGGTTTCCAGACAACAATACTGTTGGGCACTAAGGGCAGGGGTTCACATCCTTTACCATGCATTGGAATTTTCCATGTCAACAGAACGTATAGGCATCCCTGAGATGTATATATTTATACCTGCTTCTAGAAGGTAAGTCAGCTCCATTATTTCAATCTTATTTGTCCCTATTTTATTGTTACCCAGCTTCCTGAAAAATCTGTAGCTTGCTGGTATTTTAAAAAGTCATGTCTTGGGAGATGTAATCCCTTGTGTAGGTTTTCAAATGTTTTGACCCCCCCTTGAAAAAAGTTGACCTACATTTTTCAACCTAAGGGAGTCCCATTTATTATAAATACTATTCTTAAGTATATTGAGCAATGAAGATTGACCTGGGAGTGAAGTCTATTAATTACAAAATAGGAGTATCCTGAGAACAAACAACACCACTTCCACCAGACTTGTCTCATAGCTTTTGTCACCTTAAATGATGACTTTCAAAGTAATTAGGGTCAAAATATTAGCGTTGGACCAGTGGCAGCTGGTCCAAGCAGCCTCTGTAACATTGGAGGAAAGTGATCTGAGGGTGTTTCCTTTGATAAACAAAATATTCCTTGTGCCATAGTAGCCCAGTAATAAACATGCACCCGGGAAGCACACAGACTCCCTATAATAATGGCAGTTTAATGAATCGTAATGTCTTCCTGGGTTTTCAATATCTCCAAGTAAAACTACCTATAACAGATTTAGTTTGCGAAAACCGTTTTAGACGTCAAAAGTGGTATTGATCTGAACAGCTAGAATATGTATTTTAACTATGTTACAGCGGTTAACAGAAAGATAGGTAAACAATGGCAGTTACTCAGTAGGCCTGTGCATTTCTGCAATAGCTCTGTATAGTTTAAATGAAAAAATTGTGTTTAATATTAAAGCACATTTTTACCACTAGATATATTGCTTCCATAACTGTTCTTTTAAAAGCTTCATCTTCATTATAATTTGCAATAATTTGATTATTTTTGTTATTTTGCTTATACCCAGCTGCTTGTCCGAATACCACAGCTTCTTTTTCTACATCTTTAATGGCTCTATGTATATTGATAGAATACACAGCAATGTCATTGGCATACACGAAAACCTTTAATTCTATATTCCTTAAAGTAACCGATTCAATATTTTAATTAGAAAGCAAGGTATGTAGGTATGTTTCTGCAATGGCAGTGGCGATATTGGGCAGCCTTCTCATGTCCCTCATGTTATAGCTATATTTGGAGAGGCTTTACCCATAGTTATGTTGCTTGAATTGTAATTTACCCTGACAAAATAAAAGACAAGCATTTGGCAAAACAAAAACAGTTATTTTAAATAAACGCAGTGGCCGGGAGAACAGGCTCCGAAGACTGTCTCGAAGTACATTGGTTTTGGCCGTCATTTTATAAATTTCATAAATTGTCATAAAGCAATTTGTAAATACTTTTAGAACAGTAATCTGGGCCTAGTCATGGGGAAGAAGCGTAGGTGGATCTCGACCTTGCGTGGACACAATATGGGACCAGTGGGTACGTGTCCAGATGTTCGACATGGAGAGCGCATGATCACTGCGTGTAGTATGCATGCAGGATTCTGATAGGCTGAGTGTTCCTAATTTAGTGTGGCATCTGACTTTATGGTGTTTTGAGAACGCATGCCCCTCCGGCCTAATTTGTTTTATTGGGGCCAATCTCCTAAGACCATTGTGGTGTTGTTGCCTATCTGTGGGATCAATCTGGGTTTTCCTGCACAAGCATTTGTCTAAGGATTGCATGTCACCCCACCAGTGATCTATCAATTAGTTGTTTCAGGTCTAGGTCGCAGGGCCTGCCTGACCACGTATTTAAGGCTCGGGTTGATGGGAAGGTCATATCGGGTGGATTCGACACAGAAATGTAAATTAGTTGTTATATATACATTAATCATGGCATACATCAACATCATATTTGTTGGATTACGGACACGAGATGACACCAGACGACATGTTTGAGGTCTCGTGTCTGTCTCGTGTCATGTGAAGAATAGTTCTGTTTGAGAGTGTGCATTTTTCGAAATGGGAGGTTGGGAGGTTGTGAGTGGGAAACGGCATTATGAAAGTTACCGGGGACTGAAGAAGACGTGTGGACTTAATAAACTTGACGGAAACACTTTCCTGCCTCCGTGTTTCTTTTCCTACACTGGCGACGACTAGGAAACGGAAGACGCATATAAAATATTCATCATTTCTGGGCATATTGAACATTCATCTCAATTTTTTTTCACCTACTATACGAGGAAGGATTACTCTTTGGTTCTTGTTGATGGTGGTTCAGAATTTTCGATCATCGGAGTTCCGTGGTTTGATGACCACAGATCTCTGATGGTATTAGCAATTTAATTCTCCAAGATTTGTTTGGTTTACCGAGAGATTTGCGCTGTTACTGTGTGCGCGAGATCTGTCTCGAGCACAGTTCCACCGGCATTACTGATGCGAGCTGGTAATGCGCGAGGGTGATCTCGAGCTAACGAAGGCATACGCTTGATCGCCTGTGGAAACATTACGCATAACTCGCTCAAGACGTTGATGAAACAAGGCCAACTTCATAAGGAAAACACGTCAAAGGAACGTGGCGGCCATTTTAGTTTCCAGAAATCCTTCGTGAAATTATTTCAAGAGGTAACGATTGTTCTTTCTACAGTCAGAACTCATACAAAATGCTTCTAAAGGATAAAAATTACAAGGTATTGTTTTGTCATCACTATTGATTATTATCATATAAGGAAAAATTCGCTATTTGAAAATAATATTTCAGTTTTAATCACAATACACGGAGAAGGCAATTTTTTTTTCTTAAAATTCATTACCTTATAATGCATTTAGTTGCAGTTCAAAGCAAGCTTTTGTACACAGCAGTTTGACGATTACCAATCTGTATTTAATTGTTGAAATAAGAAAACTAATATTAAAATAATAGAAGGATAAACCTGTTATCAAGATATAATTCTACTGAAATATAACATATCCTCTAAATAAATAAAAAATAAAAAAAGAGGAAATGAGTGGAATTGTTCCCCCACCTTCATTTTTAGCAAGCAAAGGTGAGCCACCTATGGATTGGGAAGTTTGGGAGCCTGTTTTTTGGCTTATGTGGAAGTTTTAGAAGGAGTAGAATGTGAACCTGAAAGAAAACTTTCCCTTTTGAAACATTGTCTTGGTGGAATTGGTTTAAAATAATTTTTTACTTTACCTGCCTTAATTAATCCCGGTGACAAGAATGTTTATGACTATGCCTCTGAACAAATGAAGATAAGATTTGGTAAAAAAATTAATATTGTAATGGAAAGGTTTGTTTTCTATTCCCGCAAACAACATGTAGATGAGTCCATTGAGGATTTCGTATCAGCTCTGAGATCACTTGCTGTTACTGGCGTTTTTTAACATATCACATATGAACAAGTATTAAGAGACCAGATTTTAATGAGAACAAATAATAAAAAAGTTCAAGAAAGACTATGGACAACATCAGATATGTCTCTGAATGCGGCCATTGAAATTGCAAGATCTATTGAACATTCTGAGAAATTTGTGAAGGAAATAAGAGGAAATGACAAGGGAGATGTATTTAGCATTTCTAAAGATGTAAATGTAAATGGAGATAAACTAAAGAAATCTTCTACACAAAAGAATGAAAATCCAAATAAGAACGATTGGAGGTTTAAAAATACAAAAAGTGAAAAGAGGATTACCCAATGGGCTTGTTTCAGATGCGGTAGTCTAAGTCATTTGGCAAATTCAAAAGTGTGTCTAGCCATTGACAAAATGTGTTCTAAGTGCAATAAGAAAGGCCATTTTAGCAAATTTTGCAAATCTTTTATTAAGAAAGTAAACATTGTTCAAGAATGTGATGATTATGAATTCTCACACGAAAATGATATTAATACTGTAATTAACATTTGTGGTAGTGGGAGTGGGAGCAAGTTTCCATCTTGTGATGTAGTTATTGATGACATGATAGTGAAAGTATTGGTTAACTCATGTGCGTGGTACAAAATAATTGGACTAGATGTAGTTAAAAGGAATAGGCCTAGAAAGGAATCGCTCAAACCTGACATTGCGCCTGGTGGTTACACAGGTCACAAGGTTGACTTAGTGGGTTTCTTTTGGGGGAATGTGACTTTTGCAAACCGGTCAATTTTAGGTAAAATTTATGTAGCCAAATCAGGTCAATCTCTTTTAGGATTTGTTCGTATAAAAAAAAGAGGAAGTCTTAAAAGGAGCTCCAGTTTGGTCACAACCTAAAAAGGTTGTGGACGTTTTCAAGCATGCTGTTAGGATTGAAGGAGGAAGTGTGTGGAATTTGAATAGGGTTTCTATATTTAAAGGAAAGAAAGTTTCTGGATGTGATGGTGACATCAATGTGTTTTTAGATATTCAATTAGACAATGATGATTATCTTGCATCTAAGGTTCCTTGTGATACTTCAAAAAGGAGTGCTAGAGTTCATCGCTTACCTATAAGGTACAAAGATTTTGTCATGAATTAAATAACAATAGGAATGGAACATGTCGTAATTTATTAATTGTGTATGTTCATTTTATTGATGATAGGTACATATTAATGTATGTATTATTTAATTTTGTTGTTTTTTTTGGTTAATTTATAAGGGGGAAGGTGTGTTGGATTACGGACACGAGATGACACGAGACGACATGTTTGAGGTCTTGTGTCTGTCTTGTGTCATGTGAAGAATAGTTCTGTCCGAGAGTGTTCATTCTTTGAAATGGGAGATTGTGAGTGGGAAACAGCATTATGAAAGTTACCGGGGACTGTAGAAGACGTGTGGACATAATAAACTTGACGGAAAAACTTTCCTGCCTCCGTGTTTCTTTTCCTACAATATTTTTCACTATTTACAGTTATTACACAAGAATGCAGATTTGAATCTAATATTTGTACCCAATGAAAACTTCTATTCCCAACCCCCATTCATAGCATAACTTTTCTTATTAATTTGCCAAGAGACTTTATGAAAAGCCTTTTCAACATCCAGCAGTATCATACCCAATCTAATTTTCTTCACATCAAAAAGGCTAAACATATTTATGCATAATTATTAAGCTTGGTTTTACAACCATGCTGAATGTTAGAAACTGATTGATAATAACTTTAGCCATCCTGGTAGCTAAATTCTTCAAATACATTTTCATCTGTATTGATTAGTGAAATTGGCTTATAAAATGTGCATCCATCTGGAGGTTTGTCTCTCTTCAAATAGCCTACAATATTGGAATTGTTCAGGCTTGTTTTATCCTTCCTTCACAATCGACTTAATTAGTGATCATCACCATGATTGGTGCCAATTTGTTTTTTTTAAGGTTTTATAAAACTCTAGTGGTATGGTGTCCTCTCCTGTCGCTTTCCAAGGTGTCAAGCAGTTAATAGCAAACTTTTTTTATTGTGATCTCCTCCTCGAGCACATCTCTTCTAAAACCGTTAATTTCATCAATTCAATATATTTACTAACCTCTGCAGGTCTTCATTTCTTCTATATGTAAATTTAAATAAAATATATAGAATCACTTCATATGTCATGCAAATATTTGAGTACATTCCCTTCTTCATCTCCAATGTGAGATTAAGGTGCAGCACAATCCTTTTCTTTCGTTTTTAATGTGAGCAATCGCTTGACTGAATTACTGTATTACATTTTCTGCCCTTTCCGTACCATATAGGAAGCAGCTGCTTTTCCTCTTATGCAACGGACTGTCTGGGATTTTAGACAAAATCAGTCATCCATGAATCTGTTTCTCGTTCTGCCATCCTAACTGTATAGCTTTTATACGTAAAAGTTCCACTTTTCATAATTAATGCACTCACCTGCCTCATTTTGTTAAATGCAGTTGTAAGTCTTATTGTATCTCCACATATATAAGCCTTAAAAATATCCCGGATCATGGTCCAAGAAAATGTAAACTGATTGATTCTTATCAACTCATTAATATTTGGTAATATGTAATCACGATACACTTTGTCTAGCAGTAATGCATGATCAAATGTCCATTGTCTAGGTTCTGCTGGTAAATGTTTCAAATTATTTATCATGTGCTGTGGGTGGTGATCAGAATCAGAAACTATCACTGGGCAACTTCCTATTTTTATTTGAGGTATATAAGGCGCAAGTACCAAATATATGTGAGAATATGATTTATGAATATATCCCCCCTTTATTATTATGCTAAACATCCTCAATACAGAAGACAATCCATGCATTGATCTTTCTACCAGTATTGTGTAGATTGAAAGAATCAATATCATAATCCATCACACAATTGAAGTCACCCATTAGGCAGAGCTCACTCAACCAATTTACTAGTTCCCTAGGTAGTTAGTAAAATATGTGTCTGCTTATCCCTATTAGGTCCATAAAAATAACAGATTAAAAATGATTTTGGCTTTTTACAAGAATTGTAAAGCCTCCCAACTTCCCCTGCTGTCAAATATTGCTCTCAGTGTTCCTATGCCATTTTAATCCCAGATTGCAGCTCAGCTCCTCTAATTGCAATGTGCAGGTTTGTAGGAATTAATAGATTCACATATTAATAGATCAAACTCTGCAGAGGGGAATCATAAAGTCTGGAGGGGACAAGAAGGCCTACTTTTCTTATACTATATAGAGGCCACTGCCTCATCATTGAATCCTAGGTTTAATTACTTAGAAGTCACAAGCCAAACATTAAAGAGTATGGAGACTTAAAAGGAGGAGTGAGCACTGAAGTCACATAAGACATGAATGTGTAGGTTCCACACAAGAAGGGACAGCTACCAAAGAAAACTAGCACGCAACATCCCTAAGCAACAGGAGGAAACAGTGTTAAGAGGTGGAACAGGAAGCGTTAAATATTACTGGAGATGAAAGGGAAAATCTGGGGCATTCACTGAAAGATGAACCCCTGTATAGAGCACTATTGAGGATGTGCCCTACACAGATTTTTGAGGGGACCCAGGAAGGCCAGTTTGATATGAAGCAATGTGAAGAATGGTCTTTTTGTGCCCCTTGAGGCGCGACCTAAACAACTGGATTAAGAAAAGAGGTGAGTGCCGAGGGGTATGCAGACATTATTAAAACAGTAAAAATGAAAGTTCGTAGACTTAGTTTCCCCATCTTCCCAACTCGCAACATCCTTTCTCTCTCTTCTTCTCCTGTTTATATTCCTGTAAACACAATCCAAAATCCTTCACTTCTTCTTTTCCCCTAGACCCATAACATAAGTCCTTCTGTACTCCATACTTTATGAGGCACCATTCAGGAGAGGCTTTCTCAGTCTCTTTTGTCTTACCTAGCCTCCTCTTCCTAAGTTATCTATACTTCAGGCATCTTCACCCTTCATTCACCCTACACTTTTTAGTTTCCACCCACCAATAAATATCCTGGGTAACCCTGGCTGTTATGCTCAAGCATCATCCTATCTTGAGGGAGAATGGCACACCTGGGTGTCCTGCCACTGACAAGCTGTACACATCAAAGGGAGCTTCTGTGTCATGTGAGGAATATTCAATTGAGATCCTGTCCGAGATTGTTGCGTATTTTACACACTTGTAAAAAAAAAAATTAAAAACTGGTTCTTGAAAAGTTGTTTAACTGGCTTTATCAGGTTTGCATTTCCTTGTTTACTTTATCCAAACAGTAATGGATGGTACGTATGTCTTAAATGGTAAACTTGCTTCACTGAACCAGCATTGAATAAATAAAGAACAAGTTAGGCAATTCGGAAAAATGCAGTAAAACAGTTACTGACTCGATTGGAGCAAAATGTAGGATAAAATCGCACAACTTATGTCCAAGTACTACATGTTATAAGGTGTCTTGCTGTAAAGTAGCATAAACATTTTCACATGTGGAAATACAAACACATTTTAGGCATAATCACATTTTTCGCACGCGACCTCTCTCAAAGCACAATTGTTCTTCAGGTTTACTACTAAGCTCACAATGGGGGCGTTTGTTGGTTTCTCCTGCGGTTGCCAGAGAAAAAAAGTTAAGAGCTGCGCCAGATTACTGAAATAAGGTGTTTGTTTTTGTGTTACATCACTTCAAGAACAGGCTGCAGGCAGGTGCTCTTCCCAGAGGCACAGAATAAAGTTGGGTGGGGCACAAATACTAAAGCAGAGGGAACACCCAGTGTCGGTCATATATGTTGATAGGCAGCTAGTCGTACAGGATGGATGGAAGTGTACAACGGATAAAGTGTTTCCGCCAAATTAGGATAAAGGAGGGCACTTCAAAATCCATTCCATCGAAAGCTGCCAGTCAATAACTTGTAGGATCTTGTTTTGACGTGAGATAATACGTTGTGATCAATATCAAGCTTTCACGGGCCTTCTAAAATTGTCCTAAAAGCAAAGCATTTGTTGTCCTTAAATGCTGGCCACTGAACTGTTCAGGATTATGGTCAAGTGAGAAGTTTAATTCTAAACTGGGAGAGATATATAAGGGTTTCAATTGCCTTTACCTATAGCATATATGTTCACCATATAACAGGCTTCGTTGACAAGTACAAGAAAGTCCCACTGTGCACCAATGCCATCTGTAGACAGTCCAAAGCAAGCACAGTAGCAGTGATTCATATTTCTGTATTTTAACAGCAGATTAGCCATTACTTTGAAGCACCATGACCGTGTGCATGCTCAATTACTCAACAGATTAAAGTGCTTGAGTAAAATGAAACCAATGGATGTTACACTAATTATTGTCACAATATCTGCGGCGATTAATCATTTAAAAGTTCAGCTAACACATCCCAGCTCCTGCTGCAGTATTTTGCTCTCGCTAATGAATTATTTTAACAAAGAAGTGAGATTGTTTAAATAGTGACAGCTCCTAAAGAGGATTGTCAGTCACACCTCTGTAGTTAAGGGTGATGCCTCACGCCATAAAAAAATACAATTTTTCTTTAGCTTTAATAACTGTGGCACCATGTGACCTATCCGCGACAAATAGAGAGAGATACGTGTGTAGGAAGTTATTTTAAGATATCTCCAAATGTTATGCAGATCGTAAAAATAGTTACAAAGTCGTAAAGGGGTTCGTACCAAAATAATTTTCCACTCGACAGCGTAATGGAATTTCGTACAAGAGATTGTTATCCTCGCATAACTCTGAAACAAACCTCCGAATGGTCACTCGTTGTTTATGTCACCCTGGTTTTTCAGTCATTAAGTGTCTTTTCTTGTTGTAATGAAAATCCACAAAGGGTATGGGAGATTTAACAAAATATGAGATTCTAGTGGGTTATGTTGTGTTGGGGTGTGTGGGGCCGTATGGAGGCCTGGTTATCTGCCAGTCGTGTGCGCAGGGGAGGAACGCGCAGCATCAGCGACTGAGACTCACACACCGGGACAGTCGGAAGTGACGTGCACGAGCGCACGTCCCCCTTTTATTCAGCCCCCGCAGGCCACGCCTGGCCTGCGGATGTAGGGGTGAGTGTGCGTGCATAAGCTAGAGCGCAACAGCACTACATCCCCATCCAACTATATAAACTTTTCACAGTGTCCAAACATTTGGTGCAAAATGGATTTGAAGTTCTAAACATGGTGCTCTGTACTTGCGTGTCCCTTGGTGGCAGCTTCAGGGTCTCAGCTGGCAGGCATAGTCCTTTAATTTCTGACTTGGGGGTCGATTGGGCCGCAGGTTGTACCTCGGGATGTTACCTCTGACGCGTTCTCTGGTGCGGGGTGTGTCCCTGATGGGGGTCGACTTAGCTGGGGATCCGCACCCTGGCTCAGGCATCGCCTCCCGTGTCCCTGCTGACAAGTTGCCTTCATCCTCTTGTGTCATGGCCCTAGGTGATTCATTGTTTCCATCCGTAGTTTCTGGGTTTGATCTCGGCCCAGGGGATATCACCTTAAACCAGGAGGTGTTCCTCGATACTTCCTCACCCTCCTTTCTTGCGGTCACCATGGTACCTTTCGTGGCTGTTACGGTCCATGGGCCATGTTCGTAGAAAGTCTGGAATTTTCCTCCAGGGCGTCTATTTCGTATGACTACTTGAGCTCCGTGGCACAGTCGCCTTGGTGTGGCTCTCCGGCGCTGGCTCGCTCTCTGGTTGTTTTGTTGTCTCCGTTCCTGGGTCTCGTCCGTGTTATTCAGGCCCGGCCCCGCCCCCGGGGTAACGGGAAGGAGATCTCTGCGTTGGCCTTGGAACATGAGGGTCCAAGGGCTCCTCTGGGTGGTGCAGTGAGGGGTTCCTCGATATTCTCGTAGGAAGTCATGTAGTCTCTGTTCCGAGTCGGCTTGCTCTACAACCGCTATCCGGAACATCTTATTGAGGGTCTGCATAAATCTTTCTGCCTCCCCGTTGGCTTGTGGCCACTGAGGTGTGATGCGTCGGTGTGTGATACCCCGGGTCTTCAGGAATGTGGTGAACTCCGCTCCCTGGAATGGTGGTCCGCTGTCACTCCTTATTTCCTTAGGGTATCCGGACATGGAGAACATCTTTTCTAGTGCCGGCCCCACGTGCGTGAAAGCCGTGGAGTTGACTCTCTCGACTAGCGGATACTTTGAGTACGAATCGATAGCCACCAATGTGTGTCCTTCTCCTGGGAAGCTCCCGAAGTCTAGGCTGACCTTGGCCCAAGGGGTCGTGCATGCTTCTTCAGTGATTATTGGGGCCGGTCTCTCGGGGTCACTCGTCAACTGGCAGGACATGCAGTTCTTCACATAATCTTCCACCATGGTTTCCAGTTCAGGGAACCACACCTTCTCCCGCATGCGTGCCTTCATTTTCGTTGTGCCTTGGTGGCCACCATGAGCAAGTTGCGTGGCCCGGTACCTGAGGCGCTGCGGTATCACCAGGCGTGATCCCCTTAACAGCACACCTTCTTCCGTGGCGCTGAGTTCATGTCGGACATGCCAGATCTTTGTGAGGGCCTCTTTATCTGCTGCGGTCCAGGTGTTGGGTGGATGTAAGTAGTTAGCCCAGGATCCTTCCTGAACGGCTTGCAGTGACCTCATGTAAACGTTGTCATCAGCGGCTGCTTCCTTGATTTCAGCAATCGTCATGCATTGGGGACAGGAGGTGAGAGCTACCCATTGAGCGTACTCCTCGCAGTCGTCATCTGTGGACACAGGCTCTTGAGGTAGCGGGTGGCGCGACAGGTAATCAGCAGGATTTTTGGCCCCTGGTCGATATACCACCTCCATTCCATACGATTGAAGCTGAATCACCCATCTTTCAATGCGTGGTGGTGGGTGCGGGCGGTTCCTTTGAAGAAAGGTACTAGGGGCTGGTGGTCTGTGACCATGACGAACGAGGGGTCTTGTAGGTATAGGTAGAAATGACTGCAGGCCCACTTGATTGCAAGAGCCTCTCGCTCGATTTGGGCGTACCTGGTCTCGGTTGGGGTCAAAGCCTTACTGGCAAAGGCTAGTGCTGTCCATTTGCCGGGCTCGTGTTCCTGGGTCAGGACCGCTCCCAGACCTACCGGGCTGGCGTCAACAATCACCTCGATACGTTTTGCAGGGTCGAAGTAGGAGAGTGTGGCATTCTCCAGGAGTGCATCCTTAATCCCCTGAAATGCTTCGTTTTCTTTTGGGCCTCACTGCCACATGGCGTCCGTTTTGGTTAGCGCACGTAGGGGTTCGCTTCGGGTGGCTAGGCCCGGTATGAACCGGCCACAGTAGGTGGCCATCCCGAGGAAGCTTCTCACCTCCGTTGGTGATTTTGGCGCTGGGGCGTCCTTTATGGATTTGGACTTTCTCGGGTCAATATGAATTCCTTCCTGGTTAAAAACATAGCCGAAGAATTCAATAGAAGATTGAAAGAACTGACATTTGTCTTTGTGGAGTGACGCTCCATACGTGCTCAGTCTCTTCAGGACATCTCGAAGGTGTTTGTAGTGCTCGGACGCGGTGGCAGAGTGAATTAAAATGTCGTCGCTGACATTGATTACCCCCGGCAGTCCAGATAGTAGTTCTCTGATTGTATTTTGGAACACCTCAGCCGCTGAGGATATACCAAAGTTGAGGCGTTTGTAGCGCCGGAGGCCGAGATGAGTACTGAGTGTGGTGATAAACCGGCTCTCCTCTGCAAGGGGTAATTGATGATATCCTGCATTGAGGTCGATTTTCGAGAACCATTTCGATCCGTTTACATCAGCCACTATGTCGTCCATTGTGGGCGTTAGATGTCTCTCCCTCCGGATGGCTGTGTTTGGCAATCGCATGTCAATACACAGGTGAATTTCGCCCGGCTGCTTGGGCTTCTCTACAATGACCATGGGCGAGATCCACGGGGTGGGT